>NC_136069.1:1675395689-1675995689 GCF_964261635.1 Lissotriton helveticus | reverse complement strand
AGCAATCTGAGACATCCATAGGCACCTGCTCCTTGGAGACATCCGTAAGCACAAGCTCCTCTGAGACATCCATAAACACCAGCTCCTCTGAGACATTCGTAAGCACCAGCTCCTCTGAGAGATCCATACGCTCCAGCTCGTATGAGACATCCATAAGCACCAGCTCCTCTGAGACATCCATAAGCATCAGCTCCTCTGAGACATCCATAAACACCAGCTCCTCTGAGACATCCATTAGCGCCAGCTCCTCTGAGACATCCATAAACACCAGCTCGCACCAGCTCCTCTGAGACATCCATAAGCACCAGCTCCTCCGAGACATCCATAAGCACCAGCTCCTCTGAGACATCCATAAACACCAGCTCGCACCAGCTCCTTTGAGACAGCCATAAGCACCGGCTCCTCCGAGACATCCATAAGCACCAGCTCCTCCGAGACATCCATAAGCACCAGCTACTCCGAGACATCCGTAAGCACCAGCTCCTCTGAGACATCCATAAGCACCAGCTCCTCCGAGACATCCGCAAGCACCAGCTCTTCCGAGACATCCATAAGCACCAGCTCCTCGGAGACATCCATAAGCACCAGCTCCTCTGAGACAATCGTAAGCACCAGCTCCTCTGAGACATCCGTAAGCACCAGCTCCTCTGAGACATCCGTAAGCACCAGCTCCTCGGAGACATCCATAAATACCAGCTCGCCCCAGCTCCTCTGAGACATCCATAAGCACCAGTTCATCCGAGACATCCATAAGCACCAGCTCCTCTGAGACATCCGTAAGCACTAGCTCCTCTGAGACATCCATACGCACCAGCTCCTCCAAGACATCCATAAGCACCAGCTCCTCTGAGACATCCATAAACACCAGCTCGCACCAGCTCCTCTGAGACATCCATAAGCACCAGCTCCTCCGAGACATCCATAAGCACCAGCTCCTCCGAGACATCCATTAGTGCCAGCTCCTCTGAGACATCCATAAACACCAGCTCGCACCAGCTCCTCTGAGACATCCATAAGCACCAGCTCCTCCGAGACATCCATAAGCACCAGCTCCTCCGAGACATCCATAAGCACCAGCTCCTCCGAGACATCTGTAAGCACCAGCTGCTCTGAGACATCCATAAGCATCAGCTCCTCCGAGACATCCATAAACACCAGCTCCTCCGAGACATGGGTAAGCACCAGCTCCTCTGAGACATCCATAAGCACCAGCTCCTCTGAGACATAGGTAAGCACCAGTTCCTTTGAGACATCCGTAAGCATCAGCTCCTCTGAGACATCCATAAGCACCAGCTCCTCTGAGACATAGGTAAGCACCAGCTCCTCTGAGACATCCATAAACATCATCACCTCAGAGACATACATAAGCACCAGCTCCTCTGAGACATCTGAAAGCACCAGTTCCTCTAAGACATCCATAAGCAATCTGAGACATCCATAAGCACCTGCTCCTCTGAGACATCCGTAAGCACCAGCCCCTCTGAGACATCCATAAGCAATCTGAGACATCCGTAAGCACCAGCTCCTCTGAGACATCCATAAGCAATCTGAGACATCCATAACCACCTGCTCCTCTGAGACATCCGTAAGCACCAGCTCCTCTGAGACATCCGTACGCCCCAGCTCCTCTGAGACATCCATAAGCAATCTGAGACATCCGTAAGCACCAGCTCCTCTGAGACATCCATAAGCAATCTGAGACATCCATAAGCACCTGCTCCTCTGTGACATCCGTAATTACCAGCTCCTCTGAGACATCCGTAAGCACCTGCTCCTCTGAGACATCAATAAACACCAGCTCCTCTGAGACATCCGTAAGCACCAGCTCCTCTGAGACATCCATAAGCAATCTGAGACATCCGTAAGCACCAGCTCCTCTGAGACATCCATAAGCAATCTGAGACATCCATAAGCACCTGTTCCTCTGAGACATCCGTAAGCACCAGCTCCTCTGAGACATCCGTAAGCACCAGCTCCTCTGAGACATCCATAAACACCAGCTCCTCTGAGACATCCGTAAGCACCAGCTCCTCTGAGAGATACATAAGCACCAGCTCCTCTGAGACATCCGTAAGCATCAGCTCCTCTGAGACATCCATAAACACCAGCTCCTCTGAGACATCCGTAAGCACCAGCTCCTCTGAGACATGCATAAGCAATCTGAGACATCCGTAAGCACCAGCTCCTCTGAGACATCCATAAGCAATCTGAGACATCCATAAGCACCTGCTCCTCTGAGACATCCGTAAGCACCAGCTCCTCTGAGACATCCGTAAGCACCAGCTCCTCTGAGACATTCATAAACATCAGCTCCTCTGAGACATCCGTAAGCACCAGCTCCTCTGAGAGATCCATAAGCACCAGCTCCTCTGAGACATCCATAAGCACCAGCTCCCCTGAGACATCCGTAAGCATCAGCTCCTCTGAGACATCCGTAAGCACCAGCTCCTCTGAGACATCCGTAAGCATCAGCTCCTCTGAGACATCCATACGCATCATCACCTCTGGAACATCCATAAGCACCAGCTCCTCTGAGACATCTGTAAGCACCAGCGCCTCTGAGACATCCATAAGCACCAGCTCCTCGGAGACATCCTTAAGTACCAGCTCCTCGGTGACATCCGTAAGCACCAGCTCCTCTGAGACATCCGTAAGCACCTGCTCCTCTGAGACATCCATAAATACCAGCTCCTCTGAGACATCCGTAAGCACCAGCTCCTCTGAGACATCCATAAGCAATCTGAGACATCCGTAACCACCAGCTCCTCTGAGACATCCATAAGCAATCTGAGACATCCATAAGCACCAGCTCCTTGGAAACATCCATAAGCACCAGCTCCTTGGAGACACCATAAGCACCAGCTCCTAGGAGACATCCATAATCACCAGCTCCTCTGAAACATCTGTAAGCACCATCACCTCTGAGACATCCTTAAGCACCAGCTCCTCTGAGACATCAGTAAGCACCGGCTCCTCTGAGACATCAGTAAGCACCAGCTCCTCTGAGAAATCCATAAGTACCAGCTCCTCTGAGACATCCGTAAGCACCAGCTCCTCTGAGACATCCGTAAGCACCAGCTCCTCTGAGACCATCCGTAAGCACCAGCTCCTCTGAGAAATCCGTAAGTACCAGCTCCTCTGAGACATCGATGAGCAATCTGAGACGTCCATAAGCACCATCACCTCTGAGACATCCGTAAGCACCAGCTCCTCCGAGACATCCATAAAATCCAGCTCCTCCGAGACATCCATAAGCACCAGCTCCTCCGAGACATCCATAAGCACCAGCTCCTCCGAGACATCCATAAGCACCAGCTCCTCCGAGACATCCGTAAGCAGCAGCTCCTCTGAGACATCCATAAGCACCAGCTCCTCCGAGACATCCACAAGCACCAGCTCGTCCGAGACATCCTTAAGCACCAGCTTCTCCGAAACATCCGTAAGCACCAGCTCCTCCGAAACATCCGTAAGCACCAGCTCATCCGAGACATCTGTAAGCACCAGCTGCTCTGAGACATCCATAAGCACCAGCTCCTCTGAGACATCCATAAGCACCAGCTCCTCCGAGAGATCCATAAGCACCAGCTCCTCCAAAACATCTGTAAGCACCAGCTCCTCCGAGACATCTGTAAGCACCAGCTCCTCTGAGACATCTGTAAGTACCAGCTCCTCTGAGACATTCATAAGCACCAGCTCCTCTGAGACATCCGTAAGCACCAGCTCCTCTGAGACATCCGTAAGCACCAGCTCCTCTGAGACCATCCGTAAGCACCAGCTCCTCTGAGAAATCCGTAAGTACCAGTTCCTCTGAGACATCGATGAGCAATCTGAGACATCCATAAGCACCATCACCTCTGAGACATCCGTAAGCACCAGCTCCTCCGAGACATCCATAAAATCCAGCTCCTCTGAGACATCCATTAACACCAGCTCCTCCGAGACATCCATAAGCACCAGCTCCTCCGAGACATCCATAAGCACCAGCTCCTCCGAGACATCCATAAGCACCAGCTCCTCCGAGACATCCGTAAGCAGCAGCTCCTCTGAGACATCCATAAGCACCAGCTCCTCCGAGACATCCACAAGCACCAGCTCCTCCGAGACATCCATAAGCACCAGCTCCTCCGAAACATCCGTAAGCACCAGCTCCTCCGAAACATCCGTAAGCACCAGCTCCTCCGAGACATCTGTAAGCACCAGCTGCTCTGAGACATCCATAAGCACCAGCTCCTCTGAGACATCCATAAGCACCAGCTCCTCCGAGAGATCCATAAGCACCAGCTCCTCCGAAACATCCGTAAGCACCAGCTCCTCTGAGACATCTGTAAGCACCAGCTGCTCTGAGACATCCATAAGGACCAACTCCTCTGAGACATCCATAAGCACCAGCTCCTCTGAGACATCCATAAATACCAGCTCTCCGAGATATAGGTAAGCACCAGCTCCCTCTGAGACATCCGTAAGCATCAGCTGCTCTGAGACATCCATAAGCACCAGCTCCTCCGAGACATCCATAAACACCAGCTCCTGCGAGACATAGGTAAGCACCACCTCCTCTGAGACATCCATAAGCACCAGCTCCTCAGACATAGGTAAGCACGAGCTCCTTTGAGTCATCTGTAACTATCAGCTCCTCTGAGACATCCATAAACATCATCACCTCTCAGACATCCATAAGCAACAGCTCCTCTGAGACATCTGAAAGCACCAGCTCCTCTGAGACATCCATAAGCAATCTGAGACATCCATAAGCACCTGCTCCTCTGAGACATCCGTAAGCACCAGCTCCTCTGAGACATCCGTACGCACCAGCTCCTCTGAGACATCCGTACGCACCAGCTCCTCTGAGACATCAATAAACACCAGCTCCTCTGAGACATCCGTAAGCACCAGCTCCTCTGAGACATCCATAAGCAATCTGAGACATCTGTAAGCACCAGCTCCTCTGAGACATCCATAAGCAATCTGAGACATCCATAAGCACCTGCTCCTCTGAGACATCCGTAAGCAATCTGAGACATCCATAAACACCAGCTCCTCTGAGACATCTGTAAGCACCAGCTCCTCTGAGAAATCCGTAAGCACCAGCTCCTCGGAGACATTCATAAATACCAGCTCGCACCAGCTCCTCTGAGACATCCATAAGCACCAGCTCGTGCGAGACATCCATAAGCACCAGGTCCTCCGAGACATCCGTAAGCACTAGCTCCTCTGAGACATCCATACGCACCAGCTCCTCCAAGACATCCATAAGCACCAGCTCCCCTGAGACATCCATAAACACCAGCTCGCACCAGCTCCTCTGAGACATCCATAAGCACCAGCTCCTCCGAGACATCCATAAGCACCAGCTCCTCCGAGACATCCATTAGCGCCAGCTCCTCTGAGACATCCATAAACACCAGCTCGCACCAGCTCCTCTGAGACATCCATAAGCACCAGCTCCTCCGAGACATCCATAAACACCAGCTCCTCCGAGACATCCTTAGCACCAGTTCCTCCGAGACATCTGTAAGCACCAGCTGCTCTGAGAGATCCAGAAGCACCAGCTCCTCCGAGACATCCATAAACACCAGCTCCTCCTAGACATTGGTAAGCACCAGCTCCTCTGAGAGATCCATAAGCACCATCTCCTCTGAGACATCCATAAGCACCAGCTCCTCTGAGACATCCGTAAGCATCAGCTCCTCTGAGACATCCATAAACACCAGCTCCTCTGAGACATCCGTAAGCACCAGCTCCTCTGAGACATCCATAAGCAATCTGAGACATCCGTAAGCACTAGCTCCTCTGAGACATCCATAAGCAATCTGAGACATCCATAAGCACCTGCTCCTCTGAGACATCCGTAAGCACCAGCTCCTCTGAGACATCCGTAAGCACCAGCTCCTCTGAGGCATCCATAAACATCAGCTCCTCTGAGACATCCGTAAGCACCAGCTCCTCTGAAAGATCCATAAGCACCAGCTCCTCTGAGACATCCATAAGCACCAGCTCCTCTGAGACATCCGTAAGCATCAGCTCCTCTGAGACATCCGTAAGCACCAACTCCTCTGAGACATCCGTAAGCATCAGCTCCTCTGAGACATCCATAAGCACCAGCTCCTCTGAGACATCCTTAAGTACCAGCTCCTCGGTGACATCCGTAAGCACCAGCTCCTCTGAGACATCCGTAAGCACCTGCTCCTCTGAGACATCCATAAACACCAGCTCCTCTGAGACATCCGTAAGCACCAGCTCCTCTGAGACATCCATAAGCAATCTGAGACATCCGTAAGCAGCAGCTCCTCTGAGACATCCATAAGCACCAGCTCCTCCGAGACATCCACAAGCACCAGCTCGTCCGAGACATCCTTAAGCACCAGCTTCTCCGAAACATCCGTAAGCACCAGCTCCTCCGAAACATCCGTAAGCACCAGCTCATCCGAGACATCTGTAAGCACCAGCTGCTCTGAGACATCCATAAGCACCAGCTCCTCTGAGACATCCATAAGCACCAGCTCCTCCGAGAGATCCATAAGCACCAGCTCCTCCAAAACATCTGTAAGCACCAGCTCCTCCGAGACATCTGTAAGCACCAGCTCCTCTGAGACATCTGTAAGTACCAGCTCCTCTGAGACATTCATAAGCACCAGCTTCTCTGAGACATCCGTAAGCACCAGCTCCTCTGAGACATCCGTAAGCACCAGCTCCTCTGAGACCATCCGTAAGCACCAGCTCCTCTGAGAAATCCGTAAGTACCAGTTCCTCTGAGACATCGATGAGCAATCTGAGACATCCATAAGCACCATCACCTCTGAGACATCCGTAAGCACCAGCTCCTCCGAGACATCCATAAAATCCAGCTCCTCTGAGACATCCATTAACACCAGCTCCTCCGAGACATCCATAAGCACCAGCTCCTCCGAGACATCCATAAGCACCAGCTCCTCCGAGACATCCATAAGCACCAGCTCCTCCGAGACATCCGTAAGCAGCAGCTCCTCTGAGACATCCATAAGCACCAGCTCCTCCGAGACATCCACAAGCACCAGCTCCTCCGAGACATCCATAAGCACCAGCTCCTCCGAAACATCCGTAAGCACCAGCTCCTCCGAAACATCCGTAAGCACCAGCTCCTCCGAGACATCTGTAAGCACCAGCTGCTCTGAGACATCCATAAGCACCAGCTCATCTGAGACATCCATAAGCACCAGCTCCTCCGAGAGATCCATAAGCACCAGCTCCTCCGAAACATCCGTAAGCACCAGCTCCTCTGAGACATCTGTAAGCACCAGCTGCTCTGAGACATCCATAAGGACCAACTCCTCTGAGACATCCATAAGCACCAGCTCCTCTGAGACATCCATAAATACCAGCTCTCCGAGATATAGGTAAGCACCAGCTCCCTCTGAGACATCCGTAAGCATCAGCTGCTCTGAGACATCCATAAGAACCAGCTCCTCCGAGACATCCATAAACACCAGCTCCTGCGAGACATAGGTAAGCACCACCTCCTCCGAGACATCCATAAGCACCAGCTCCTCCGAAACATCCGTAAGCACCAGCTCCTCCGAAACATCCGTAAGCACCAGCTCCTCCGAGACATCTGTAAGCACCAGCTGCTCTGAGACATCCATAAGCACCAGCTCCTCTGAGACATCCATAAGCACCAGCTCCTCCGAGAGATCCATAAGCACCAGCTCCTCCGAAACATCCGTAAGCACCAGCTCCTCTGAGACATCTGTAAGCACCAGCTGCTCTGAGACATCCATAAGGACCAACTCCTCTGAGACATCCATAAGCACCAGCTCCTCTGAGACATCCATAAATACCAGCTCTCCGAGATATAGGTAAGCACCAGCTCCCTCTGAGACATCCGTAAGCATCAGCTGCTCTGAGACATCCATAAGCACCAGCTCCTCCGAGACATCCATAAACACCAGCTCCTGCGAGACATAGGTAAGCACCACCTCCTCTGAGACATCCATAAGCACCAGCTCCTCAGACATAGGTAAGCACGAGCTCCTTTGAGTCATCTGTAACTATCAGCTCCTCTGAGACATCCATAAACATCATCACCTCTCAGACATCCATAAGCAACAGCTCCTCTGAGACATCTGAAAGCACCAGCTCCTCTGAGACATCCATAAGCAATCTGAGACATCCATAAGCACCTGCTCCTCTGAGACATCCGTAAGCACCAGCTCCTCTGAGACATCCGTACTCACCAGCTCCTCTGAGACATCCGTACGCACCAGCTCCTCTGAGACATCAATAAACACCAGCTCCTCTGAGACATCCGTAAGCACCAGCTCCTCTGAGACATCCATAAGCAATCTGAGACATCTGTAAGCACCAGCTCCTCTGAGACATCCATAAGCAATCTGAGACATCCATAAGCACCTGCTCCTCTGAGACATCCGTAAGCAATCTGAGACATCCATAAACACCAGCTCCTCTGAGACATCTGTAAGCACCAGCTCCTCTGAGAAATCCGTAAGCACCAGCTCCTCGGAGACATTCATAAATACCAGCTCGCACCAGCTCCTCTGAGACATCCATAAGCACCAGCTCGTGCGAGACTTCCATAAGCACCAGGTCCTCCGAGACATCCGTAAGCACTAGCTCCTCTGAGACATCCATACGCACCAGCTCCTCCAAGACATCCATAAGCACCAGCTCCCCTGAGACATCCATAAACACCAGCTCGCACCAGCTCCTCTGAGACATCCATAAGCACCAGCTCCTCCGAGACATCCATAAGCACCAGCTCCTCCGAGACATCCATTAGCGCCAGCTCCTCTGAGACATCCATAAACACCAGCTCGCACCAGCTCCTCTGAGACATCCATAAGCACCAGCTCCTCCGAGACATCCATAAACACCAGCTCCTCCGAGACATCCTTAGCACCAGTTCCTCCGAGACATCTGTAAGCACCAGCTGCTCTGAGAGATCCAGAAGCACCAGCTCCTCCGAGACATCCATAAACACCAGCTCCTCCTAGACATTGGTAAGCACCAGCTCCTCTGAGAGATCCATAAGCACCAGCTCCTCTGAGACATCCATAAGCACCAGCTCCTCTGAGACATCCGTAAGCATCAGCTCCTCTGAGACATCCATAAACACCAGCTCCTCTGAGACATCCGTAAGCACCAGCTCCTCTGAGACATCCATAAGCAATCTGAGACATCCGTAAGCACTAGCTCCTCTGAGACATCCATAAGCAATCTGAGACATCCATAAGCACCTGCTCCTCTGAGACATCCGTAAGCACCAGCTCCACTGAGACATCCGTAAGCACCAGCTCCTCTGAGGCATCCATAAACATCAGCTCCTCTGAGACATCCGTAAGCACCAGCTCCTCTGAAAGATCCATAAGCACCAGCTCCTCTGAGACATCCATAAGCACCAGCTCCTCTGAGACATCCGTAAGCATCAGCTCCTCTGAGACATCCGTAAGCACCAACTCCTCTGAGACATCCGTAAGCATCAGCTCCTCTGAGACATCCATAAGCACCAGCTCCTCTGAGACATCCTTAAGTACCAGCTCCTCGGTGACATCCGTAAGCACCAGCTCCTCTGAGACATCCGTAAGCACCTGCTCCTCTGAGACATCCATAAACACCAGCTCCTCTGAGACATCCGTAAGCACCAGCTCCTCTGAGACATCCATAAGCAATCTGAGACATCCGTAAGCACCAGCTCCTCTGAGACATCCATAAGCAATCTGAGACATCCATAAGCACCATCTCCTTGGAGACATCCATAAGCACCAGCTCCTTGGAGACATCCATAGGCACCAGCTCATAGGAGACATCCATAATCACCAGCTCCTCTGACACATCCGTAAGCACAATCACCTCTGAGACATCCGTAAGCACCAGCTCCTCTGAGACATCCGTAAGCACCAGCTCCTCTGAGACATCAGTAAGCACCAGCTCCTCTGAGAAATCCATAAGTACCAGCTCCTCTGAGACATCGATAAGCAATCTGAGACATCCATAAGCACCAGCTCCTCGGATACATCCGTAAGCACCAGCTCCTTTGAGACATCAGTAAGCACCAGCTCCTCTGACACATCCGTAAGCACCATCACCTCTGAGACATCCATAAGCACCAGCTCCTCTGAGACATCCGTAAGCACCAGCTCCTCTGGGACATCCGTAAGCAACAGCTCCTCTGGGACATCCGTAAGCACCAGCTCCTCTGAGACATCCATAAGCACCAGCTCCTCTGAGACATCTGTAAGTACCAGCTCCTCTGAGACATTCATAAGCACCAGCTCCTGTGAGACATCCATAAGCATCAGCTCCTCTGAGACATCCATAAGCATCATAACCTCTGACACATCCATAAGCACCAGCTCCTCTGAGACATCGATAAGCAATCTGAGACATCCATAAGCACCAGCTCCTTGGAGACATCCATAAGCACCAGCTCCTTGGAGACATCCATAAGCACAAGCTCCTCTAAGACATCCGTAAGCACCAGCTCCTCTGAGACATCTGTAAGCACCAGCTCCTCTGACACCATCCGTAAGCACCAGCTCCTCTGAGAAGTCCATAAGATCCAGCTCCTCTGAGACATCCATTAACACCAGCTCCTCCGAGACATCCATAAGCACCAGCTCCTCCGAGACATCCATAAACACCAGCTCCTCCGAGACATCCATAAGCACCAGCTCCTCCGAGACATCCGTAAGCAGCAGCTCCTCTGAGACATCCATAAGCACCAGCTCCTCCGAAACATCCACAAGCACCAGCTCCTCCGAGACATCCATAAGCACCAGCTCCTCCGAAACATCCGTAAGCACCAGCTCCTCCGAGACATCTGTAAGCACCAGCTGCCCTGAGACATCCATAAGCACCAGCTCCTCTGAGACATCCATAAGCACCAGCTCTTCCGAGAGATCCATAAGCACCAGCTCCTCCGAAACATCCGTAAGCACCAGCTCCTCCGAGACATCTGTAAGCACCAGCTGCTCTGAGACATCGATAAGCACCAACTCCGCTGAGACATCCATAAGCACCAGCTCCTCTGAAACATCCATAAATACCAGCTCTCCGAGACATAGGTAAGCACCAGCTCCCTCTGAGACATCCGTAAGCATCAGCTGCTCTGAGACATCCATAAGCACCAGCTCCTCCGAGACATCTGTAAGCACCAGCTGCTCTGAGACATCCATAAGCCCCAACTCCGCTGAGACATCCATAAGCACCAGCTCCTCTGAGACATCCATAAATACCAGCTCTCCGAGACATAGGTAAGCACCAGCTCCCTCTGAGACATCCGTATGCATCAGCTGCTCTGAGACATCCATAAGCACGATCTCCTCTGAGACATCCATAAGCACCAGCTCCTCAGACATAGGTAAGCACGAGCTCATTTGAGTCATCTGTAACTATCAGCTCCTCTGAGACATCCATGAACATCATCACCTCTGAGACACCCATAAGCAACAGCTCCTCTGAAACATTTGAAAGCACCAGCTCCTCTGAGACATCCATAAGCAATTTGAGACATCCATAAGCACCTGCTCCTCTGAGACATCCGTAAGCACCAGCTCCTCTGAGACATCCGTACGCACCAGCTCCTCTGAGACATCCATAAACACCAGCTCCTCTGAGACATCCGTAAGCACCAGCTCCTCTGGGACATCCATAAGCAATCTGAGACATCTGTAAGCACCAGCTTCCCCGAGACATCCATAAGCAATCTGAGACATCCATAAGCACCTGCTCCTCTGAGACATCCGTAAGCAATCTGAGACATCCATAAACACCAGCTCCTCTGAGACATCCGTAAGCACCAGCTCCTCTGAGACATCCATAAGCAATCTGAGACATCCGTATCACCAGCTCCTCTGAGACATCCATAAGCAATCTGAGACATCCGTAAGCACCAGCTCCTGAGACATCCATAAGCAATCTGAGACATCCATAAGCACCTGCTCCTCTGAGACATCCGTAAGCACCAGCTCTTCTGAGACATCCGTAAGCACCAGCTCCTCTGAGACATCCATAAACACGAGCTCCTCTGAGACATCCGTAAGCACCAGCTCCACTGAGAGATCCATAAGCACCAGCTCCTCTGAGAAATCCATAAGCACCAGCTCCTCTGAGACATCCGTAAGCATCAGCTCCTCTGAGACATCCATAAGCATCATCACCTCTGACATCCATAAGTACCAGCTCCTCTGAGACATCCGTAAGCACCAGCTCCTGTGAGACATCCATAAGCACCAGCTCTACTGAGACATCCGTAAGCACCAGCTCCTCTGAGACATCCATATGCATCATCACCTCTGGAACAACCATAAGCACCAGCTCCGCTGAGACATCTGTAAGCACCAGCTCCTCTGAGACATCCATAAGCACCAGCTCCTCTGAGACATCCATATGCACCAGCTCCTCTGAGACATCCTTAAGTACCAGCTCCTCTGTGACATCCGTAAGCACCAGCTCCTCTGAAACATCCGTAAGCACCTGCTCCTCTGACACATCCGTAAGCACCATCACCTCTGAGACATCCGTAAGCACCAGCTCCTCTGAGACATCCGTAAGCACCAGCTCCTCTGAGACATCAGTAAGCACCAGCTCCTCTGAGAAATCTATAAGTACCAGCTCCTCTGAGACATCGATAAGCAATCTGAGACATCCATAAGCACCAGCTCCTCGGATACATCCGTAAGCACCAGCTCCTTTGAGACATCAGTAAGCACCAGCTCCTCTGACACATCCGAAAGCACCATCACCTCTGAGACATCCGTAAGCACCAGCTCCTCTGAGATATCCGTAAGCACCAGCTCCTCTGAGACATCCGTAAGCAACAGCTCCTCTGAGACATCCGTAAGCACCGGCTCCTCTGAGACATCCATAAGCACCAGCTCCTCTGAGACATCTGTAAGTACCAGATCCTCTGAGATATTCATATGCACCAGCTCCTCTGAGACATCCGTAAGCATCAGCTCCTCTGAGACATCCATAAGCACCAGCTCTTCTGAGACATCGATAAGCAATCTGAGACAACCATAAGCACCAGCTCCTTGGAGACATCCATAAGCACCAGCTCCTTGGAGACATCCATAAGCACCAGCTCCTTGGAGACATCCATAAGCACCAGCTCCTCTGACACATCCGTAAGCACCATCAACTCTGAGACATCCGTAAGCACCAGCTCCTCTGAGACATCCGTAAGCACCAGCTCCTCTGAGACATCCGTAAGCACCAGCTCCTCTGAGACATCCGTAAGCACCAGCTCCTCTGAGACCATCCGTAAGCACCAGCTCCTCTGAGACATCGATGAGCAATCTGAGACATCCATAAGCACCATCACCTCTGAGACATCCGTAAGCACCAGCTCCTCCGAGACATCCATAAGATCCAGCTCCTCTGAGACATCCATAAACACCAGCTCCTCCGAGACATCCATAAGCACCAGCTCTTCCGAGACATCCATAAGCACCAGCTCTTCCGAGACATCCATAAGCACCAGCTCCTCCGAGACATCCGTAAGCAGCAGCTCCTCTGAGACATCCATAAGTACCAGCTCCACCGAGACATCCACAAGCACCAGCTCCTCCGAGACATCCATAAGCACCAGCTCCTCCGAAACATCCGTAAGCACCAGCTCCTCCAAGACATCTGTAAGCACCAGCTGCTCTGAGACATCCATAAGCACCAGCTCCTCTGAGACATCCATAAGCACCAGCTCCTCCGAGACATCCATAAGCACCAGCTCCTCTGAAACATCCGTAAGCACCAGCTCCTCCGAGACATCTGTAAGCAACAGCTGCTCTGAGACATCCATAAGCACCAGCTCCTCTGAGACATCCATAAGCACCCGCTCCTCTGACACATCCATAAATACCAGCTCTCCGAGACATAGGTAAGCACAAGCTCCCTCTGAGACATCCGTAAGCATCAGCTGCTCTGAGACATCCATAAGCACCAGCTCCTCCGAGACATCCATAAACACCAGCTCCTACGAGACATAGGTAAGCACCACCTCCTCTGAGACATCCATAAGCACCAACTCCTCTGAGACATAGGTAAGCACAAGCTCCTTTGAGTCATATGTAACTATTAGCTCCTCTGAGACATCCATAAACATCATCACCTCTGAGACATCCATAAGCAACAGCTCCTCTGAGACATCTGAAAGCACCAGCTCCTCTGAGACATCCATAAGCAATTTGAGACATCCATAAGCACCTGCTCCTCTGAGACATCCGTAAGCAACAGCTCCTCTGAGACATCCGTACGCACCTGCTCCTCTGAGACATCCATAAACACCAGCTCCTCTGAGACATCCGTAAGCACCAGCTCCTCTGAGACATCCATAAGCAATCTGAGACATCCGTAAGCACCAGCTCCTCTGAGACATCCATAAGCAATCTGAGAAATCCATAAGCACCTGCTCCTCTG
The DNA here is from genome assembly GCF_964261635.1 of Lissotriton helveticus. Taxonomy (NCBI): domain Eukaryota; kingdom Metazoa; phylum Chordata; class Amphibia; order Caudata; family Salamandridae; genus Lissotriton; species Lissotriton helveticus. Next base: position 1,675,981,280 of record NC_136069.1, on the reverse strand, counting down.
AGACATCCGTAAGCAATCTGAGACATCCATAAACACCAGCTCCTCTGAGACATCCGTAAGCACCAGCTCCTCTGAGACATCCATAAGCAATCTGAGACATCCGTAAGCACCAGCTCCTCTGAGACATCCATAAGCAATCTGAGACATCCGTAAGCACCAGCTCCTCTGAGACATCCATAAGCAATCTGAGACATCCATAAGCACCTGCTCCTCTGTGACATCCGTAAGCATCAGCTCCTCTGAGACATCCGTAAGCACCTGCTCCTCTGAGACATCCATAAACACCAGCTCCTCTGAGACATCCGTAAGCACCAGCTCGTCTGAGACATCCATAAGCAATCTGAGGCATCCGTAAGCACCAGCTCCTCTGAGACATCCATAAACAATCTGAGACATCCATAAGCACCTGCTCCTCTGAGACATCCTTAAGCACCAGCTCCTCTGAGACATCCGTAAGCACCAGCTCCTCTGAGACATCCATAAACACCAGCTCCTCGGAGACATCCGTAAGCACCAGCTCCTCTGAGAGATCCATAAGCACCAGATCCTCTGAGACATCCATAAGCACCAGCTCCTCTGAGACATCCGTAAGCATCAGCTCCTCTGAGACATCCATAAGCATCATCACCTCTGACATCCATAAGTACCAGCTCCTCTGAGACATCCGTAAGCACCAGCTCCTGTGAGACATACATAAGCACCAGCTCTACTGAGACATCCGTAAGCACCAGCTCCTATGAGACATCCATAAGCAATCTGAGAGATCCGTAAGCACCAGCTCCTCTGAGACATCCATAAGAACCAGCTCGTTGGAGACATCCATAAGCACCAGCTCCTTGGAGACATCCATAAGCACCAGCTCCTCTGACACATCCATAAGCACCATCACCTCTGAGACATCCGTAAGCACCAGCTCCTCTGAGACATCCCTAAACACCAGCTTCTCTGAGACATCCGTAAGCATCAGCTCCTCTGAGACCTCCATATGCATCATCACCTTTGGAACATCCATAAGCACCAGCTCCTCTGAGACATCTGTAAGCACCAGCTCCTCTGAGACATCCATAAGCACCAGCTCCTCTGAGACATCCGTAAGCACCTGCTCCTCTGAGACATCCATATACACCAGCTCCTCTGAGACATCCGTAAGCACCAGCTCCTATGAGACATCCATAAGCAATCTGAGAGATCCGTAAGCACCAGCTCCTCTGAGACATCCATAAGCAATCTTAGACATCCATAATCACCAGCTCCTTGGAGACATCCATAAGCACCATCTCCTTGGAGACATCCATAAGCACCAGCTCCTTGGAGACATCCATAAGCACCAGCTCCTCTGACACATCCGTAAGCATCATCACCTCTGAGACATCCGTAAGCACCAGCTCCTCTGAGACATCCCTAAACACCAGCTCCTCTGAGACATCAGTAAGCATCAGCTCCTCTGAGAAATCCGTAAGTACCAGCTCCTCTGAGACATCGATAAGCAATCTGAGACATCCATAAGCACCAGCTCCTCGGATAGATCCGTAAGCACCAGCTCCTTTGAGACATCAGTAAGCACCAGCTCCTCTGACACATCCATAAGCACCATCACCTCTGAGACATCCGTAAGCACCAGCTCCTCTGAGACATCCATAAGCAACAGCTCCTCTGAGACATTCATAAGCAACGGCTCCTCTGACACATCCATAAGCACCAGCTCCTCTGAGACATCTGTAAGCACCAGCTCCTCTGAGACATCCATAAGCAATCTGAGACATCCATAAGCACCTGCTCCTCTGAGACATCGGTAAGCACCAGCTCCTCTGAGACATCCGTAAGCACCAGCTCATCTGAGACATCCATAAGCACCAGCTCTTCTGAGACATCCATAAGCTCCATCTCCTCGGAGACATCCGTAAGCTCCAGCTCCTCTGAGACATCGGTAAGCACCAGTAACAGCTCCTCTGACACATCCGTAAGTACCAGCTCCGCTGAGACATCCATAGGCACCAACTCCTCTGAGAGATCCATAAGCACCAGCTCCTCTGAGACATCCGTAAGCACCAGCAACAGCTACTCTGAGACATCCGTAAGCACCAGCTCCTCTGAGACATCCATGAGCACCAACTCCTCTGAGACATCCATAAGTACCAGCTCCTCTGAGACATCCTTAAGCACCAGCTCCTCTGAGACATCCGTAAGCACCAGCTCCTCTGAGACATCGATAAGCACCAGCTCCTCTGAGACATAAATAAGCACCAACTCCTCTGAGACATCCATAAGCACCACCTCCTCTGAGACATCCGTAAGCACCAGCTCCTCTGAGACATCCATAAGCAACTGCTCCTGTGAGACATCCGTAAGCACCAGCTCCTCTGGAACATCCATAAGCACCAGCTCCTCAGAGACATCCGTAAGAACCAGCTTCTCCGAGACATCCGTAAGCACCAGCTCCTCCGAGACACCCTTTAGCACCAGCTCCTCTGAGACATCCGTAAGCACCAGCTCCTCTGAGACATCCTTAAGTACCAGCTCCTCTGAGATATCCCTAAGCACCAGCTCCTCTGAGACATCCGTAGGCACGAGCTCCTCTGAGACATCCGTAAGCACCAGCTCCTCCGAGACATCCATAAGCACCAGCTCCTCTGAGACATCCGTAAGCACCATCTCCTCTGAGAAATCAGTAAGCACCAGCTCCTCTGACACATCCGTAAGCACCATCACCTCTGAGACATCCGTAAGCACCAGCTCCTCTGAGACATCCGTAAGCACCAGCTCCTCTGAGATATCCGTAAGCACAAGCTCGTCTGAGACATCCATAAGCGCCAGCACTTCCGGTACATCCGTAAGCACCAGCTCCTCTGAGACATTCGTAAGCACCAGCTCCTCCGGTACATCCGTAAGCAACAGCTCCTCTGAGACACCCGTAAGCACCAGCTCCCTTGAGACATCCGTAAGCACCAGCTCCTCATAGACACCCGTAAGCACCAGCTCCCTTGAGACATCTGTAAGCACCAGCTCCTCTGATACATTCGTAAGCACCAGCTCCTCTGAGACATATGTAAGCACAACCTCCTCTGAGGCATCAGTAAGCACCAGCTCCTCTGACACATCTGTAAGCACCTTCACCTCTGAGACATCCGTTAGCTCCAGCTCCTCTGAGAAACCCATAAGCACCTGCTCCTTTGAGACATCCGTAAGCACCAGCTCCTCTGAGACATTTCTAAGCAATCTGAGACATCCATAGGCACCTGCTCCTCTGAGACATCCATAAGCACCAGCTCCTCTGAGACATCCGTAAGCACCAGCTCCTCTGAGACATCCGTAAGCACCAGCTCCTCTGAGACATCCATAAGCACCTGCTCCTCTGAGACATCCGTAAGCACCTGCTCCTCTGAGACATCCGTAACCACTAGATCCCTCTGAGACATCTGTAAGTACCAGCTCCTCTGAGACATTCGTAAGCACCAGCTCCTTTGAGACATCTGTAAGTACTAGCTCCTCTGAGACATTCATAAGCATCAGCTCCTCTGAGACATCCGTAAGCATCAGCTCCTCTGAGACATCCATAAGCATCATAACCTCTGACACATCCATAAGCACCAGCTCCTCTGAGACATCCGTAAGCACCAGCTCCTCTGAGACATCCATAAGCAATCTGAGACATCCATAAGCACCTGCTCCTCTGAGACATCGGTAAGCACCAGCTCCTCTGAGACATCCATGAGCACCAACTCCTCTGAGACATCCATAAGTACCAGCTCCTCTGAGACATCCTTAAGCACCAGCTCCTCTGAGACATCCGTAAGCACCAGCTCCTCTGAGACATCGATAAGCACCAGCTCCTCTGAGACATAAATAAGCACCAACTCCTCTGAGACATCCATAAGCACCACCTCCTCTGAGACATCCGTAAGCACCAGCTCCTCTAAGACATCCATAAGCAACTGCTCCTGTGAGACATCCGTAAGCACCAGCTCCTCTGGAACATCCATAAGCACCAGCTCCTCAGAGACATCCGTAAGCACCAGCTCCTCCGAGACATCCGTAAGCACCAGCTCCTCCGAGACATCCTTTAGCACCAGCTCCTCTGAGACATCCGTAAGCACCAGCTCCTCTGAGACATCCTTAAGTACCAGCTCCTCTGAGATATCCCTAAGCACCAGCTCCTCTGAGACATCCGTAGGCATGAGTTCCTCTGAGACATCCGTAAGCACCAGCTCCTCCGAGACATCCATAAGCACCAGCTCCTCTGAGACATCCGTAAGCACCAGCTCCTCTGAGACATCCATAAGCAATCTGAGGCATCCGTAAGCACCAGCTCCTCTGAGACATCCATAAGCAATCTGAGACATCCATAAGCACCTGCTCCTCTGAGACATCCTTAAGCACCAGCTCCTCTGAGACATCCGTAAGCACCAGCTCCTCTGAGACATCCATAAACAGCAGCTCCTCGGAGACATCCGTAAGCACCAGCTCCTCTGAGAGATCCATAAGCACCAGATCCTCTGAGACATCCATAAGCACCAGCTCCTCTGAGACATCCGTAAGCATCAGCTCCTCTGAGACATCCCTAAGCATCATCACCTCTGACATCCATAAGTACCAGCTCCTCTGAGACATCCATAAGCACCAGCTCCTCAGACGTAGGTAAGCACAAGCTCATTTGAGTCATCTGTAACTATCAGCTCCTCTGAGACATCCATGAACATCATCACCTCTGAGACACCCATAAGCAACAGCTCCTCTGAAACATTTGAAAGCACCAGCTCCTCTGAGACATCCATAAGCAATCTGAGACATCCATAAGCACCTGCTCCTCTGAGACATCCGTAAGCACCAGCTCCTCTGAGACATCCGTACGCACCAGCTCCTCTGAGACATCCATAAACACCAGCTCCTCTGAGACATCCGTAAGCACCAGCTCCTCTGAGACATCCATAAGCAATCTGAGACATCTGTAAGCACCAGCTCCTCTGAGACATCCATAAGCAATCTGAGACATCCATAAGCACCTGCTCCTCTGAGACATCCGTAAGCAATCTGAGACATCCATAAACACCAGCTCCTCTGAGACATCCGTAAGCACCAGCTCCTCTGAGACATCCATAAGCAATCTGAGACATCCGTATCACCAGCTCCTCTGAGACATCCATAAGCAACCTGAGACATCCGTAAGCACCAGCTCCTGAGACATCCATAAGCAATCTGAGACATCCATAAGCACCTGCTCCTCTGAGACATCCGTAAGCACCAGCTCTTCTGAGACATCCGTAAGCACCAGCTCCTCTGAGACATCCATAAACACCAGCTCCTCTGAGACATCCGTAAGCACCAGCTCCTCTGAGAGATCCATAAGCACCAGCTCCTCTGAGAAATCCATAAGCACCAGCTCCTCTGAGACATCCGTAAGCATCAGCTCCTCTGAGACATCCACAAGCATCATCACCTCTGACATCCATAAGTACCAGCTCCTCTGAGACATCCGTAAGCACCAGCTCCTGTGAGACATCCATAAGCACCAGCTCTACTGAGACATCCGTAAGCACCAGCTCCTCTGAGACATCCGTAAGCATCAGCTCCTCTGAGACATCCATATGCATCATCACCTCTGGAACAACCATAAGCACCAGCTCCGCTGAGACATCTGTAAGCACCAGCTCCTCTGAGACATCCATAAGCACCAGCTCCTCTGAGACATCCATATGCACCAGCTCCTCTGAGACATCCTTAAGTACCAGCTCCTCTGTGACATCCGTAAGCACCAGCTCCTCTGAAACATCCGTAAGCACCTGCTCCTCTGACACATCCGTAAGCACCATCACCTCTGAGACATCCGTAAGCACCAGCTCCTCTGAGACATCCGTAAGCACCAGCTCCTCTGAGACATCAGTAAGCACCAGCTCCTCTGAGAAATCTATAAGTACCAGCTCCTCTGAGACATCGATAAGCAGTCTGAGACATCCATAAGCACCAGCTCCTCGGATACATCCGTAAGCACCAGCTCCTTTGAGACATCAGTAAGCACCAGCTCCTCTGACACATCCGTAAGCACCATCACCTCTGAGACATCTGTAAGCACCAGCTCCTCTGAGATATCCGTAAGCACCAGCTCCTCTGAGACATCCGTAAGCAACAGCTCCTCTGAGACATCCGTAAGCACCGGCTCCTCTGAGACATCCATAAGCACCAGCTCCTCTGAGACATCTGTAAGTACCAGCTCCTCTGAGATATTCATATGCACCAGCTCCTCTGAGACATCCGTAAGCATCAGCTCCTCTGAGACATCCATAAGCATCATAACCTCTGACACATCCATAAGCACCAGCTCTTCTGAGACATCGATAAGCACCAGCTCCTTGGAGACATCCATAAGCACCAGCTCCTTGGAGACATCCATAAGCACCAGCTCCTTGGAGACATCCATAAGTACCAGCTCCTCTGACACATCCGTAAGCACCATCAACTCTGAGACATCCGTAAGCACCAGCTCCTCTGAGACATCCGTAATCACCAGCTCCTCTGAGACATCCGTAAGCACCAGCTCCTCTGAGACATCCGTAAGCACCAGCTCCTCTGAGACCATCCGTAAGCACCAGCTCCTCTGAGAAATCCGTAAATACCAGCTCCTCTGAGACATCGATGAGCAATCTGAGACATCCATAAGCACCATCACCTCTGAGACATCCGTAAGCACCAGCTCCTCCGAGACATCCATAAGATCCAGCTCCTCTGAGACATCCATAAACACCAGCTCCTCCGAGACATCCATAAGCACCAGCTCTTCCGAGACATCCATAAGCACCAGCTCTTCCGAGACATCCATAAGCACCAGCTCCTCCGAGACATCCGTAAGCAGCAGCTCCTCTGAGACATCCATAAGTACCAGCTCCACCGAGACATCCACAAGCACCAGCTCCTCCGAGACATCCATAAGCACCAGCTCCTCCGAAACATCCGTAAGCACCAGCTCCTCCGAGACATCTGTAAGCACCAGCTGCTCTGAGACATCCATAAGCACCAGCTCCTCTGAGACATCCATAAGCACCAGCTCCTCCGAGACATCCATAAGCACCAGCTCCTCTGAAACATCCGTAAGCACCAGCTCCTCCGAGACATCTGTAAGCAACAGCTGCTCTGAGACATCCATAAGCACCAGCTCCTCTGAGACATCCATAAGCACCAGCTCCTCTGACACATCCATAAATACCAGCTCTCCGAGACATAGGTAAGCACCAGCTCCCTCTGAGACATCCGTAAGCATCAGCTGCTCTGAGACATCCATAAGCACCAGCTCCTCCGAGACATCCATAAAAACCAGCTCCTACGAGACATATGTAAGCACCACCTCCTCTGAGACATCCATAAGCACCAGCTCCTCTGAGACATAGGTAAGCACAAGCTCCTTTGAGTCATCTGTAACTATTAGCTCCTCTGAGACATCCATAAACATCATCACCTCTGAGACATCCATAAGCAACAGCTCCTCTGAGACATCTGAAAGCACCAGCTCCTCTGAGACATCCATAAGCAATTTGAGACATCCATAAGCACCTGCTCCTCTGAGACATCCGTAAGCAACAGCTCCTCTGAGACATCCGTACGCACCTGCTCCTCTGAGACATCCATAAACACCAGCTCCTCTGAGACATCCGTAAGCACCAGCTCCTCTGAGACATCCATAAGCAATCTGAGACATCCGTAAGCACCAGCTCCTCTGAGACATCCATAAGCAATCTGAGACATCCATAAGCACCTGCTCCTCTGAGACATCCGTAAGCAATCTGAGACATCCATAAACACCAGCTCCTCTGAGACATCCGTAAGCACCAGCTCCTCTGAGACATCCATAAGCAATCTGAGACATCCGTAAGCACCAGCTCCTCTGAGACATCCATAAGCAATCTGAGACATCCGTAAGCACCAGCTCCTCTGAGACATCCATAAGCAATCTGAGACATCCATAAGCACCTGCTCCTCTGTGACATCCGTAAGCATCAGCTCCTCTGAGACATCCGTAAGCACCTGCTCCTCTGAGACATCCATAAACACCAGCTCCTCTGAGACATCCGTAAGCACCAGCTCCTCTGAGACATCCATAAGCAATCTGAGGCATCCGTAAGCACCAGCTCCTCTGAGACATCCATAAGCAATCTGAGACATCCATAAGCACCTGCTCCTCTGAGACATCCTTAAGCACCAGCTCCTCTGAGACATCCGTAAGCACCAGCTCCTCTGAGACATCCATAAACACCAACTCCTCGGAGACATCCGTAAGCACCAGCTCCTCTGAGAGATCCATAAGCACCAGATCCTCTGAGACATCCATAAGCACCAGCTCCTCTGAGACATCCGTAAGCATCAGCTCCTCTAAGACATCCATAAGCATCATCACCTCTGACATCCATAAGTACCAGCTCCTCTGAGACATCCGTAAGCACCAACTCCTGTGAGACATCCATAAGCACCAGCTCTACTGAGACATCCGTAAGCACCAGCTCCTATGAGACATCCATAAGCAATCTGAGAGATCCGTAAGCACCAGCTCCTCTGAGACATCCATAAGAACCAGCTCGTTGGAGACATCCATAAGCACCAGCTCCTTGGAGACAACCATAAGCACCAGCTCCTCTGACACATCCATAAGCACCATCACCTCTGAGACATCCGTAAGCACCAGCTCCTCTGAGACATCCCTAAACACCAGCTTCTCTGAGACATCCGTAAGCATCAGCTCCTCTGAGACCTCCATATGCATCATCACCTCTGGAACATCCATAAGCACCAGCTCCTCTGAGACATCTGTAAGCACCAGCTCCTCTGAGACATCCATAAGCACCAGCTCCTCTGAGACATCCGTAAGCACCTGCTCCTCTGAGACATCCATATACACCAGCTCCTCTGAGACATCCGTAAGCACCAGCTCCTATGAGACATCCATAAGCAATCTGAGAGATCCGTAAGCACCAGCTCCTCTGAGACATCCATAAGCAATCTTAGACATCCATAATCACCAGCTCCTTGGAGACATCCATAAGCACCATCTCCTTGGAGACATCCATAAGCACCAGCTCCTTGGAGACATCCATAAGCACCAGCTCCTCTGACACATCCGTAAGCATCATCACCTCTGAGACATCCGTAAGCACCAGCTCCTCTGAGACATCCCTAAACACCAGCTCCTCTGAGACATCAGTAAGCATCAGCTCCTCTGAGAAATCCGTAAGTACCAGCTCCTCTGAGACATCGATAAGCAATCTGAGACATCCATAAGCACCAGCTCCTCGGATAGATCCGTAAGCACCAGCTCCTTTGAGACATCAGTAAGCACCAGCTCCTCTGACACATCCGTAAGCACCATCACCTCTGAGACATCCGTAAGCACCAGCTCCTCTGAGACATCCATAAGCAACAGCTCCTCTGAGACATTCATAAGCAACGGCTCCTCTGACACATCCATAAGCACCAGCTCCTCTGAGACATCTGTAAGCACTAGCTCCTCTGAGACATCCATAAGCAATCTGAGACATCCATAAGCACCTGCTCCTCTGAGACATCGGTGAGCACCAGCTCCTCTGAGACATCCGTAAGCACCAGCTCATCTGAGACATCCATAAGCACCAGCTCTTCTGAGACATCCATAAGCTCCATCTCCTCGGAGACATCCGTAAGCTCCAGCTCCTCTGAGACATCGGTAAGCACCAGTAACAGCTCCTCTGACACATCCGTAAGTACCAGCTCCGCTGAGACATCCATAGGCACCAACTCCTCTGAGAGATCCATAAGCACCAGCTCCTCTGAGACATCCGTAAGCACCAGCAACAGCTACTCTGAGACATCCGTAAGCACCAGCTCCTCTGAGACATCCATGAGCACCAACTCCTCTGAGACATCCATAAGTACCAGCTCCTCTGAGACATCCTTAAGCACCAGCTCCTCTGAGACATCCGTAAGCACCAGCTCCTCTGAGACATCGATAAGCACCAGCTCCTCTGAGACATAAATAAGCACCAACTCCTCTGAGACATCCATAAGCACCACCTCCTCTGAGACATCCGTAAGCACCAGCTCCTCTGAGACATCCATAAGCAACTGCTCCTGTGAGACATCCGTAAGCACCAGCTCCTCTGGAACATCCATAAGCACCAGCTCCTCAGAGACATCCGTAAGCACCAGCTCCTCCGAGACATCCGTAAGCACCAGCTCCTCCGAGACACCCTTTAGCACCAGCTCCTCTGATACATCCGTAAGCACCAGCTCCTCTGAGACATCCTTAAGTACCAGCTCCTCTGAGATATCCCTAAGCACCAGCTCCTCTGAGACATCCGTAGGCACGAGCTCCTCTGAGACATCCGTAAGCACCAGCTCCTCCGAGACATCCATAAGCACCAGCTCCTCTGAGACATCCGTAAGCACCATCTCCTCTGAGACATCAGTAAGCACCAGCTCCTCTGACACATCCGTAAGCACCATCACCTCTGAGACATCCGTAAGCACCAGCTCCTCTGAGACATCCGTAAGCACCAGCTCCTCTGAGATATCCGTAAGCACAAGCTCGTCTGAGACATCCATAAGCGCCAGCACTTCCGGTACATCCGTAAGCACCAGCTCCTCTGAGACATTCGTAAGCACCAGCTCCTCCGGTACATCCGTAAGCAACAGCTCCTCTGAGACACCCGTAAGCACCAGCTCCCTTGAGACATCCGTAAGCACCAGCTCCTCATAGACACCCGTAAGCACCAGCTCCCTTGAGACATCTGTAAGCACCAGCTCCTCTGAGACATTCGTAAGCACCAGCTCCTCTGAGACATATGTAAGCACAACCTCCTCTGAGGCATCAGTAAGCACCAGCTCCTCTGACACATCTGTAAGCACCTTCACCTCTGAGACATCCGTAAGCTCCAGCTCCTCTGAGAAACCCATAAGCACCTGCTCCTCTGAGACATCCGTAAGCACCAGCTCCTCTGAGACATTTCTAAGCAATCTGAGACATCCATAAGCACCTGCTCCTCTGAGGCATCCATAAGCACCAGCTCCTCTGAGACATCCATAAGCACCAGCTCCTCTGAGACATCCGTAAGCACCAGCTCCTCTGAGACATCCATAAGCACCTGCTCCTCTGAGACATCCGTAAGCACCTGCTCCTCTGAGACATCCGTAACCACTAGATCCCTCTGAGACATCTGTAAGTACCAGCTCCTCTGAGACATTCGTAAGCACCAGCTCCTTTGAGACATCTGTAAGTACTAGCTCCTCTGAGACATTCATAAGCATCAGCTCCTCTGAGACATCCGTAAGCATCAGCTCCTCTGAGACATCCATAAGCATCATAACCTCTGACACATCCATAAGCACCAGCTCCTCTGAGACATCCGTAAGCACCAGCTCCTCTGAGACATCCATAAGCAATCTGAGACATCCATAAGCACCTGCTCCTCTGAGACATCGGTAAGCACCAGCTCCTCTGAGACATCCATGAGCACCAACTCCTCTGAGACATCCATAAGTACCAGCTCCTCTGAGACATCCTTAAGCACCAGCTCCTCTGAGACATCCGTAAGCACCAGCTCCTCTGAGACATCGATAAGCACCAGCTCCTCTGAGACATAAATAAGCACCAACTCCTCTGAGACATCCATAAGCACCACCAACCTCTGAGACATCCGTAAGCACCAGCTCCTCTGAGACATCCATAAACAACTGCTCCTGTGAGACATCCGTAAGCACCAGCTCCTCTGGAACATCCATAAGCACCAGCTCCTCAGAGACATCCGTAAGCACCAGCTCCTCCGAGACATCCGTAAGCACCAGCTCCTCCGAGACATCCTTTAGCACCAGCTCCTCTGAGACATCCGTAAGCACCAGCTCCTCTGAGATATCCCTAAGCACCAGCTCCTCTGAGACATCCGTAGGCATGAGTTCCTCTGAGACATCCGTAAGCACCAGCTCCTCGGAGACATCCATAAGCACCAGCTCCTCTGAGTCATCCGTAAGCACCAGCTCCTCTGAGACATCCATAAGCAATCTGAGGCATCCGTAAGCACCAGCTCCTCTGAGACATCCATAAGCAATCTGAGACATCCATAAGCACCTGCTCCTCTGAGACATCCTTAAGCACCAGCTCCTCTGAGACATCCGTAAGCACCAGCTCCTCTGAGACATCCATAAACACCAGCTCCTCGGAGACATCCGTAAGCACCAGCTCCTCTGAGAGATCCATAAGCACCAGATCCTCTGAGACATCCATAAGCACCAGCTCCTCTGAGACATCCGTAAGCATCAGCTCCTCTGAGACATCCATAAGCATCATCACCTCTGACATCCATAAGTACCAGCTCCTCTGAGACATCCGTAAGCACCTGCTCCTCTGAGACATCCATAAACACCAGCTCCTCTGAGACATCCGTAAGCACCAGCTCCTCTGAGACATCCATAAGCAATCTGAGGCATCCGTAAGCACCAGCTCCTCTGAGACATCCATAAGCAATCTGAGACATCTATAAGCACCTGCTCCTCGGAGACATCCGTAAGCACCAGCTCCTCTGAGACATCCGTAAGCACCAGCTCCTCTGAGAGATCCATAAGCACCAGATCCTCTGAGACATCCATAAGCACCAGCTCCTCTGAGACATCCGTAAGCATCAGCTCCTCTGAGACATCCATAAGCATCATCACCTCTGACATCCATAAGTACCAGCTCCTCTGAGACATCCGTAAGCACCAGCTCCTGTGAGACATCCATAAGCACCAGCTCTACTGAGACATCCGTAAGCACCAGCTCCTATGAGACATCCATAAGCAATCTGAGAGATCCGTAAGCACCAGCTCCTCTGAGACATCCATAAGAACCAGCTCGTTGGAGACATCCATAAGCACCAGCTCCTTGGAGACATCCATAAGCACCAGCTCCTCTGACACATCCATAAGCACCATCACCTCTGAGACATCCGTAAGCACCAGCTCCTCTGAGACATCCCTAAACACCAGCTCCTCTGAGACATCCGTAAGCATCAGCTCCTCTGAGACCTCCATATGCATCATCACCTCTGGAACATCCATAAGCACCAGCTCCTCTGAGACATCTGTAAGCACCAGCTCCTCTGAGACATCCATAAGCACCAGCTCCTCTGAGACATCCGTAAGCACCTGCTCCTCTGAGACATCCATATACACCAGCTCCTCTGAGACATCCGTAAGCACAAGCTCCTATGAGACATCCATAAGCAATCTGAGAGATCCGTAAGCACCAGCTCCTCTGAGACATCCATAAGCACCTGCTCCTCTGAGACATCCGTAAACACCTGCTCCTCTGAGACATCCGTAACCACCAGATCCCTCTGAGACATCTGTAAGTACCAGCTCCTCTGAGACATTCGTAAGCACCAGCTCCTTTGAGACATCTGTAAGTACTAGCTCCTCTGAGACATTCATAAGCATCAGCTCCTCTGAGACATCCGTAAGCATCAGCTCCTCTGAGACATCCATAAGCATCATAACCTCTGACACATCCATAAGCACCAGCTCCTCTGAGACATCCGTAAGCACCAGCTCCTCTGAGACATCCATAAGCACCATCTCCTTGGAGACATCCATAAGCACCAGCTCCTTGGAGACATCCATAAGCACCAGCTCCTCTGACACATCCGTAAGCATCATCACCTCTGAGACATCCGTAAGCACCAGCTCCTCTGAGACATCCCTAAACACCAGCTCCTCTGAGACATCAGTAAGCATCAGCTCCTCTGAGAAATCCGTAAGTACCAGCTCCTCTGAGACATCGATAAGCAATCTGAGACATCCATAAGCACCAGCTCCTCGGATAGATCCGTAAGCACCAGCTCCTTTAAGACATCAGTAAGCACCAGCTCCTCTGACACATCCGTAAGCACCATCACCTCTGAGACATCCGTAAGCACCAGCTCCTCTGAGACATCCATAAGCAACAGCTCCTCTGAGACATTCATAAGCAACGGCTCCTCTGACACATCCATAAGCACCAGCTCCTCTGAGACATCTGTAAGCACCAGCTCCTCTGAGACATCCATAAGCAATCTGAGACATCCATAAGCACCTGCTCCTCTGAGACATCGGTAAGCACCAGCTCCTCTGAGACATCCGTAAGCACCAGCTCATCTGAGACATCCATAAGCACCAGCTCTTCTGAGACATCCATAAGCTCCATCTCCTCGGAGGCATCCGTAAGCTCCAGCTCCTCTGAGACATCGGCAAGCACCAGTAACAGCTCCTTTGACACATACGTAAGTACCAGCTCCTCTGAGACATCCATAGGCACCAACTCCTCTGAGAGATCCATAAGCACCAGCTCCTCTGAGACATCCGTAAGCACCAGCAACAGCTACTCTGGGACATCCGTAAGCACCAGCTCCTCTGAGACATCCATGAGCACCAACTCCTCTGAGACATCCATAAGTACCAGCTCCTCTGAGACATCCTTAAGCACCAGCTCCTCTGAGACATCCGTAAGCACCAGCTCCTCTGAGACATCGATAAGCACCAGCTCCTCTGAGACATAAATAAGCACCAACTCCTCTGAGACATCCATAAGCACCACCTCCTCTGAGACATCCGTAAGCACCAGCTCCTCTGAGACATCCATAAGCAACTGCTCCTGTGAGACGTCCGTAAGCACCAGCTCCTCTGGAACATCCATAAGCACCAGCTCCTCAGAGACATCCGTAAGCACCAGCTCCTCCGAGACATCCGTAAGCACCAGCTCCTCCGAGACACCCTTTAGCACCAGCTCCTCTGAGATATCCGTAAGCACCAGCTCCTCTGAGACATCCTTAAGTACCAGCTCCTCTGAGATATCCCTAAGCACCAGCTCCTCTGAGACATCCGTAGGCACGAGCTCCTCTGAGACATCCGTAAGCACCAGCTCCTCCGAGACATCCATAAGCACCAGCTCCTCTGAGACATCCGTAAGCACCATCTCCTCTGAGACATCAGTAAGCACCAGCTCCTCTGACACATCCGTAAGCACCATCACCTCTGAGACATCCGTAAGCACCAGCTCCTCTGAGACATCCGTATGCACCAGCTCCTCTGAGATATCCGTAAGCACAAGCTCGTCTGAGACATCCATAAGCGCCAGCACTTCCGGTACATCCGTAAGCAACAGCTCCTCTGAGACACCCGTAAGCACCAGCTCCCTTGAGACATCCATAAGCACCAGCTCCTCATAGACACCCGTAAGCACCAGCTCCCTTGAGACATCTGTAAGCACCAGCTCCTCTGAGACATTCGTAAGCACCAGCTCCTCTGAGACATATGTAAGCACAACCTCCTCTGAGGCATCAGTAAGCACCAGCTCCTCTGACACATCTGTAAGCACCTTCACCTCTGAGACATCCGTAAGCTCCAGCTCCTCTGAGAAACCCATAAGCACCTGCTCCTCTGAGACATCCGTAAGCACCAGCTCCTCTGAGACATTTCTAAGCAATCTGAGACATCCATAAGCACCTGCTCCTCTGAGGCATCCATAAGCACCAGCTCCTCTGAGACATCCATAAGCACCAGCTCCTCTGAGACATCCGTAAGCACCAGCTCCTCTGAGACATCCATAAGCACCTGCTCCTCTGAGACATCCGTAAGCACCTGCTCCTCTGAGACATCCGTAACCACTAGATCCCTCTGAGACATCTGTAAGTACCAGCTCCTCTGAGACATTCGTAAGCACCAGCTCCTTTGAGACATCTGTAAGTACTAGCTCCTCTGAGACATTCATAAGCATCAGCTCCTCTGACACATCCGTAAGCACCATCACCTCTGAGACATCCGTAAGCACCAGCTCCTCTGAGACATCCGTAAGCACCAGCTCCTCTGAGATATCCGTAAGCACAAGCTCGTCTGAGACATCCATAAGCGCCAGCACTTCCGGTACATCCGTAAGCACCAGCTCCTCTGAGACATTCGTAAGCACCAGCTCCTCCGGTACATCCGTAAGCAACAGCTCCTCTGAGACACCCGTAAGCACCAGCTCCCTTGAGACATCCGTAAGCACCAGCTCCTCATAGACACCCGTAAGCACCAGCTCCCTTGAGACATCTGTAAGCACCAGCTCCTCTGAGACATTCGTAAGCACCAGCTCCTCTGAGACATATGTAAGCACAACCTCCTCTGAGGCATCAGTAAGCACCAGCTCCTCTGACACATCTGTAAGCACCTTCACCTCTGAGACATCCGTAAGCTCCAGCTCCTCTGAGAAACCCATAAGCACCTGCTCCTCTGAGACATCCATAAGCACCAGCTCCTCTGAGACATTTCTAAGCAATCTGAGACATCCATAAGCACCTGCTCCTCTGAGGCATCCATAAGCACCAGCTCCTCTGAGACATCCATAAGCACCAGCTCCTCTGAGACATCCGTAAGCACCAGCTCCTCTGAGACATCCATAAGCACCTGCTCCTCTGAGACATCCGTAAGCACCTGCTCCTCTGAGACATCCGTAACCACTAGATCCCTCTGAGACATCTGTAAGTACCAGCTCCTCTGAGACATTCGTAAGCACCAGCTCCTTTGAGACATCTGTAAGTACTAGCTCCTCTGAGACATTCATAAGCATCAGCTCCTCTGAGACATCCGTAAGCATCAGCTCCTCTGAGACATCCATAAGCATCATAACCTCTGACACATCCATAAGCACCAGCTCCTCTGAGACATCCGTAAGCACCAGCTCCTCTGAGACATCCATAAGCAATCTGAGACATCCATAAGCACCTGCTCCTCTGAGACATCGGTAAGCACCAGCTCCTCTGAGACATCCATGAGCACCAACTCCTCTGAGACATCCATAAGTACCAGCTCCTCTGAGACATCCTTAAGCACCAGCTCCTCTGAGACATCCGTAAGCACCAGCTCCTCTGAGACATCGATAAGCACCAGCTCCTCTGAGACATAAATAATCACCAACTCCTCTGAGACATCCATAAGCACCACCAACCTCTGAGACATCCGTAAGCACCAGCTCCTCTGAGACATCCATAAACAACTGCTCCTGTGAGACATCCGTAAGCACCAGCTCCTCTGGAACATCCATAAGCACCAGCTCCTCAGAGACATCCGTAAGCACCAGCTCCTCCGAGACATCCGTAAGCACCAGCTCCTCCGAGACATCCTTTAGCACCAGCTCCTCTGAGACATCCGTAAGCACCAGCTCCTCTGAGATATCCCTAAGCACCAGCTCCTCTGAGACATCCGTAGGCATGAGTTCCTCTGAGACATCCGTAAGCACCAGCTCCTCGGAGACATCCATAAGCACCAGCTCCTCTGAGACATCCGTAAGCACCAGCTCCTCTGAGACATCCATAAGCAATCTGAGGCATCCGTAAGCACCAGCTCCTCTGAGACATCCATAAGCAATCTGAGACATCCATAAGCACCTGCTCCTCTGAGACATCCTTAAGCACCAGCTCCTCTGAGACATCCGTAAGCACCAGCTCCTCTGAGACATCCATAAACACCAGCTCCTCGGAGACATCCGTAAGCACCAGCTCCTCTGAGAGATCCATAAGCACCAGATCCTCTGAGACATCCATAAGCACCAGCTCCTCTGAGACATCCGTAAGCATCAGCTCCTCTGAGACATCCATAAGCATCATCACCTCTGACATCCATAAGTACCAGCTCCTCTGAGACATCCGTAAGCACCTGCTCCTCTGAGACATCCATAAACACCAGCTCCTCTGAGACATCCGTAAGCACCAGCTCCTCTGAGACATCCATAAGCAATCTGAGGCATCCGTAAGCACCAGCTCCTCTGAGACATCCATAAGCAATCTGAGACATCTATAAGCACCTGCTCCTCGGAGACATCCGTAAGCACCAGCTCCTCTGAGACATCCGTAAGCACCAGCTCCTCTGAGAGATCCATAAGCACCAGATCCTCTGAGACATCCATAAGCACCAGCTCCTCTGAGACATCCGTAAGCATCAGCTCCTCTGAGACATCCATAAGCATCATCACCTCTGACATCCATAAGTACCAGCTCCTCTGAGACATCCGTAAGCACCAGCTCCTGTGAGACATCCATAAGCACCAGCTCTACTGAGACATCCGTAAGCACCAGCTCCTATGAGACATCCATAAGCAATCTGAGAGATCCGTAAGCACCAGCTCCTCTGAGACATCCATAAGAACCAGCTCGTTGGAGACATCCATAAGCACCAGCTCCTTGGAGACATCCATAAGCACCAGCTCCTCTGACACATCCATAAGCACCATCACCTCTGAGACATCCGTAAGCACCAGCTCCTCTGAGACATCCCTAAACACCAGCTCCTCTGAGACATCCGTAAGCATCAGCTCCTCTGAGACCTCCATATGCATCATCACCTCTGGAACATCCATTAGCACCAGCTCCTCTGAGACATCTGTAAGCACCAGCTCCTCTGAGACATCCATAAGCACCAGCTCCTCTGAGACATCCGTAAGCACCTGCTCCTCTGAGACATCCATATACACCAGCTCCTCTGAGACATCCGTAAGCACAAGCTCCTATGAGACATCCATAAGCAATCTGAGAGATCCGTAAGCACCAGCTCCTCTGAGACATCCATAAGCACCTGCTCCTCTGAGACATCCGTAAGCACCTGCTCCTCTGAGACATCCGTAACCACCAGATCCCTCTGAGACATCTGTAAGTACCAGCTCCTCTGAGACATTCGTAAGCACCAGCTCCTTTGAGACATCTGTAAGTACTAGCTCCTCTGAGACATTCATAAGCATCAGCTCCTCTGAGACATCCGTAAGCATCAGCTCCTCTGAGACATCCATAAGCATCATAACCTCTGACACATCCATAAGCACCAGCTCCTCTGAGACATCCGTAAGCACCAGCTCCTCTGAGACATCCATAAGCACCATCTCCTTGGAGACATCCATAAGCACCAGCTCCTTGGAGACATCCATAAGCACCAGCTCCTCTGACACATCCGTAAGCATCATCACCTCTGAGACATCCGTAAGCACCAGCTCCTCTGAGACATCCCTAAACACCAGCTCCTCTGAGACATCAGTAAGCATCAGCTCCTCTGAGAAATCCGTAAGTACCAGCTCCTCTGAGACATCGATAAGCAATCTGAGACATCCATAAGCACCAGCTCCTCGGATAGATCCGTAAGCACCAGCTCCTTTAAGACATCAGTAAGCACCAGCTCCTCTGACACATCCGTAAGCACCATCACCTCTGAGACATCCGTAAGCACCAGCTCCTCTGAGACATCCATAAGCAACAGCTCCTCTGAGACATTCATAAGCAACGGCTCCTCTGACACATCCATAAGCACCAGCTCCTCTGAGACATCTGTAAGCACCAGCTCCTCTGAGACATCCATAAGCAATCTGAGACATCCATAAGCACCTGCTCCTCTGAGACATCGGTAAGCACCAGCTCCTCTGAGACATCCGTAAGCACCAGCTCATCTGAGACATCCATAAGCACCAGCTCTTCTGAGACATCCATAAGCTCCATCTCCTCGGAGGCATCCGTAAGCTCCAGCTCCTCTGAGACATCGGCAAGCACCAGTAACAGCTCCTTTGACACATACGTAAGTACCAGCTCCTCTGAGACATCCATAGGCACCAACTCCTCTGAGAGATCCATAAGCACCAGCTCCTCTGAGACATCCGTAAGCACCAGCAACAGCTACTCTGGGACATCCGTAAGCACCAGCTCCTCTGAGACATCCATGAGCACCAACTCCTCTGAGACATCCATAAGTACCAGCTCCTCTGAGACATCCTTAAGCACCAGCTCCTCTGAGACATCCGTAAGCACCAGCTCCTCTGAGACATCGATAAGCACCAGCTCCTCTGAGACATAAATAAGCACCAACTCCTCTGAGACATCCATAAGCACCACCTCCTCTGAGACATCCGTAAGCACCAGCTCCTCTGAGACATCCATAAGCAACTGCTCCTGTGAGACGTCCGTAAGCACCAGCTCCTCTGGAACATCCATAAGCACCAGCTCCTCAGAGACATCCGTAAGCACCAGCTCCTCCGAGACATCCGTAAGCACCAGCTCCTCCGAGACACCCTTTAGCACCAGCTCCTCTGAGATATCCGTAAGCACCAGCTCCTCTGAGACATCCTTAAGTACCAGCTCCTCTGAGATATCCCTAAGCACCAGCTCCTCTGAGACATCCGTAGGCACGAGCTCCTCTGAGACATCCGTAAGCACCAGCTCCTCCGAGACATCCATAAGCACCAGCTCCTCTGAGACATCCGTAAGCACCATCTCCTCTGAGACATCAGTAAGCACCAGCTCCTCTGACACATCCGTAAGCACCATCACCTCTGAGACATCCGTAAGCACCAGCTCCTCTGAGACATCCGTATGCACCAGCTCCTCTGAGATATCCGTAAGCACAAGCTCGTCTGAGACATCCATAAGCGCCAGCACTTCCGGTACATCCGTAAGCAACAGCTCCTCTGAGACACCCGTAAGCACCAGCTCCCTTGAGACATCCATAAGCACCAGCTCCTCATAGACACCCGTAAGCACCAGCTCCCTTGAGACATCTGTAAGCACCAGCTCCTCTGAGACATTCGTAAGCACCAGCTCCTCTGAGACATATGTAAGCACAACCTCCTCTGAGGCATCAGTAAGCACCAGCTCCTCTGACACATCTGTAAGCACCTTCACCTCTGAGACATCCGTAAGCTCCAGCTCCTCTGAGAAACCCATAAGCACCTGCTCCTCTGAGACATCCGTAAGCACCAGCTCCTCTGAGACATTTCTAAGCAATCTGAGACATCCATAAGCACCTGCTCCTCTGAGACATCCATAAGCACCAGCTCCTCTGAGACATCCATAAGCACCAGCTCCTCTGAGACATCCGTAAGCACCAGCTCCTCTGAGACATCCATAAGCACCTGCTCCTCTGAGACATCCGTAAGCACCTGCTCCTCTGAGACATCCGTAACCACTAGATCCCTCTGAGACATCTGTAAGTACCAGCTCCTCTGAGACATTCGTAAGCACCAGCTCCTTTGAGACATCTGTAAGTACTAGCTCCTCTGAGACATTCATAAGCATCAGCTCCTCTGAGACATCCGTAAGCATCAGCTCCTCTGAGACATCCATAAGCATCATAACCTCTGACACATCCATAAGCACCAGCTCCTCTGAGACATCCGTAAGCACCAGCTCCTCTGAGACATCCATAAGCAATCTGAGACATCCATAAGCACCTGCTCCTCTGAGACATCGGTAAGCACCAGCTCCTCTGAGACATCCATGAGCACCAACTCCTCTGAGACATCCATAAGTACCAGCTCCTCTGAGACATCCTTAAGCACCAGCTCCTCTGAGACATCCGTAAGCACCAGCTCCTCTGAGACATCCATAAGCACCTGCTCCTCTGAGCTATCCGTAAGCACCTGCTCCTCTGAGACATCCGTAACCACTAGATCCCTCTGAGACATCTGTAAGTACCAGCTCCTCTGAGACATTCGTAAGCACCAGCTCCTTTGAGACATCTGTAAGTACTAGCTCCTCTGAGACATTCATAAGCATCAGCTCCTCTGAGACATCCGTAAGCATCAGCTCCTCTGAGACATCCATAAGCATCATAACCTCTGACACATCCATAAGCACCAGCTCCTCTGAGACATCCGTAAGCACCTGCTCCTCTGAGACATCCATAAGCAATCTGAGACATCCATAAGCACCTGCTCCTCTGAGACATCGGTAAGCACCAGCTCCTCTGAGACATCCGTAAGCTCCAGCTCCTCTGAGACATACGTAAGTACCAGCTCCTCTGAGACATCCATAGGCACCAACTCCTCTGAGAGATCCATAAGCACCAGCTCCTCTGAGACATCCGTAAGCACCAGCAACAGCTCCTCTGAGACATACGTAAGCACCAGCTCCTCTGAGACATCCATGAGCACCAACTCCTCTGAGACATCCATAAGTACCAGCTCCTCTGAGACATCCTTAAGCACCAGCTCCTCTGAGACATCCGTAAGCACCAGCTCCTCTGAGACATCGATAAGCACCAGCTCCTCTGAGACATAAATAAGCACCAACTCCTCTGAGACATCCATAAGCACCAACTCCTCTGAGACATCCGTAAGCACCAGCTCCTCTGAGACATCCATAAGCAACTGCTCCTGTGAGACATCCGTAAGCACCAGCTCCTCTGAGACATCCATAAGCACCAGCTCCTCAGAGACATTCGTAAGCACCAGCTCCTCCGAGACATCCGTAAGCACCAGCTCCTCCGAGACATCCTTTAGCACCCGCTCCTCTGAGACATCCGTAAGCACCAGCTCCTCTGAGACATCCTTAAGTACCAGCTCCTCTGAGATATCCCTAAGCACCAGCTCCTCTGAGACATCCGTAGGCACGAGCTCCTCTGAGACATCCGTAAGCACCAGCTCCTCCGAGACATCCATAAGCACCAGCTCCTCTGAGACATCCGTAAGCACCATCTCCTCTGAGACATCAGTAAGCACCAGCTCCTCTGACACATCCGTAAGCACCATCACCTCTGAGACATCCGTAAGCACCAGCTCCTCTGAGACATCCGTAAGCACCAGCTCCTCTGAGATATCCATAAGCACAAGCTCCTCTGAGACATCCGTAAGCACCATCTCCTCTGAGACATCAGTAAGCACCAGCTCCTCTGACACATCCGTAAGCACCATCACCTCTGAGACATCCGTAAGCACCAGCTCCTCTGAGAAATCCGTAAGCACCAGCTCCTCTGAGATATCCGTAAGCACAAGCTCGTCTGAGACATCCATAAGCGCCAGCACTTCCGGTACACCCGTAAGCACCAGCTCCTCTGAGACATTCGTAAGCACCAGCTCCTCCGGTACATCCGTAAGCACCAGCTCCTCTGAGACACCCGTAAGCACCAGCTCCCTTGAGACATCCGTAAGCACCAGCTCCTCATAGACACCTGTAAGCACCAGCTCCCTTGAGACATCTGTAAGCACCAGCTCCTCTGAGACATTCGTAAGCACCAGCTCCTCTGAGACATATGTAAGCACAACCTCCTCTGAGGCATCAGTAAGCACCAGCTCCTCTGACACATCTGTAAGCACCTTCACCTCTGAGACATCCGTAAGCTCCAGCTCCTCTGAGAAACCCATAAGCACCTGCTCCTCTGAGACATCCGTAAGCACCAGCTCCTCTGAGACATTTCTAAGCAATCTGAGACATCCATAAGCACCTGCTCCTCTGAGACATCCATAAGCACCAGCTCCTCTGAGACATCCATAAGCACCAGCTCCTCTGAGACATCAGTAAGCACCAGCTCCTCTGAGACATCCATAAGCACCTGCTCCTCTGAGACATCCGTAAGCACCTGCTCCTCTGAGACATCCGTAACCACTAGATCCCTCTGAGACATCTGTAAGTACCAGCTCCTCTGAGACATTCGTAAGCACCAGCTCCTTTGAGACATCCGTAAGCATCAGCTCCTCTGAGACATCCATAAGCATCATAACCTCTGACACATCCATAAGCACCAGCTCCTCTGAGACATCCGTAAGCACCAGCTCCTCCGGTACATCCGTAAGCAACAGCTCCTCTGAGACACCCGTAAGCACCAGCTCCTCTGAGACATCCATAAGCATCATAACCTCTGACACATCCATAAGCACCAGCTCCTCTGAGACATCCGTAAGCACCAGCTCCTCTGAGACATCCATAAGCAATCTGAGACATCCATAAGCACCTGCTCCTCTGAGACATCGGTAAGCACCAGCTCCTCTGAGACATCCGTAAGCTCCAGCTCCTCTGAGACATCCGTAAGTACCAGCTCCTCTGAGACATCCATAGGCACCAACTCCTCTGAGACATCCGTAAGCACCAGCTCCTCTGAGACATCCATAAGCAATCTGAGACATCCATAAGCACCTGCTCCTCTGAGACATCGGTAAGCACCAGCTCCTCTGAGACATCCATGAGCACCAACTCCTCTGAGACATCCATAAGTACCAGCTCCTCTGAGACATCCTTAAGCACCAGCTCCTCTGAGACATCCGTAAGCACCAGCTCCTCTGAGACATCCATAAGCACCTGCTCCTCTGAGCTATCCGTAAGCACCTGCTCCTCTGAGACATCCGTAACCACTAGATCCCTCTGAGACATCTGTAAGTACCAGCTCCTCTGAGACATTCGTAAGCACCAGCTCCTTTGAGACATCTGTAAGTACTAGCTCCTCTGAGACATTCATAAGCATCAGCTCCTCTGAGACATCCGTAAGCATCAGCTCCTCTGAGACATCCATAAGCATCATAACCTCTGACACATCCATAAGCACCAGCTCCTCTGAGACATCCGTAAGCACCTGCTCCTCTGAGACATCCATAAGCAATCTGAGACATCCATAAGCACCTGCTCCTCTGAGACATCGGTAAGCACCAGCTCCTCTGAGACATCCGTAAGCTCCAGCTCCTCTGAGACATACGTAAGTACCAGCTCCTCTGAGACATCCATAGGCACCAACTCCTCTGAGAGATCCATAAGCACCAGCTCCTCTGAGACATCCGTAAGCACCAGCAACAGCTCCTCTGAGACATACGTAAGCACCAGCTCCTCTGAGACATCCATGAGCACCAACTCCTCTGAGACATCCATAAGTACCAGCTCCTCTGAGACATCCTTAAGCACCAGCTCCTCTGAGACATCCGTAAGCACCAGCTCCTCTGAGACATCGATAAGCACCAGCTCCTCTGAGACATAAATAAGCACCAACTCCTCTGAGACATCCATAAGCACCAACTCCTCTGAGACATCCGTAAGCACCAGCTCCTCTGAGACATCCATAAGCAACTGCTCCTGTGAGACATCCGTAAGCACCAGCTCCTCTGAGACATCCATAAGCACCAGCTCCTCAGAGACATCCGTAAGCACCAGCTCCTCCGAGACATCCGTAAGCACCAGCTCCTCCGAGACATCCTTTAGCACCCGCTCCTCTGAGACATCCGTAAGCACCAGCTCCTCTGAGACATCCTTAAGTACCAGCTCCTCTGAGATATCCCTAAGCACCAGCTCCTCTGAGACATCCGTAGGCACGAGCTCCTCTGAGACATCCGTAAGCACCAGCTCCTCCGAGACATCCATAAGCACCAGCTCCTCTGAGACATCCGTAAGCACCATCTCCTCTGAGACATCAGTAAGCACCAGCTCCTCTGACACATCCGTAAGCACCATCACCTCTGAGACATCCGTAAGCACCAGCTCCTCTGAGACATCCGTAAGCACCAGCTCCTCTGAGATATCCATAAGCACAAGCTCCTCTGAGACATCCGTAAGCACCATCTCCTCTGAGACATCAGTAAGCACCAGCTCCTCTGACACATCCGTAAGCACCATCACCTCTGAGACATCCGTAAGCACCAGCTCCTCTGAGAAATCCGTAAGCACCAGCTCCTCTGAGATATCCGTAAGCACAAGCTCGTCTGAGACATCCATAAGCGCCAGCACTTCCGGTACACCCGTAAGCACCAGCTCCTCTGAGACATTCGTAAGCACCAGCTCCTCCGGTACATCCGTAAGCACCAGCTCCTCTGAGACACCCGTAAGCACCAGCTCCCTTGAGACATCCGTAAGCACCAGCTCCTCATAGACACCTGTAAGCACCAGCTCCCTTGAGACATCTGTAAGCACCAGCTCCTCTGAGACATTCGTAAGCACCAGCTCCTCTGAGACATATGTAAGCACAACCTCCTCTGAGGCATCAGTAAGCACCAGCTCCTTCGACACATCTGTAAGCACCTTCACCTCTGAGACATCCGTAAGCTCCAGCTCCTCTGAGAAACCCATAAGCACCTGCTCCTCTGAGACATCCGTAAGCACCAGCTCCTCTGAGACATTTCTAAGCAATCTGAGACATCCATAAGCACCTGCTCCTCTGAGACATCCATAAACACCAGCTCCTCTGAGACATCCATAAGCACCAGCTCCTCTGAGACATCAGTAAGCACCAGCTCCTCTGAGACATCCATAAGCACCTGCTCCTCTGAGACATCCGTAAGCACCTGCTCCTCTGAGACATCCGTAACCACTAGATCCCTCTGAGACATCTGTAAGTACCAGCTCCTCTGAGACATTCGTAAGCACCAGCTCCTTTGAGACATCCGTAAGCATCAGCTCCTCTGAGACATCCATAAGCATCATAACCTCTGACACATCCATAAGCACCAGCTCCTCTGAGACATCCGTAAGCACCAGCTCCTCCGGTACATCCGTAAGCAACAGCTCCTCTGAGACACCCGTAAGCAAAAGCTCCTCTGAGACATCCATAAGCATCATAACCTCTGACACATCCATAAGCACCAGCTCCTCTGAGACATCCGTAAGCACCAGCTCCTCTGAGACATCCATAAGCAATCTGAGACATCCATAAGCACCTGCTCCTCTGAGACATCGGTAAGCACCAGCTCCTCTGAGACATCCGTAAGCTCCAGCTCCTCTGAGACATCCGTAAGTACCAGCTCCTCTGAGACATCCATAGGCACCAACTCCTCTGAGAGATCCATAAGCACCAGCTCCTCTGAGACATCCGTAAGCACCAGCAACAGCTCCTCTGAGACATACGTAAGCACCAGCTCCTCTGAGACATCCATGAGCACCAGCTCCTCTGAGACATCGATAAGCACCAGCTCCTCTGAGACATAAATAAGCACCAACTCCTCTGAGACATCCATAAGCACCAACTCCTCTGAGACATCCGTAAGCACCAGCTCCTCTGAGACATCCATAAGCAACTGCTCCTGTGAGACATCCGTAAGCACCAGCTCCTCTGAGACATCCATAAGCACCAGCTCCTCAGAGACATCCGTAAGCACCAGCTCCTCCGAGACATCCGTAAGCACCAGCTCCTCCGAGACATCCTTTAGCACCCGCTCCTCTGAGACATCCGTAAGCACCAGCTCCTCTGAGACATCCTTAAGTACCAGCTCCTCTGAGATATCCCTAAGCACCAGCTCCTCTGAGACACCCGTAGGCACGAGCTCCTCTGAGACATCCGTAAGCACCAGCTCCTCCGAGACATCCATAAGCACCAGTTCCTCTGAGACATCCGTAAGCACCATCTCCTCTGAGACATCAGTAAGCACCCGCTCCTCTGACACATCCGTAAGCACCATCACCTCTGAGACATCCGTAAGCACCAGCTCCTCTGAGACATCCGTAAGCACCAGCTCCTCTGAGATATCCATAAGCACAAGCTCCTCTGAGACATCCGTAAGCACCATCTCCTCTGAGACATCAGTAAGCACCAGCTCCTCTGACACATCCGTAAGCACCATCACCTCTGAGACATCCGTAAGCACCAGCTCCTCTGAGACATCCGTAAGCACCAGCTCCTCTGAGATATCCGTAAGCACAAGATCGTCTGAGACATCCATAAGCGCCAGCACTTCCGGTACACCCGTAAGCACCAGCTCCTCTGAGACATTCGTAAGCACCAGCTCCTCCGGTACATCCGTAAGCACCAGCTCCTCTGAGACACCCGTAAGCACCAGCTCCCTTGAGACATCCGTAAGCACCAGCTCCTCATAGACACCCGTAAGCACCAGCTCCCTTGAGACATCTGTAAGCACCAGCTCCTCTGAGACATTCGTAAGCACCAGCTCCTCTGAGACATATGTAAGCACAACCTCCTCTGAGGCATCAGTAAGCACCAGCTCCTCTGACACATCTGTAAGCACCATCACCTCTGAGACATCCGTAAGCTCCAGCTCCTCTGAGAAACCCATAAGCACCTGCTCCTCTGAGACATCCGTAAGCACCAGCTCCTCTGAGACATTTTTAATCAATCTGAGACATCCATAAGCACCTGCTCCTCTGAGACATCCATAAGCACCAGCTCCTCTGAGACATCCATATGTAACAGCTCCTCTGAGACATCTGTAAGCACCAGCTCCTCTGAGACATCCATAAGCACCAGCTCCTCTGAGACATCCGTAAGCACCTACTCCTCTGAGACATCCGTAACCACTAGATCCCTCTGAGACATCTGTAAGAACCAGCTCCTCTGAGACATTCGTAAGCACCAGCTCCTTTGAGACATCTGTAAGTACTAGCTCCTCTGAGATATTCGTAAGCATCAGCTCCTCTGAGACATCCGTAAGCATCAGCTCCTCTGAGACATCCATAAGCATCATAACCTCTGACACATCCATAAGCACCAGCTCCTCTGAGACATCCGTTAGCACCAGCTCCTCTGAGACATCCATAAGCAATCTGAGACATCCATAAGCACCTGCTCCTCTGAGACATCGGTAAGCACCAGCTCCTCTGAGACATCCGTAAGCTCCAGCTCCTCTGAGACATCCGTAAGCACCAGCAACAGCTCCTCTGAGACATCCGTAAGTACCAGCTCCTCTGAGACATCCATAGGCACCAACTCCTCTGAGAGATCCATAAGCACCAGCTCCTCTGAGACATCCGTAAGCACCAGCAACAGCTCCTCTGAGACATCCGTAAGCACCAGCTCCTCTGAGACATCCATGAGCACCAACTCCTCTGAGACATCCATAAGTACCAGCTCCTCTGAGACATCCCTAAGCACCAGCTCCTCTGAGACATCCGTAAGCACCAGCTCCTCTGAGACATCGATAAGCACCAGCTCCTCTGAGACATAAATAAGCACCAACTCCTCTGAGACATCCATATGCACCAAATCCTCTGAGACATCCGTAAGCACCAGCTCCTCTGAGACATCCATAAGCAACTGCTCCTGTGAGACATCCGTAAGCACCAGCTCCTCTGAGACATCCATAAGCACCAGCTCCTCAGAGACATCCGTAAGCACCAGCTCCTCCGAGACATCCGTAAGCACCAGCTCCTCCGAGACATCCTTTAGCACCCGCTCCTCTGAGACATCCGTAAGCACCAGCTCCTCTGAGACATCCTTAAGTACCAGCTCCTCTGAGATATCCCTAAGCACCAGCTCCTCTGAGACATCCGTAGGCACGAGCTCCTCTGAGACATCCGTAGGCACCAGCTCCTCTGAGACATCCGTAAGCACCATCTCCTCTGAGACATCATTAAGCACCAGCTCCTCTGACACATCCGTAAGCACCATCACCTCTGAGAAATCCGTAAGCACCAGCTCCTCTGAGACATCCGTAAGCACCAGCTCCTCTGAGATATCCATAAGCACAAGCTCCTCTGAGACATCCATAAGCGCCAGCACTTCCGGTACATCCGTAAGCACCAGCTCCTCTGAGACATTCGTTAGCACCAGCTCCTCCAGTACATCCGTAAGCAACAGCTCCTCTGAGACACCCGTAAGCACCAGCTCCCTTGAGACATCCGTAAGCACCAGCTCCTCATAGACACCCGTAAGCACCAGCTCCCTTGAGACATCTGTAAGCACCAGCTCCTCTGAGACATTCGTAAGCACCAGCTCCTCTGAGACATATGTAAGCACAACCTCCTCTGAGGCATCAGTAAGCACCAGCTCCTCTGACACATCTGTAAGCACCATCACCTCTGAGACATCAGTAAGCTCCAGCTCCTCTGAGAAACCCATAAGCACCTGCTCCTCTGAGACATCCGTAAGCACCAGCTCCTCTGAGACATTTTTAAGCAATCTGAGACATCCATAAGCACCTGCTCCTCTGAGACATCCATAAGTACCAGTTCCTCTGAGACATCCATAAGCACCAGCTCTTCTGAGACATCCATAAGCACCAGCTCCTCTGAGACATCCGTAAGCACCTGCTTCTCTGAGACATCCGTAACCACTAGATCCCTCTGAGACATCTGTAAGTACCAGCTCCTCTGAGACATTCGTAAGCACCAGTTCCTCTGAGACATCCGTAAGCATCAGCTCCTCTGAGACATCCATAAGCATCATAACCTCTGACAAATCCATAAGCACCAACTCCTCTGAGACATCCGTAAGCACCAGCTCCTCTGAGACATCCATAAGCAATCTTAGACATCCGTAAGCACCAGCTCCTCTGAGACATTTGTAAGAACCAGCTACTCTGAGAGATCCATAAGCAATTTGAGACATCCATAGGCACCTGCTCCTCTGAGACATCGGTAAGCACCAGCTCCTCTGAGACATCCATAAGCACCAGCTCCCCTGAAACATCCGTAAGCACCAGCTCTTCTGAGACATCCATAAGCTCCAGCTCCTCGGAGACATCCGTAAGCACCAGCTCCTCTGAGACATCCGTAAGCACCAACAACAGCTCCACTGAGACATCCGTAAATACCAGCTCCTCTGAGAAATCCATAAGCACCAACTCCTCTGAGATATCCATAAGCACCAGCTCCTCTGAGACATCCGTAAGCACCAGCAACAGCTCCTCTGAGACATCCGTAAGCACCAGCTCCTCTGAGACATCCATAAGCACCAACTACTCTGAGACATCCATAAGTACCAGCTCCTCTGAGAAATCCGTAAGCACCAGCTCCTCTGAGACATCCGTAAGTACCAGCTCCTCTGAGACATCCATAAGCACCAAATCCTCTGAGACATCCGTAAGCACCAGCAACAGCTCCTCTGAGACATCCGTAAGCACCAGCTCCTCTGAGACATCCATGAGCACCAACTCCTCTGAGACATCCATAAGTACCAGCTCCTCTGAGACATCCTTAAGCACCAGCTCCTCTGAGACATCTATAAGCACCAGCTCCTCTGAGACATTGATAAGCACCAGCTCCTCTGAGACATAAATAAGCACCAACTCCTCTGAGACATCCATAAGCACCAACTCCTCTGAGACATCCGTAAGCACCAGCTCCTCTGAGACATCCATAAGCAACTGCTCCTGTGAGACATCCGTAAGCACCAGCTCCTCTGAGACATCCATAAGCACCAGTTCCTCCGAGACATCCGTAAGCACCAGCTCCTCTGAGACATCCTTTAGCACCCGCTCCTCTGAGACATCCGTAAGCACCAGCTCCTCTGAGACATCCTTAAGTACCAGCTCCTCTGAGATATCCTTAAGCACCAGCTCCTCTGAGACATCCGTAGGCACGAGCTCCTCTGAGACATCCGTAAGCACCAGCTCCTCCGAGACATCCATAAGCACCAGCTCCTCTGAGACATCCGTAAGCACCATCTCCTCTGAGACATCAGTAAGCACCAGCTCCTCTGACACATCCGTAAGCACCATCACCTCTGAGACATCCGTAAGCACCAGCTCCTCTGAGACATCCGTAAGCACCAGCTCCTCTGAGATATCCATAAGCACAAGCTCCTCTGAGACATCCATAAGCGCCAGCACTTCCAGTACATCCGTAAGCACCAGCTCCTCTGAGATATTCGTAAGCACCAGCTCCTCCGGTACATCCGTAAGCAACAGCTCCTCTGAGACACCCGTAAGCACCAGCTCCCTTGAAACATACGTAAGCACCAGCTCCTCATAGACACCCGTAAGCACCAGCTCCCTTGAGACATCTGTAAGCACCAGCTCCTCTGAGACATTCGTAAGCACCAGCTCCTCTGAGACATATGTAAGCACAACCTCCTCTGAGGCATCAGTAAGCACCAGCTCCTCTGACACATCTGTAAGCACCTTCACCTCTGAGACATCCGTAAGCTCCAGCTCCTCTGAGAAACCCATAAGCACCTGCTCCTCTGAGACATCCGTAAGCACCAGCTCCTCTGAGACATTTCTAAGCAATCTGAGACATCCATAAGCACCTGCTCCTCTGAGACATCCATAAGCACCAGCTCCTCTGAGACATCCATAAGCACCAGCTCCTCTGAGACATCCGTAAGCACCAGCTCCTCTGAGACATCCATAAGCACCTGCTCCTCTGAGACATCCGTAAGCACCTGCTCCTCTGAGACATCCGTAACCACTAGATCCCTCTGAGACATCTGTAAGTACCAGCTCCTCTGAGACATTCGTAAGCACCAGCTCCTTTGAGACATCTGTAAGTACTAGCTCCTCTGAGACATTCATAAGCATCAGCTCCTCTGAGACATCCATAAACATCATAACCTCTGACACATCCATAAGCACCAGCTCCTCTGAGACATCCGTAAGCACCAGCTCCTCTGAGACATCCATAAGCAATCTGAGACATCCATAAGCACCTGCTCCTCTGAGACATCGGTAAGCACCAGCTCCTCTGAGACATCCGTAAGCTCCAGCTCCTCTGAGACATCCGTAAGTACCAGCTCCTCTGAGACATCCATAGGCACCAACTCCTCTGAGAGATCCATAAGCACCAGCTCCTCTGAGACATCCGTAAGCACCAGCAACAGCTCCTCTGAGACATACGTAAGCACCAGCTCCTCTGAGACATCCATGAGCACCAACTCCTCTGAGACATCCATAAGTACCAGCTCCTCTGAGACATCCTTAAGCACCAGCTCCTCTGAGACATCCGTAAGCACCAGCTCCTCTGAGACATCGATAAGCACCAGCTCCTCTGAGACATAAATAAGCACCAACTCCTCTGAGACATCCATAAGCACCAACTCCTCTGAGACATCCGTAAGCACCAGTTCCTCTGAGACATCCATAAGCAACTGCTCCTGTGAGACATCTGTAAGCACCAGCTCCTCTGAGACATCCATAAGCACCAGCTCCTCAGAGACATCCGTAAGCACCAGCTCCTCCGAGACATCCGTAAGCACCAGCTCCTCCGAGACATCCTTTAGCACCCGCTCCTCTGAGACATCCGTAAGCACCAGCTCCTCTGAGACATCCTTAAGTACCAGCTCCTCTGAGATATCCCTAAGCACCAGCTCCTCTGAGACATCCGTAGGCACGAGCTCCTCTGAGACATCCGTAAGCACCAGCTCCTCCGAGACATCCATAAGCACCAGCTCCTCTGAGACATCCGTAAGCACCATCTCCTCTGAGACATCAGTAAGCACCAGCTCCTCTGACACATCCGTAAGCACCATCACCTCTGAGACATTCGTAAGCACCAGCTCCTCTGAGACATCCGTAAGCACCAGCTCCTCTGAGATATCCATAAGCACAAGCTCCTCTGAGACATCCGTAAGCACCATCTCCTCTGAGACATCAGTAAGCACCAGCTCCTCTGACACATCCGTAAGCACCATCACCTCTGAGACATCCGTAAGCACCAGCTCCTCTGAGACATCCGTGAGCACCAGCTCCTCTGAGATATCCGTAAGCACAAGCTCGTCTGAGACATCCATAAGCGCCAGCACTTCCGGTACACCCGTAAGCACCAGCTCCTCTGAGACATTCGTAAGCACCAGCTCCTCCGGTACATCCGTAAGCACCAGCTCCTCTGAGACACCCGTAAGCACCAGCTCCCTTGAGACATCCGTAAGCACCAGCTCCTCATAGACACCCGTAAGCACCAGCTCCTCTGAGACATATGTAAGCACAACCTCCTCTGAGGCATCAGTAAGCACCAGCTCCTCTGACACATCTGTAAGCACCATCACCTCTGAGACATCCGTAAGCTCCAGCTCCTCTGAGAAACCCATAAGCACCTGCTCCTCTGAGACATCCGTAAGCACCAGCTCCTCTGAGACATTTTTAAGCAATCTGAGACATCCATAAGCACCTGCTCCTCTGAGACATCCATAAGCACCAGCTCCTCTGAGACATCCATAAGTACCAGCTCCTCTGAAACATCTGTAAGCACCAGCTCCTCTGAGACATCTATAAGCACCAGCTCCTCTGAGACATCCGTAAGCACCTACTCCTCTGAGACATCCGTAACCACTAGATCCCTCTGAGACATCTGTAAGTACCAGCTCCTCTGAGACATTCGTAAGCACCAGCTCCTTTGAGACATCTGTAAGTACTAGCTCCTCTGAGATATTCATAAGCATCAGCTCCTCTGAGACATCCGTAAGCATCAGCTCCTCTGAGACATCCATAAGCATCATAACCTCTGACACATCCATAAGCACCAGCTCCTCTGAGACATCCGTTAGCACCAGCTCCTCTGAGACATCCATAAGCAATCTGAGACATCCATAAGCACCTGCTCCTCTGAGACATCGGTAAGCACCAGCTCCTCTGAGACATCCGTAAGCTCCAGCTCCTCTGAGACATCCGTAAGCACCAGCAACAGCTCCTCTGAGACATCCGTAAGTACCAGCTCCTCTGAGACATCCATAGGCACCAACTCCTCTGAGAGATCCATAAGCACCAGCTCCTCTGAGACATCCGTAAGCACCAGCAACAGCTCCTCTGAGACATCCGTAAGCACCAGCTCCTCTGAGACATCCATGAGCACCAACTCCTCTGAGACATGCATAAGTACCAGCTCCTCTGAGACATCCCTAAGCACCAGCTCCTCTGAGACATCCGTAAGCACCAGCTCCTCTGAGACATCGATAAGCACCAGCTCCTCTGAGACATAAATAAGCACCAACTCCTCTAAGACATCCATAAGCACCAACTCCTCTGAGACATCCATGAGCACCAACTCCTCTGAGACATGCATAAGTACCAGCTCCTCTGAGACATCCCTAAGCACCAGCTCCTCTGAGACATCCGTAAGCACCAGCTCCTCTGAGACATCGATAAGCACCAGCTCCTCTGAGACATAAATAAGCACCAACTCCTCTGAGACATCCATAAGCACCAACTCCTCTGAGACATCCGTAAGCACCAGCTCCTCTGAGACATCCATAAGCAACTGCTCCTGTGAGACATCCGTAAGCACCAGCTCCTCTGAGACATCCATAAGCACCAGCTCCTCAGAGACATCCGTAAGCACCAGCTCCTCCGAGACATCCGTAAGCACCAGCTCCTCCGAGACATCCTTTAGCACCCGCTCCTCTGAGACATCCGTATGCACCAGCTCCTCTGAGACATCCTTAAGTACCAGCTCCTCTGACACATCCGTAAGCACCATCACCTCTGAGACATCCGTAAGCACCAGCTCCTCTGAGACATCCGTAAGCACCATCTCCTCTGAGACATCAGTAAGCACCAGCTCCTCTGACACATCCGTAAGCACCATCACCTCTGAGACATCCGTAAGCACCAGCTCCTCTGAGACATCCGTAAGCACCAGCTCCTCTGAGATATCCATAAGCACAAGCTCCTCTGAGACAACCATAAGCGCCAGCACTTCCGGTACATCCGTAAGCACCAGCTCCTCTGAGACATTCGTAAGCACCAGCTCCTCCAGTACATCCGTAAGCAACAGCTCCTCTGAGACACCCGTAAGCACCAGCTCCCTTGAGACATCCGTAAGCACCAGCTCCTCATAGACACCCGTAAGCACCAGCTCCCTTGAGACATCTGTAAGCACCAGCTCCTCTGAGACATTCGTAAGCACCAGCTCCTCTGAGACATATGTAAGCACAACCTCCTCTGAGGCATCAGTAAGCACCAGCTCCTCTGACACATCTGTAAGCACCATCACCTCTGAGACATCAGTAAGCTCCAGCTCCTCTGAGAAACCCATAAGCACCTGCTCCTCTGAGACATCCGTAAGCACCAGCTCCTCTGAGACATTTTTAAGCAATCTGAGACATCCATAAGCACCTGCTCCTCTGAGACATCCATAAGTACCAGCTCCTCTGAGACATCCATAAGCACCAGCTCCTCTGAGACATCCATAAGCACCAGCTCCTCTGAGACATCCGTAAGCACCTGCTTCTCTGAGACATCCGTAACCACTAGATCCCTCTGAGACATCTGTAAGTACCAGCTCCTCTGAGACATTCGTAAGCACCAGTTCCTCTGAGACATCCGTAAGCATCAGCTCCTCTGAGACATCCATAAGCATCATAACCTCTGACACATCCATAAGCACCAACTCCTCTGAGACATCCGTAAGCACCAGGTCCTCTGAGACATCCATAAGCAATCTGAGACATCCGTAAGCACCAGCTCCTCTGAGACATTTGTAAGAACCAGCTACTCTGAGAGATCCATAAGCAATTTGAGACATCCATAGGCACCTGCTCCTCTGAGACATCGGTAAGCACCAGCTCCTCTGAGACATCCATAAGCACCAGCTCCCCTGAAATATCCGTAAGCACCAGCTCTTCTGAGACATCCATAAGCTCCAGCTCCTCGGAGACATCCGTAAGCACCAGCTCCTCTGAGACATCCGTAAGCACCAACAACAGCTCCACTGAGACATCCGTAAGTACCAGCTCCTCTGAGAAATCCATAAGCACCAACTCCTCTGAGATATCCATAAGCACCAGCTCCTCTGAGACATCCGTAAGCACCAGCAACAGCTCCCCTGAGACATCCGTAAGCACCAGCTCCTCTGAGACATCCATAAGCACCAACTCCTCTGAGACATCCATAAGTACCAGCTCCTCTGAGAAATCCGTAAGCACCAGCTCCTCTGAGACATCCGTAAGTACCAGCTCCTCTGAGACATCCATAGGCACCAACTCCTCTGAGAGATCCATAAGCACCAAATCCTCTGAGACATCCGTAAGCACCAGCAACAGCTCCTCTGAGACATCCGTAAGCACCAGCTCCTCTGAGACATCCATGAGCACCAACTCCTCTGAGACATCCATAAGTACCAGCTCCTCTGAGACATCCTTAAGCACCAGCTCCTCTGAGACATCTGTAAGCACCAGCTCCTCTGAGACATTGATAAGCACCAGCTCCTCTGAGACATAAATAAGCACCAACTCCTCTGAGACATCCATAAGCACCAACTCCTCTGAGACATCCGTAAGCACCAGCTCCTCTGAGACATCCATAAGCAACTGCTCCTGTGAGACATCCGTAAGCACCAGCTCCTCTGAGACATCCATAAGCACCAGCTCCTCCGAGACATCCGTAAGCACCAGCTCCTCCGAGACATCCTTTAGCACCCGCTCCTCTGAGACATCCGTAAGCACCAGCTCCTCTGAGACATCCTTAAGTATCAGCTCCTCTGAGATATCCCTAAGCACCAGCTCCTCTGAGACATCCGTAGGCACGAGCTCCTCTGAGACATCCGTAAGCACCAGCTCCTCCGAGACATCCATAAGCACCAGCTCCTCTGAGACATCCGTAAGCACCATCTCCTCTGAGACATCAGTAAGCACCAGCTCCTCTGACACATCCGTAAGCACCATCCCCTCTGAGACATCCGTAAGCACCAGCTCCTCTGAGACATCCGTAAGCACCAGCTCCTCTGAGATATCCATAAGCACAAGCTCCTCTGAGACATGCATAAGCGCGAGCACTTCCGGTACATCCGTAAGCACCAGCTCCTCTGAGATATTCGTAAGCACCAGCTCCTCCGGTACATCCGTAAGCAACAGCTCCTCTGAGACACCCGTAAGCACCAGCTCCCTTGAGACATACGTAAGCACCAGCTCCTCATAGACACCCGTAAGCACCAGCTCCCTTGAGACATCTGTAAGCACCAGCTCCTCTGAGACATTCGTAAGCACCAGCTCCTCTGAAACATATGTAAGCACAACCTCCTCTGAGGCATCAGTAAGCACCAGCTCCTCTGACACATCTGTAAGCACCATCACCTCTGAGACATCCGTAAGCTCCAGCTTCTCTGAGAAACCCATAAGCACCTGCTCCTCTGAGACATCCGTAAGCACCAGCTACTCTGAGACATTTTTAAGCAATCTGAGACATCCATAAGCACCTGCTCCTCTGAGACATCCATAAGCACCAGCTCCTCTGAGACATCCATAAGTACCAGCTCCTCTGAGACATCCGTAAGCACCAGCTCCTCTGAGACATCCATAAGCACCAGCTCCTCTGAGACATCCGTAAGCACCTGCTCCTCTGAGACATCCGTAACCACTAGATCCCTCTGAGACATCTGTAAGTACCAGCTCCTCTGAGACATTCGTAAGCACCAGCTCCTCTGAGACATCCGTAAGCATCAGCTCCTCTGAGACATCCATAAGCATCATAACCTCTGACACATCCATAAGCACCACCTCCTCTGAGACATCCGTAAGCACCAGCTCCTCTGAGACATCCATAAGCAATTTGAGACATCCGTAAGCACCAGCTCCTCTGAGACATTTGTAAGAACCAGCTACTCTGAGACATCCATAAGCAATCTGATACATCCATAAGCACCTGCTCCTCTGAGACATTCGTAAGAACCAGCTACTCTGAGAGATCCATAAGCAATTTGAGACATCCATAGGCACCTGCTCCTCTGAGACATCGGTAAGCACCAGCTCCTCTGAGACATCCATAAGCACCAGCTCCTCTGAGACATCCATAAGCACCAGCTCTTCTGAGACATCCATAAGCTCCAGCTCCTCGGAGACATCAGTAAGCACCAGCTCCTCTGAGAAATCCATAAGCACCAACTCCTCTGAGATATCCATAAGCACCAGCTCCTCTGAGACATCTGTAAGCACCAGCAACAGCTCCTCTGAGACATCCGTAAGCACCAGCTCCTCTGAGACATCCATAAGCACCAACTCCTCTGAGACATCCATAAGTACCAGCTCCTCTGAGACATCCTTAAGCACCAGCTCCTCTGAGACATCTGTAAGCACCAGCTCCTCTGAAACATTGATAAGCACCAGCTCCTCTGAGACATAAATAAGCACCAACTCCTCTGAGACATCCATAAGCACCAACTCCTCTGAGACATCCGTAAGCACCAGCTCCTCTGAGACATCCATAAGCAACTGCTCCTGTGAGACATCCGTAAGCACCAGCTCCTCTGAGACATCCATAAGCACCAGCTCCTCCGAGACATCCGTAAGCACCAGCTCCTCCGAGACATCCTTTAGCACCCGCTCCTCTGAGACATCCGTAAGCACCAGCTCCTCTGAGACATCCTTAAGTACCAGCTCCTCTGAGATATCCCTAAGCACCAGCTCCTCTGAGACATCCGTAGGCACGAGCTCCTCTGAGACATCCGTAAGCACCAGCTCCTCCGAGACATCCATAAGCACCAGCTCCTCTGAGACATCCGTAAGCACCATCTCCTCTGAGACATCAGTAAGCACCAGCTCCTCTGACACATCCGTAAGCACCATCACCTCTGAGACATCCGTAAGCACCAGCTCCTCTGAGACATCCGTAAGCACCAGCTCCTCTGAGATATCCATAAGCACAAGCTCCTCTGAGACATGCATAAGCGCGAGCACTTCCGGTACATCCGTAAGCACCAGCTCCTCTGAGATATTCGTAAGCACCAGCTCCTCCGGTACATCCGTAAGCAACAGCTCCTCTGAGACACCCGTAAGCACCAGCTCCCTTGAGACATACGTAAGCACCAGCTCCTCATAGACACCCGTAAGCACCAGCTCCCTTGAGACATCTGTAAGCACCAGCTCCTCTGAGACATTCGTAAGCACCAGCTCCTCTGAAACATATGTAAGCACAACCTCCTCTGAGGCATCAGTAAGCACCAGCTCCTCTGACACATCTGTAAGCACCATCACCTCTGAGACATCCGTAAGCTCCAGCTTCTCTGAGAAACCCATAAGCACCTGCTCCTCTGAGACATCCGTAAGCACCAGCTCCTCTGAGACATTTTTAAGCAATCTGAGACATCCATAAGCACCTGCTCCTCTGAGACATCCATAAGCACCAGCTCCTCTGAGACATCCATAAGTACCAGCTCCTCTGAGACATCCGTAAGCACCAGCTCCTCTGAGACATCCATAAGCACCAGCTCCTCTGAGACATCCGTAAGCACCTGCTCCTCTGAGACATCCGTAACCACTAGATCCCTCTGAGACATCTGTAAGTACCAGCTCCTCTGAGACATTCGTAAGCACCAGCTCCTCTGAGACATCCGTAAGCATCAGCTCCTCTGAGACATCCATAAGCATCATAACCTCTGACACATCCATAAGCACCACCTCCTCTGAGACATCCGTAAGCACCAGCTCCTCTGAGACATCCATAAGCAATTTGAGACATCCGTAAGCACCAGCTCCTCTGAGACATTTGTAAGAACCAGCTACTCTGAGACATCCATAAGCAATCTGATACATCCATAAGCACCTGCTCCTCTGAGACATTCGTAAGAACCAGCTACTCTGAGAGATCCATAAGCAATTTGAGACATCCATAGGCACCTGCTCCTCTGAGACATCGGTAAGCACCAGCTCCTCTGAGACATCCATAAGCACCAGCTCCTCTGAGACATCCATAAGCACCAGCTCTTCTGAGACATCCATAAGCTCCAGCTCCTCGGAGACATCCATAAGCACCAGCTCCTCTGAGAAATCCATAAGCACCAACTCCTCTGAGATATCCATAAGCAGCAGCTCCTCTGAGACATCTGTAAGCACCAGCAACAGCTCCTCTGAGACATCCGTAA
Organism: Lissotriton helveticus; assembly: GCF_964261635.1. Lineage (NCBI taxonomy): Eukaryota > Metazoa > Chordata > Amphibia > Caudata > Salamandridae > Lissotriton > Lissotriton helveticus. Next base: position 1,675,941,105 of record NC_136069.1, on the reverse strand, counting down.
GCACCAGCTCCTCTGAGACATCCATAAGCACCAACTCCTCTGAGACATCCATAAGTACCAGCTCCTCTGAGAAATCCGTACGCACCAGCTTCTCTGAGACATCCGTAAGCACCAGCTCCTCTGAGACATAAATAAGCACCAACTCCTCTGAGACATCCATAATCACCAACTCCTCTGAGACATCCGTAAGCACCAGCTCCTCTGAGACATCCATAAGCAACTGCTCCTATGAGACATCCATAAGCACCAGCTCCTCTGAGACATCCGTAAGCACCAGCTCCTCAGAGACATCCGTAAGCACCAGCTCCTCCGAGAATCCGTAAGTACCAGCTCCTCTGAGACATCCTTTAGCACCAGCTCCTCTGAGACATTTCTAAGCAATCTGAGACATCCATAAGCACCTGCTCCTCTGAGACATCTGTAAGCAACAGCTCCTCTGAGACATCCATAAGCAATCTGAGACATCCATAAGCACCAGCTCCTTGGAGACATCCGTAAGCACCAGCTCCTCTGAGACATCCATAAGCAATCTGAGACATCCATATCACCAGCTCCTCTGAGACATCCATAAGCAATCTGAGACATCCGTAAGCACCTGCTCCTCTGAGACATCCGTAAGCACCAGCTCCTCTGAGACATCCGTAAGCACCAGCTCCTCTGAGACATCCATAAACATCAGCTCCTCTGAGACATCCATAAGCACCAGCTCCTCTGAGACATCCGTAAGCATCAGCTCCTCTGAGACATCCGTAAGCACCAACTCCTCTGAGACATCCGTAAGCATCAGCTCCTCTGAGACATCCATACGCATCATCACTTCTGGAACATCCATAAGCACCAGCTCCTCTGAGACATCTGTAAGCACCAGCGCCTCTGAGACATCCATAAGCACCAGCTCCTCTGAGACATCCTTAAGTACCAGCTCCTCGGTGACAACCGTAAGCACCAGCTCCTCTGAGACATCCGTAAGCACCTGCTCCTCTGAGACATCAATCAATCAATCAATCAGTTCATTTGTAGAGCGCACTACTCACCCGTAGGGTCTCAAGGCGCTGGGAGGGGGGGGGGTGCCGCTACTGCTCGAACAGCCAGGTCTTGAGCTTCTTCCTGAAGGAGAGGTGGTCTTGGGTCAGGCGCAGATTGGTCGGAAGTGAGTTCCAGGTCTTGGCGGCCAGGTAGGAGAAGGATCTTCCTCCTGTTGTCGCTCTTCGGATGCGGGGGACGGCGGCGAGGGCGTGGTTGGTTGATCTGAGGAGGCGCTTGGGGGTGTAGAAGGTGATCCGGTTGTTGAGGTAGCTCGGGCCTTGGTCGTGTAGGGCTTTGTGCGCGTGGGTGAGGAGCCGGAAGGTGATTCTCTTGTTGACCGGGAGCCAGTGCAGATCTCTCAGGTGTCCGGAGATGTGGCTGCGTCGGGGGATGTCGAGGATGAGTCTCGCCGAGGCGTTCTGGATCCGCTGGAGTCTCTTCTGGAGTTTGGCAGTGGTTCCGGCGTAGAGGGCGTTGCCGTAGTCCAGTCGGCTGGTGACGAGGGCTTGGGTGACCGTCTTCCTCGTCTCGGTGGGGATCCACCGGAAGATCTTACGTAGCATGCGCAGGATGTTGAAGCATGACGAGGAGACGGCGTTGACTTGTCTGGTCATGGAGAGGGAGGAGTCCAGGATGAAGCCCAGGTTGCGTGCGTGGTCCGTCGGTTTGGGTGCGGTGCCCAGGGCGGGGGGCCACCAGGAGTCGTCCCAGGCGGAGGGCGTGGAGCCCAGGATGAGGACCTCCGTCTTGTCTGAGTTCAGTTTCAGGCGGCTGGTCGTCATCCATTCGGCTACGTCTCTCATCCCTTCGTGCAGGTTGGCTCTGGCGGTGGCGGGGTCGTTGGTCAGGGAGAGGATCAGCTGGGTGTCGTCAGCGTAGGAGATGATGTTGAGGTTGTGTTGGCGTGCGATGGTCGCGAGGGGGCTCATGTAGACGTTGAAGAGGGTGGGGCTCAGTGAGGATCCTTGAGGGACGCCGCAGATGACTTTGGTGGCCTCTGACTTGTACGGTGGTAGGCGGACTCTTTGTGTTCTTCCGTCGAGGAAGGAGGTGATCCATTCCAGTGCCTTCTCCTGGATTCCGATGTTGCTGAGGCGCTGTACTAGGGTGCGGTGGCAGACAGTGTCGAAAGCCGCGGAGAGGTCTAGGAGGATGAGGGCCGCTGTTTCTCCGTTGTCCATCAGAGTTCGAAGGTCGTCGGTGGCGGCGATGAGGGCGGTCTCGGTGCTGTGGTTCGCTCGGAAGCCGGACTGTGAGGGGTCGAGGGATCCATTCGTCTCGAGGAAGGCGGCCAGCTGTTTGTTGACGGTCTTCTCGATGACTTTGGCCGGGAACGGGAGGAGCGAGATGGGACGGTAGTTCTTGAGGTCGGTGGGGTCTGCTGTAGGTTTCTTGAGGAGAGCGCTGAGTTCGGCGTGTTTCCAGCTCTCAGGGAAGGTGGCGGAGTCGAAGGAGGTGTTGATGATGTCCCGCAGGTGGGGTGCGAGGACCACGTCGGCTTTGTTGAAGACGTGGTGAGGGCAGGGGTCAGTCGGAGATCCGGAATGGATGGAGTTCATGGTGCGGATGGTGTCTTCGGTGCTGATCGGGGTCCAGGTGCGGAGGGTGGTGGTGGGTGGCGTCGTTGCGGTTGTGGCTTGCGTTGGTTGGTTGTTGAAGCTGTTGTGTATGTCCGTGATCTTGTTGTGGAAGTAGGACGCGAGGGAGTTGCAGAGGTCTTGCGATGGGGTGATGTCGTTGTTTCCGGCGTTGGGGTTGGAGAGCTCTTTCACGATGTTGAAGAGTTCCTTGCAGTTGTGTGCGTTGTTGTCCAGCCGGTCCTTGTATGCATTTTTCTTGGTGGCGCGGATCAGTTGGTGGTGTTTCCGGGTGGCGAGCTTGAGGGTGGTCATGTTGTCCGTCGTTGGTTCCCTTCTCCAGGCTTTCTCGAGGGCTCGACAGTTCTTCTTGGAGCTCTTGAGTTCGTCGGTGAACCATGGTGTTTTTCTGCTGCCGGATCTGCTGGGTGGGGTTCTCAGAGGGGCGAGTTCGTCCGCGCAGTCGTTGATCCATTTCGTGAGGTTGTCGGCGGCCTGGCTGGGGTTCGCTGAGTTGGCGGGAGGGTGCTGGCTCAGGGAGGCGGCGAGCTGGTCGGCTGTGATCTTGTTCCAGCTTCTTCGAGCAACCTGTTGCTGGAGGTGGTGGATCGTCGTTCTTCTGAAGGTGAAGTGGACGCAGCTGTGGTCCGTCCAGTGGAGTCCTGTTGCGTGGCTGACGGTGACGTCTTTGCTGGATAAATAAACACCAGCTCCTCTGAGACATCCGTAAGCACCAGCTCCTCTGAGACATCCATAAGCAATCTGAGACATCCGTAAGCACCAGCTCCTCTGAGACATCCATAAGCAATCTGAGACATCCATAAGCACCATCTCCTTGGAGACATCCATAAGCACCAGCTCCTTGGAGACATCCATAAGCACCAGCTCCTAGGAGACATCCATAATCACCAGCTCCTCTGACACATCCGTAAGCACAATCACCTCTGAGACATCCGTAAGCACCAGCTCCTCTGAGACATCCGTAAGCAGCAGCTACTCTGAGACATCAGTAAGCACCAGCTCCTCTGAGAAATCCATAAGTACCATCTCCTCTGAGACATCGATAAGCAATCTGAGACATCCATAAGCACCAGCTCCTCGGATACATCCGTAAGCACCAGCTCCTTTGAGACATCAGTAAGCACCAGCTCCTCTGACACATCCGTAAACACCATCACCTCTGAGACATCCGTAAGCACTAGCTCCTCTGAGACATCCGTAAGCACCAGCTCCTCTGGGACATCCGTAAGCAACAGCTCCTCTGAGACATCTGTAAGCACCAGCTCCTCTGAGACATCCATAAGCACCAGCTCCTCTGAGACATCTGTAAGTACCAGCTCCTCTGAGACATTCATAAGCACCAGCTTCTGTGAGACATCCGTAAGCATCCGCTCCTCTGAGACATCCATAAGCATCATAACCTCTGACACATCCATAAGCACCAGCTCCTCTGAGACATCGATAAGCAATCTGAGACATCCATAAGCACCAGCTCCTTGGAGACATCCATAAGCACCAGCTCCTTGGAGACATCCATAAGCACAAGCTCCTCTGAGACATCCGTAAGCACCAGCTCCTCTGAGACATCCGTAAGCACCAGCTCCTCTGAGACCATCCGTAAGCACCAGCTCCTCTGAGAAGTCCGTAAGTACCAGCTCCTCTGAGACATTGATGAGCAATCTGAGACATCCATAAGCACCATCACCTCTGAGACATCCGTAAGCACCAGCTCCTCCGAGACATCCATAAGATCCAGCTCCTCTGAGACATCCATTAACACCAGCTCCTCCGAGACATCCATAAGCACCAGCTCCTCCGAGACATCCATAAGCACCAGCTCCTCCGAGACATCCATGAACACCAGCTCCTCTGAGACATCCATAAGCACCAGCTCCTCCGAGACATCCGTAAGCAGCAGCTCCTCTGAGACATCCATAAGCACCAGCTCCTCCGAGACATCCACAAGCACCAGCTCCTCCGAGACATCCATAAGCACCAGCTCCTCCGAAACATCCGTAAGCACCAGCTCCTCCGAGACATCTGTAAGCATCATAACCTCTGACACATCCATAAGCACCAGCTCCTCTGAGACATCGATAAGCAATCTGAGACATCCATAAGCACCAGCTCCTTGGAGACATCCATAAGCACCAGCTCCTTGGAGACATCCATAAGCACAAGCTCCTCTGAGACATCCGTAAGCACCAGCTCCTCTGAGACATCCGTAAGCACCAGCTCCTCTGAGACCATCCGTAAGCACCAGCTCCTCTGAGAAGTCCGTAAGTACCAGCTCCTCTGAGACATTGATGAGCAATCTGAGACATCCATAAGCACCATCACCTCTGAGACATCCGTAAGCACCAGCTCCTCCGAGACATCCATAAGATCCAGCTCCTCTGAGACATCCATTAACACCAGCTCCTCCGAGACATCCATAAGCACCAGCTCCTCCGAGACATCCATGAACACCAGCTCCTCTGAGACATCCATAAGCACCAGCTCCTCCGAGACATCCGTAAGCAGCAGCTCCTCTGAGACATCCATAAGCACCAGCTCCTCCGAGACATCCACAAGCACCAGCTCCTCCGAGACATCCATAAGCACCAGCTCCTCCGAAACATCCGTAAGCACCAGCTCCTCCGAGACATCTGTAAGCACCAGCTGCTCTGAGACATCCATAAGCACCAGCTCCTCTGAGACATCCATAAGCACCAGCTCCTCCGAGAGATCCATAAGCACCAGCTCCTCCGAAACATCCGTAAGCACCAGCTCCTCCGAGACATCTGTAAGCACCAGCTGCTCTGAGACATCCATTAGCACCAACTCCGCTGAGACATCCATAAGCACCAGCTCCTCTGAGACATCCATAAATACCAGCTCTCCGAGACATAGGTAAGCACCAGCTCCCTCTGAGACATCCGTAAGCATCAGCTGCTCTGAGACATCCATAAGCACCAGCTCCTCCGAGACATCTGTAAGCACCAGCTGCTCTGAGACATCCATAAGCACTAACTCCGCTGAGACATCCATAAGCACCAGCTCCTCTGAGACATCCATAAATACCAGCTCTCCGAGACATAGGTAAGCACCAGCTCCCTCTGAGACATCCGTAAGCATCAGCTACTCTGAGACATCCATAAGCACCACCTCCTCTGAGACATCCATAAGCACCAGCTCCTCAGACATAGGTAAGCACGAGCTCCTTTGAGTCATCTGTAACTATCAGCTCCTCTGAGACATCCATGAACATCATCACCTCTGAGACACCCATAAGCAACAGCTCCTCTGAAACATTTGAAAGCACCAGCTCCTCTGAGACATCCATAAGCAATCTGAGACATCCATAAGCACCTGCTCCTCTGAGACATCCGTAAGCACCAGCTCCTCTGAGACATCCGTACGCACCAGCTCCTCTGAAACATCCATAAACACCAGCTCCTTTGAGACATCCGTAAGCACCAGCTCCTCTGAGACATCCATAAGCAATCTGAGACATCTGTAAGCAACAGCTCCTCTGAGACATCCATAAGCAATCTGAGACATCCATAAGCACCAGCTCCTTGGAGACATCCGTAAGCACCAGCTCCTCTGAGACATCCATAAGCAATCTGAGACATCCATATCACCAGCTCCTCTGAGACATCCCTAAGCAATCTGATACATCCGTAAGCACCAGCTCCTCTGAGACATCCATAAGCAATCTAAGACATCCATAAGCACCTGCTCCTCTGTGACATCCGTAAGCATCAGCTCCTCTGAGACATCCGCAAGCACCTGCTCCTCTGAGACATCCATAAACACCAGCTCCTCTGAGACATCCGTAAGCACCAGCTCCTCTGAGACATCCATAAGCAATCTGAGACATCCGTAAGCACCAGCTCCTGAGACATCCATAAGCAATCTGAGACATCCATAAGCACCTGCTCCTCTGAGACATCCGTAAGCACCATCTCCTCTTAGAGATCCATCAGCACCAGCTCCTCTGAGAAATCCATAAGCACCAGCTCCTCTGAGACATCCGTAAGCATCAGCTCCTCTGAGACATCCATAAGCATCATCACCTCTGACATCCATAAGTACCAGCTCCTGTGAGATATCCATAAGCACCAGCTCCTCTGAGACATCCATAAACACCAGCTCCTCTGAGACATCCGTAAGCACCAGCTCCTCTGAGAGATCCATAAGCACCAGCTCCTCTGAGTAATCCATAAGCACCAGCTCCTCTGAGATATCCATAAGCACCAGCTCCTCTGAGACATCTGTAAGCACCAGCAACAGCTCCTCTGAGACATCCGTAAGCACCAGCTCCTCTGAGACATCCATAAGCACCAACTCCTCTGAGACATCCATAAGTACCAGCTCCTCTGAGAAATCCGTACGCACCAGCTTCTCTGAGACATCCGTAAGCACCAGCTCCTCTGAGACATAAATAAGCACCAACTCCTCTGAGACATCCATAATCACCAACTCCTCTGAGACATCCGTAAGCACCAGCTCCTCTGAGACATCCATAAGCAACTGCTCCTATGAGACATCCATAAGCACCAGCTCCTCTGAGACATCCGTAAGCACCAGCTCCTCAGAGACATCCGTAAGCACCAGCTCCTCCGAGAATCCGTAAGTACCAGCTCCTCTGAGACATCCTTTAGCACCAGCTCCTCTGAGACATCCGTAAGCACCAGCTCCTCTGAGACATCCTTAAGTGCCAGCTCCTCTCAGATATCCCTAAGCACCAGCTCCTCTGAAACATCAGTAGGCACCAGCTCCTCTGAGACATCCGTAAGCACCAGCTCCTCCGAGACATATATAAGCACCAGCTCCTCTGAGACATCCGTAAGCACCAGCTCCTCTGAGACATCCGTAAGCACCAGCTCCTCCGAGACATCAGTAAGCACCAGCTCCTCTGAGACATCAGTAAGCACCAGCTCCTCTGAGACATTCGTAAGCACCATCACCTCTGAGACATTCGTAAGCACCAGCTCCTCTGAGACATCCGTAGGCACCAGCTCCTCTGAGACATCCGTAAGCACCAGCTCCTCTGAGACATCCGTAAGCACCAGCTCCTCTGAGACATCCGTAGGCACAAGCTCCTCTGAGACATTCATAAGCGCCAGCTCCTCCGGTACATCTGTAAGCACCAGCTCCTCTGAGACATTCGTAAGCACCAGCTCCTCATAGACACCCGTAAGCACTAGCTCCCTTGAGACATCCGTAAGCAACAGCTCCTCTGAGACATCCATAAGCAACGGCTCCTCTGACACATCCATAAGCACCAGCTCCTCTGAGACATCAGTAAGCACCAGCTCCTCTGAGACATCAGTAAGCACCAGCTCTTCTGAGACATTCGTAAGCACCATCACCTCTGAGACATCCGTAAGCACCAGCTCCTCTGAGACATCCGTAAGCACCAGCTCCTCTGAGACATTCGTAAGCACCAGCTCCTCTGAGACATCCGTAAGCACCAGCTCCTCTGAGACATCCGTAAGCACAAGCTCCTCTGAGACATCCATAAGCGCCAGCTCCTCCGGTACATCCGTAAGCACCAGCTCCTCTGAGACATTCGTAAGCACCAGCTCCTCATAGACACCCGTAAGCACCATCTCCCTTGAGACATCCGTAGCAACAGCTCCTCTGAGACATCCATAAGCAACGGCTCCTCTGACACATCCATAAGCACCAGCTCCTTTGAGACATCTGTAAGTACTAGCTCCTCTGAGACATTCATAAGCACCAGCTCCTCTGAGACATCCGTAAGCATCAGCTCCTCTGAGACATCCATAAGCATCATAACCTCTGACACATCCATAAGCACCAGCTCCTGAGACATCCGTAAGCACCAGCTCCTCAGAGACATCCATAAGCAATCTGAGACATCCATAAGCACCTGCTCCTCTGAGACATCCGTAAGCACCAGCTCCTCTGAGACATTCGTAAGAATCAGCTACTCTGAGAGATCCATAAGCAATTTGAGACATCCATAGGCACCTGCTCCTCTGAGACATCGGTAAGCACCAGCTCCTCTGAGACATCCGTAAGCACCAGCTCATCTGAGACATCCGTAAGCACAAGCTCTTCTGAGACATCCATAAGCTCCATCTCCTCGGAGACATCCGTAAGCTCCAGCTCCTCTGAGACATCCGTAAGCACCAGCAACAGCTCCTCTGAGACATCCGTAAGTACCAGCTCCTCTGAGACATCCGTAAGCACCAGCATTAGCTCCTCTGAGACATCCGTAAGCACCAGCTCCTCTGAGACATCCATGAGCACCAACTCCTCTGAGACATCCATAAGTACCAGCTCCTCTGAGACATCCTTAAGCACCAGCTCCTCTGAGACATCAGTAAGCACCAGCTCCTCTGAGACATCAGTAAGCACCAGCTCCTCTGAGACATTCGTAAGCACCATCACCTCTGAGACATCCGTAAGCACCAGCTCCTCTGAGACATCCGTAAGCACCAGCTCCTCTGAGACATCCGTAAGCACCAGCTCCTCTGAGACATCCGTAAGCACCAGCTCCTCTGAGACATCCGTAAACACAAGCTCCTCTGGGACATCCATAAGCGCCAGCTCCTCCTGTACATCCGTAAGCACCAGCTCTTCTGAGACATTCGTAAGCACCAGCTCCTCATAGACACCCGTAAGCACCAGCTCCCTTGAGACATCCGTAAGCAACAGCTCCTCTGAGACATCCATAAGCAACGGCTCCTCTGACACATCCATAAGCACCAGCTCCTCTGAGACATCAGTAAGCACCAGCTCCTCTGGGACATCAGTAAGCACCAGCTCCTCTGAGACATTCGTAAGCACCATCACCTCTGAGACATCCGTAAGCACCAGCTCCTCTGAGACATCCGTAAGCACCAGCTCCTCTGACACATCCATAAGCACCAGCTCCTCTGAGACATCAGTAAGTACCAGCTCCTCTGAGACATCCATAAGCACCAGCTCCTCTGAGACATCCATAAGCACCAGCTCCTCCGAGAGATCCATAAGCACCAGCTCCTCCGAAACATCCGTAAGCACCAGCTCCTCTGAGACATCAGTAAGCACCAGCTCCTCTGAGACATCAGTAAGCACCAGCTCCTCTGAGACATTCGTAAGCACCATCACCTCTGAGACATCCGTAAGCACCAGCTCCTCTGAGACATCCGTAAGCACCAGCTCCTCTGAGACATCCGTAAGCACCAGCTCCTCTGAGACATCCGTAAGCACCAGCTCCTCTGAGACATCCGTAAACACAAGCTCCTCTGGGACATCCATAAGCGCCAGCTCCTCCTGTACATCCGTAAGCACCAGCTCTTCTGAGACATTCGTAAGCACCAGCTCCTCATAGACACCCGTAAGCACCAGCTCCCTTGAGACATCCGTAAGCAACAGCTCCTCTGAGACATCCATAAGCAACGGCTCCTCTGACACATCCATAAGCACCAGCTCCTCTGAGACATCAGTAAGCACCAGCTCCTCTGGGACATCAGTAAGCACCAGCTCCTCTGAGACATTCGTAAGCACCATCACCTCTGAGACATCCGTAAGCACCAGCTCCTCTGAGACATCCGTAAGCACCAGCTCCTCTGACACATCCATAAGCACCAGCTCCTCTGAGACATCAGTAAGTACCAGCTCCTCTGAGACATCCATAAGCACCAGCTCCTCTGAGACATCCATAAGCACCAGCTCCTCCGAGAGATCCATAAGCACCAGCTCCTCCGAAACATCCGTAAGCACCAGCTCCTCCGAGACATCTGTAAGCACCAGCTGCTCTGAGACATCCATAAGCACCAACTCCTCTGAGACATCCATAAGCACCAGCTCCTCTGAGACATCCATAAATACCAGCTCTCCGAGACATAGGTAAGCACCAGCTCCCTTTGAGACATCCGTAAGCATCAGCTGCTCTGAGACATCCATAAGCACCAGCTCCTCCGAGACATCCATAAACACCAGCTCCTACGAGACATAGGTAAGCACCACCTCCTCTGAGACATCCATAAGCACCAGCTCCTCAGACATAGGTAAGCACGAGCTCCTTTGAGTCATCTGTAACTATCAGCTCCTCTGAGACATCCATAAACATCATCACCTCTGAGACATCCATAAGCAACAGCTCCTCTGAGACATCTGAAAGCACCAGCTCCTCTGAGACATCCATAAGCAATCTGAGACATCCATAAGCACCTGCTTCTCTGAGACATCCGTAAGCACCAGCTCCTCTGAGACATCCGTACGCACCAGCTCCTCTGAGACATCCGTACGCACCAGCTCCTCTGAGACATCCATAAACACCAGCTCCTCTGAGACATCCGTAAGCACCAGCTCCTCTGAGACATCCATAAGCAATCTGAGACATCTGTAAGCACCAGCTCCTCTGAGACATCCATGAACAATCTGAGACATCCATAAGCACCTGCTCCTCTGAGACATCCGTAAGCAATCTGAGACATCCATAAACACCAGCTCCTCTGAGACATCCGTAAGCACCAGCTCCTCTGAGAAATCCGTAAGCACCAGCTCCTCGGAGACATTCATAAATACCAGCTCGCCCCAGCTCCTCTGAGACATCCATAAGCACCAGCTCGTGCGAGACATCCATAAGCACCAGCTCCTCCGAGACATCCGTAAGCACTAGTTCCTCTGAGACATCCAAACGCACCAGCTCCTCCAAGACATCCATAAGCACCAGCTCCCCTGAGACATCCATAAACACCAGCTCGCACCAGCTCCTCTGAGACATCCATAAGCACCAGCTCCTCCGAGACATCCATAAGCACCAGCTCCTCCGAGACATCCATTAGCGCCAGCTCCTCTGAGACATCCATAAACACCAGCTCGCACCAGCTCCTCTGAGACATCCATAAGCACCAGCTTCTCCGAGACATCCATAAGCACCAGCTCCTCCGAGACATCCATAAGCACCAGCTCCTCCGAGACATCTGTAAGCACCAGCTGCTCTGAGACATCCATAAGCACCAGCTCCTCCGAGACATCCATAAACACCAGCTCATCCGAGACATTGGTAAGCACCAGCTCCTCTGAGACATCCATAAGCCCCAGCTCCTCTGAGACATAGGTAAGCACCAGTTCCTTTGAGACATCCGTAAGCATCAGCTCCTCTGAGACATCCATAAGCACCAGCTCCTCTGAGACATAGGTAAGCACCAGCTCCTCTGAGACATCCATAAACATCATCACCTCTGAGACATACATAAGCACCAGCTCCTCTGAGACATCTGAAAGCACCAGCTCCTCTGAGACATCCATAAGCAATCTGAGACATCCATAAGCACCTGCTCCTCTGAGACATCCGTAAGCACCAGCTCCTCTGAGACATCTGTAAGCAATCTGAGACATCCGTAAGCACCAGCTCCTCTGAGACATCCATAAGCAATCTGAGACATCCATAACCACCTGCTCCTCTGAGACATCCGTAAGCACCAGCTCCTCTGAGACATCCGTACACACCAGCTCCTCTGAGACATCCGTAAGCACCAGCTCCTCTGAGACATCCATAAGCAATCTGAGACATCCATAAGCACCTGCTCCTCTGTGACATCCATAATTACCAGCTCCTCTGAGACATCCGTAAGCACCTGCTCCTCTGAGACATCAATAAACACCAGATCCTCTGAGACATCCATAAGCACCAGCTCCTCTGAGACATCCATAAGCAATCTGAGACATCCGTAAGCACCAGCTCCTCTGAGACATCCATAAGCTATCTGAGACATCCATAAGCACCTGCTCCTCTGAGACATCCGTAAGCACCAGCTCCTCTGAGACATCCGTAAGCACCAGCTCCTCTGAGAAATCCATAAACACCAGCAACTCTGAGACATCCGTAAGCACCAGCTCCTCTGAGAGATCCATAAGCACTAGCTCCTCTGAGACATCCATAAGCACCAGCTCCTCTGAGACATCCGTAAGCATCAGCTCCTCTGAGACATCCATAAACACCAGCTCCTCTGAGACATCCGTAAGCACCAGCTCCTCTGAGACATCCATAAGCAATCTGAGACATCCGTAAGCACTAGCTCCTCTGAGACATCCATAAGCAATCTGAGACATCCGTAAGCACCTGCTCCTCTGAGACATCCGTAAGCACCAGCTCCTCTGAGACATCCGTAAGCACCAGCTCCTCTGAGACATCCATAAACATCAGCTCCTCTGAGACATCCATAAGCACCAGCTCCTCTGAGACATCCGTAAGCATCAGCTCCTCTGAGACATCCGTAAGCACCAACTCCTCTGAGACATCCGTATGCATCAGCTCCTCTGAGACATCCATACGCATCATCACTTCTGGAACATCCATAAGCACCAGCTCCTCTGAGACATCTGTAAGCACCAGCGCCTCTGAGACATCCATAAGCACCAGCTCCTCTGAGACATCCTTAAGTACCAGCTCCTCGGTGACAACCGTAAGCACCAGCTCCTCTGAGACATCCGTAAGCACCTGCTCCTCTGAGACATCCATAAACACCAGCTCCTCTGAGACATCCGTAAGCACCAGCTCCTCTGAGACATCCATAAGCAATCTGAGACATCCGTAAGCACCAGCTCCTCTGAGACATCCATAAGCAATCTGAGACATCCATAAGCACCATCTCCTTGGAGACATCCATAAGCACCAGCTCCTTGGAGACATCCATAAGCACCAGCTCCTAGGAGACATCCATAATCACCAGCTCCTCTGACACATCCGTAAGCACAATCACCTCTGAGACATCCGTAAGCACCAGCTCCTCTGAGACATCCGTAAGCACCAGCTCCTCTGAGACATCAGTAAGCACCAGCTCCTCTGAGAAATCCATAAGTACCAGCTCCTCTGAGACATTGATAAGCAATCTGAGACATCCATAAGCACCAGCTCCTCGGATACATCCGTAAGCACCAGCTCCTTTGAGACATCAGTAAGCACCAGCTCCTCTGACACATCCGTAAGCACCATCACCTCTGAGACATCCGTAAGCACTAGCTCCTCTGAGACATCCGTAAGCACCAGCTCCTCTGGGACATCCGTAAGCAACAGCTCCTCTGAGACATCTGTAAGCACCAGCTCCTCTGAGACATCCATAAGCACCAGCTCCTCTGAGACATCTGTAAGTACCAGCTCCTCTGAGACATTCATAAGCACCAGCTTCTGTGAGACATCCGTAAGCATCCGCTCCTCTGAGACATCCATAAGCATCATAACCTCTGACACATCCATAAGCACCAGCTCCTCTGAGAAATCGATAAGCAATCTGAGACATCCATAAGCACCAGCTCCTTGGAGACATCCATAAGCACCAGCTCCTTGGAGACATCCATAAGCACAAGCTCCTCTGAGACATCCGTAAGCACCAGCTCCTCTGAGACATCCGTAAGCACCAGCTCCTCTGAGACCATCCGTAAGCACCAGCTCCTCTGAGAAGTCCGTAAGTACCAGCTCCGCTGAGACATCGATGAGCAATCTGAGACATCCATAAGCACCATCACCTCTGAGACATCCGTAAGCACCAGCTCCTCCGAGACATCCATAAGATCCAGCTCCTCTGAGACATCCATTAACACCAGCTCCTCCGAGACATCCATAAGCACCAGCTCCTCCGAGACATCCATGAACACCAGCTCCTCCGAGACATCCATAAGCACCAGCTCCTCCGAGACATCCGTAAGCAGCAGTTCCTCTGAGACATCCATAAGCACCAGCTCCTCCGAGACATCCACAAGCACCAGCTCCTCCGAGACATCCATAAGCACCAGCTCCTCCGAAACATCCGTAAGCACCAGCTCCTCCGAGACATCTGTAAGCACCAGCTGCTCTGAGACATCCATAAGCACCAGCTCCTCTGAGACATCCATAAGCACCAGCTCCTCCGAGAGATCCATAAGCACCAGCTCCTCCGAAACATCCGTAAGCACCAGCTCCTCCGAGACATCTGTAAGCACCAGCTGCTCTGAGACATCCATAAGCACCAACTCCGCTGAGACATCCATAAGCACCAGCTCCTCTGAGACATCCATAAATACCAGCTCTCCGAGACATAGGTAAGCACCAGCTCCCTCTGAGACATCCGTAAGCATCAGCTGCTCTGAGACATCCATAAGCACCAGCTCCTCCGAGACATCTGTAAGCACCAGCTGCTCTGAGACATCCATAAGCACTAACTCCGCTGAGACATCCATAAGCACCAGCTCCTCTGAGACATCCATAAATACCAGCTCTCCGAGACATAGGTAAGCACCAGCTCCCTCTGAGACATCCGTAAGCATCAGCTACTCTGAGACATCCATAAGCACCACCTCCTCTGAGACATCCATAAGCACCAGCTCCTCAGACATAGGTAAGCACGAGCTCCTTTGAGTCATCTGTAACTATCAGCTCCTCTGAGACATCCATGAACATCATCACCTCTGAGACACCCATAAGCAACAGCTCCTCTGAAACATTTGAAAGCACCAGCTCCTCTGAGACATCCATAAGCAATCTGAGACATCCATAAGCACCTGCTCCTCTGAGACATCCGTAAGCACCAGCTCCTCTGAGACATCCGTACGCACCAGCTCCTCTGAAACATCCATAAACACCAGCTCCTTTGAGACATCCGTAAGCACCAGCTCCTCTGAGACATCCATAAGCAATCTGAGACATCTGTAAGCAACAGCTCCTCTGAGACATCCATAAGCAATCTGAGACATCCATAAGCACCAGCTCCTTGAAGACATCCGTAAGCACCAGCTCCTCTGAGACATCCATAAGCAATCTGAGACATCCATATCACCAGCTCCTCTGAGACATCCATAAGCAATCTGATACATCCCGTAAGCACCAGCTCCTCTGAGACATCCATAAGCAATCTAAGACATCCATAAGCACCTGCTCCTCTGTGACATCCGTAAGCATCAGCTCCTCTGAGACATCCGCAAGCACCTGCTCCTCTGAGACATCCATAAACACCAGCTCCTCTGAGACATCCGTAAGCACCAGCTCCTCTGAGACATCCATAAGCAATCTGAGACACCCGTAAGCACCAGCTCCTGAGACATCCATAAGCAATCTGAGACATCCATAAGCACCTGCTCCTCTGAGACATCCGTAAGCACCAGCTCCTCTTAGAGATCCATAAGCACCAGCTCCTCTGAGAAATCCATAAGCACCAGCTCCTCTGAGACATCCGTAAGCATCAGCTCCTCTGAGACATCCATAAGCATCATCACCTCTGACATCCATAAGTACCAGCTCCTGTGAGACATCCGTAAGCACCAGCTCCTCTGAAACATCCATAAACACCAGCTCCTCTGAGACATCCGTAAGCACCAGCTCCTCTGAGAGATCCATAAGCACCAGCTCCTCTGAGTAATCCATAAGCACCAGCTCCTCTGAGACATCCGTAAGCATCAGCTCCTCTGAGACATTCATAAGCACCATCACCTCTGACATCCATAAGTACCAGCTCCTGTGAGACATCTGTAAGCACCAGCTCCTGTGAGACATCCATAAGCACCAGCTCTACTGAGACATCCGTAGGCACCAGCTCCTCTGTGACATCCGTAAGCACCAGCTCCTCTGAGACATCCATAAGCACCAGCTCCTCTGAGACATCCTTAAGTACCAGCTCCTCTGTGACATCCGTGAGCACCAGCTCCTCTGAGACATCCGTAAGCACCTGCTCCTCTGAGACATCCATAAACACCAGCTCCTCTGAGACATCCGTAAGCACCAGCTCCTCTGAGACATCCATAAGCAATTCTGAGATATCCATAAGCACCAGCTCCTTGGAGACATCCATAGGCACCAGCTCCTTGGAGACATCTATAAGCACCAGCTCCTTGGAGACATCCATAATCACCAGCTCCTCTGACACATCCGTAAGCACCATCACCTCTGAGACATCCGTAAGCACCAGCTCCTCTGAGATATCCGTAAGCACTAGCTCCTCTGAGACATCAGTAATCACCAGCTCCTCTGAGAAATCTATAAGTACCAGCTCCTCTGAGACATCGATAAGCAATC
The DNA here is from genome assembly GCF_964261635.1 of Lissotriton helveticus. Taxonomy (NCBI): domain Eukaryota; kingdom Metazoa; phylum Chordata; class Amphibia; order Caudata; family Salamandridae; genus Lissotriton; species Lissotriton helveticus. The sequence continues at coordinate 1,675,924,509 of NC_136069.1, read as the reverse complement.
TGGGACATCCATAAGCACCAGCTCCTCGGATACATCCGTAAGCACCAGCTCCTTTGAGACATCAGTAAGCACCAGCTCCTCTAACACATCCGTAAGCACCATCACATCTGAGACATCCGTAAGCACCAGCTCCTCTGAGATATCCGTAAGCACCCGCTCCTCTGAGACATCCGTAAGCAACAGCTCCTCTGAGACATCCGTAAGCACCAGCTCCTCTGAGACATCCATAAGCACCAGCTCCTCTGAGACATCTGTAAGTACCAGCTCCTCTGAGATATTCATAAGCACCAGCTCCTCTGAGACATCCGTAAGCACCAGCTCCTTTGAGACATCAGTAAGCACCAGCTCCTCTAACACATCCGTAAGCACCATCACATCTGAGACATCCGTAAGCACCAGCTCCTCTGAGATATCCGTAAGCACCCGCTCCTCTGAGACATCCGTAAGCAACAGCTCCTCTGAGACATCCGTAAGCACCAGCTCCTCTGAGACATCCATAAGCACCAGCTCCTCTGAGACATCTGTAAGTACCAGCTCCTCTGAGATATTCATAAGCACCAGCTCCTCTGAGACATCCGTAAGCATCAGCTCCTCTGAGACATCCATAAGCATCATAACCTCTGACACATCCATAAGCACCAGCTCTTCTGAGACATCGATAAGCAATCTGAGACAACCATAAGCACCAGCTCCTCCGAGACATCCATAAGCACCAGCTCCTCCGAGACATCCATAAGCACCAGCTCCTTGGAGACATCCATAAGCACCAGCTCCTCTGACACATCCGTAAGCACCATCACCTCTGAGACATCCGTAAGCACCAGCTCCTCTGAGACATCCGTAAGCATCATAACCTCTGACACATCCATAAGCACCAGCTCTTCTGAGACATCGATAAGCAATCTGAGACAACCATAAGCACCAGCTCCTCCGAGACATCTGTAAGCACCAGCTGCTCTGAGACATCCATAAGCACCAGCTCCTTGGAGACATCCATAAGCACCAGCTCCTCTGACACATCCGTAAGCACCATCACCTCTGAGACATCCGTAAGCACCAGCTCCTCTGAGACATCCGTAAGCACCAGCTCCTCTGAGACATCCGTAAGCACCAGCTCCTCTGAGACATCCGTAAGCACCAGCTCCTCTGAGACCATCCGTAAGCACAAGCTCCTCTGAGAAATCCGTAAATACCAGCTCCTCTGAGACAGCGATGAGCAATCTGAGACATCCATAAGCACCATCACCTCTGAGACATCCGTAAGCACCATCTCCTCCGAGACATCCATAAGATCCAGCTCCTCTGAGACATCCATAAACACCAGCTCCTCCGAGACATCCATAAGCACCAGCTCCTCCGAGACATCCATAAGCACCAGCTCCTCCGAGACATCCATAAGCACCAGCTCCTCCGAGACATCCGTAAGCAGCAGCTCCTCTGAGACATCCATAAGTACCAGCTCCCCCGAGACATCCACAAGCACCAGCTCCTCCGAGACATCCATAAGCACCAGCTCCTCCGAAATATCCGTAAGCACCAGCTCCTCCGAGACATCTGTAAGCACCAGCTGCTCTGAGACATCCATAAGCACCAGCTCCTCTGAGACATCCATAAGCACCAGCTCCTCTGAGACATCCATAAGCACCAGCTCCTCTGAGATATCCATAAATACCAGCTCTCCGAGACATAGGTAAGCACCAGCTCCCTCTGAGACATCCGTAAGCATCAGCTGCTCTGAGACATCCATAAGCACCAGCTCCTCCGAGACATCCATAAACACCAGCTCCTACGAGACATAGGTAAGCACAAGCTCCTCTGAGACATCTTAAAGCACCAGCTCCTCTGAGACATCCATAAGCAATCTGAGACATCCATAAGCACCTGCTCCTCTGAGACTTCTGTAAGCAACAGCTCCTCTGAGACATCTGTACGCACCTGCTCCTCTGAGACATCCATAAACACCAGCTCCTCTGAGACATCCGTAAGCACCAGCTCCTCTGAGACATACATAAGCAATCTGAGACATCCGTAAGCACCAGCTCCTCTGAGACATCCATAAGCAATCTGAGACATCCATAAGCACCTGCTCCTCTGAGACATCCGTAAGCAATCTGAGACATCCATAAACACCAGCTCCTCTGAGACATCCGTAAGCACCAGCTCCTCTGAGACATCCATAAGCAATCTGAGACATCCGTAAGCACCAGCTCCTCTGAGACATCCATAAGCAATCTGAGACATCCGTAAGCACCAGCTCCTCTGAGACATCCATAAGCAATCTGAGACATCCATAAGCACCTGCTCCTCTGTGACATCCGTAAGCATCAGCTCCTCTGAGACATCCGTAAGCACCTGCTCCTCTGAGACATCCATAAACACCAGCTCCTCTGAGACATCCGTAAGCACCAGCTCCTCTGAGACATCCATAAGCAATCTGAGGCATCCGTCAGCACCAGCTCCTCTTAGACATCCATAAGCAATCTGAGACATCCATAAGCACCTGCTCCTCTGAGACATCCGTAAGCACCTGCTCCTCTGAGACATCCGTAAGCACCAGCTCCTCTGAGACATCCATAAACACCAGCTCCTCAGAGACATCCGTAAGCACCAGCTCCTCTGAGAGATCCATAAGCACCAGCTCCTCTGAGACATCCATAAGCACCAGCTCCTCTGAGACATCCGTAAGCATCAGCTCCTCTGAGACATCCATAAGCATCATCACCTCTGACATCCATAAGTACCAGCTCCTCTGAGACATCCGTAAGCACCAGCTCCTGTGAGACATCCATAAGCACCAGCTCTACTGAGACATCCGTAAGCACCAGCTCCTATGAGACATCCATAAGCAATCTGAGAGATCCGTAAGCACCAGCTCCTCTGAGACATCCATAAGAACCAGCTCGTTGGAGACATCCATAAGCACCAGCTCCTTGGAGACATCCATAAGCACCAGCTCCTCGGACACATCCGTAAGCACCATCACCTCTGAGACATCCGTAAGCACCAGCTCCTCTGAGACATCCCTAAACACCAGCTCCTCTGAGACATCCGTAAGCATCAGCTCCTCTGAGACATCCATATGCATCATCACCTCTGGAACATCCATAAGCACCAGCTCCTCTGAGACATCCGTAAGCACCTGCTCCTCTGAGACATCCATAAACACCAGCTCCTCTGAGACATCCGTAAGCACCAGCTCCTATGAGACATCCATAAGCAATCTGAGAGATCCGTAAGCACCAGCTCCTCTGAGACATCCATAAGCAATCTTAGACATCCATAAGCACCAGCTCCTTGGAGACATCCATAAGCACCATCTCCTTGGAGACATCCATAAGCACCAGCTCCTTTGGAGACATCCATAAGCACCAGCTCCTCTGACACATCCGTAAGCACCATCACCTCTGAGACATCCGTAAGCACCAGCTCCTCTGAGACATCCCTAAACACCAACTCCTCTGAGACATCAGTAAGCATACGCTCCTCTGAGAAATCCCTAAGTACCAGCTCCTCTGAGACATCGATAAGCAATCTGAGACATCCATAAGCACCAGCTCCTCGGATAGATCCGTAAGCACCAGCTCCTTTGAGACATCAGTAAGCACCAGCTCCTCTGACACATCCGTAAGCACCATCACCTCTGAGACATCCGTAAGCACCAGCTCCTCTGAGACATCCATAGGCAACAGCTCCTCTGAGATATTCATAAGCAACGGCTCCTCTGACACATCCATAAGCACCAGCTCCTTTGAGACATCTGTAAGTACTAGCTCCTCTGAGACATTCATAAGCACCAGCTCCTCTGAGACATCCGTAAGCATCAGCTCCTCTGAGACATCCATAAGCATCATAACCTCTGACACATCTGTAAGCACCAGCTCCTCTGAGACATCCATAAGAAATCTGAGACATCCATAAGCACCTGCTCCTCTGAGCCATCGGTAAGCACCAGCTCCTCTGAGACATCCGTAAGCACCAGCTCATCTGAGACATCCGTAAGCACCAGCTCTTCTGAGACATCCATAAGCTCCATCTCCTCGGAGACATCCGTAAGCTCCAGCTCCTCTGAGACATCGGTAAGCACCAGCAACAGCTCCTCTGACACATCCGTAAGTACCAGCTCCTCTGAGACATCCATAGGCACCAACTCCTCTGAGAGATCCATAAGCACCAGCTCCTCTGAGACATCCGTAAGCACCAGCAACAGCTCCTCTGAGACATCCGTAAGCACCAGCTCCTCTGAGACATCCATGAGCACCAACTCCTCTGAGACATCCATAAGTACCAGCTCCTCTGAGACATCCTTAAGCACCAGCTCCTCTGAGACATCCGTAAGCACCAGCTCCTCTGAGACATCGATAAGCACCAGCTCCTCTGAGACATAAATAAGCACCAACTCCTCTGAGACATCCATAAGCACCAACTCCTCTTAGACATTCGTAAGCACCAGCTCCTCTGAGACATCCATAAGCAACTGCTCCTGTGAGACTTCTGTAAGCACCAGCTCCTCTGAGACATCCATAAGCACCAGCTCCTCAGAGACATCCGTAAGCACCAGCTCCTCCGAGACATCCGTAAGCACCAGCTCCTCCGAGACATCCTTTAGCACCAGCTCCTCTGAGACATCCGTAAGCACCAGCTCCTCTGAGAAATCCTTAAGTACCAGCTCCTCTGAGATATCCCTAAGCACCAGCTCCTCTGAGACATCCGTAGGCACGAGCTCCTCTGAGACATCCGTAAGCACCAGCTCCTCCGAGACATCCATTAGCACCAGCTCCTCTGAGACATCCGTAAGCACCATCTCCTCTGAGACATCAGTAAGCACCAGCTCCTATGACACATCCGTAAGCACCATCACCTCTGAGACATCCGTAGGCACCAGCTCCTCTGAGACATCCGTAAGCACCAGCTCCTCTGAGATATCCGTAAGCACAAGCTCGTCTGAGACATCCATAAGCGCCAGCACTTCCGGTACATCCGTAAGCACCAGCTCCTCTGAGACATTCGTAAGCACCAGCTCCTCCGGTACATCCGTAAGCAACAGCTCCTCTGAGACACCCGTAAGCACCAGCTCCCTTGAGACATCCGTAAGCACCAGCTCCTCATAGACACCCGTAAGCACCAGCTCCCTTGAGACATCTGTAAGCACCAGCTCCTCTGAGACATTCGTAAGCACCAGCTCCTCTGAGACATATGTAAGCACAACCTCCTCTGAGGCATCAGTAAGCACCAGCTCCTCTGACACATCTGTAAGCACCATCACCTCTGAGACATCCGTAAGCACCAGCTCCTCTGAGACATCCGTAAGCACCAGCTCCTCTGAGATATCCGTAAGCACAAGCTCGTCTGAGACATCCATAAGCGCCAGCACTTCCGGTACATCCGTAAGCACCAGCTCCTCTGAGACATTCGTAAGCACCAGCTCCTCCGGTACATCCGTAAGCAACAGCTCCTCTGAGACACCCGTAAGCACCAGCTCCCTTGAGACATCCGTAAGCACCAGCTCCTCATAGACACCCGTAAGCACCAGCTCCCTTGAGACATCTGTAAGCACCAGCTCCTCTGAGACATTCGTAAGCACCAGCTCCTCTGAGACATATGTAAGCACAACCTCCTCTGAGGCATCAGTAAGCACCAGCTCCTCTGACACATCTGTAAGCACCATCACCTCTGAGACATCCGTAAGCACCAGCTCCTCCGAGACATTTTTAAGCAATCTGAGACATCCATAAGCACCTGCTCCTCTGAAACATCCATAAGCACCAGCTCCTCTGAGACATCCATAAGTACCAGCTCCTCTGAGACATCCGTAAGCACCAGCTCCTCTGAGACATCCATAAGCACCTGCTCCTCTGAGACATGCGTAAGCACCTGCTCCTCTGAGACATCCGTAACCACTAGATCCCTCTGAGACATCTGTAAGTACCAGCTCCTCTGAGACATTCGTAAGCACCAGCTCCTTTGAGACATCTGTAAGTACTAGCTCCTCTGAGACATTCATAAGCATCAGCTCCTCTGAGACATCCGTAAGCATCAGCTCCTCTGAGACATCCATAAGCATCATAACCTCTGACACATCCATAAGCACCAGCTTCTCTGAGACATCCGTAAGCACCAGCTCCTCTGAGACATCCATAAGCAATCTGAGACATCCATAAGCACCTGCTCCTCTGAGACATCGGTAAGCACCAGCTCCTCTGAGACATCCGTAAGCACCAGCAACAGCTCCTCTGAGACATCCGTAAGTACCAGCTCCTCTGAGACATCCATAGGCACCAACTCCTCTGAGAGATCCATAAGCACCAGCTCCTCTGAGACATCCGTAAGCACCAGCAACAGCTCCTCTGAGACATCCGTAAGCACCAGCTCCTCTGAGACATCCATGAGCACCAACTCCTCTGAGACATCCATAAGTACCAGCTCCTCTGAGACATCCTTAAGCACCAGCTCCTCTGAGACATCCGTAAGCACCAGCTCCTCTGAGACATCGATAAGCACCAGCTCCTCTGAGACATAAATAAGCACCAACTCCTCTGAGACATCTATAAGTACCAGCTCCTCTGAGACATCGATAAGCAATCTGGGACATCCATAAGCACCAGCTCCTCGGATACATCCGTAAGCACCAGCTCCTTTGAGACATCAGTAAGCACCAGCTCCTCTGACACATCCGTAAGCACCATCACCTCTGAGACATCCGTAAGCACCAGCTCCTCTGAGATATCCGTAAGCACCAGCTCCTCTGAGACATCCGTAAGCAACAGCTCCTCTGAGACATCCGTAAGCACCAGCTCCTCTGAGACATCCATAAGCACCAGCTCCTCTGAGACATCTGTAAGTACCAGCTCCTCTGAGCTATTCATAAGCACCAGCTCCTCTGAGACATCCGTAAGCATCAGCTCCTCTGAGACATCCATAAGCATCATAACCTCTGACACATCCATAAGCACCAGCTCTTCTGAGACATCGATAAGCAATCTGAGACAACCATAAGCACCAGCTCCTCCGAGACATCCATAAGCACCAGCTCCTCCGAGACATCCATAAGCACCAGCTCCTTGGAGACATCCGTAAGCACCAGCTCCTCCGAGACATCTGTAAGCACCAGCTGCTCTGAGACATCCATAAGCACCAGCTCCTTGGAGACATCCATAAGCACCAGCTCCTCTGACACATCCGTAAGCACGATCACCTCTGAGACATCCGTAAGCACCAGCTCCTCTGAGACATCCGTAAGCACCAGCTCCTCTGAGACATCCGTAAGCACCAGCTCCTCTGAGACATCCGTAAGCACCAGCTCCTCTGAGACCATCCGTAAGCACCAGCTCCTCTGAGAAATCCGTAAATACCAGCTCCTCTGAGACATCGATGAGCAATCTGAGACATCCATAAGCACCATCACCGGTGAGACATCCGTAAGCACCATCTCCTCCGAGACATCCATAAGATCCAGCTCCTCTGAGACATCCATAAACACCAGCTCCTCCGAGACATCCATAAGCACCAGCTCCTCTGAGACATCCATAAGCACCAGCTCCTCCGAGACATCCATAAGCACCAGCTCCTCCGAGACATCCGTAAGCAGCAGCTCCTCTGAGACATCCATAAGTACCAGCTCCACCGAGACATCCACAAGCACCAGCTCCTCCGAGACATCCATAAGCACCAGCTCCTCCGAAATATCCGTAAGCACCAGCTCCTCCGAGACATCTGTAAGCACCAGCTGCTCTGAGACATCCGTAAGCACCAGCTCCTCTGAGACATCCATAAGCACCAGCTCCTCTGAGACATCCATAAGCACCAGCTCCTCTGAGACATCCATAAATACCAGCTCTCCGAGACATAGGTAAGCACCAGCTCCCTCTGAGACATCCGTAAGCATCAGCTGCTCTGAGACATCCATAAGCACCAGCTCCTCCGAGACATCCATAAACACCAGCTCCTACGAGACATAGGTAAGCACAAGCTCCTCTGAGACATCTGAAAGCACCAGCTCCTCTGAGACATCCTTAAGCAATCTGAGACATCCATAAGCACCTGCTCCTCTGAGACATCCATAAACACCAGCTCCTCTGAGACATCCGTAAGCACCAGCTCCTCTGAGACATCCATAAGCAATCTAAGACATCCGTAAGCACCAGCTCCTCTGAGACATCCATAAGCAATCTGAGACATCCATAAGCACCTGCTCCTCTGAGACATCCGTAAGCAATCTGAGACATCCATAAACACCAGCTCCTCTGAGACATCCGTAAGCACCAGCTCCTCTGAGACATCCATAAGCAATCTGAGACATCCGTAAGCACCAGCTCCTCTGAGACATCCATAAGCAATCTGAGACATCCGTAAGAACCAGCTCCTCTGAGACATCCATAAGCAATCTGAGACATCCATAAGCACCTGCTCCTCTGTGACATCCGTAAGCATCAGCTCCTCTGAGACATCCGTAAGCACCTGCTCCTCTGAGACATCCATAAACACCAGCTCCTCTGAGACATCCGTAAGCACCAGCTCCTCTGAGACATCCATAAGCAATCTGAGGCCTCCGTAAGCACCAGCTCCTCTTAGACATCCATAAGCAATCTGAGACATCCATAAGCACCTGCTCCTCTGAGACATCCGTAAGCACCAGCTCCTCTGAGACATCCGTAAGCACCAGCTCCTCTGAGACATCCATAAACACCAACTCCTCGGAGACATCCGTAAGCACCAGAGAGATCCATAAGCACCAGCTCCTCTGAGACATCCATAAGCACCAGCTCCTCTGAGACATCCGTAAGCATCAGCTCCTCTGAGACATCCATAAGCATCATCACCTCTGACATCCATAAGTACCAGCTCCTCTGAGACATCCGTAAGCACCAGCTACTGTTAGACATCCATAAGCACCAGCTCTACTGAGACATCCGTAAGCACCAGCTCCTATGAGACATCCATAAGCAATCTGAGAGATCCGTAAGCACCAGCTCCTCTGAGACATCCATAAGAACCAGCTCGTTGGAGACATCCATAAGCACCAGCTCCTTGGAGACATCCATAAGCACCAGCTCCTCGGACACATCCGTAAGCACCATCACCTCTGAGACATCCGTAAGCACCAGCTCCTCTGAGACATCCCTAAACACCAGCTCCTCTGAGACATCCGTAAGCATCAGCTCCTCTGAGACATCCATATGCATCATCACCTCTGGAACATCCATAAGCACCAGCTCCTCTGAGACATCTGTAAGCACCAGCTCCTCTGAGACATCCATAAGCACCAGCTCCTCTGAGACATCCGTAAGCACCTGCTCCTCTGAGACATCCATAAACACCAGCTCCTCTGAGACATCCGTAAGCACCAGCTCCTATGAGACATCCATAAGCAATCTGAGAGATCCGTAAGCACCAGCTCCTCTGAGACATCCATAAGCAATCTTAGACATCCATAAGCACCAGCTCCTTGGAGACATCCATAAGCACCATCTCCTTGGAGACATCCATAAGCACCAGCTCCTTGGAGACATCCATAAGCACCAGCTCCTCTGACACATCCGTAAGCACCATCACCTCTGAGACATCCGTAAGCACCAGCTCCTCTGAGACATCCCTAAACACCAGCTCCTCTGAGACATCAGTAAGCACCAGCTCCTCGGATAGATCCGTAAGCACCAGCTCCTTTGAGACATCAGTAAGCACCAGCTCCTCTGACACATCCGTAAGCACCATCACCTCTGAGACATCCTTAAGCACCAGCTCCTCTGAGACATCCATAAGCAACAGCTCCTCTGAGACATTCATAAGCAACGGCTCCTCTGACACATCCATAAGCACCAGCTCCTTTGAGACATCTGTAAGTACTAGCTCCTCTGAGACATTCATAAGCACCAGCTCCTCTGAGACATCCGTAAGCATCAGCTCCTCTGAGACATCCATAAGCATCATAACCTCTGACACATCGATAAGCACAAGCTCCTCTGAGACATCCATAAGCACCAGCTCCTCCGAGACATCCATAAGCACCAGCTCCTTGGAGACATCCGTAAGCACCAGCTCCTCCGAGACATCTGTAAGCACCAGCTGCTCTGAGACATCCATAAGCACCAGCTCCTTGGAGACATCACTAAGCACCAGCTCCTCTGACACATCCGTAAGCACGATCACCTCTGAGACATCCGTAAGCACCAGCTCCTCTGAGACATCCGTAAGCACCAGCTCCTCTGAGACATCCGTAAGCACCAGCTCCTCTGAGACATCCGTAAGCACCAGCTCCTCTGAGACCATCCGTAAGCACCAGCTCCTCTGAGAAATCCGTAAATACCAGCTCCTCTGAGACATCGATGAGCAATCTGAGACATCCATAAGCACCATCACCTCTGAGACATCCGTAAGCACCATCTCCTCCGAGACATCCATAAGATCCAGCTCCTCTGAGACATCCATAAACACCAGCTCCTCCGAGACATCCATAAGCACCAGCTCCTCCGAGACATCCATAAGCACCAGCTCCTCCGAGACATCCATAAGCACCAGCTCCTCCGAGACATCCGTAAGCAGCAGCTCCTCTGAGACATCCATAAGTACCAGCTCCACCGAGACATCCACAAGCACCAGCTCCTCCGAGACATCCATAAGCACCAGCTCCTCCGAAATATCCGTAAGCACCAGCTCCTCCGAGACATCTGTAAGCACCAGATGCTCTGAGACATCCATAAGCACCAGCTCCTCTGAGACATCCATAAGCACCAGCTCCTCTGAGACATCCATAAATACCAGCTCTCCGAGACATAGGTAAGCACCAGCTCCCTCTGAGACATCCGTAAGCATCAGCTGCTCTGAGACATCCATAAGCACCAGCTCCTCCAAGACATCCATAAACACCAGCTCCTACGAGACATAGGTAAGCACAAGCTCCTCTGAGACATCTGAAAGCACCAGCTCCTCTGAGACATCCATAAGCAATCTGAGACATCCATAAGCACCTGCTCCTCTGAGACATCCGTAAGCAACAGCTCCTCTGAGACATCCGTACGCACCTGCTCCTCTGAGACATCCATAAACACCAGCTCCTCTGAGACATCCGTAAGCACCAGCTCCTCTGAGACATCCATAAGCAATCTAAGACATCCGTAAGCACCAGCTCCTCTGAGACATCCATAAGCAATCTGAGACATCCATAAGCACCTGCTCCTCTGAGACATCCGTAAGCAATCTGAGACATCCATAAACACCAGCTCCTCTGAGACATCCGTAAGCACCAGCTCCTCTGAGACATCCATAAGCAATCTGAGACATCCGTAAGCACCAGCTCCTCTGAGACATCCATAAGCAATCTGAGACATCCGTAAGCACCAGCTCCTCTGAGACATCCATAAGCAATCTGAGACATCCATAAGCACCTGCTCCTCTGTGACATCCGTAAGCATCAGCTCCTCTGAGACATCCGTAAGCACCTGCTCCTCTGAGACATCCATAAACACCAGTTCCTCTGAGACATCCGTAAGCACCAGCTCCTCTGAGACATCCATAAGCAATCTGAGGCCTCCGTAAGCACCAGCTCCTCTTAGACATCCATAAGCAATCTGAGACATCCATAAGCACCTGCTCCTCTGAGACATCCGTAAGCACCAGCTCCTCTGAGACATCCGTAAGCACCAGCTCCTCTGAGACATCCGTAAGCACCAGCTCCTCTGAGACATCCATAAACACCAACTCCTCGGAGACATCCGTAAGCACCAGAGAGATCCATAAGCACCAGCTCCTCTGAGACATCCATAAGCACCAGCTCCTCTGAGACATCCGTAAGCATCAGCTCCTCTGAGACATCCATAAGCATCATCACCTCTGACATCCATAAGTACCAGCTCCTCTGAGACATCCGTAAGCACCAGCTCCTGTTAGACATCCATAAGCACCAGCTCTACTGAGACATCCGTAAGCACCAGCTCCTATGAGACATCCATAAGCAATCTGAGAGATCCGTAAGCACCAGCTCCTCTGAGACATCCATAAGAACCAGCTCGTTGGAGACATCCATAAGCACCAGCTCCTTGGAGACATCCATAAGCACCAGCTCCTCGGACACATCCGTAAGCACCATCACCTCTGAGACATCCGTAAGCACCAGCTCCTCTGAGACATCCCTAAACACCAGCTCCTCTGAGACATCCGTAAGCATCAGCTCCTCTGAGACATCCATATGCATCATCACCTCTGGAACATCCATAAGCACCAGCTCCTCTGAGACATCTGTAAGCACCAGCTCCTCTGAGACATCCATAAGCACCAGCTTCTCTGAGACATCCGTAAGCACCTGCTCCTCTGAGACATCCATAAACACCAGCTCCTCTGAGACATCCGTAAGCACCAGCTCCTATGAGACATCCATAAGCAATCTGAGAGATCCGTAAGCACCAGCTCCTCTGAGACATCCATAAGCAATCTTAGACATCCATAAGCACCAGCTCCTTGGAAACATCCATAAGCACCATCTCTTTGGAGACATCCATAAGCACCAGCTCCTTGGAGACATCCATAAGCACCAGCTCCTCTGACACATCCGTAAGCACCATCACCTCTGAGACATCCGTAAGCACCAGCTCCTCTGAGACATCCCTAAACACCAGCTCCTCTGAGACATCAGTAAGCATCAGCTCCTCTGAGAAATCCGTAAGTACCAGCTCCTCTGAGACATCGATAAGCAATCTGAGACATCCATAAGCACCAGCTCCTCGGATAGATCCGTAAGCACCAGCTCCTTTGAGACATCAGTAAGCACCAGCTCCTCTGACACATCCGTAAGCACCATCACCTCTGAGACATCCTTAAGCACCAGCTCCTCTGAGACATCCATAAGCAACAGCTCCTCTGAGACATTCATAAGCAACGGCTCCTCTGACACATCCATAAGCACCAGCTCCTTTGAGACATCTGTAAGTACTAGCTCCTCTGAGACATTCATAAGCACCAGCTCCTCTGAGACATCCGTAAGCATCAGCTCCTCTAAGACATCCATAAGCATCATAACCTCTGACACATCGATAAGCACAAGCTCCTCTGAGACATCTGTAAGCACCAGCTCCTCTGAGACATCCATAAGAAATCTGAGACATCCATAAGCACCTGCTCCTCTGAGACATCGGTAAGCACCAGCTCCTCTGAGACATCCGTAAGCACCAGCTCATCTGAGACATCCGTAAGCACCAGCTCTTCTGAGACATCCATAAGCTCCATCTCCTCGGAGACATCCGTAAGCTCCAGCTCCTCTGAGACATCGGTAAGCACCAGCAACAGCTCCTCTGACACATCCGTAAGTACCAGCTCCTCTGAGACATCCATAGGCACCAACTCCTCTGAGAGATCCATAAGCACCAGCTCCTCTGAGACATCCGTAAGCACCAGCAACAGCTCCTCTGAGACATCCGTAAGCACCAGCTCCTCTGAGACATCCATGAGCACCAACTCCTCTGAGACATCCATAAGTACCAGCTCCTCTGAGACATCCTTAAGCACCAGCTCCTCTGAGACATCCGTAAGCACCAGCTCCTCTGAGACATCGATAAGCACCAGCTCCTCTGAGACATAAATAAGCACCAACTCCTCTGAGACATCCATAAGCACCAACTCCTCTGAGACATTCGTAAGCACCAGCTCCTCTGAGACATCTATAAGCAACTGCTCCTGTGAGACATCTGTAAGCACCAGCTCCTCTGAGACATCCATAAGCACCAGCTCCTCAGAGACATCCCTAAGCACCAGCTCCTCCGAGACATCCGTAAGCACCAGCTCCTCCGAGACATCCTTTAGCACCAGCTCCTCTGAGACATCCGTAAGCACCAGCTCCTCTGAGACATCCTTAAGTACCAGCTCCTCTGAGATATCCCTAAGCACCAGCTCCTCCGAGACATCCGTAGGCACGAGCTCTTCTGAGACATCCGTAAGCACCAGCTCCTCCGAGACATCCATTAGCACCAGCTCCTCTGAGACATCCGTAAGCACCATCTCCTCTGAGACATCAGTAAGCACCAGCTCCTCTGACACATCCGTAAGCACCATCACCTCTGAGACATCCGTAAGCACCAGCTCCTCTGAGACATCCGTAAGCACCAGCTCCTCTGAGATATCCATAAGCACAAGCTCGTCTGAGACATCCATAAGCGCCAGCACTTCCGGTACATCCGTAAGCACCAGCTCCTCTGAGACATTCGTAAGCACCAGCTCCTCCGGTACATCCGTAAGCAACAGCTCCTCTGAGACACCCGTAAGCACCAGCTCCCTTGAGACATCCGTAAGCACCAGCTCCTCATAGACACCCGTAAGCACCAGCTCCCTTGAGACATCTGTAAGCACCAGCTCCTCTGAGACATTCGTAAGCACCAGCTCCTCTGAGACATATGTAAGCACAACCTCCTCTGAGGCATCAGTAAGCACCAGCTCCTCTGACACATCTGTAAGCACCATCACCTCTGAGACATCCGTAAGCACCAGCTCCTCTGAGACATCCCTAAACACCAGCTCCTCTGAGACATCAGTAAGCTCCAGCTCCTCTGAGAAACCCATAAGCACCTGCTCCTCTCAGACATCCGTAAGCACCAGCTCCTCTGAGACATTTTTAAGCAATCTGAGACATCCATAAGCACCTGCTCCTCTGAAACATCCATAAGCACCAGCTCCTCTGAGACATCCATAAGTACCAGCTCCTCTGAGACATCCGTAAGCACCTGCTCCTCTGAGACATCCGTAACCACTAGATCCCTCTGAGACATCTGTAAGTACCAGCTCCTCTGAGACATTCGTAAGCACCAGCTCCTTTGAGACATCTGTAAGTACTAGCTCCTCTGAGACATTCATAAGCATCAGCTCCTCTGAGACATCCGTAAGCATCAGCTCCTCTGAGACATCCATAAGCATCATAACCTCTGACACATCCATAAGCACCAGCTTCTCTGAGACATCCGTAAGCACCAGCTCCTCTGAGACATCCATAAGCAATCTGAGACATCCATAAGCACCTGCTCCTCTGAGACATCGGTAAGCACCAGCTCCTCTGAGACATCCGTAAGCACCAGCAACAGCTCCTCTGAGACATCCGTAAGTACCAGCTCCTCTGAGACATCCATAGGCACCAACTCCTCTGAGAGATCCATAAGCACCAGCTCCTCTGAGACATCCGTAAGCACCAGCAACAGCTCCTCTGAGACATCCGTAAGCACCAGCTCCTCTGAGACATCCATGAGCACCAACTCCTCTGAGACATCCATAAGTACCAGCTCCTCTGAGACATCCTTAAGCACCAGCTCCTCTGAGACATCCGTAAGCACCAGCTCCTCTGAGACATCGATAAGCACCAGCTCCTCAGAGACATAAATAAGCACCAACTCCTCTGAGACATCCGTAAGCACCAGCTCCTCTGAGACATCCATAAGCAACTGCTCCTGTGAGACATCTGTAAGCACCAGCTCCTCTGAGACATCCATAAGCACCAGCTCCTCAGAGATATCCGTAAGCACCAGCTCCTCCGAGACATCCGTAAGCACCAGCTCCTCCGAGACATCCTTTAGCACCCGCTCCTCTGAGACATCCGTAAGCACCAGCTACTCTGAGACATCCTTAAGTACCAGCTCCTCTGAGATATCCCTAAGCACCAGCTCCTCTGAGACATCCGTAGGCACGAGCTCCTCTGAGACATCCGTAAGCACCAGCTCCTCCGAGACATCCATAAGCACCAGCTCCTCTGAGACATCCGTAAGCACCATCTCCTCTGAGACATCAGTAAGCACCAGCTCCTCTGACACATCCGTAAGCACCATCACCTCTGAGACATCCGTAAGCACCAGCTCCTCTGAGACATCCGTAAGCACCAGCTCCTCTGAGACATCCATAAGCGCCAGCTCCTCCGGTACATCCGTAAGCACCAGCTCCTCTGAGACATTCGTAAGCACCAGCTCCTCATAGATACCCGTAAGCACCATCTCCCTTGAGACATCCGTAAGCAACAGCTCCTCTGAGACATCCATAAGCAACGGCTCCTCTGACACATCCATAAGCACCAACTCCACTGAGACATCCGTAAGTACCAGCTCCTCAGAGACATCCATAAGCACCAACTCCTCTGAGATATCCATAAGCACCAGCCCCTCTGAGACATCCGTAAGCACCAGCAACAGCTCCTCTGAGACATCCGTAAGCACCAGCTCCTCTGAGACATCCATAAGCACCAACTCCTCATAGACACCCGTAAGCACCATCTCCCTTGAGACATCCGTAAGCAACAGCTCCTCTGAGACATCCATAAGCACCAACTCCTCTGAGAAATCCATAAGCACCAACTCCTCTGACATATCCATAAGCACCAGCTCCTCTGAGACATCCGTAAGCACCAGCAACAGCTCCTCTGAGACATCCGTAAGCACCAGCTCCTCTGAGAAACCCATAAGCACCTGCTCCTCTGAGACATCCGTAAGCACCAGCTCCTCTGAGACATTTTTAAGCAATCTGAGACATCCATAAGCACCTGCTCCTCTGAGACATCCGTAAGCACCAGCTCCTCTGAGACATTAATAAGTACCAGCTCCTCTGAGACATCCGTAAGCACCAGCTCCTCTGAGACATCCATAAGCACCAGCTCCTCTGAGACATCCGTAAGCACCTGCTCCTCTGAGACATCCGTAACCACTAGATCCCTCTGAGACATCTGTAAGTACCAGCTCCTCTGAGACATTCGTAAGCACCAGCTCCTCTGAGACATCCGTAAGCATCAGCTCCTCTGAGACTTCCATAAGCATCATAACCTCTGACACATCCATAAGCACCAGCTCCTCTGACACATCCGTAAGCACCATCACCTCTGAGACATCCGTAAGCACCAGCTCCTCTGAGACATCCCTAAACACCAGCTCCTCTGAGACATCAGTAAGCATCAGCTCCTCTGAGAAATCCGTAAGTACCAGCTCCTCTGAGACATCGATAAGCAATCTGAGACATTCATAAGCAACGGCTCCTCTGACCCATCCATAAGCACCAGCTCCTTTGAGACATCTGTAAGTACTAGCTCCTCTGAGACATTCATAAGCACCAGCTCCTCTGAGACATCCGTAAGCATCAGCTCCTCTAAGACATCCATAAGCATCATAACCTCTGACACATCGATAAGCACAAGCTCCTCTGAGACATCTGTAAGCACCAGCTCCTCTGAGACATCCATAAGAAATCTGAGACATCCATAAGCACCTGCTCCTCTGAGACATCGGTAAGCACCAGCTCCTCTGAGACATCCGTAAGCACCAGCTCATCTGAGACATCCGTAAGCACCAGCTCTTCTGAGACATCCATAAGCTCCATCTCCTCGGAGACATCCGTAAGCTCCAGCTCCTCTGAGACATCGGTAAGCACCAGCAACAGCTCCTCTGACACATCCGTAAGTACCAGCTCCTCTGAGACATCCATAGGCACCAACTCCTCTGAGAGATCCATAAGCACCAGCTCCTCTGAGACATCCGTAAGCACCAGCAACAGCTCCTCTGAGACATCCGTAAGCACCAGCTCCTCTGAGACATCCATGAGCACCAACTCCTCTGAGATATCCATAAGCACCAGCTCCTCTGAGACATCCGTAAGCACCAGCAACAGCTCCTCTGAGACATCCGTAAGCACCAGCTCCTCTGAGACATCCATAAGCACCAACTCCTCATAGACACCCGTAAGCACCATCTCCCTTGAGACATCCGTAAGCAACAGCTCCTCTGAGACATCCATAAGCACCAACTCCTCTGAGAAATCCATAAGCACCAACTCCTCTGACATATCCATAAGCACCAGCTCCTCTGAGACATCCGTAAGCACCAGCAACAGCTCCTCTGAGACATCCGTAAGCACCAGCTCCTCTGAGAAACCCATAAGCACCTGCTCCTCTGAGACATCCGTAAGCACCAGCTCCTCTGAGACATTTTTAAGCAATCTGAGACATCCATAAGCACCTGCTCCTCTGAGACATCCGTAAGCACCAGCTCCTCTGAGACATTAATAAGTACCAGCTCCTCTGAGACATCCGTAAGCACCAGCTCCTCTGAGACATCCGTAAGCACCAGCTCCTCTGAGACATCGATAAGCACCAGCTCCTCTGAGACATAAATAAGCACCAACTCCTCTGAGACATCCATAAGCACCAACTCCTCTGAGACATTCGTAAGCACCAGCTCCTCTGAGACATCCATAAGCAACTGCTCCTGTGAGACATCTGTAAGCACCAGCTCCTCTGAGACATCCATAAGCACCAGCTCCTCAGAGACATCCCTAAGCACCAGCTCCTCCGAGACATCCGTAAGCACCAGCTCCTCCGAGACATCCTTTAGCACCAGCTCCTCTGAGACATCCGTAAGCACCAGCTCCTCTGAGACATCCTTAAGTACCAGCTCCTCTGAGATATCCCTAAGCACCAGCTCCTCCGAGACATCCGTAGGCACGAGCTCTTCTGAGACATCCGTAAGCACCAGCTCCTCCGAGACATCCATTAGCACCAGCTCCTCTGAGACATCCGTAAGCACCATCTCCTCTGAGACATCAGTAAGCACCAGCTCCTCTGACACATCCGTAAGCACCATCACCTCTGAGACATCCGTAAGCACCAGCTCCTCTGAGACATCCGTAAGCACCAGCTCCTCTGAGATATCCATAAGCACAAGCTCGTCTGAGACATCCATAAGCGCCAGCACTTCCGGTACATCCGTAAGCACCAGCTCCTCTGAGACATTCGTAAGCACCAGCTCCTCCGGTACATCCGTAAGCAACAGCTCCTCTGAGACACCCGTAAGCACCAGCTCCCTTGAGACATCCGTAAGCACCAGCTCCTCATAGACACCCGTAAGCACCAGCTCCCTTGAGACATCTGTAAGCACCAGCTCCTCTGAGACATTCGTAAGCACCAGCTCCTCTGAGACATATGTAAGCACAACCTCCTCTGAGGCATCAGTAAGCACCAGCTCCTCTGACACATCTGTAAGCACCATCACCTCTGAGACATCCGTAAGCACCAGCTCCTCTGAGACATCCCTAAACACCAGCTCCTCTGAGACATCAGTAAGCTCCAGCTCCTCTGAGAAACCCATAAGCACCTGCTCCTCTCAGACATCCGTAAGCACCAGCTCCTCTGAGACATTTTTAAGCAATCTGAGACATCCATAAGCACCTGCTCCTCTGAAACATCCATAAGCACCAGCTCCTCTGAGACATCCATAAGTACCAGCTCCTCTGAGACATCCGTAAGCACCTGCTCCTCTGAGACATCCGTAACCACTAGATCCCTCTGAGACATCTGTAAGTACCAGCTCCTCTGAGACATTCGTAAGCACCAGCTCCTTTGAGACATCTGTAAGTACTAGCTCCTCTGAGACATTCATAAGCATCAGCTCCTCTGAGACATCCGTAAGCATCAGCTCCTCTGAGACATCCATAAGCATCATAACCTCTGACACATCCGTAAGCACCAGCTCCTCTGAGACATCCATAAGCAATCTGAGACATCCATAAGCACCTGCTCCTCTGAGACATCGGTAAGCACCAGCTCCTCTGAGACATCCGTAAGCACCAGCAACAGCTCCTCTGAGACATCCGTAAGTACCAGCTCCTCTGAGACATCCATAGGCACCAACTCCTCTGAGAGATCCATAAGCACCAGCTCCTCTGAGACATCCGTAAGCACCAGCAACAGCTCCTCTGAGACATCCGTAAGCACCAGCTCCTCTGAGACATCCATGAGCACCAACTCCTCTGAGACATCCATAAGTACCAGCTCCTCTGAGACATCCTTAAGCACCAGCTCCTCTGAGACATCCGTAAGCACCAGCTCCTCTGAGACATCGATAAGCACCAGCTCCTCAGAGACATAAATAAGCACCAACTCCTCTGAGACATCCGTAAGCACCAGCTCCTCTGAGACATCCATAAGCAACTGCTCCTGTGAGACATCCGTAAGCACCAGCTCCTCTGAGACATCCATAAGCACCAGCTCCTCAGAGATATCCGTAAGCACCAGCTCCTCCGAGACATCCGTAAGCACCAGCTCCTCCGAGACATCCTTTAGCACCCGCTCCTCTGAGACATCCGTAAGCACCAGCTCCTCTGAGACATCCTTGAGTACCAGCTCCTCTGAGATATCCCTAAGCACCAGCTCCTCTGAGACATCCGTAGGCACGAGCTCCTCTGAGACATCCGTAAGCACCAGCTCCTCCGAGACATCCATAAGCACCAGCTCCTCTGAGACATCCGTAAGCACCATCTCCTCTGAGACATCAGTAAGCACCAGCTCCTCCGGTACATCCGTAAGCACCAGCTCCTCTGAGACATTCGTAAGCACCAGCTCCTCATAGATACCCGTAAGCACCATCTCCCTTGAGACATCCGTAAGCAACAGCTCCTCTGAGACATCCATAAGCAACGGCTCCTCTGACACATCCATAAGCACCAACTCCACTGAGACATCCGTAAGTACCAGCTCCTCAGAGACATCCATAAGCACCAACTCCTCTGAGATATCCATAAGCACCAGCTCCTCTGAGACATCCGTAAGCACCAGCAACAGCTGCTCTGAGACATCCGTAAGCACCAGCTCCTCTGAGACATCCATAAGCACCAACTCCTCATAGACACCCGTAAGCACCATCTCCCTTGAGACATCCGTAAGCAACAGCTCCTCTGAGACATCCATAAGCACCAACTCCTCTGAGAAATCCATAAGCACCAACTCCTCTGACATATCCATAAGCACCAGCTCCTCTGAGACATCCGTAAGCACCAGCAACAGCTCCTCTGAGACATCCGTAAGCACCAGCTCCTCTGAGAAACCCATAAGCACCTGCTCCTCTGAGACATCCGTAAGCACCAGCTCCTCTGAGACATTTTTAAGCAATCTGAGACATCCATAAGCACCTGCTCCTCTGAGACATCCGTAAGCACCAGCTCCTCTGAGACATTAATAAGTACCAGCTCCTCTGAGACATCCGTAAGCACCAGCTCCTCTGAGACATCCATAAGCACCAGCTCCTCTGAGACATCCGTAAGCACCTGCTCCTCTGAGACATCCGTAACCACTAGATCCCTCTGAGACATCTGTAAGTACCAGCTCCTCTGAGACATTCGTAAGCACCAGCTCCTCTGAGACATCCGTAAGCATCAGCTCCTCTGAGACTTCCATAAGCATCATAACCTCTGACACATCCATAAGCACCAACTCCTCTGAGACATCCGTAAGCATTAGCTCCTCCGAGACATCGATAAGCAATCTGAGACATCCATAAGCACCTGCTCCTCTGAGACATCCGTAAGCACCAGCTCCTCTGAGACATTTGTAAGAACCAGCTACTCTGAGACATCAATAAGCATCTGATACATCCATAAGCACCTGCTCCTCTGAGACATTCGTAAGAACCAGCTACTCTGAGAGATCCATAAGCAATTTGAGACATCCATAGGCACCTGCTCCTCTGAGACATCGGTAAGCACCAGCTCCTCTGAGACATCCGTAAGCACCAGCTCCTCTGAGACATCCATAAGCTCCAGCTCCTCGGAGACATCCGTAAGCACCAGCTCCTCTGAGACATCCGTAAGCACCAACAACAGCTCCTCTGAGACATCCGTAAGTGCCAGCTCCTCTGAGAAATCCATAAGCACCAACTCCTCTGAGATATCCATAAGCACCAGCTCCTCTGAGACATCCGTAAGCACCAGCAACAGCTCCTCTGAGACATCCGTAAGCACCAGCTCCTCTGAGACATAAATAAGCACCAACTCCTCTGAGACATCCATAATCACCAACTCCTCTGAGACATCCGTAAGCACCAGCTCCTCTGAGACATCCATAAGCAACTGCTCCTATGAGACATCCATAAGCACCAGCTCCTCTGAGACATCCGTAAGCACCAGCTCCTCAGAGACATCCATAAGCACCAACTCCTCCGAGATATCCATAAGCACCAGCTCCTCTGAGACATCCGTAAGCACCAGCAACAGCTCCTCTGAGACATCCGTAAGCACCAGCTCCTCTGAGACATCCATAAGCACCAACTCCTCTGAGACATCCATAAGTACCAGCTCCTCTGAGAAATCCGTAAACACCAGCTCCTCTGAGACATCCGTAAGCACCAGCTCCTCTGAGACATAAATAAGCACCAACTCCTCTGAGACATCCATAATCACCAACTCCTCTGAGACATCTGTAAGCACCAGCTCCTCTGAGACATCCATAAGCAACTGCTCCTATGAGACATCCATAAGCACCAGCTCCTCTGAGACATCCGTAAGCACCAGCTCCTCAGAGACATCCGTAAGCACCAGCTCCTCCGAGAATCCGTAAGTACCAGCTCCTCCGAGACATCCTTTAGCACCAGCTCCTCTGAGACATCCGTAAGCACCAGCTCCTCCGAGAATCCGTAAGTACCAGCTCCTCCGAGACATCCTTTAGCACCAGCTCCTCTGAGACATCCATAAGCAACAGCTCCTCTGAGACATTCATAAGCAACGGCTCCTCTGACACATCCATAAGCACCAGCTCCTTTGAGACATCTGTAAGTATTAGCTCCTCTGAGACATTCATAAGCACCAGCTCCTCTGAGACATCCGTAAGCATCAGCTCCTCTGAGACATCCATAAGCATCATAACCTCTGACACATCGATAAGCACAAGCTCCTCTGAGACATCTGTAAGCACCAGCTCCTCTGAGACATCCATAAGAAATCTGAGACATCCATAAGCACCTGCTCCTCTGAGACATCGGTAAGCACCAGCTCCTCTGAGACATCCGTAAGCACCAGCTCATCTGAGACATCCGTAAGCACCAGCTCTTCTGAGACATCCATAAGCTCCATCTCCTCGGAGACATCCGTAAGCTCCAGCTCCTCTGAGACATCGGTAAGCACCAGCAACAGCTCCTCTGACACATCCATAAGTACCAGCTCCTCTGAGACATCCATAGGCACCAACTCCTCTGAGAGATCCATAAGCACCAGCTCCTCTGAGACATCCGTAAGCACCAGCAACAGCTCCTCTGAGACATCCGTAAGCACCAGCTCCTCTGAGACATCCATGAGCACCAACTCCTCTGAGACATCCATAAGTACCAGCTCCTCTGAGACATCCTTAAGCACCAGCTCCTCTGAGACATCCGTAAGCACCAGCTCCTCTGAGACATCGATAAGCACCAGCTCCTCTGAGACATAAATAAGCACCAACTCCTCTGAGACATCCATAAGCACCAACTCCTCTGAGACATTCGTAAGCACCAGCTCCTCTGAGACATCCATAAGCAACTGCTCCTGTGAGACATCTGTAAGCACCAGCTCCTCTGAGACATCCATAAGCACCAGCTCCTCAGAGACATCCGTAAGCACCAGCTCCTCCGAGACATCCGTAAGCACCAGCTCCTCCGAGACATCCTTTAGCACCAGCTCCTCTGAGACATCCGTAAGCACCAGCTCCTCTGAGACATCCTTAAGTACCAGCTCCTCTGAGATATCCCTAAGCACCAGCTCCTCCGAGATATCCGTAGGCACGAGCTCTTCTGAGACATCCGTAAGCACCAGCTCCTCCGAGACATCCATTAGCACCAGCTCCTCTGGGACATCCGTAAGCACCATCTCCTCTGAGACATCAGTAAGCACCAGCTCCTCTGACACATCCGTAAGCACCATCACCTCTGAGACATCCGTAAGCACCAGCTCCTCTGAGACATCCGTAAGCACCAGCTCCTCTGAGATATCCATAAGCACAAGCTCGTCTGAGACATCCATAAGCGCCAGCACTTCCGGTACATCCGTAAGCACCAGCTCCTCTGAGACATTCGTAAGCACCAGCTCCTCCGGTACATCCGTAAGCAACAGCTCCTCTGAGACACCCGTAAGCACCAGCTCCCTTGAGACATCCGTAAGCACCAGCTCCTCATAGACACCCGTAAGCACCAGCTCCCTTGAGACATTTTTAAGCAATCTGAGACATCCATAAGCACCTGCTCCTCTGAAACATCCATAAGCACCAGCTCCTCTGAGACATCCATAAGTACCAGCTCCTCTGAGACATCCGTAAGCACCTGCTCCTCTGAGACATCCGTAACCACTAGATCCCTCTGAGACATCTGTAAGTACCAGCTCCTCTGAGACATTCGTAAGCACCAGCTCCTTTGAGACATCTGTAAGTACTAGCTCCTCTGAGACATTCATAAGCATCAGCTCCTCTGAGACATCCTAAGCATCAGCTCCTCTGAGACATCCATAAGCATCATAACCTCTGACACATCCATAAGCACCAGCTTCTCTGAGACATCCGTAAGCACCAGCTCCTCTGAGACATCCATAAGCAATCTGAGACATCCATAAGCACCTGCTCCTCTGAGACATCGGTAAGCACCAGCTCCTCAGAGACATCTGTAAGCACCAGCAACAGCTCCTCTGAGACATCCGTAAGTACCAGCTCCTCTGAGACATCCATAGGCACCAACTCCTCTGAGAGATCCATAAGCACCAGCTCCTCTGAGACATCCGTAAGCACCAGCAACAGCTCCTCTGAGACATCCGTAAGCACCAGCTCCTCTGAGACATCCATGAGCACCAACTCCTCTGAGACATCCATAAGTACCAGCTCCTCTGAGACATCCTTAAGCACCAGCTCCTCTGAGACATCCGTAAGCACCAGCTCCTCTGAGACATCGATAAGCACCAGCTCCTCTGAGACATAAATAAGCACCAACTCCTCTGAGACATCCGTAAGCACCAGCTCCTCTGAGACATCCATAAGCAACTGCTCCTGTGAGACATCCGTAAGTACCAGCTCCTCTGAGACATCCATAAGCACCAGCTCCTCAGAGATATCCGTAAGCACCAGCTCCTCCGAGACATCCGTAAGCACCAGCTCCTCCGAGACATCCTTTAGCACCCGCTCCTCTGAGACATCCGTAAGCACCAGCTACTCTGAGACATCCTTAAGTACCAGCTCCTCTGAGATATCCCTAAGCACCAGCTCCTCTGAGACATCCGTAGGCACGAGCTCCTCTGAGACATCCGTAAGCACCAGCTCCTCCGAGACATCCATAAGCACCAGCTCCTCTGAGACATCCGTAAGCACCATCTCCTCTGAGACATCAGTAAGCACCAGCTCCTCTGACACATCCGTAAGCACCATCACCTCTGAGACATCCGTAAGCACCAGCTCCTCTGAGACATCCGTAAGCACCAGCTCCTCTGAGACATCCATAAGCGCCAGCTCCTCCGGTACATCCGTAAGCACCAGCTCCTCTGAGACATTCGTAAGCACCAGCTCCTCATAGATACCCGTAAGCACCATCTCCCTTGAGACATCCGTAAGCAACAGCTCCTCTGAGACATCCATAAGCAACGGCTCCTCTGACACATCCATAAGCACCAACTCCTCTGAGACATCCGTAAGTACCAGCTCCTCAGAGACATCCATAAGCACCAACTCCTCTGAGATATCCATAAGCACCAGCTCCTCTGAGACATCCGTAAGCACCAGCAACAGCTCCTCTGAGACATCCGTAAGCACCAGCTCCTCTGAGACATCCATAAGCACCAACTCCTCATAGACACCCGTAAGCACCATCTCCCTTGAGACATCCGTAAGCAACAGCTCCTCTGAGACATCCATAAGCACCAACTCCTCTGAGAAATCCATAAGCACCAACTCCTCTGACATATCCATAAGCACCAGCTCCTCTGAGACATCCGTAAGCACCAGCAACAGCTCCTCTGAGACATCCGTAAGCACCAGCTCCTCTGAGAAACCCATAAGCACCTGCTCCTCTGAGACATCCGTAAGCACCAGCTCCTCTGAGACATTTTTAAGCAATCTGAGACATCCATAAGCACCTGCTCCTCTGAGACATCCGTAAGCACCAGCTCCTCTGAGACATTAATAAGTACCAGCTCCTCTGAGACATCCGTAAGCACCAGCTCCTCTGAGACATCCATAAGCACCAGCTCCTCTGAGACATCCGTAAGCACCTGCTCCTCTGAGACATCCGTAACCACTAGATCCCTCTGAGACATCTGTAAGTACCAGCTCCTCTGAGACATTCGTAAGCACCAGCTCCTCTGAGACATCCGTAAGCATCAGCTCCTCTGAGACTTCCATAAGCATCATAACCTCTGACACATCCATAAGCACCAACTCCTCTGAGACATCCGTAAGCATTAGCTCTTCTGAGACATCGATAAGCAATCTGAGACATCCATAAGCACCTGCTCCTCTGAGACATCCGTAAGCACCAGCTCCTCTGAGACATTTGTAAGAACCAGCTACTCTGAGACATCAATAAGCAATCTGATACATCCATAAGCACCTGCTCCTCTGAGACATTCGTAAGAACCAGCTACTCTGAGAGATCCATAAGCAATTTGAGACATCCATAGGCACCTGCTCCTCTGAGACATCGGTAAGCACCAGCTCCTCTGAGACATCCGTAAGCACCAGCTCCTCTGAGACATCCATAAGCTCCAGCTCCTCGGAGACATCCGTAAGCACCAGCTCCTCTGAGACATCCGTAAGCACCAACAACAGCTCCTCTGAGACATCCGTAAGTGCCAGCTCCTCTGA
This sequence comes from Lissotriton helveticus, assembly GCF_964261635.1. Classification (NCBI taxonomy): domain Eukaryota; kingdom Metazoa; phylum Chordata; class Amphibia; order Caudata; family Salamandridae; genus Lissotriton; species Lissotriton helveticus. Next base: position 1,675,897,937 of record NC_136069.1, on the reverse strand, counting down.
GAAATCCATAAGCACCAACTCCTCTGAGATATCCATAAGCACCAGCTCCTCTGAGACATCCGTAAGCACCAGCAACAGCTCCTCTGAGACATCCGTAAGCACCAGCTCCTCTGAGACATAAATAAGCACCAACTCCTCTGAGACATCCATAATCACCAACTCCTCTGAGACATCCGTAAGCACCAGCTCCTCTGAGACATCCATAAGCAACTGCTCCTATGAGACATCCATAAGCACCAGCTCCTCTGAGACATCCGTAAGCACCAGCTCCTCAGAGACATCCATAAGCACCAACTCCTCCGAGATATCCATAAGCACCAGCTCCTCTGAGACATCCGTAAGCACCAGCAACAGCTCCTCTGAGACATCCGTAAGCACCAGCTCCTCTGAGACATCCATAAGCACCAACTCCTCTGAGACATCCATAAGTACCAGCTCCTCTGAGAAATCCGTAAACACCAGCTCCTCTGAGACATCTGTAAGCACCAGCTCCTCTGAGACATAAATAAGCACCAACTCCTCTGAGACATCCATAATCACCAACTCCTCTGAGACATCTGTAAGCACCAGCTCCTCTGAGACATCCATAAGCAACTGCTCCTATGAGACATCCATAAGCACCAGCTCCTCTGAGACATCCGTAAGCACCAGCTCCTCAGAGACATCCGTAAGCACCAGCTCCTCCGAGAATCCGTAAGTACCAGCTCCTCCGAGACATCCTTTAGCACCAGCTCCTCTGAGACATCCGTAAGCACCAGCTCCTCCGAGAATCCGTAAGTACCAGCTCCTCCGAGACATCCTTTAGCACCAGCTCCTCTGAGACATCCATAAGCACGAGCTCCTCTGAGACATCCGTAAGCACCAGCTCCTTCGAGACATCCATAAGCACCAGCTCCTCTGAGACATCCGTAAGCACCAGCTCCTCTGAGACATCCGTAAGCACCAGCTCCTCTGAGACATCAGTAAGCACACAGCTCCTCTGAGACATCAGTAAGCACCAGCTCCTCTGAGACATCAGTAAGCACCAGCTCCTCTGAGAAATCCGTAAGCACCAGCTCCTCTGAGACATCCGTAAGCACCAGCTCCTCTGAGACATAAATAAGCACCAACTCCTCTGAGACATCCATAATCACCAACTCCTCTGAGACATCCGTAAGCACCAGCTCCTCTGAGACATCCATAAGCAACTGCTCCTATGAGACATCCATAAGCACCAGCTCCTCTGAGACATCCGTAAGCACCAGCTCCTCAGAGACATCCATAAGCACCAACTCCTCTGAGATAGCCATAAGCACCAGCTCCTCTGAGACATCCGTAAGCACCAGCAACAGCTCCTCTGAGACATCCGTAAGCACCAGCTCCTCTGAGACATCCATAAGCACCAACTCCTCTGAGACATCCATAAGTACCAGCTCCTCTGAGAAATCCGTAAGCACCAGCTCCTCTGAGACATAAATAAACACCAACTCCTCTGAGACATCCATAAGCACCAGCTCCTCCGAGACATAAATAAGCACCAACTCCTCTGAGACATCCATAAGCACCAGCTCCTCTGAAACATCCGTAGGCACCAGCTCCTCTGAGACATCCTTAAGCACCAGCTCCTCCGAGACATCCAAAAGCACCAGCTCCTCTGAGACATCCGTAAGCACCAGCTCCTCTGAGACATCAGTAAGCACACAGCTCCTCTGAGACATCAGAAAGCACCAGCTCCTCTGAGACATCAGTAAGCACCAGCTCCTCTGAGACATTCCTAAGCACCATCACCTCTGAGACATCCGTAAGCACCAGCTCCTCTGAGACATCCGTAAGCACCAGCTCCTGAGACATCCGTAAGCACCAGCTCCTCAGAGACATCCATAAGCACCAACTCCTCTGAGATATCCATAAGCACCAGCTCCTCTGAGACATCCGTAAGCACCAGCAACAGCTCCTCTGAGACATCCGTAAGCACCAGCTCCTCTGACACATCCATAAGCACCAACTCCTCTGAGACATCCGTACGCACTAGCTCCTCTGAGACATCCATAAGCATCATCCCCTCTGACATCCATAAGTACCAGCTCCTCTGAGACATCCGTAAGCACCAGCTCCTGTTAGACATCCATAAGCACCAGCTCTACTGAGACATCCGTAAGCACCAGCTCCTATGAGACATCCATAAGCAATCTGAGAGATCCGTAAGCACCAGCTCCTCTGAGACATCCATAAGAACCAGCTCGTTGGAGACATCCATAAGCACCAGCTCCTTGGAGACATCCATAAGCACCAGCTCCTCGGACACATCCGTAAGCACCATCACCTCTGAGACATCCGTAAGCACCAGCTCCTCTGAGACATCCCTAAACACCAGCTCCTCTGAGACATCCGTAAGCATCAGCTCCTCTGAGACATCCATATGCATCATCACCTCTGGAACATCCATAAGCACCAGCTCCTCTGAGACATCTGTAAGCACCAGCTCCTCTGAGACATCCATAAGCACCAGCTCCTCTGAGACATCCGTAAGCACCTGCTCCTCTGAGACATCCATAAACACCAGCTCCTCTGAGACATCCGTAAGCACCAGCTCCTATGAGACATCCATAAGCAATCTGAGAGATCCGTAAGCACCAGCTCCTCTGAGACATCCATAAGCAATCTTAGACATCCATAAGCACCAGCTCCTTGGAAACATCCATAAGCACCATCTCTTTGGAGACATCCATAAGCACCAGCTCCTTGGAGACATCCATAAGCACCAGCTCCTCTGACACATCCGTAAGCACCATCACCTCTGAGACATCCGTAAGCACCAGCTCCTCTGAGACATCCCTAAACACCAGCTCCTCTGAGACATCAGTAAGCATCAGCTCCTCTGAGAAATCCGTAAGTACCAGCTCCTCTGAGACATCGATAAGCAATCTGAGACATCCATAAGCACCAGCTCCTCGGATAGATCCGTAAGCACCAGCTCCTTTGAGACATCAGTAAGCACCAGCTCCTCTGACACATCCGTAAGCACCATCACCTCTGAGACATCCTTAAGCACCAGCTCCTCTGAGACATCCATAAGCAACAGCTCCTCTGAGACATTCATAAGCAACGGCTCCTCTGACACATCCATAAGCACCAGCTCCTTTGAGACATCTGTAAGTACTAGCTCCTCTGAGACATTCATAAGCACCAGCTCCTCTGAGACATCCGTAAGCATCAGCTCCTCTGAGACATCCATAAGCATCATAACCTCTGACACATCGATAAGCACAAGCTCCTCTGAGACATCTGTAAGCACCAGCTCCTCCGAGACATCCATAAGAAATCTGAGACATCCATAAGCACCTGCTCCTCTGAGACATCGGTAAGCACCAGCTCCTCTGAGACATCCGTAAGCACCAGCTCATCTGAGACATCCGTAAGCACCAGCTCTTCTGAGACATCCATAAGCTCCATCTCCTCGGAGACATCCGTAAGCTCCAGCTCCTCTGAGACATCGGTAAGCACCAGCAACAGCTCCTCTGACACATCCGTAAGTACCAGCTCCTCTGAGACATCCATAGGCACCAACTCCTCTGAGAGATCCATAAGCACCAGCTCCTCTGAGACATCCGTAAGCACCAGCAACAGCTCCTCTGAGACATCCGTAAGCACCAGCTCCTCTGAGACATCCATGAGCACCAACTCCTCTGAGACATCCATAAGTACCAGCTCCTCTGAGACATCCTTAAGCACCAGCTCCTCTGAGACATCCGTAAGCACCAGCTCCTCTGAGACATCGATAAGCACCAGCTCCTCTGAGACATAAATAAGCACCAACTCCTCTGAGACATCCATAAGCACCAACTCCTCTGAGACATTCGTAAGCACCAGCTCCTCTGAGACATCCATAAGCAACTGCTCCTGTGAGACATCTGTAAGCACCAGCTCCTCTGAGACATCCATAAGCACCAGCTCCTCAGAGACATCCCTAAGCACCAGCTCCTCCGAGACATCCATAAGCACCAGCTCCTCCGAGACATCCTTTAGCACCAGCTCCTCTGAGACATCCGTAAGCACCAGCTCCTCTGAGACATCCTTAAGTACCAGCTCCTCTGAGATATCCCTAAGCACCAGCTCCTCCGAGACATCCGTAGGCACGAGCTCTTCTGAGACATCCGTAAGCACCAGCTCCTCCGAGACATCCATTAGCACCAGCTCCTCTGAGACATCCGTAAGCACCATCTCCTCTGAGACATCAGTAAGCACCAGCTCCTCTGACACATCCGTAAGCACCATCACCTCTTAGACATCCGTAAGCACCAGCTCCTCTGAGACATCCGTAAGCACCAGCTCCTCTGAGATATCCATAAGCACAAGCTCGTCTGAGACATCCATAAGCGCCAGCACTTCCGGTACATCCGTAAGCACCAGCTCCTCTGAGACATTCGTAAGCACCAGCTCCTCCGGTACATCCGTAAGCAACAGCTCCTCTGAGACACCCGTAAGCACCAGCTCCCTTGAGACATCCGTAAGCACCAGCTCCTCATAGACACCCGTAAGCACCAGCTCCCTTGAGACATCTGTAAGCACCAGCTCCTCTGAGACATTCGTAAGCACCAGCTCCTCTGAGACATATGTAAGCACAACCTCCTCTGAGGCATCAGTAAGCACCAGCTCCTCTGACACATCTGTAAGCACCATCACCTCTGAGACATCCGTAAGCACCAGCTCCTCTGAGACATCCCTAAACACCAGCTCCTCTGAGACATCAGTAAGCTCCAGCTCCTCTGAGAAACCCATAAGCACCTGCTCCTCTCAGACATCCGTAAGCACCAGCTCCTCTGAGACATTTTTAAGCAATCTGAGACATCCATAAGCACCTGCTCCTCTGAGACATCCATAAGCACCAGCTCCTCTGAGACATCCATAAGTACCAGCTCCTCTGAGACATCCGTAAGCACCTGCTCCTCTGAGACATCCGTAACCACTAGATCCCTCTGAGACATCTGTAAGTACCAGCTCCTCTGAGACATTCGTAAGCACCAGCTCCTTTGAGACATCTGTAAGTACTAGCTCCTCTGAGACATTCATAAGCATCAGCTCCTCTGAGACATCCGTAAGCATCAGCTCCTCTGAGACATCCATAAGCATCATAACCTCTGACACATCCATAAGCACCAGCTTCTCTGAGACATCCGTAAGCACCAGCTCCTCTGAGACATCCATAAGCAATCTGAGACATCCATAAGCACCTGCTCCTCTGAGACATCGGTAAGCACCAGCTCCTCTGAGACATCCGTAAGCACCAGCAACAGCTCCTCTGAGACATCCGTAAGTACCAGCTCCTCTGAGACATCCATAGGCACCAACTCCTCTGAGAGATCCATAAGCACCAGCTCCTCTGAGACATCCGTAAGCACCAGCAACAGCTCCTCTGAGACATCCGTAAGCACCAGCTCCTCTGAGACATCCATGAGCACCAACTCCTCTGAGACATCCATAAGTACCAGCTCCTCTGAGACATCCTTAAGCACCAGCTCCTCTGAGACATCCGTAAGCACCAGCTCCTCTGAGACATCGATAAGCACCAGCTCCTCAGAGACATAAATAAGCACCAACTCCTCTGAGACATCCGTAAGCACCAGCTCCTCTGAGACATCCATAAGCAACTGCTCCTGTGAGACATCCGTAAGCACCAGCTCCTCTGAGACATCCATAAGCACCAGCTCCTCAGAGATATCCGTAAGCACCAGCTCCTCCGAGACATCCGTAAGCACCAGCTCCTCCGAGACATCCTTTAGCACCCGCTCCTCTGAGACATCCGTAAGCACCAGCTACTCTGAGACATCCTTAAGTACCAGCTCCTCTGAGATATCCCTAAGCACCAGCTCCTCTGAGACATCCGTAGGCACGAGCTCCTCTGAGACATCCGTAAGCACCAGCTCCTCCGAGACATCCATAAGCACCAGCTCCTCTGAGACATCCGTAAGCACCATCTCCTCTGAGACATCAGTAAGCACCAGCTCCTCTGACACATCCGTAAGCACCATCACCTCTGAGACATCCGTAAGCACCAGCTCCTCTGAGACATCCGTAAGCACCAGCTCCTCTGAGACATCCATAAGCGCCAGCTCCTCCGGTACATCCGTAAGCACCAGCTCCTCTGAGACATTCGTAAGCACCAGCTCCTCATAGATACCCGTAAGCACCATCTCCCTTGAGACATCCGTAAGCAACAGCTCCTCTGAGACATCCATAAGCAACGGCTCCTCTGACACATCCATAAGCACCAACTCCACTGAGACATCCGTAAGTACCAGCTCCTCAGAGACATCCATAAGCACCAACTCCTCTGAGATATCCATAAGCACCAGCTCCTCTGAGACATCCGTAAGCACCAGCAACAGCTCCTCTGAGACATCCGTAAGCACCAGCTCCTCTGAGACATCCATAAGCACCAACTCCTCATAGACACCCGTAAGCACCATCTCCCTTGAGACATCCGTAAGCAACAGCTCCTCTGAGACATCCATAAGCACCAACTCCTCTGAGAAATCCATAAGCACCAACTCCTCTGACATATCCATAAGCACCAGCTCCTCTGAGACATCCGTAAGCACCAGCAACAGCTCCTCTGAGACATCCGTAAGCACCAGCTCCTCTGAGAAACCCATAAGCACCTGCTCCTCTGAGACATCCGTAAGCACCAGCTCCTCTGAGACATTTTTAAGCAATCTGAGACATCCATAAGCACCTGCTCCTCTGAGACATCCGTAAGCACCAGCTCCTCTGAGACATTAATAAGTACCAGCTCCTCTGAGACATCCGTAAGCACCAGCTCCTCTGAGACATCCATAAGCACCAGCTCCTCTGAGACATCCGTAAGCACCTGCTCCTCTGAGACATCCGTAACCACTAGATCCCTCTGAGACATCTGTAAGTACCAGCTCCTCTGAGACATTCGTAAGCACCAGCTCCTCTGAGACATCCGTAAGCATCAGCTCCTCTGAGACTTCCATAAGCATCATAACCTCTGACACATCCATAAGCACCAACTCCTCTGAGACATCCGTAAGCATTAGCTCCTCTGAGACATCGATAAGCAATCTGAGACATCCATAAGCACCTGCTCCTCTGAGACATCCGTAAGCACCAGCTCCTCTGAGACATTTGTAAGAACCAGCTACTCTGAGACATCAATAAGCAATCTGATACATCCATAAGCACCTGCTCCTCTGAGACATTCGTAAGAACCAGCTACTCTGAGAGATCCATAAGCAATTTGAGACATCCATAGGCACCTGCTCCTCTGAGACATCGGTAAGCACCAGCTCCTCTGAGACATCCGTAAGCACCAGCTCCTCTGAGACATCCATAAGCTCCAGCTCCTCGGAGACATCCGTAAGCACCAGCTCCTCTGAGACATCCGTAAGCACCAACAACAGCTCCTCTGAGACATCCGTAAGTGCCAGCTCCTCTGAGAAATCCATAAGCACCAACTCCTCTGAGATATCCATAAGCACCAGCTCCTCTGAGACATCCGTAAGCACCAGCAACAGCTCCTCTGAGACATCCGTAAGCACCAGCTCCTCTGAGACATAAATAAGCACCAACTCCTCTGAGACATCCATAATCACCAACTCCTCTGAGACATCCGTAAGCACCAGCTCCTCTGAGACATCCATAAGCAACTGCTCCTATGAGACATCCATAAGCACCAGCTCCTCTGAGACATCCGTAAGCACCAGCTCCTCAGAGACATCCATAAGCACCAACTCCTCCGAGATATCCATAAGCACCAGCTCCTCTGAGACATCCGTAAGCACCAGCAACAGCTCCTCTGAGACATCCGTAAGCACCAGCTCCTCTGAGACATCCATAAGCACCAACTCCTCTGAGACATCCATAAGTACCAGCTCCTCTGAGAAATCCGTAAACACCAGCTCCTCTGAGACATCCGTAAGCACCAGCTCCTCTGAGACATAAATAAGCACCAACTCCTCTGAGACATCCATAATCACCAACTCCTCTGAGACATCTGTAAGCACCAGCTCCTCTGAGACATCCATAAGCAACTGCTCCTATGAGACATCCATAAGCACCAGCTCCTCTGAGACATCCGTAAGCACCAGCTCCTCAGAGACATCCGTAAGCACCAGCTCCTCCGAGAATCCGTAAGTACCAGCTCCTCCGAGACATCCTTTAGCACCAGCTCCTCTGAGACATCCGTAAGCACCGGCTCCTCCGAGAATCCGTAAGTACCAGCTCCTCCGAGACATCCTTTAGCACCAGCTCCTCTGAGACATCCATAAGCAACAGCTCCTCTGAGACATTCATAAGCAACGGCTCCTCTGACACATCCATAAGCACCAGCTCCTTTGAGACATCTGTAAGTACTAGCTCCTCTGAGACATTCATAAGCACCAGCTCCTCTGAGACATCCGTAAGCATCAGCTCCTCTGAGACATCCATAAGCATCATAACCTCTGACACATCGATAAGCACAAGCTCCTCTGAGACATCTGTAAGCACCAGCTCCTCTGAGACATCCATAAGAAATCTGAGACATCCATAAGCACCTGCTCCTCTGAGACATCGGTAAGCACCAGCTCCTCTGAGACATCCGTAAGCACCAGCTCATCTGAGACATCCGTAAGCACCAGCTCTTCTGAGACATCCATAAGCTCCATCTCCTCGGAGACATCCGTAAGCTCCAGCTCCTCTGAGACATCGGTAAGCACCAGCAACAGCTCCTCTGACACATCCGTAAGTACCAGCTCCTCTGAGAAATCCATAGGCACCAACTCCTCTGAGAGATCCATAAGCACCAGCTCCTCTGAGACATCCGTAAGCACCAGCAACAGCTCCTCTGAGACATCCGTAAGCACCAGCTCCTCTGAGACATCCATGAGCACCAACTCCTCTGAGACATCCATAAGTACCAGCTCCTCTGAGACATCCTTAAGCACCAGCTCCTCTGAGACATCCGTAAGCACCAGCTCCTCTGAGACATCGATAAGCACCAGCTCCTCTGAGACATAAATAAGCACCAACTCCTCTGAGACATCCATAAGCACCAACTCCTCTGAGACATTCGTAAGCACCAGCTCCTCTGAGACATCCATAAGCAACTGCTCCTGTGAGACATCTGTAAGCACCAGCTCCTCTGAGACATCCATAAGCACCAGCTCCTCAGAGACATCCGTAAGCACCAGCTCCTCCGAGACATCCGTAAGCACCAGCTCCTCCGAGACATCCTTTAGCACCAGCTCCTCTGAGACATCCGTAAGCACCAGCTCCTCTGAGACATCCTTAAGTACCAGCTCCTCTGAGATATCCCTAAGCACCAGCTCCTCCGAGACATCCGTAGGCACGAGCTCTTCTGAGACATCCGTAAGCACCAGCTCCTCCGAGACATCCATTAGCACCAGCTCCTCTGAGACATCCGTAAGCACCATCTCCTCTGAGACATCAGTAAGCACCAGCTCCTCTGACACATCCGTAAGCACCATCACCTCTGAGACATCCGTAAGCACCAGCTCCTCTGAGACATCCGTAAGCACCAGCTCCTCTGAGATATCCATAAGCACAAGCTCGTCTGAGACATCCATAAGCGCCAGCACTTCCGGTACATCCGTAAGCACCAGCTCCTCTGAGACATTCGTAAGCACCAGCTCCTCCGGTACATCCGTAAGCAACAGCTCCTCTGAGACACCCGTAAGCACCAGCTCCCTTGAGACATCCGTAAGCACCAGCTACTCATAGACACCCGTAAGCACCAGCTCCCTTGAGACATCTGTAAGCACCAGCTCCTCTGAGACATTCGTAAGCACCAGCTCCTCTGAGACATATGTAAGCACAACCTCCTCTGAGGCATCAGTAAGCACCAGCTCCTCTGACACATCTGTAAGCACCATCACCTCTGAGACATCCGTAAGCACCAGCTCCTCTGAGACATCCCTAAACACCAGCTCCTCTGAGACATCAGTAAGCTCCAGCTCCTCTGAGAAACCCATAAGCACCTGCTCCTCTCAGACATCCGTAAGCACCAGCTCCTCTGAGACATTTTTAAGCAATCTGAGACATCCATAAGCACCTGCTCCTCTGAAACATCCATAAGCACCAGCTCCTCTGAGACATCCATAAGTACCAGCTCCTCTGAGACATCCGTAAGCACCTGCTCCTCTGAGACATCCGTAACCACTAGATCCCTCTGAGACATCTGTAAGTACCAGCTCCTCTGAGACATTCATAAGCACCAGCTCCTTTGAGACATCTGTAAGTACTAGCTCCTCTGAGACATTCATAAGCATCAGCTCCTCTGAGACATCCTAAGCATCAGCTCCTCTGAGACATCCATAAGCATCATAACCTCTGACACATCCATAAGCACCAGCTTCTCTGAGACATCCGTAAGCACCAGCTCCTCTGAGACATCCATAAGCAATCTGAGACATCCATAAGCACCTGCTCCTCTGAGACATCGGTAAGCACCAGCTCCTCTGAGACATCTGTAAGCACCAGCAACAGCTCCTCTGAGACATCCGTAAGTACCAGCTCCTATGAGACATCCATAGGCACCAACTCCTCTGAGAGATCCATAAGCACCAGCTCCTCTGAGACATCCGTAAGCACCAGCAACAGCTCCTCTGAGACATCCGTAAGCACCAGCTCCTCTGAGACAACCATGAGCACCAACTCCTCTGAGACATCCATAAGTACCAGCTCCTCTGAGACATCCTTAAGCACCAGCTCCTCTGAGACATCCGTAAGCACCAGCTCCTCTGAGACATCGATAAGCACCAGCTCCTCTGAGACATAAATAAGCACCAACTCCTCTGAGACATCCGTAAGCACCAGCTCCTCTGAGACATCCATAAGCAACTGCTCCTGTGAGACATCCGTAAGCACCAGCTCCTCTGAGACATCCATAAGCACCAGCTCCTCAGAGATATCCATAAGCACCAGCTCCTCCGAGACATCCGTAAGCACCAGCTCCTCCGAGACATCCTTTAGCACCCGCTCCTCTGAGACATCCGTAAGCACCAGCTACTCTGAGACATCCTTAAGTACCAGCTCCTCTGAGATATCCCTAAGCACCAGCTCCTCTGAGACATCCGTAGGCACGAGCTCCTCTGAGACATCCGTAAGCACCAGCTCCTCCGAGACATCCATAAGCACCAGCTCCTCTGAGACATCCGTAAGCACCATCTCCTCTGAGACATCAGTAAGCACCAGCTCCTCTGACACATCCGTAAGCACCATCACCTCTGAGACATCCGTAAGCACCAGCTCCTCTGAGACATCCGTAAGCACCAGCTCCTCTGAGACATCCATAAGCGCCAGCTCCTCCGGTACATCCGTAAGCACCAGCTCCTCTGAGACATTCGTAAGCACCAGCTCCTCATAGATACCCGTAAGCACCATCTCCCTTGAGACATCCGTAAGCAACAGCTCCTCTGAGACATCCATAAGCAACGGCTCCTCTGACACATCCATAAGCACCAACTCCTCTGAGACATCCGTAAGTACCAGCTCCTCAGAGACATCCATAAGCACCAACTCCTCTGAGATATCCATAAGCACCAGCTCCTCTGAGACATCCGTAAGCACCAGCAACAGCTCCTCTGAGACATCCGTAAGCACCAGCTCCTCTGAGACATCCATAAGCACCAACTCCTCATAGACACCCGTAAGCACCATCTCCCTTGAGACATCCGTAAGCAACAGCTCCTCTGAGACATCCATAAGCACCAACTCCTCTGAGAAATCCATAAGCACCAACTCCTCTGACATATCCATAAGCACCAGCTCCTCTGAGACATCCGTAAGCACCAGCAACAGCTCCTCTGAGACATCCGTAAGCACCAGCTCCTCTGAGAAACCCATAAGCACCTGCTCCTCTGAGACATCCGTAAGCACCAGCTCCTCTGAGACATTTTTAAGCAATCTGAGACATCCATAAGCACCTGCTCCTCTGAGACATCCGTAAGCACCAGCTCCTCTGAGACATTAATAAGTACCAGCTCCTCTGAGACATCCGTAAGCACCAGCTCCTCTGAGACATCCATAAGCACCAGCTCCTCTGAGACATCCGTAAGCACCTGCTCCTCTGAGACATCCGTAACCACTAGATCCCTCTGAGACATCTGTAAGTACCAGCTCCTCTGAGACATTCGTAAGCACCAGCTCCTCTGAGACATCCGTAAGCATCAGCTCCTCTGAGACTTCCATAAGCATCATAACCTCTGACACATCCATAAGCACCAACTCCTCTGAGACATCCGTAAGCATTAGCTCCTCTGAGACATCGATAAGCAATCTGAGACATCCATAAGCACCTGCTCCTCTGAGACATCCGTAAGCACCAGCTCCTCTGAGACATTTGTAAGAACCAGCTACTCTGAGACATCAATAAGCAATCTGATACATCCATAAGCACCTGCTCCTCTGAGACATTCGTAAGAACCAGCTACTCTGAGAGATCCATAAGCAATTTGAGACATCCATAGGCACCTGCTCCTCTGAGACATCGGTAAGCACCAGCTCCTCTGAGACATCTGTAAGCACCAGCAACAGCTCCTCTGAGACATCCGTAAGTACCAGCTCCTATGAGACATCCATAGGCACCAACTCCTCTGAGAGATCCATAAGCACCAGCTCCTCTGAGACATCCGTAAGCACCAGCAACAGCTCCTCTGAGACATCCGTAAGCACCAGCTCCTCTGAGACAACCATGAGCACCAACTCCTCTGAGACATCCATAAGTACTAGCTCCTCTGAGACATTCATAAGCATCAGCTCCTCTGAGACATCCTAAGCATCAGCTCCTCTGAGACATCCATAAGCATCATAACCTCTGACACATCCATAAGCACCAGCTTCTCTGAGACATCCGTAAGCACCAGCTCCTCTGAGACATCCATAAGCAATCTGAGACATCCATAAGCACCTGCTCCTCTGAGACATCGGTAAGCACCAGCTCCTCTGAGACATCTGTAAGCACCAGCAACAGCTCCTCTGAGACATCCGTAAGTACCAGCTCCTATGAGACATCCATAGGCACCAACTCCTCTGAGAGATCCATAAGCACCAGCTCCTCTGAGACATCCGTAAGCACCAGCAACAGCTCCTCTGAGACATCCGTAAGCACCAGCTCCTCTGAGACAACCATGAGCACCAACTCCTCTGAGACATCCATAAGTACCAGCTCCTCTGAGACATCCTTAAGCACCAGCTCCTCTGAGACATCCGTAAGCACCAGCTCCTCTGAGACATCGATAAGCACCAGCTCCTCTGAGACATAAATAAGCACCAACTCCTCTGAGACATCCGTAAGCACCAGCTCCTCTGAGACATCCATAAGCAACTGCTCCTGTGAGACATCCGTAAGCACCAGCTCCTCTGAGACATCCATAAGCACCAGCTCCTCAGAGATATCCATAAGCACCAGCTCCTCCGAGACATCCGTAAGCACCAGCTCCTCCGAGACATCCTTTAGCACCCGCTCCTCTGAGACATCCGTAAGCACCAGCTACTCTGAGACATCCTTAAGTACCAGCTCCTCTGAGATATCCCTAAGCACCAGCTCCTCTGAGACATCCGTAGGCACGAGCTCCTCTGAGACATCCGTAAGCACCAGCTCCTCCGAGACATCCATAAGCACCAGCTCCTCTGAGACATCCGTAAGCACCATCTCCTCTGAGACATCAGTAAGCACCAGCTCCTCTGACACATCCGTAAGCACCATCACCTCTGAGACATCCGTAAGCACCAGCTCCTCTGAGACATCCGTAAGCACCAGCTCCTCTGAGACATCCATAAGCGCCAGCTCCTCCGGTACATCCGTAAGCACCAGCTCCTCTGAGACATTCGTAAGCACCAGCTCCTCATAGATACCCGTAAGCACCATCTCCCTTGAGACATCCGTAAGCAACAGCTCCTCTGAGACATCCATAAGCAACGGCTCCTCTGACACATCCATAAGCACCAACTCCTCTGAGACATCCGTAAGTACCAGCTCCTCAGAGACATCCATAAGCACCAACTCCTCTGAGATATCCATAAGCACCAGCTCCTCTGAGACATCCGTAAGCACCAGCAACAGCTCCTCTGAGACATCCGTAAGCACCAGCTCCTCTGAGACATCCATAAGCACCAACTCCTCATAGACACCCGTAAGCACCATCTCCCTTGAGACATCCGTAAGCAACAGCTCCTCTGAGACATCCATAAGCACCAACTCCTCTGAGAAATCCATAAGCACCAACTCCTCTGACATATCCATAAGCACCAGCTCCTCTGAGACATCCGTAAGCACCAGCAACAGCTCCTCTGAGACATCCGTAAGCACCAGCTCCTCTGAGAAACCCATAAGCACCTGCTCCTCTGAGACATCCGTAAGCACCAGCTCCTCTGAGACATTTTTAAGCAATCTGAGACATCCATAAGCACCTGCTCCTCTGAGACATCCGTAAGCACCAGCTCCTCTGAGACATTAATAAGTACCAGCTCCTCTGAGACATCCGTAAGCACCAGCTCCTCTGAGACATCCATAAGCACCAGCTCCTCTGAGACATCCGTAAGCACCTGCTCCTCTGAGACATCCGTAACCACTAGATCCCTCTGAGACATCTGTAAGTACCAGCTCCTCTGAGACATTCGTAAGCACCAGCTCCTCTGAGACATCCGTAAGCATCAGCTCCTCTGAGACTTCCATAAGCATCATAACCTCTGACACATCCATAAGCACCAACTCCTCTGAGACATCCGTAAGCATTAGCTCCTCTGAGACATCGATAAGCAATCTGAGACATCCATAAGCACCTGCTCCTCTGAGACATCCGTAAGCACCAGCTCCTCTGAGACATTTGTAAGAACCAGCTACTCTGAGACATCAATAAGCAATCTGATACATCCATAAGCACCTGCTCCTCTGAGACATTCGTAAGAACCAGCTACTCTGAGAGATCCATAAGCAATTTGAGACATCCATAGGCACCTGCTCCTCTGAGACATCGGTAAGCACCAGCTCCTCTGAGACATCCGTAAGCACCAGCTCCTCTGAGACATCCATAAGCTCCAGCTCCTCGGAGACATCCGTAAGCACCAGCTCCTCTGAGACATCCGTAAGCACCAACAACAGCTCCTCTGAGACATCCGTAAGTGCCAGCTCCTCTGAGAAATCCATAAGCACCAACTCCTCTGAGATATCCATAAGCACCAGCTCCTCTGAGACATCCGTAAGCACCAGCAACAGCTCCTCTGAGACATCCGTAAGCACCAGCTCCTCTGAGACATAAATAAGCACCAACTCCTCTGAGACATCCATAATCACCAACTCCTCTGAGACATCCGTAAGCACCAGCTCCTCTGAGACATCCATAAGCAACTGCTCCTATGAGACATCCATAAGCACCAGCTCCTCTGAGACATCCGTAAGCACCAGCTCCTCAGAGACATCCATAAGCACCAACTCCTCCGAGATATCCATAAGCACCAGCTCCTCTGAGACATCCGTAAGCACCAGCAACAGCTCCTCTGAGACATCCGTAAGCACCAGCTCCTCTGAGACATCCATAAGCACCAACTCCTCTGAGACATCCATAAGTACCAGCTCCTCTGAGAAATCCGTAAACACCAGCTCCTCTGAGACATCTGTAAGCACCAGCTCCTCTGAGACATAAATAAGCACCAACTCCTCTGAGACATCCATAATCACCAACTCCTCTGAGACATCTGTAAGCACCAGCTCCTCTGAGACATCCATAAGCAACTGCTCCTATGAGACATCCATAAGCACCAGCTCCTCTGAGACATCCGTAAGCACCAGCTCCTCAGAGACATCCGTAAGCACCAGCTCCTCCGAGAATCCGTAAGTACCAGCTCCTCCGAGACATCCTTTAGCACCAGCTCCTCTGAGACATCCGTAAGCACCAGCTCCTCCGAGAATCCGTAAGTACCAGCTCCTCCGAGACATCCTTTAGCACCAGCTCCTCTGAGACATCCATAAGCACGAGCTCCTCTGAGACATCCGTAAGCACCAGCTCCTTCGAGACATCCATAAGCACCATCTCCTCTGAGACATCAGTAAGCACCAGCTCCTCTGACACATCCGTAAGCACCATCACCTCTGAGACATCCGTAAGCACCAGCTCCTCTGAGACATCCGTAAGCACCAGCTCCTCTGAGACATCCATAAGCGCCAGCTCCTCCGGTACATCCGTAAGCACCAGCTCCTCTGAGACATTCGTAAGCACCAGCTCCTCATAGATACCCGTAAGCACCATCTCCCTTGAGACATCCGTAAGCAACAGCTCCTCTGAGACATCCATAAGCAACGGCTCCTCTGACACATCCATAAGCACCAACTCCTCTGAGACATCCGTAAGTACCAGCTCCTCAGAGACATCCATAAGCACCAACTCCTCTGAGATATCCATAAGCACCAGCTCCTCTGAGACATCCGTAAGCACCAGCAACAGCTCCTCTGAGACATCCGTAAGCACCAGCTCCTCTGAGACATCCATAAGCACCAACTCCTCATAGACACCCGTAAGCACCATCTCCCTTGAGACATCCGTAAGCAACAGCTCCTCTGAGACATCCATAAGCACCAACTCCTCTGAGAAATCCATAAGCACCAACTCCTCTGACATATCCATAAGCACCAGCTCCTCTGAGACATCCGTAAGCACCAGCAACAGCTCCTCTGAGACATCCGTAAGCACCAGCTCCTCTGAGAAACCCATAAGCACCTGCTCCTCTGAGACATCCGTAAGCACCAGCTCCTCTGAGACATTTTTAAGCAATCTGAGACATCCATAAGCACCTGCTCCTCTGAGACATCCGTAAGCACCAGCTCCTCTGAGACATTAATAAGTACCAGCTCCTCTGAGACATCCGTAAGCACCAGCTCCTCTGAGACATCCATAAGCACCAGCTCCTCTGAGACATCCGTAAGCACCTGCTCCTCTGAGACATCCGTAACCACTAGATCCCTCTGAGACATCTGTAAGTACCAGCTCCTCTGAGACATTCGTAAGCACCAGCTCCTCTGAGACATCCGTAAGCATCAGCTCCTCTGAGACTTCCATAAGCATCATAACCTCTGACACATCCATAAGCACCAACTCCTCTGAGACATCCGTAAGCATTAGCTCCTCTGAGACATCGATAAGCAATCTGAGACATCCATAAGCACCTGCTCCTCTGAGACATCCGTAAGCACCAGCTCCTCTGAGACATTTGTAAGAACCAGCTACTCTGAGACATCAATAAGCAATCTGATACATCCATAAGCACCTGCTCCTCTGAGACATTCGTAAGAACCAGCTACTCTGAGAGATCCATAAGCAATTTGAGACATCCATAGGCACCTGCTCCTCTGAGACATCGGTAAGCACCAGCTCCTCTGAGACATCCGTAAGCACCAGCTCCTCTGAGACATCCATAAGCTCCAGCTCCTCGGAGACATCCGTAAGCACCAGCTCCTCTGAGACATCCGTAAGCACCAACAACAGCTCCTCTGAGACATCCGTAAGTGCCAGCTCCTCTGAGAAATCCATAAGCACCAACTCCTCTGAGATATCCATAAGCACCAGCTCCTCTGAGACATCCGTAAGCACCAGCAACAGCTCCTCTGAGACATCCGTAAGCACCAGCTCCTCTGAGACATAAATAAGCACCAACTCCTCTGAGACATCCATAATCACCAACTCCTCTGAGACATCCGTAAGCACCAGCTCCTCTGAGACATCCATAAGCAACTGCTCCTATGAGACATCCATAAGCACCAGCTCCTCTGAGACATCCGTAAGCACCAGCTCCTCAGAGACATCCATAAGCACCAACTCCTCCGAGATATCCATAAGCACCAGCTCCTCTGAGACATCCGTAAGCACCAGCAACAGCTCCTCTGAGACATCCGTAAGCACCATCTCCTCTGAGACATCCATAAGCACCAACTCCTCTGAGACATCCATAAGTACCAGCTCCTCTGAGAAATCCGTAAACACCAGCTCCTCTGAGACATCTGTAAGCACCAGCTCCTCTGAGACATAAATAAGCACCAACTCCTCTGAGACATCCATAATCACCAACTCCTCTGAGACATCTGTAAGCACCAGCTCCTCTGAGACATCCATAAGCAACTGCTCCTATGAGACATCCATAAGCACCAGCTCCTCTGAGACATCCGTAAGCACCAGCTCCTCAGAGACATCCGTAAGCACCAGCTCCTCCGAGAATCCGTAAGTACCAGCTCCTCCGAGACATCCTTTAGCACCAGCTCCTCTGAGACATCCGTAAGCACCAGCTCCTCCGAGAATCCGTAAGTACCAGCTCCTCCGAGACATCCTTTAGCACCAGCTCCTCTGAGACATCCATAAGCACGAGCTCCTCTGAGACATCCGTAAGCACCAGCTCCTTCGAGACATCCATAAGCACCAGCTCCTCTGAGACATCCGTAAGCACCAGCTCCTCTGAGACATCCGTAAGCACCAGCTCCTCTGAGACATCAGTAAGCACACAGCTCCTCTGAGACATCAGTAAGCACCAGCTCCTCTGAGACATCAGTAAGCACCAGCTCCTCTGAGAAATCCGTAAGCACCAGCTCCTCTGAGACATCCGTAAGCACCAGCTCCTCTGAGACATAAATAAGCACCAACTCCTCTGAGACATCCATAATCACCAACTCCTCTGAGACATCCGTAAGCACCAGCTCCTCTGAGACATCCATAAGCAACTGCTCCTATGAGACATCTGGAGTTCTGGACTTTTTGGTTCCGTCCAGAGGTGTCAGGGATAACACCCGAAGACCCCGGAGTTCCACCTGTCTTGGTGCACAAACAAACAGAAACACGGGCTTCTCGATGGTGGCGTCAAAGGCCAAAGGGTTTATTACTGCAGGGACACAGAAGTCACAGAAACTACACATGGGCAGTATCTAGGAGCCTGTTCGATTTGTACAAAGAGGGTTGCTCCTTATATACTAAATATTGGGCTTCAGGCAAATTCTTTACATGTTACCACAGTTCTAAACATTCGTGTCTTAAACAATAAATATTTGGCGTTGCACAGGGATCGTCAACAGTATCTGATGTCAAAACATTACAAATGAGGGGTTCCCACTAGTCCATCATAATCCCATGTCAATTCTTCATTCAAGACCCGGACCGCCTCATCGTAAATTTCGTTACCTCCCCCTAATAAAGGCCCAGAAGGAAAGGAGCAGAGCCAGGTGCAGAAGAAAGAAAGACAGGATAAGAAATGTTTGTGGGTCGTAAATGGGCACGGTTACCAGCTTCGGCCGCCTAATCATGATCAGGCCAACGAACACAAGAACCAGTATAGCAGGACTGGCCTCAGGCTGGGGAGGCAGTTCTTGCCGAGTCATGCTGCCACAGCGTTGCTGGCCTAAGGTGCACGTGTCACTAGCAAGGTGAATCGCCGGTTAAGGCCTACGTGTCCTTAAATAAAAAGAAGTCATTGTGTGTCCATTGACTATGTGAGGGCAAGGAATACAAAATGGCTTCCGTGTTCTAAGATGGATGCCATGGGTAAATCACAAATGTGTTGGTAACAGGAGTGCTCTTGCTCGTAACATTGCGAAAATACCAGGGTATACTAAATGGATCATTTGCGGTTCACTGATACCAAAATTATGTATTTACGACAATGTTAAAAACACGAGTCAAATCGTCACGGAACCTCAGACCCTCCTTTTGCCCTTACATAGGCAATTACTCAGTCTATATCAGAGTCAGAGTCTAATTCTATGCTCATTAGGTTAGTGACATGTTGTTGTATCATCATCCTGTCTCGTGCCTTTTCTCCTAATGCAGGTGGTTTTCTGAAACAGGTTGCAGCACAGAGGCTACACAGAGCGGGACCACATTGGATAATAAGACAGCACGAGAACAGCAATACTAGGATGACACCAATGACCATCAGAACCTTCCATCCCCACGCTGATACCAGAGCCCAAAACCACTCCATGAAGGACCAGTTTCCCTTATCTACGTGTATAGAGTCGGAAATCTTATGTAGCTTAGAGATTGCTTCATAGACTGTTGGAGCATTATTTGGAATAAAGACACAGCAGCTTGATTGGATCATTCTGCATACCCCACCTCGATCTGCAAGTATTACGTCTAGAACCATACGGTTCTGCAACGTCATGAGACGATCCGCCTGGAGCTCAGCTGTTAAGTTACTAAGGGCACCAGCAGTTTCTGTAATTGTAGATTCAACTACCCGTGTTAGTTGACGAAGGTTTCTACTATTGGCCATAGGCCCCCAAAACGGAAGGAAACCTTTGAAGAAGTCTCCAGCTTCCTGACCAGCGGTATCTTCCTTGCTGAAGACACCTCTTGCTACTCTGGTTTTGTGATAATCTGAAGAAGCAGTGTATGTCGGGGGTAACAATCGAGCAATATAACATGAACCTGAAAAGTCAGCAGGCAGCCATGTATATGCTCTGTCCTGACAAATGAAGTAGGTACCCCTAGCAGTCAGAAAGGCAGGGGAGGAGTTAGACGGAAATACGTAAGTCTCAACGCACTCACTCCTCCCTAGCTGAGCTCTCGGATTTCTCCCATTTCCTTGCAAACAGACCTGACCTCGGTGAGGCACGACCCAAACTGAAGTGGAGCTTTTACGCTTGCTTTCTCCCAAACTAAGGCGATACTCTGTAGAGTTCCAACTCAAATACACCAGTAATTCATCTCTAGGATAAGATGGAGTATTATTGACGTCTTTAATCATATCAATAATTCCCTGGACTAAAGCTTTGTTGGCTGAGTTGTATTTAGTGGACCGTGGTGGACGCGGAGGATAGGTCTCAAGGGCATATGAAAAAATGGTCTGAAAGGCCTGAAATGATCCATTATAGCTGAAAGGCAAGACTAGATAGGGAATGCCTTTATCCATAGTGTGAGGTATCAAGCCACACACCCAGCAGTCTGTAGTATTAACTATCAGTTGGTGTTGATGCAAGAGCTGTACAAATGTATTGTTAATAAATTCTGAGCGTCGAGCTTGTTCGTGTTCAGGAAATGAGTGAAAAGAATGCATAGAAGAAACCGTAGAAGTAGTAGGATCAAGGGAAAGTACTGTAGTTACTGGCATAAAAATCAAATGTACACCAAAGACGATTCCACCCACCAACGTTATCAAAACAATTA
Source organism: Lissotriton helveticus (assembly GCF_964261635.1). Classification (NCBI taxonomy): domain Eukaryota; kingdom Metazoa; phylum Chordata; class Amphibia; order Caudata; family Salamandridae; genus Lissotriton; species Lissotriton helveticus. Next base: position 1,675,876,794 of record NC_136069.1, on the reverse strand, counting down.
AAAATGTAACTGCATATTGCATTAGAAAGCATTTGCTGTGAAGTATTCTGTACAGTCTATTTCTGCGAACATAAATTACATTTTCTCGTTGCAGCTCAGGAAGCTCCATCTTCTACGACCGTTCGCGACCACTGATGATGTGTACGTAGATGAAAATGCCTCTATCAGCCCTGGGAGTTCCCAGAACTAACACAAAGATCGACCTTGTGCCTGACCCCTGCAGATTCAACTAGGTACACAGCCACGACCCTACGGCTACCCAGACGGCAAGGCAATTTTAAAATAAAAAGAAACAATACAAAGTATTAGCAAACTTCCTGGCTGGAGGCAATGTATAGCAAATTCAAATCTGAAAATAGGCAGTTTCCTGCTTTATTTGTCCATATTGCGAGAACGTAAGTTGTATCTTAGTTTTGCAGGAGCTGTCTGATCTGGAAACAATGTATTTTCAGCTAACGTTGCGATGTTCACGTTCGCAGATGGCAAATGTTCTTTGGGTGTGGATGACAAATGTTCAGGGTTCAAAAGAGCAGTTTCAGGAGGAGAGTCAGAATTTGGTGAATCCGTGATTAGTTCTGCATCGCTGAAAGGTATGAACCTGGGGACTTGTTCCGTTGCAGAGGCACCGATTCCTTTCTTTACCCAGTTGTCGTAAGGAAGTGGCAGAGGCACACGTTTAGCATGTGTCGTATGGATCCAATTTTTCCTTCCGGCCACACGAATAGCAGTTCTCGTTGCTAGCAGGACTTGGAAAGGGCCAATGAATCTGGGCTGAAGATTTTTCGTTCTTGCAAAATTTCTGATGACCACCTGATCACCCGGTTTCAGCTGATGGCCTGGACTCTCCGGTGGCTTTGGCAATGCATCGAAAACCTGTTGGTGAATAAGACTCAATTTAGCAGTCAAGTCGAAAAGGTAATCAATTAACATTGGGTATTCCAGCTGCTTAAATTCTTTCGGTCTAGGTACCCCCCAAACATTTGCAGGACGGCCAAAAACTATTTCGTAAGGACTAAGCCCTACTCTAGAATGTACAGTTGCTCTTGTTGATAGCAAAGCCAAAGGCAATGCGTCTGGCCAGGACAAACCCGTGGATGCTTGTATCTTAGCGAGTTTCAGTTTAAGGGTGCCATTGTAACCCTCGACTAAACCCGCGGACTGGGGATGATTCGCACTATGAAATTTCTGTCTAATCCCTAGGCCGGCACACACACTCTGCATAACTTTCCCTACGAACTCACTTCCGTTGTCTGACCATACAATCCGTGGCATTCCGTATCTGGGGAAGTATTCTTTAAGAAGAATTTTGGCAGTGGATAAGGCAGTATTGTCCTTCAGTGGGTATGCTTCGATCCATCTGGAGAAAGCACAAACTACCACTAGGACGTATTTCAGGTTATTACAACGATCCATGTGAATGAAGTCTAACTGGATCACTTCAAAGGGGCAGGAAGGAGGAGCGAAGTGACCTGCAGGTGTGGGGATTCCCTTGCCAGGATTATGCATCAAGCATACCATACAATTTCTCACCACTCTCTCTGCACACTTACTAATCCCATCATTCTTCCAGACCGGAGCCAACATCTTACAAATCCCTTTTGAACTGATGTGCGCTGTTCCATGTGCCATCGTTACTACTGCAAGCACATACGCATCAGGCAACATCCAACGCTGTTGTTCCGACAAGTCAATCCAACACCCACTCGAGTCCAATTTACCCGTGCTCTCTCTCCATGCAAGTTTTTCCTCCTCAGTCGCCTCTTTCTGAATTTCCTTCACGCTTTCCACTGTGTCCTCACACATTCCAGACTCAGAAATCCATCTTGCAGACGTTGCAACATACATTCTACTCATCATATTTCTAGCTGTCTGTTTTGCAATCTCATCAGCAAAAGCATTCCCACGACCAACATCATCCGTGATTGCTTTATGAGCACTGCATTTCACAATCGCAACTTCAGTCGGTAAGGTTAGAGATTCCAACAAGTCATTAACTAGCTGACCATGTTGAATCTTAGTCCCATGGGACGTAATGAAACCTCTTTCTTTCCACAAACGGCCAAAACTATGGGCAACGCCGAACGCGTACTGACTATCTGTGAACACATTCACTCTCTTTCCCTTAGCTAAAACGCACGCTCTTGTTAGCGCGATCAATTCTGCAGCCTGGGCAGAATTCTGGCTCACTCTTGCAGTCTCCACAATCGTACTCAAAGTTGTTACTGCATAAGCAGCAGTCACATCACCATTCTCCAATTTGAAGCAAGATCCGTCAACATACAACGTTCCATCTGGATCTGACAACGGAGTGTCTTTTAGATCGATTCGTCCTTTTGTTTCTTCCTCAGTTTTGAAACAACAGTCGTGTGGTTCGGAATCACTCGACTCTTCGCTAGTCGGCAACAATGTTGCTGGATTCAATACATTGCATCTCTTGATCTGAATATGACTAGCCAACAGTGTCAGTTCATAACCTGATAATCTAGCACTGGTAAGGTGCTGCGTTTTGGTTCGGTTCATGAGTGTATCCACAGCATGAGGAACCATAACCACTAGCATGTTGTTCATTACTAAACCCGCAGATTGTCGAATGGAAGCTGCAGCTGCGGCTGTAGCTCTCAAGCAACTAGGCAACGCTCTAGCTACCGGATCTAATGTTGATGAAAAATACGCACAAGGGCGTTGTTTATCACCAAATTTCTGCGTCAAAACACTCAATGCACAACCTTCTCTCTCGTGGACATAGAGCGTGAATGGCTTACTGTAGTCGGGTGTACCCAATACAGGTGCTGAACACAGTGCATTTCGTAACTCAGAAAAACTCTGCTGACATTCAGCAGACCATGGTACCGGACTCGGAACACCTTTCCCAGTCAAGGCTACCAATGGTTTTGCTAGAAGAGAAAAATTTGGGATCCATTGCCTACAATATGAGGTAATACCTAAAAAGGCACGTACTTCTCTCTGCGTGCTAGGAACATTCATCTGTGTAATTGCTTTTATTCTCTCTGGGGTCAACTTCCTTCCCTCCTTTGACAAGAGATGACCTAGGTAGGTCACTTCTTGGCAGCAGTATTGCATTTTTGAAGGTGACACCTTGTGATTCAAATCTGACAAGTGATGCAATAAAGAAATCGTAGCTGTTTTGCAAGTTTCCTTGTCATCGGCAGCCACTAGAAGATCATCGACATACTGTACTAAAGCAGAACCACGAGGAAGTACAAAGGAATCTAACTGGCTTTTTAATGCTTGACTGTAAATGGATGGGCTTTCACAATAACCTTGTGGAGCGCGTTTAAATCTGAAACTTCGTCCTCCTAGAGAGAAACCGAAGATATCTCTGCTTTCCTCGGCTATCGGAATGCTGAAAAAGGCATTTTTCAAGTCGACAACTGAAAACCATGCTGCTGTAGCAGGAATCAACGTTAACAATGCAGTAATGTCTGGAACCACAGGAAACTGTGGGATCACAATTTTATTAACCTCTCTAAGATCAATTACAAACCTATATACTGGAGGCTTTGTAGGGTCAGTTCGTTTCAAAATAGGCAGTACAGGACTATTACAGACATTACCTCTAGTCTCTTCTATAACGTCTTTCTTGATCAGGTCTTGTACTATCAGTAGGAGCGCACGCTCACCTTCACTAGAGATTCTGTATTGTGGAATTCGTGGAAGTTTAACATTTGCTTTCAAAGTTACTACATAGGGTGGAATTTCCAATAGACCTACATCATTAGGACCAGTCGCCCAAATAGTATCAGGGAGTGAACGCAGCTCTGGTGGGAGCGCATCCATCGACAAGTACATCGGAGAGATTATTCTTTTACCCAACGTAAGCTGTACTCCTGCTGGAGAACAGTACAATGTCGCGTACAGGCGTTTTAACAAGTCTAAACCAAGCAGATTTTCGTTACAACCTGTCGTCAAAATCAGGGGTGCTTTCAATTGACGTGGTCCAACAGAAATAGACAAAGGACCAGAAACAGGGTTGTGAACAGGGGCGCCCGAAAAACCTACTGAAACGTTTGTTGAGCCAGACAAAGGTGCGCCAGGGAGTTTCGCATGTATGATAGAACTTTTTGCTGCACCAGTATCCAACAGAAACGGTTCGACTATACCCGATGTTACTACTGCGACATAAGGCCCACTCTGATCTACTGGAACTGATACTACTCCCTCTCTTTGTCCATGGCTGTCCTAGTACTCACTTTGCTGAACTTCCTCACTAGCTTCATAATAGTCTTCGACATGATACTGTGGAGACCTATTCTGTTGGGCAGATTGTCCATTTCGCTGGTCGAAATAATTAGAGGGGCGATCACTCGTCTGCGGAGGCATAGCACCTCGTCCTCGACCTCTAGAGTTTTGCATAGGACTACCACGACCTCTCTGAGCTGCCGCAGCATTATTTTGCGTTCGAACTGGACATTCACTTTTGTAATGACCTTCCTTTTTGCAATAAGCACATTGATTCCGTTGGTATTGTGGCCTTTGAAAATTATAATCCGTTCTTTGATATGACCCTTGCTGCATATTCGTCTGATTCATGCGAGGCGGATAAGCTTGCTGTAAAAGTACTTTAGTTTTTAAATCTTTCGTCTTTTTATCTGATTTTTCCTTCTCTTCTTTATCCCTATTTTCATAGTACTGGGCAGTCGCAAGTATTTGCGCAGTCGTAGAGACAGCCCACGCACTTTCAGAATTCTTTAATTTACCACTAAGTTCTGGCAACAGATTGTGCACAAATTTATCAACAAATAATCTCTGACCTCCTTCTGTGCTCATATCCTGACCACTATGATCCACGAAAGTCTCTTCGAATCTTGTGAAAAAGTCGGAGACGCTTTCGTCTTTCTTTTGTTTGCACGCGGACAATTTGTCCCAGTTAACGCGCAATGCTGGCATCAAAGTTTTCATTAAATCGATTATTCTACCAGGCAAATTAGCAATTAAAGGTTCAGGTTTGGAACCACCTATTTGTTGACCATCCGCTGCAATTATAGCTGCCCAGTCACCACCTAGGGCAACTGGATGATTCTCTTTACGAATTTTAGCCCAAATTGGTTGCGGTACTACATTACCAAATAGCAGATCTATGTCAGCGAGATTCAATACACAAGCGTCAACTGTTTGAGCCAACTCTTTGTAGTACCCTGCAGGATTTTTACGCGGATCTGGCAAGGCCTGTTTCACTGCTAATACTTCAGCTCGCTTCCATGGAATATGTATCCAGACTCTCTGGAATTGGGCCGGAGCGGCTGCAATACCAAGGTTTGCATTAGCTTGCACAGCTTCACGCCAAATTGGTGGAACCTCTCTCATTGGATATTGACGATTTCGTTTCGTACTACGTTTCTCCAATTCTCTCGGTGAACGAAGGGATGAGTCATTCCTATAACTTAAAATCAGTTCCATCGCTTCTTTTATATTTTGTCCAACTATCATACCTGCAGCAAACTCTTTCTGAACATTAATTAATTCTCCTAGATTTGATTCAGGGTCATCCTCTTCCAATTCCTCACGTAGAAGGAAACACATTTCATCGAACACATATCGTTGTGTCGGTTCGTTCCATTGCATAAATGTATCTAATACATTTTGTACATTATATCTTCCAACTTTCGAAACCCATCTAAGAGCAGTGGAATCTAGTATTCCTTTTTCTTCAGTACTGGGAAGCTGACTACGTCTCTGCACAGAGTCAGAGGTAGGAGTCTTAATCAGAGTTTTATAGAAGGGAGATAGAATATTAGAGACAGAATCAGTGATTCTTCGACGAACAGAAAGCGGAGTCATAATATTAACAGAGGCAGTGAATAGAGTAGCAGTTGGAACAGATAGATCAGGAACAGTAGGAGTAGCAGGAAAAATAGCTTGTGAAGTAGCAGGTGTGAGCGACACAGGCATAGGTAAAGAAGCCGGCAACCCTAGAAGAGGGGTTGTCGAAGGAACATTAATATTGACCACAGGAGGTATAGGAACTTGATTCAGGGGAGCGGGAACAGGGACACCAGGTTGTCCAGCAACCGGTAATTGAACATTCGGTATAGGTGGAGCCGTAGCACCCTGTGCATACGGTGGGGGTGATCGTAACAAGTAAGACAACAGGGGATCCTTTTCAGGGTCCTCTACTATCTTAGCCGTACTCGATGGCAGAGCAGGATAGCACTTGTCTATCGCTAAATTACGCTCTCTATCGGCCACCTCCATCGCTTTCTCAGACTCGTTGAGTTGCAGCTGCCTAGCAGACTGTTCTAAAGTCAACTCTTGCTCTTTCTGTTCTTTCTTCAACTTTTTAATTTCTCTCTGTTTAGATTCTTTTCGCCAATAACGGAAAGAATCAAACATTGCCGGCCGGGCTTTCTTCTTAAACAACCTTCTTTCTAGATTATCGAGAACTTCAGGTTCAAAACTACCATGTAGTGGCCAACTAAGGACACCATCTTTCTCTGTGTAGTGGATCCATATCTCGTTATAAGAGATAGGGCCCACACCAAATTTGCAATAAAGATCATAAAGGGGAGTTCCAATCGGAGGAACCAAACACGAGTCCTCCAACTGGGAATCACTGTTGCAACTAAAACAAGACAACATACAATTTTGCCGACTTACCATTTTATAATCCGGAACACAAAACAAACAAGACACAAACAGAAAAGATGCGCACTCGAACCAAGAACTTAGGCCTACCAGAACTGACAAATGTATCGATACCTGAACTGAACAGAATGATTATCGTAACCAGAATAACCAGTGATAACCTTACAGAACTGAACTGAACTGAGAACTAAAAGGATTATCCAAATAGGAGCAACCCTTACAAAACCAACTAGCAACCATTGAATACTTAACTGAGGCACTGAAGACGTCACCAAGGAGAAACCCGTCACGTTTCGCCGTACTGAGGACTGCACCTCGGGTCCAAGACAGGGCGACGGTCAAGGCAACGGACCACTGCAGCCGTCTGAACGGGAACCCTCGTGGAAGAGAACGTCGGGGCCACTTTTGCGATATGCCGGGATCGATGAAGTGGGGCGCCTCCCTCTGAAATCTTCACACGAAGCTCCTCGAACTCTTCAGGCTTTTGGACCGGTACCGAATGACGTCGCCCCACGTTGGGCGCCAATTGGAGTTCTGGACTTTTTGGTTCCGTCCAGAGGTGTCAGGGATAACACCCGAAGACCCCGGAGTTCCACCTGTCTTGGTGCACAAACAAACAGAAACACGGGCTTCTCGATGGTGGCGTCAAAGGCCAAAGGGTTTATTACTGCAGGGACACAGAAGTCACAGAAACTACACATGGGCAGTATCTAGGAGCCTGTTCGATTTGTACAAAGAGGGTTGCTCCTTATATACTAAATATTGGGCTTCAGGCAAATTCTTTACATGTTACCACAGTTCTAAACATTCGTGTCTTAAACAATAAATATTTGGCGTTGCACAGGGATCGTCAACAGTATCTGATGTCAAAACAATACAAATGAGGGGTTCCCACTAGTCCATCATAATCCCATGTCAATTCTTCATTCAAGACCCGGACCGCCTCATCGTAAATTTCGTTACCTCCCCCTAATAAAGGCCCAGAAGGAAAGGAGCAGAGCCAGGTGCAGAAGAAAGAAAGACAGGATAAGAAATGTTTGTGGGTCGTAAATGGGCACGGTTACCAGCTTCGGCCGCCTAATCATGATCAGGCCAACGAACACAAGAACCAGTATAGCAGGACTGGCCTCAGGCTGGGGAGGCAGTTCTTGCCGAGTCATGCTGCCACAGCGTTGCTGGCCTAAGGTGCACGTGTCACTAGCAAGGTGAATCGCCGGTTAAGGCCTACGTGTCCTTAAATAAAAAGAAGTCATTGTGTGTCCATTGACTATGTGAGGGCAAGGAATACAAAATGGCTTCCGTGTTCTAAGATGGATGCCATGGGTAAATCACAAATGTGTTGGTAACAGGAGTGCTCTTGCTCGTAACATTGCGAAAATACCAGGGTATACTAAATGGATCATTTGCGGTTCACTGATACCAAAATTATGTATTTACGACAATGTTAAAAACACGAGTCAAATCGTCACGGAACCTCACATCCATAAGCACCAGCTCCTCTGAGACATCCGTAAGCACCAGCTCCTCAGAGACATCCATAAGCACCAACTCCTCTGAGATAGCCATAAGCACCAGCTCCTCTGAGACATCCGTAAGCACCAGCAACAGCTCCTCTGAGACATCCGTAAGCACCAGCTCCTCTGAGACATCCATAAGCACCAACTCCTCTGAGACATCCATAAGTACCAGCTCCTCTGAGAAATCCGTAAGCACCAGCTCCTCTGAGACATAAATAAACACCAACTCCTCTGAGACATCCATAAGCACCAGCTCCTCCGAGACATAAATAAGCACCAACTCCTCTGAGACATCCATAAGCACCAGCTCCTCTGAAACATCCGTAGGCACCAGCTCCTCTGAGACATCCTTAAGCACCAGCTCCTCCGAGACATCCAAAAGCACCAGCTCCTCTGAGACATCCGTAAGCACCAGCTCCTCTGAGACATCAGTAAGCACACAGCTCCTCTGACACATCAGAAAGCACCAGCTCCTCTGAGACATCAGTAAGCACCAGCTCCTCTGAGACATTCGTAAGCACCATCACCTCTGAGACATCCGTAAGCACCAGCTCCTCTGAGACATCCGTAAGCACCAGCTCCTGAGACATCCGTAAGCACCAGCTCCTCAGAGACATCCATAAGCACCAACTCCTCTGAGATATCCATAAGCAGCAGCTCCTCTGAGACATCCGTAAGCACCAGCAACAGCTCCTCTGAGACATCCGTAAGCACCAGCTCCTCTGACACATCCATAAGCACCAACTCCTCTGAGACATCCGTAAGCACTAGCTCCTCTGAGACATCCATAAGCATCATCACCTCTGACATCCATAAGTACCAGCTCCTCTGAGACATCCGTAAGCACCAGCTCCTGTTAGACATCCATAAGCACCAGCTCTACTGAGACATCCGTAAGCACCAGCTCCTATGAGACATCCATAAGCAATCTGAGAGATCCGTAAGCACCAGCTCCTCTGAGACATCCATAAGAACCAGCTCGTTGGAGACATCCATAAGCACCAGCTCCTTGGAGACATCCATAAGCACCAGCTCCTCGGACACATCCGTAAGCACCATCACCTCTGAGACATCCGTAAGCACCAGCTCCTCTGAGACATCCCTAAACACCAGCTCCTCTGAGACATCCGTAAGCATCAGCTCCTCTGAGACATCCATATGCATCATCACCTCTGGAACATCCATAAGCACCAGCTCCTCTGAGACATCTGTAAGCACCAGCTCCTCTGAGACATCCATAAGCACCAGCTCCTCTGAGACATCCGTAAGCACCTGCTCCTCTGAGACAACCATAAACACCAGCTCCTCTGAGACATCCGTAAGCACCAGCTCCTATGAGACATCCATAAGCAATCTGAGAGATCCGTAAGCACCAGCTCCTCTGAGACATCCATAAGCAATCTTAGACATCCATAAGCACCAGCTCCTTGGAAACATCCATAAGCACCATCTCTTTGGAGACATCCATAAGCACCAGCTCCTTGGAGACATCCATAAGCACCAGCTCCTCTGACACATCCGTAAGCACCATCACCTCTGAGACATCCGTAAGCACCAGCTCCTCTGAGACATCCGTAAACACCAGCTCCTCTGAGACATCAGTAAGCATCAGCTCCTCTGAGAAATCCGTAAGTACCAGCTCCTCTGAGACATCGATAAGCAATCTGAGACATCCATAAGCACCAGCTCCTCGGATAGATCCGTAAGCACCAGCTCCTTTGAGACATCAGTAAGCACCAGCTCCTCTGACACATCCGTAAGCACCATCACCTCTGAGACATCCTTAAGCACCAGCTCCTCTGAGACATCCATAAGCAACAGCTCCTCTGAGACATTCATAAGCAACGGCTCCTCTGACACATCCATAAGCACCAGCTCCTTTGAGACATCTGTAAGTACTAGCTCCTCTGAGACATTCATAAGCACCAGCTCCTCTGAGACATCCGTAAGCACCAGCTCCTCTGAGACATCCATAAGCACCAGCTCCTCTGAGACATCCGTAAGCACCTGCTCCTCTGAGACATCCGTAACCACTAGATCCCTCTGAAACATCTGTAAGTACCAGCTCCTCTGAGACATTCGTAAGCACCAGCTCCTCTGAGACATCCGTAAGCATCAGCTCCTCTGAGACTTCCATAAGCATCATAACCTCTGACACATCCATAAGCACCAACTCCTCTGAGACATCCGTAAGCATTAGCTCCTCTGAGACATCGATAAGCAATCTGAGACATCCATAAGGACCTGCTCCTCTGAGACATCCGTAAGCACCAGCTCCTCTGAGACATTTGTAAGAACCAGCTACTCTGAGACATCAATAAGCAATCTGATACATCCATAAGCACCTGCTCCTCTGAGACATTCGTAAGAACCAGCTACTCTGAGAGATCCATAAGCAATTTGAGACATCCATAGGCACCTGCTCCTCTGAGACATCGGTAAGCACCAGCTCCTCTGAGACATCCGTAAGCACCAGCTCCTCTGAGACATCCATAAGCTCCAACTCGTCGGAGACATCCGTAAGCACCAGCTCCTCTGAGACATCCGTAAGCACCAACAACAGCTCCTCTGAGACATCCGTAAGTGCCAGCTCCTCTGAGAAATCCATAAGCACCAACTCCTCTGAGATATCCATAAGCACCAGCTCCTCTGAGACATCCGTAAGCACCAGCAACAGCTCCTCTGAGACATCCGTAAGCACCAGCTCCTCTGAGACATAAATAAGCACCAACTCCTCTGAGACATCCATAATCACCAACTCCTCTGAGACATCCGTAAGCACCAGCTCCTCTGAGACATCCATAAGCAACTGCTCCTATGAGACATCCATAAGCACCAGCTCCTCTGAGACATCCGTAAGCACCAGCTCCTCAGAGACATCCATAAGCACCAACTCCTCCGAGATATCCATAAGCACCAGCTCCTCTGAGACATCCGTAAGCACCAGCAACAGCTCCTCTGAGACATCCGTAAGCACCAGCTCCTCTGAGACATCCATAAGCACCAACTCCTCTGAGACATCCATAAGTACCAGCTCCTCTGAGAAATCCGTAAACACCAGCTCCTCTGAGACATCTGTAAGCACCAGCTCCTCTGAGACATAAATAAGCACCAACTCCTCTGAGACATCCATAATCACCAACTCCTCTGAGACATCTGTAAGCACCAGCTCCTCTGAGACATCCATAAGCAACTGCTCCTATGAGACATCCATAAGCACCAGCTCCTCTGAGACATCCGTAAGCACCAGCTCCTCAGAGACATCCGTAAGCACCAGCTCCTCCGAGAATCCGTAAGTACCAGCTCCTCCGAGACATCCTTTAGCACCAGCTCCTCTGAGACATCCGTAAGCACCAGCTCCTCCGAGAATCCGTAAGTACCAGCTCCTCCGAGACATCCTTTAGCACCAGCTCCTCTGAGACATCCATAAGCACGAGCTCCTCTGAGACATCCGTAAGCACCAGCTCCTTCGAGACATCCATAAGCACCAGCTCCTCTGAGACATCCGTAAGCACCAGCTCCTCTGAGACATCCGTAAGCACCAGCTCCTCTGAGACATCAGTAAGCACACAGCTCCTCTGAGACATCAGTAAGCACCAGCTCCTCTGGGACATCAGTAAGCACCAGCTCCTCTGAGAAATCCGTAAGCACCAGCTCCTCTGAGACATCCGTAAGCACCAGCTCCTCTGAGACATAAATAAGCACCAACTCCTCTGAGACATCCATAATCACCAACTCCTCTGAGACATCCGTAAGCACCAGCTCCTCTGAGACATCCATAAGCAACTGCTCCTATGAGACATCCATAAGCACCAGCTCCTCTGAGACATCCGTAAGCACCAGCTCCTCAGAGACATCCATAAGCACCAACTCCTCTGAGATAGCCATAAGCACCAGCTCCTCTGAGACATCCGTAAGCACCAGCAACAGCTCCTCTGAGACATCCGTAAGCACCAGCTCCTCTGAGACATCCATAAGCACCAACTCCTCTGAGACATCCATAAGTACCAGCTCCTCTGAGAAATCCGTAAGCACCAGCTCCTCTGAGACATAAATAAACACCAACTCCTCTGAGACATCCATAAGCACCAGCTCCTCCGAGACATAAATAAGCACCAACTCCTCTGAGACATCCATAAGCACCAGCTCCTCTGAAACATCCGTAGGCACCAGCTCCTCTGAGACATCCTTAAGCACCAGCTCCTCCGAGACATCCAAAAGCACCAGCTCCTCTGAGACATCCATAAGCACCAGCTCCTCTGAGACATCAGTAAGCACACAGCTCCTCTGAGACATCAGAAAGCACCAGCTCCTCTGAGACATCAGTAAGCACCAGCTCCTCTGAGACATTCGTAAGCACCATCACCTCTGAGACATCCGTAAGCACCAGCTCCTCTGAGACATCCGTAAGCACCAGCTCCTGAGACATCCGTAAGCACCAGCTCCTCTGACACATCCATAAGCACCAACTCCTCTGAGACATCCGTAAGCACTAGCTCCTCTGAGACATCGATAAGCAATCTGAGACATCCATAAGCACCTGCTCCTCTGAGACATCCGTAAGCACCAGCTCCTCTGAGACATTTGTAAGAACCAGCTACTCTGAAACATCAATAAGCAATCTGATACATCCATAAGCACCTGCTCCTCTGAGACATTCGTAAGAACCAGCTACTCTGAGAGATCCATAAGCAATTTGAGACATCCATAGGCACCTGCTCCTCTGAGACATCGGTAAGCACCAGCTCCTCTGAGTCATCCGTAAGCACCAGCTCCTCTGAGACATCAGTAAGCACCAGCTCTTCTGAGACATCCATAAGCTCCAGCTCCTCGGAGACATCCATAAGCACCAGCTCCTCTGAGACATCCGTAAGCACCAACAACAGCTCCTCTGAGACATCCGTAAGTACCAGTTCCTCTGAGAAATCCATAAGCACCAACTCCTCTGAGATATCCATAAGCACCAGCTCCTCTGAGACATCCGTAAGCACCAGCAACAGCTCCTCTGAGACATCCGTAAGCACCAGCTCCTCTGAGACATCCATAAGCACCAACTCCTCTGAGACATCCATAAGTACCAGCTCCTCTGAGAAATCCGTAAGCACCAGCTCCTCTGAGACATCCGTAAGCACCAGCTCCTCTGAGACATAAATAAGCACCAACTCCTCTGAGACATCCATAATCACCAACTCCTCTGAGACATCCGTAAGCACCAGCTCCTCTGATACATCCATAAGCAACTGCTCCTATGAGACATCCATAAGCACCAACTCCTCTGAGACATCCGTAAGTACCAGCTCCTCAGAGACATCCATAAGCACCAACTCCTCTGAGATATCCATAAGCACCAGCTCCTCTGAGACATCCGTAAGCACCAGCAACAGCTCCTCTGAGACATCCGTAAGCACCAGCTCCTCTGAGACATCCATAAGCACCAACTCCTCTGAGACATCCATAAGTACCAGCTCCTCTGAGAAATCCGTAAGCACCAGCTCCTCTGAGACATCCGTAAGCACCAGCTCCTCTGAGACATAAATAAGCACCAACTCCTCTGAGACATCCATAATCACCAACTCCTCTGAGACATCCGTAAGCACCAGCTCCTCTGAGACATCCATAAGCAACTGCTCCTATGAGACATCCATAAGCACCAGCTCCTCTGAGACATCCGTAAGCACCAGCTCCTCAGAGACATCCGTAAGCACCAGCTCCTCCGAGAATCCGTAAGTACCAGCTCCTCCAAGACATCCTTTAGCACCAGCTCCTCTGAGACATCCGTAAGCACCAGCTCCTCTGAGACATCCTTAAGTGCCAGCTCCTCTGAGATATCCCTAAGCACCAGCTCCTCTGAAACATCCGTAGGCACCAGCTCCTCTGAGACATCCGTAAGCACCAGCTCCTCCGAGACATCCATAAGCACCAGCTCCTCTGAGACATCCGTAAGCACCAGCTCCTCTGAGACATCCGTAAGCACCAACTCCTCTGAGACATCAGTAAGCACACAGCTACTCTGAGACATCAGTAAGCACCAGCTCCTCTGAGACATTCGTAAGCACCATCACCTCTGAGACATCCGTAAGCACCAGCTCCTCTGAGACATCCGTAAGCACCAGCTCCTCTGAGACATCCGTAAGCACCAGCTCCTCTGAGACATCCGTAAGCACAAGCTCCTCTGAGACATCCATAAGCGCCAGCTCCTCCGGTACATCCGTAAGCACCAGCTCCTCTGAGACATTCGTAAGCACCAGCTCCTCATAGACACCCATAAGCACCAGCTCCCTTGAGACATCCGTAAGTACCAGCTCCTCTGAGACATTCGTAAGCACCAGCTCCCTTGAGACATCCGTAAGCACCATCACCTCTGAGACATCCGTAAGCACCAGCTCCTCTGAGACATTTTTAAGCAATCTGAGACATCCATGAGCACCTGCTCCTCTGAGACATCCGTAAGCACCTGCTCCTCTGAGACATCCAGAAGCACCTGCTCCTCTGAGACATCCGTAAGCACCAGCTCCTCTGAGACATCCATAAGTACCAGCTCCTCTGAGACATCCGTAAGCACCAGCTCCTCTGATACATCCATAAGCAATCTGAGACATCCATAAGCACCTGCTCCTCTGAGACATCCGTAAGCACCAGCTCCTCTGAGACATTTGTAAGAACCAGCTACTCTGAGACATCCATAAGCAATCTGATACATCCATAAGCACCTGCTCCTCTGAGACATCCGTAAGCACCAGCTCCTCTGATACATCCATAAGCAATCTGAGACATCCATAAGCACCTGCTCCTCTGAGACATCCGTAAGCACCAGCTCCTCTGAGACATTTGTAAGAACCAGCTACTCTGAGACATCCATAAGCAATCTGATACATCCATAAGCACCTGCTCCTCTGAGACATCCGTAAGCACCAGCTCTTCTGAGAAATCCATAAGCACCAACTCCTCTGAGATATCCATAAGCACCAGCTCCTCTGAGACATCCGTAAGCACCAGCAACAGCTCCTCTGAGACATCCGTAAGCACCAGCTCCTCTGAGACATCCATAAGCACCAACTCCTCTGAGACATCCATAAGTACCAACTCCTCTGAGAAATCCGTAAGCACCAGCTCCTCTGAGACATCCGTAAGCACCAGCTCCTCTGAGACATAAATAAGCACCAACTCCTCTGAGACATCCATAATCACCAACTCCTCTGAGACATCCGTAAGCACCAGCTCCTCTGAGACATCCATAAGCAACTGCTCCTATGAGACATCCATAAGCACCAACTCCTCTGAGACATCCGTAAGTACCAGCTCCTCAGAGACATCCATAAGCACCAACTCCTCTGAGATATCCATAAGCACCAGCTCCTCTGAGACATCCGTAAGCACCAGCAACAGCTCCTCTGAGACATCCGTAAGCACCAGCTCCTCTGAGACATCCATAAGCACCAACTCCTCTGAGACATCCATAAGTACCAGCTCCTCTGAGAAATCCGTAAGCACCAGCTCCTCTGAGACATCCGTAAGCACCAGCTCCTCTGAGACATAAATAAGCACCAACTCCTCTGAGACATCCATAATCACCAACTCCTCTGAGACATCCGTAAGCACCAGCTCCTCTGAGACATCCATAAGCAACTGCTCCTATGAGACATCCATAAGCACCAGCTCCTCTGAGACATCCGTAAGCACCAGCTCCTCAGAGACATCCGTAAGCACCAGCTCCTCCGAGAATCCGTAAGTACCAGCTCCTCCGAGACATCCTTTAGCACCAGCTCCTCCGAGACATCCGTAAGCACCAGCTCCTCTGAGACATCCGTAAGCACCAGCTCCTCTGAGACATTCGTAAGCACCAACTCCTCTGAGACATCAGTAAGCACACAGCTACTCTGAGACATCAGTAAGCACCAGCTCCTCTGAGACATTCGTAAGCACCATCACCTCTGAGACATCCGTAAGCACCAGCTCCTCTGAGACATCCGTAAGCACCAGCTCCTCTGAGACATCCGTAAGCACCAGCTCCTCTGAGACATCCGTAAGCACAAGCTCCTCTGAGACATCCATAAGCGCCAGCTCCTCCGGTACATCCGTAAGCACCAGCTCCTCTGAGACATTCGTAAGCACCAGCTCCTCATAGACACCCATAAGCACCAGCTCCCTTGAGACATCCGTAAGTACCAGCTCCTCTGAGACATTCGTAAGCACCAGCTCCTCTGAGACATTCGTAAGCACCATCACCTCTGAGACATCCATAAGCACCTGCTCCTCTGAGACATCCGTAAGCACCAGCTCCTCTGAGACATTTGTAAGAACCAGCTACTCTGAGACATCCATAAGCAATCTGATACATCCATAAGCACCTGCTCCTCTGAGACATCCGTAAGCACCAGCTCCTCTGATACATCCATAAGCAATCTGAGACATCCATAAGCACCTGCTCCTCTGAGACATCCGTAAGCACCAGCTCCTCTGAGACATTTGTAAGAACCAGCTACTCTGAGACATCCATAAGCAATCTGATACATCCATAAGCACCTGCTCCTCTGAGACATCCGTAAGCACCAGCTCTTCTGAGAAATCCATAAGCACCAACTCCTCTGAGATATCCATAAGCACCAGCTCCTCTGAGACATCCGTAAGCACCAGCAACAGCTCCTCTGAGACATCCGTAAGCACCAGCTCCTCTTAGACATCCATAAGCACCAACTCCTCTGAGACATCCATAAGTACCAGCTCCTCTGAGAAATCCGTAAGCACCAGCTCCTCTGAGACATCCGTAAGCACCAGCTCCTCTGAGACATAAATAAGCACCAACTCCTCTGAGACATCCATAATCACCAACTCCTCTGAGACATCCGTAAGCACCAGCTCCTCTGAGACATCCATAAGCAACTGCTCCTATGAGATATCCATAAGCACCAACTCCTCTGAGACATCCGTAAGTACCAGCTCCTCAGAGACATCCATAAGCACCAACTCCTCTGAGATATCCATAAGCACCAGCTCCTCTGAGACATCCGTAAGCACCAGCAACAGCTCCTCTGAGACATCCGTAAGCACCAGCTCCTCTGAGACATCCATAAGCACCAACTCCTCTGAGACATCCATAAGTACCAGCTCCTCTGAGAAATCCGTAAGCACCAGCTCCTCTGAGACATCCGTAAGCACCAGCTCCTCTGAGACATAAATAAGCACCAACTCCTCTGAGACATCCATAATCACCAACTCCTCTGAGACATCCGTAAGCACCAGCTCCTCTGAGACATCCATAAGCAACTGCTCCTATGAGACATCCATAAGCACCAGCTCCTCTGAGACATCCGTAAGCACCAGCTCCTCAGAGACATCCGTAAGCACCAGCTCCTCCGAGAATCCGTAAGTACCAGCTCCTCCGAGACATCCTTTAGCACCAGCTCCTCTGAGACATCCGTAAGCACCAGCTCCTCTGAGACATCCTTAAGTGCCAGCTCCTCTGCGATATCCCTAAGCACCAGCTCCTCTGAAACATCCGTAGGCACCAGCTCCTCTGAGACATCCGTAAGCACCAGCTCCTCCGAGACATCCATAAGCACCAGCTCCTCTGAGACATCCGTAAGCACCAGCTCCTCTGAGACATCCGTAAGCACCAACTCCTCTGAGACATCAGTAAGCACACAGCTACTCTGAGACATCAGTAAGCACCAGCTCCTCTGAGACATTCGTAAGCACCATCACCTCTGAGACATCCGTAAGCACCAGCTCCTCTGAGACATCCGTAAGCACCAGCTCCTCTGAGACATCCGTAAGCACCAGCTCCTCTGAGACATCCGTAAGCACAAGCTCCTCTGAGACATCCATAAGCGCCAGCTCCTCCGGTACATCCGTAAGCACCAGCTCCTCTGAGACATTCATAAGCACCAGCTCCTCATAGACACCCATAAGCACCAGCTCCCTTGAGACATCCGTAAGTACCAGTTCCTCTGAGACATTCGTAAGCACCAGCTCCCTTGAGACATCCATGAGCACCTGCTCCTCTGAGACATCCGTAAGCACCTGCTCCTCTGAGACATCCAGAAGCACCTGCTCCTCTGAGACATCCGTAAGCACCAGCTCCTCTGAGACATCCATAAGTACCAGCTCCTCTGAGACATCCGTAAGCACCAGCTCCTCTGATACATCCATAAGCAATCTGAGACATCCATAAGCACCTGCTCCTCTGAGACATCCCTAAGCACCAGCTCCTCTGAGACATTTGTAAGAACCAGCTACTCTGAGACATCCATAAGCAATCTGATACATCCATAAGCACCTGCTCCTCTGAGACATCCGTAAGCACCAGCTCTTCTGAGATATCCATAAGCTCCAGCTCCTCGGAGACATCCGTAAGCACCAGCTCCTCTGACACATCCGTAAGCACCATCACCTCTGAGACATCCGTAAGCACCAGCTCCTCTGAGACATCAGTAAGCAACCGCTCCTCTGAGACCATCCGTAAGCACCAGCTCCTCTGAGAGATCCATAAGCACCAGCTCCTCTGAGACATCCGTAAGCACCAGCTCCTCTGAGACATCCATAAGCACCAGCTCCTCCGAGACATCCATAAGCACCAGCTCCTCTGAGACATCCATAAGCACCATCACCTCTGAGACATAAATAAGCACCAACTCCTCTGAGACATCCATAAGCACCAGCTCCTCTGAGATATCCATAAGCACCTGCTCCTCTGAGACATCCGTAAGCACCAGCTCCTCTGAGACATCCATAAGCACCAGCTCCTCCGAGGCATCCATAAGCACCAGCTCCTCTGAGACATCCATAAGCACCAGCTCCTCCGAGACATCCGTAAGCACCAGCTCCTCTGAGACATCCGTAAGCACCAGCTCCTCTGAGACATACGTAAGCACCAGCTCCTCTGAGACATCCATAAGCACCAGCTCCTCTGAGACATCCAGAAGCACCAGCTCCTCTGAGACACCACACATTCACTTTGCTACAGCCGAATTTCCCTCATTCACCGGTTCCCCTCGATCACCAGCCATGACAGTGCCCTTATACCCTGTGCCGCATCTTCCTAGTTGTGTCACGTTGTAAATCCATCGCAGCGTGGCGCTTGCTTTATGCCCCCGCTGTGTCACATAAGTGACTCAGTGGCAGCGCAAAAGTGTTGCACGGGGCTCGTAAATCTGCCCCCCAGTGCCTGGCAATCACGGCCAAAGCAGCGCTGAACTGCATTCCTTTCAAGGGCGGTCCCTCCGCAGACATCAAAGAGTTAAGTCGTGGGTAATGGATGGTGTTGGGAGGAGGTGGGGGTTGGAGTGCCTGCGAGATATGAGGACTTTCACGTGCATGCATTTTTAAACTTCAATAAACCAGACTGGGTGAAAATGTGCAGCTAGGGCTAGCAGTGAATCAGTGAAAGGTTCCACGCCGGCTTTGCTGCTGGCTTTCCAGTGTGTTTAAGGTAGCTATGGTGTGAACAGGCCCACAGTGGGTGAGCAGGCTCTGCCGCAGCGTTTAATTTATAATAAAAGATAAAAAAAAATCATAAATGCCAAAGCCCTCCTGATCAGGTCTTTACAGTTTGCACCAATTTAGACTAATCACGGCCCACAAAGCTATAATAATAGCTTAAACCGCAGTTATTTGTTATTTTCAAATAAATTGATTTAAAGGAATATGGCATGTTGAACTGTATCCTGGCGGCATCTGCAGAGGGCTGGAATGTCTGGACTTGTAGGTTCTGCATAAGGCATTTCAGAGGAACATGCATGGAAACCGGCTGAGGTACCAGAAAACAATGAGTTCATAACACAATAAAGCGACAAACTGTTCATATTAAAGGCAAATTAACAAAAACAAAAGTTCAAAGATTGAAAGCACACAGAACTGTGTCAAAAGAAAATCCAGACTCTGTAGCTTTCGAACAGATGAGCTGCCGTTCACATGCCAGAGTCAGCGCAATATTTTATTTTATCTGCAAACAAACTATTAAAATCATTTAAATTTTGTCTGGCACACCACCACACCTCTTCCCATATCTAAAGCAATTGACGCATTCCAACAGATTGTGCGACAAAGCCATTTCAATGGCCCCATAGATTCCTGTAAAACCATGGGGGGGAGGGTAAAAGCAGAAAAACGCCAGTGTCCTTATGTGGTTCCCTTGTGGAGTGAGTGAGCTCCCTGCAGGAAGCCAGCCCCACTCCTGCAACCCGAGGGAACCGGAAGCCATGGACTCCACACTCTCTAGGAGGGAGCAGCTGAGGAGGCATGGGGCAGATCGGGTCATTGTGATCAGACGTGCTTTTCACAACTTGTGGGCAGAGATCGCAGTACAAGGAGAAAGTCAAGCAGTGTGCTTGCATGCACACACACAAGCACGCATGCACAAACACACCCCAAACTCTTTTAAGAAATCAGCATTCTAATTTGTCCCAGGCGCCATGGCAAAAAACCCAAAGAAGTAGTCCCTACATTAAAAGATACCGCCCTGCAGCGTAAGTTAACTGTAGTTGGTCGATGCTGCTTCCTCCAGAAACGGAAAAAAAACGGAAGTGATGTATGGGACGACTAGCCAACAATGAGCAAGATAAGAAGAGCTATGCCTGTTTTCACCAATGGCAAGCGACAAAACGAAGTGAAACACAATGGGTGGAGTTTCATTAGTAATACCTATTACTTGATGCCTCGAAGATACAGCGCATGCGCTCCCTATGCGAGACCTAAAAAACGTCCGTATTTGGAGAGCTTGCTTTGCAAATGCCGGTCTTTTCCCTTTGCCTCCTGTGGTACAATTGTCATCTTTCATTTTGGTTCCATGCCCCTCTTAACCATCTCACAGTCACAAGACTAGCAAAGAACTCCCCTTTAGCACTTTATTAGCTGTAAAATGTGTCCGGGGGGAGCTACGTGTGCGGGGTCATGTACAATATACCTGCAGGAGCACTTTCAGCCAAAAAGACGCAAATTTAGCCACATACCGATAAACAGATCTGAAAGTGTGGATGACTTCTTTACTGGAGACCTATTCTGTGAGAATGCCCTTTGTGTTTAGATCTTACTTTATGCTGACATTTTGTCAGATCAGTTAACAGAGGCACAGGGGAAGTATTATTTTCCCAAGATCAAACAGTTTGTTAAAATAGTAGACTCTTGACTGCACATACTTGCTACACATGTTGGACAATCCCCACTATATTGGATCTTGGTGAATATACTATAAAACTAGACACTTTCTCAATCATCTAGGTATTGCTCAGTCCATGTTTTAAACCCATTCTCTTTTGCAGGTTTTACATTGATTCTAAATACTTTCACTGGTACCAAAGAGGGACCAGAGCAATTTGTAAAAAAAGTGATAACCCAAGACCACCCATTTTGGCCAAATTGGATCCTTGCATTCGAAAGTGTCTCCCGGTTTCACCTTTCCATCTAGTCCAGTGATTCTGATGGCCAGGCCAAGCAGCTACCCTTAACAGGGAAATGTCACTGTGCTGTTGGCCTTGCACATGCTTTAGAATGCAGTATGTATTTCCAGCATATTTAAGTGAAGTGAAACAACTGAGATTAGATGTCAAGTATCCTAATTCCATGACTAAAACCTAATCACTGGAACTCATCTGGGGGCATATTACCAAGGCGGCAATATGAAATTATAGCCGCTTTTGTGGCCGTTTTCGGCTGAAAAACGGCGATAATTTCATCGCCTTATCAGCAAAGGCATGCTATTGCATGTTTTGCTGATTTAGCGTCCCTTTCAACAACACCCAGCTTTGCATCTCTAATGAGATGCAAAGTTGGTGTTCCGTGCCAGAATAACTGGGGAAATGTCGATAACCGACATTTCTACGATTATCAAGCTGCACGCTCACAAGCAGAGAGTTAAGAAAAGTAGCGCTAACCATAGTTAATGCTACTTTCCTAATGCCTGCTTGTGACCTGACTTAGCCATGTAATCCAATGGGAGGTGGATTACATGGCTAAGATCACCGTGCCCTATCAGCAAAGTTTCGCTGGGAGCAGTGTGATTGTCGCTGGATTTCCAGCAATAATCACACTGTTTTCCAGCTAACGGAATGGAATCCTATTGCTTGGGAGATAAGCGTTGCTGATAGCCCGCTATATCCGTGATAGAATCCAGCATTAGCCTGCGATAATTATCCTTGCGCTAAAAGCCCTGAGCGATAATTATCGCAGGAGATTGCTAATATGCCCCTTGGTTCTGTTGTCTGCCCACCCTAGTTACTTGCTCATCTTGTTATGGGCCTTCTCAGGTTTTTTTTTAGCACTATCTTCCTTTTCTTTGGGCCATGTGTCAGTAGCTGGTTACTTGGCAGCGACGTGTTTGATACTTATATTTATCATGTATGTTTCAATTTCATTCTAGATGTAGCTTAGAACTGTTTATTTTCTAAACTTCTCTCAAAGGTTGCAATAGAAGTCAGGGCTTACTCCAGGAAGAGTAAAGAGATTAGAACACCGTATGATTAGTAATCACACCAGATACTCCCAATCACTAGGTGAGGTGTATCTTGTTAGATGGTTTGATTTACAGGAGGAGGATTTAGAATGAAACCCCAAAATTCTTCTACATGACTCATATTTCCTCTAACCAGCAAATAGTTTCCAGTGTCTCCACATGCGCAGAAGTGTCCTGCAGAGTAATAATGAAAATGTGTCCACCCTAGTGGGGCTGATGTGGGTGTTGAGGAACTTGGGTCAGAGTGGCACAGTTTAAATACAGTTCTGGGTGGTGAAGAGACAAGCGCAAGGGTAAACTGATTGCTGGAGTGTGAGGCAGTGTGCGCCCACCCCCTTCTATTTGAAAAGACTCCCTTGAGCCAACGAGCTGACGAGCTCTGGTTGATGCACCTGCGCCCAGCGAGTGGTACTGAGACCTGAGAAGACTTTTAGCTGCATCTCCAGCACCCCCAAAAAAGTGTTGCTCTCTAATGAAGAAGGACAATTATCCTGAAACACGTGTCTAGAGATACACAGCACTGGCTGCACCAACAAGGGTGAAAAACTAAAGCCTGACACCAAAGAACGTGTTATCATGCACTGCATTTATTATGATGCATCGGAGCAAACTGAGTGCTGGAGTGTGAGGCAGTGTGCGTCCACACCCCTCCTATTTGAAAAGGCTCCCTTGAGCTAACGAGCTGACGAGCTCTGGTTGATGCACCCGCGCCCAGCGAGTGGTACTGAAACCTGAGAAGACTTTGGGCAGCATCTCCAGCACCCCCAAAAAAGTGTTGCTCTCTAATGAAGAAGGACAATTATCCTGAAACACGTGTCTAAAGATACACAGCACTGGATGCACCAACAAGGGTGAAAAACTGAAATCTGAAACCCAGAAGAAAGTGTTATCATGCACTGCATTTATTATGATGTATCGGGGCAAACTAAGTGCTGGAGTGTGAGCTAGTGAGCACCCACACCCCTCCTACAAGTGCAGTTTTTGGTTTGCAGGCCTAGTGTTAATTTGCAGTGATTAGGGGGATGTTAAGTGATGGGGAGGGGTGTGGGCATTCCTTGAGGTAGTGCTATCCTGATGAAAGACAGTGAGGGGAAGGTTTAAAGGCCTGTTCCATAAGCAGTTGCTATGTTGGAGTGTGCAAGGCTGGGGATATTGTTATGCCCAATGCCCGTTTGTTAGGGCTGGAGAAAAGCAAGCCTTCTTGTGGTTGAATCGAGAAATAACCTGATCTGTGTAAGATCACCGGTGATTGCTTTGACTTTGGAAAACTGGCATTGATGGTGACTTGACAGAAACTGACTTTCATGTTAACTGAGCAGAACTGCTATCAATGACAAAATACAAGAGCTGCCACTGATGGTGTAGCCTCTTTCCAACACTGTGTGGCATTTGACCCTATCACGTATATGGCTGGCTTCAGAGTAGGACCAGTGTGCCCCTACACTGAAGCTGAGGGCTGGTCTCCAGACACATACTTCTGAAAGACCCTGTGATTGGCCAACAAGGGAAACTATCAAGGAAGGCCATAGACGTATTGAGGCTGATGGAAACTGATAGGGATTCGAACACAGATCGCTGCAGCAGGCAATGAACCCACTGACTTAATCAGTTTTATAGTTTCCAACATTTGAGACTTCAGTTCAGAGAGCTTTAAAGAGAGACGCATTAATCTCATACCGTTTGAAGCGGAAGAAAATATTTCTAGTGGGAGGAAGTAAGACAAATTATATATCTTAAAAATAGTTAACAGCAGATTAGAAACAACTCATTTAATATACCATTACGAAAAGTGAAATGTGAAAGGTTTTAAGAGACAAGCAGTAAAAACCCAGTCAACAGTCAGGATCCGTGTGTTTTTATTATGCTGCCACAGCCTCCAATTAAAGAACAGTTCGAAACAATTGGAAGATTTCACACAAGCCAGAATTCTTGGCGCAGGGAAGAGCTGAAGAAAGGAGCACTTCTTCCTCTGTCATGTCGACAGAGTTCGCACTGGTGATAACAGTTAGCAGGGCCATATTATCAATAACAGCGTTAAAATTATCGCAGCGTTAGCGGCAGGAAATTGCCGCTAAAGCGGTGATAAGGGGCTTGATAATATGCCCTTGTGAATTCCCATAGAAGCCCAGGTTCACACCAGAACATGAGCTTCTATTGGAATTCACAAGGGACTATATAACACAGAGTAAAACACCCTCCCCCAATGACCCGGATCATCTTACGAGGGCAATGGATGTTCTATCTGACAATGACCTACATGATCTTCTCATTTCATAAACAAACCATAATGACTGCAGCAAGTCTCTAGATGGCACTATCTAATCCATCTGACCCAACCCCTACAGAGAACTACAGATCCATAATTAGGGAAAAATTCACAAAAGTCAACATAATGCAATCTACCCTCACTCACCCGACTAGCAAATTAAAGTGTGCACTATTCAATTGCAGATCGGCTAACAAACATGCTACGGTCATTTATGGTCTCATTCTCTCGAATGATCTGGACATCATCATCCTCACCAAAACATGGCTAAAGAGTTCCTCTGCTCCCATCCTGGACCTACTGGTCCCCCCTTGTCATGATATATTTAGCATTGATAGTACTGAGAAACCCGGAGGGGGGTTAGCCTGCATCTATCGAAACACAATCACAGTAAATCAAGCAGACTCCATCTCCTTATCCTCATGTGAATATGTCTGCACCAACATCTTGGACGACAAGGGCATCATCTGCCAACTTCAATAATATACCACCCTCCCAGTGACAATCTGAAGTTCATTGATGAGCTAATGGAAGTCATTACAGTCAACGCCAACTCACAAGTGCCGCAGATCTTTCTGGGAGACTTCAATCTCCATTGGCTCAATACAGGCCATCATGATGTTGTGGAAAAGTAAATTTTGCCATGTTGTATGTGCCTACGTGTTCCCCATCTTATGTTATATGTGCATGATCGATATGCATGTATTCCCTTCTGATCGATTAAAGACGCAATTACAGTTGTGTCCATCTCTAGTATGCCAGTTTCCAGTTCTCGTGAATACAACGAATATTAGGCCTATGTAAAGCTACGTTGCCACGTTTTACAGTGTGCACGTTAATTCATTGAATTGTCCCCGTTTCTAGGCCTCAAAAGGGCCCGGACTCAGATTCAGCTCCTGTCTCCTGAACCCTCTACGAGGAGCGATACAGCCCCCACCTGTATCCCTGACCCTTAGCTTACTTCTTGCCTCGCAGTGCCCGGCCAGGCCTGGCTCTGCCTCCCAGTCTGCCAAGAATATGTTATGTTTCCAGTTATCAGTCCAGCCCTCCTTCTCTGCATTCCTAAGCTACTGAATCGCATCAATAGTTTCCGTCATGGTCTAGCCTTTATGTCTCCATGTAAGAGAAATACTGTATTAATATTCATAGAATATTCCTCACACACGCACTACATATAGAATTATGCATGCACCAGTCTTAGAGTCTATTAGCCTTTGCCCTGATAACTTTTGGATTCTATCAACATGTACTCTAAACACCAGATACTAGATATGTCTGGGTACATGTCGCTCTGACACTCCAGACTTTAGTCTCCTCTTCTAGCGCAGAAGTCATAGCCCCCCAGTTCCTCCTGGTAACACGTCATTGTCAGTTTGCACGCACCACTAGGTTAGAGGTCCCAGCTGCTCAGGTAGCCCCCTCCATGTTTCCGCCCCGTTTATGACATATTCTATTACGTTTGCATCACATGTCTATGTATACGCCCTGTACACACCTTCTTGTTACATCATTTTGCCCTTATCTTTCGCGACTGTTACGAACCACGCCTACTGCTACGCCTACTGTATTGAATGTAATGTATTTTGTTTAACTATAAATATTGTGCACTGTTATTAAAAGTTAGCCTATTCCTGCCCCCGGCAGCTGCCATCCTATTCCCGTACAGGCTGTCCTGTTCCTGTCCTTTATGCTTATTAAAGCCTGTCAACTTCAGCTACCTCGAATCTTGACTCTTATTTATTGAGCTACCTGTTTATTGATTATTCTGAAAAATAGATCCGGTAATAAATTATTTATTTACCACATAATGGCGCCCGAATAGGGACTTGCCCTTTCCCCATGCGCCGGAGAAGCCACGCAGGCCCCCTGATCCTCTGCAGCCGTGACGGAACCATACCGTGCACGTGCAGATATTTCTGCTTCAAGTATCCCTCAGGCCCACGGAGGAGACGGAGGTTGCGGTCCAGCGTCCAGACGAGGCGGTGGAGGAACGCGGCGAGTCCCGACCAGAGCCCAAGCCGAGAGTCCAAGGTCCGAGGTATCCGGAGGCCCACCCGTAACTGAAGTCCGAAGTTCGTCCGTCCGTCGTCGTAGCAGTCCAGTCCAGTCCGAGGCTTTCCGTTCTTGCTGCCCGGTGAGTACCGTTGCTGGGGTAGTATCTAGACAGGGTCAATTAATTTGTCTCTGGTCCGTGGGTTTGGGTACGCAAATCCAACACGAAGTGTTCACCTAGGTGGCGCGGGTCCTGACGTGTCTCTTTATGGGACCGGTAAGTTTCGTACTGTTTTAGCAGTGCATCTAGTCATTCCAGTAAGTTCTGTTCTCGAGAAATTCATGTGTTCTGTTTTCAGTATTTCAGGTAGTATTCTGTCCGAACCGTTATTATAAATGTTATTTCATGTGTTTTCAATGTCGTGGTATGAGTGATTTGTTTTCAGTTATTATTGTGTTTATCGTGTATTGTATTGTGTCCAGACTCCAGCCTAAGTTATGCCTCTGTTCACGAAATTACGTCAGTTAAAAACCAGAAAAGGTCTGCTCGAGGAAGCAGTTCCTGTCCCGCCTAGGGACAGTCCAGGTCATTTTATGTATCATAAGCATGGCATAAGTGCCATATTATATCTAGATTTATGGGTGGAATACACCAAAGAATTAGAGGAAAAATATAGATGGCCCGTATCAGGTACGTGGGATGCCGAGTGCATCATGCGAGTAGAAGAAGCATTATGGAAAAAGAAAGCCAGACAGTCCCAGAAAGATGCCATCGAGTTATGGCGCAAAGAATCTCATAAAAGAACCGAAAAAGAAATCAGAAAGACAGAATTAAGTAGGGAATCCTCAGAAAGAGCCCAAGAAAGGGAATTAATCGAAATAGGTGAACGAGTTAAAGCCGAACAGTCAGACAGACAGAGAAATGCCCTCATTAAGGGTATGTATCCTCTCCTTGCCGAGGGCTTGCCAAAAGCAACCCCGGAAGCACCATGTACTTTTCCGCCGCCATTAGTTCCGATTAAGCTACGTCACAAACCGACCGCAGCTGATATTTTTCTCTCGTCCTATTTGGACGGCACAGTCCCAGAATATGCAAATCCTGTTCCGCCAGCTCCTGTAAATAATGTAATTCCTGTTCCTCCAGCCACCGGGGCACCTGTTACAGCACCTGTTACGGTACCCCCGGTCCAGCCCACAGTACAAGTACCTGCTACATCAGTCACTCTGCCAGCACGAAGAGTATCAGTCGACGATTCTAGTTTAGGGGCCGCGGGGGGAGGTCCTCCTGGTACCCCGCCGCCACACAAACGTGTAACATTAGTCGAGTTACATGAACGTGCGTTACAGCGTACGCCCAAATATCAGTCCGTTGCAGATATCAGACGAGCTCTCACCGAATGCCGTTATGATCCAGTCCCAGGCGATGATAATATGGTTATATATTCATTGCGTGTAAGACGGGTGACCGAGTATTTGGACACCCTACCGAATATGAAAGAAGATCTAGACAGAATATATCGTTTCATCCGTACAGGAGAAGACCTAGAAAGTATTGGCGAAATCATGTCTCTAAGGAAAGCCGAGACTCAGCTCATGCTATTAAAATTTCTAATCAATTGTTTAATAAGGGAACAAGATGGTCCGACTAAAGATCCGATCGAAATGAGAGTTCTGACAAAGTGGAGTGATAATATAGCCGAGGGAAGACACAAGACACTCAGTAGTATAGAGAGTATGTACAAGAAAATTCGTAAGGAAATAATAAGGTTACACGAGAAACGAATAGCAGCACAAGTGTCCGAGAAAGAAGACAACACTGATACTGAAGAAGTAGAAGACGAGAATACCACCAGAATAGCGTATGTAGGTAGATCTAGACTTCCAGACCGACATTCACGCCTAGAACACAAGAAAGTTTTTCACCTTCCAGCACTAGAACAAGAGAATCTTGAACAAGTATTTCAAGCTACCGATCACATTCTGAAATCACGAATCGGTTATAGTGAACTTAGTACCATGCATGAACAAGAACTAGCCCGATCAGCAGTCCGATGGATTACTGATTCTACCACTTTTCCTGATGAAATAGTGGCACAAATGTTTCTGAAACTGCCCCCAGCCGAGCAGCGACTGGTGGGTATGTACATGATCCAGCACCTCATCACACTGTATGAGGGACAACATTCTGATCCAGGTCCGTTACATGATGTTCTGAACGAGTTACTCCTATATAGATGGAGAGGTTTAGGTACCGATTTAATTAGTGTCATTCTAGAACAGCGCCACAAATATGGAACGTTTCTGAATCAGCATTTTGTTCATGTCTCACCTCCAGAAAGTAAATCATTTTACATAGATAGACAGCATCCGTTACGAGAAGTACACCCAGTTAGGACAGCGGGTGGTGAAATGCAACGAGTATTTGTTTACACCCCTATCACAAAGATGGAACTCTTAGAGATGAAGAAATTAATTCCCTGTCACGACAAAGACCCAGCAGGGTTCCATCGAGAATTAAAAGACATGCTCCGTATGGGAGAATACACGTATCCAGATATCATTAAAATGTTAAAGGTCCTGTTGCCCGCAGGGGTATATGAAAACTCAAGGAAAAAGAATGGGAGGTGGGAGAGAAAAAGATAGATTGGACAGCTCTAGAAGCTGAAGATAAAATACGAGTACCAGGTACCGGTCTTGGGGACAAATGTAAAGAATTGCCCGAGTTATTGATTCAGGTCTTGCCAAGGTTACTAGCCACGAAAAAGGAAGATTGGGATGCAATCTCAGCATGTAAACAGAAACAGGATGAAGACACTAGTGATTTTTATTCTAGATTTGAAAAATGTTTTATTATCAACAGTGGTTTGAAGACAAGTAGCGAGTCGTACCCTCATCTTTTTGTTACTAAATTAGTCGAGAATTCAAGTCCACAAGTTAAAAATCGAGTATTGAAAGTCGAAAGTAGTTGGCAAGCTAATACTCCATCACAAATGCTCCAGATGCTCCAGTATCACCAGAATAGAATCAGGGAAGAGCAAGAACACGAAAGGAGACGTATGAAAGACACGAAAATGAAAGTATTAGTTGCACAATCTGTTCCACAAGACAGTCAGAAGAGGGGTCCGAATCAAGCCAGTCATCCTGCAGCTCCCGTTAAAGGGACTTGCAATTACTGTAAACAGCCAGGTCATTTTATAAACGAGTGTGCAGTTCTGAAACACAACATAGCTACTGGTAAGACTAAAGAAAGACCACGTCCGCCTAGACAAGAACAAGTTTCACAGACTTCTCAGTCACCACGGAATGCACAACAGACAGTTCCAGCACCGCAGCCTATAGCTGCAACACAGCATGTTACACAGCAAATGTACCAGTATGCCCAGACAGAGTATCCAGAGTATCAACAGTATTCATGAAACAGCCTAGAGAGGGAGGTAGGCTTGCCTCTCATCGAGATACCTGTGGATCAAGAGGGTCCCTATGTACACAGTCAAGTATTGGGGAAAGACAGAAAGTTTCTGATTGATACAGGGGCAAGTAGGACTACTATCAGTCATGACGAGGTTCCAGGGGCTCCGCTCTCAGGCTCTAGAAATGTTTCCCTTGGATTTTCAGGAAAGCCTATTGTTAATGAAATTTCAAAACCAGTTACTCTAGAAGTTGGTCCATTGTCCCGAACTACTGATTTGTTACTTACGAAATCATGTCCAGAAAATTTATTAGGCATTAAAACATTGAAAGAATTAGGTGCAGTAATTTGCTGCTCCCCAGAAGGAATCCGATTGTTTTTGCGTGACTTTAAAGGTCACTATGTATTACGTGATTTGGATCCAAGACTCTTGAATGTACCGCAGCATTTATGGGCGCAAGGTCCAACTGATGTAGGTTTTATGCACATCACACCCCATCGTGTGACTCTCAAACAAGGTATAGTCTTGCCACGAATCAGACAGTACAGATTGCCACCTGAGGCTGTAGCAGCCTTATCCAAAATTATTGACGAGCTTATTGCTCAAGGAGTGGTTGTAGAAACTGACTCCAATGAATGTAATTCTCCTATCATTCCAGTCATGAAACGTACTGATCCAAATGCACCTCCAGTATATCGATTAGTGATTGACCTTCGAGAGCTTAATAAATGTATCATACCCCAGTATCCAGTAGTCCCAGATATTTCTTCCCTATTGACAGCCATTGATTCCGAAGCTACATTTTTCACTGTAATCGACCTCAAGAATGCATTTTTCAGTGTCCCGATTCATCCAGACAGCCAGTACCTTTTCGTTTTTTGTTTAAATGGAAGGAGCTATAAATTCACACGAGCTCCTCAAGGCTTCACAGAAAGTCCTAGTATTTACAGTCAAGCACTTAAGAGACAACTAGACAATATTCACATGCCAACAGACACTGCCCTGCTCCAGTATGTCGATGATCTACTGATCACAGCCCGTTCTGAACGTGACTGTGAGCGAGCGTCACTTACAGTTTTGTATTTCTTAGCCGAGATGGGGCACAAGGTGTCCCCTTCGAAGCTTCAGTTCTGTGTCCAGCAAGTGATCTACTTAGGCCACTTGCTGTCCAAGTGGGGTAGGCAGTTGACACCAGATCGTATCCAGTTAATAGCGAGTCTTCCACAGCCCAAGACACAGAAGGAGGTACGTGCTTTTATTGGCCTCACTTCTTATTGCAGACAATGGATTCCTCAGTATGCATTTCTAGCTAAACCACTGATACAGTTAACGACACAGGAGGCAGCCGTATCGACTGTTCTCCCTTGGACCCAGGAACATACACTTAGTTTTAATGAATTAAAGAAAGCCCTATGTCAAGCACCTGTTCTAGCAACACCGAACTATAGTAAGCCTTTTACACTTTTTGTCACAGAACGTGATGGTACTGCATTATCTGTTCTCACACAAGATCAAGCAGGACAGTACAAGCCCTGTGCTTATTTTTCTAGTACATTAGATCCAGTAGCCCAGGCTCTGCCTGCGTGCCTCAAGTCAGTTGCAGCCACAGCTCTAGCTATCAGACAAAGTGATTCCATAGTGTTAGGACACTCCCTGACAGTACAAGTTCCACACTCCGTGGAAGTTCTTTTAAACCGAACACAGACTCAGCACTTGACAATCGCACGTTTAACAGGTTATGAACTGACACTGTTCCAGCCACACATAGAAATCAGACGCTGCAACATTCTAAATCCTGCTACACTGTTACCGTCAGTTACTTCAAATCCTGCCACACATGACTGTGTGGAAGTTGTTAACACTATGACTAAGCCAAGACAAGAGCTGACAGACATTGCATTACCTAACCCCGACCTGACACTTTATGTGGATGGTTCATGTATGAGAACTAGTACAGGAGATCTAGTAGCCGCGTATGCAGTGACTACTGAAACTGAAGTTATTGAAACACACCGTATCGATACCCTGTCTGCTCAAGCAGCAGAGCTAGTTGCTCTGACCCAAGCCTGCATACGTGCCAAGAACCTGAAAGTAAATATATATACAGATTCACGTTACGCATTCGGAGTTGTACACGACTTCGGAGTGCTCTGGCAGGAGAGAGGTTTCATGACTGCTCATGGAACCAAGATTCAGCATGGTCTCCTCATTCAAGCTCTGTTAGATGCAATACATTTACCGACAGCTATCGCTATCATGAAGTGCAAGGCACATACGAAAGTTACTGATATCATTTCCCAAGGTAACGATCTAGCAGATCGAACAGCCAAGCTTACAGCTCAGACTCCAGACATTCCAGTTAACACGACACAGACACTCACTCCAGATCCGACTACTTGTATGACAGTTAAGGACCCTACACAAGATGTCATAGACATACAGTTACATGCTACTCTTGAAGAAATCAAGAAATGGTCCGAACAAGGAGGGGTCCAGACAGATCAAGGATGGGTGACGAAGGGAAAAGCCACATGGTTTCTCCCCGACTCTATGGTTCAAGTCATTATTAATACCGCACATAGTCCAGCGCATCTAGGAGAAAAAGCCATGTTAGACAGTATTCAGAACCTTTGGTTCAACAAGCATTTACGAGCTGCAGCCAAGCAGAAAGTCCGTACTTGTATGATATGTTGCCAGTTCAATCCAGGTAAAAGTGTCCCGGTGGAACAAGGTGGATTCCAACCTCCTGACCACCCTTTTGAAGTCCTCCAGATGGATTATATTCAGATGGAGCGATGTCGAGGTTTCAAGTATGTTCTTGTAGTTGTATGCGCTTTGTCCAGGTGGACAGAAGCATATCCAGTTCCAGATTACACAGCCGCGACCACTGCCAAGCAGCTGGTTCGTGAATTCTTTCCCCGCTATGGACTCCCTAGGGTCGTGTATTCTGATAACGGCCAGCCATTCTCATCTGAACTCATGAAACATGTTTCCCTTTTGTTAGGGTACCAGTGGAAGTTCCATTGTGTGCGCCATCCTGAAGCAGCCGGTCTCGTAGAGAGACATAATCAGACCCTGAAAATCCGTATCGCCAAGACATGTAAAGAGAAAGGTGTAGACTGGCTAGTTGCCCTGCCAGTTGCTTTATTCTTCATGAGGATGGTTGCACATTCTAGATCAGGTCTGTCCCCTTATGAGGTCGTATTTGGCCGCCCCCCAAACATGTGGGGTACACCTAGACCCCGCAGTATTACAGATGTTTCCAGTAATATGTTGACAGATTACCTGGCTTCCTTGATGTCTGCCCTACACTCTTGTCGTTCACAGGTTGCCGCCGCATTCCCAGACAATACCGAAGTGAAACCGCATGAGGTCATTCCAGGCGACCTTGTCCTTGTAAGGAACTTTGATCGTTCAAGTCCACTGGAGCCTCGTTGGAAGGAGCCGCGACTTGTTCTCCTGACCACCCGCACGGCCGTGAAGTTGGAAGGCCGCAAGGGGTGGGTCCATCTGTCCCATATAAAGAAGTTCCATGGAGTTCGAGAAAAGACATTTTCTAAGGACTGTTCCATTTCTAAAGACTGCCTGAAACCAGACTCTGATCTGAATCCTGAACTGAAAGTTCCTCTGTTAGAGAA
Source organism: Lissotriton helveticus (assembly GCF_964261635.1). Taxonomy (NCBI): domain Eukaryota; kingdom Metazoa; phylum Chordata; class Amphibia; order Caudata; family Salamandridae; genus Lissotriton; species Lissotriton helveticus. Next base: position 1,675,842,922 of record NC_136069.1, on the reverse strand, counting down.
AACTCCGCAGCAGGAGTATAAGTTAAAGCTACGGTCTAGTAAAATAAGTCAGCCAGTTTAATTGTCTAAGTCCCTCTCGGGTGAAACGGTTAGACAGGTTTCTGACATGTATGAGATAGACCCCTATAGTGAGAGAGTTAGTCAAAACTCTATGAGATGTATCGTTTTTCTAAGTTTCTTATTGTTTTTAAGTCTTATGGTTACCTGCACAAGTTATGCATTCCATTTATGTTTTCCAATTTCTCATGTAAATAAGTTTTCTAATGCTACAGTAGAGCACACATTTAGTGATCTGCCCCCTCACGAGTTATCCTATCGTCTTGCAATGCGCAATAATACATTTATTAGAATGTTACACTATTCACACCAGACCAGCAATGCCACTAATTGTTGGGTGTGTGGTCGACTCCCCCCTTTCCAGACACCGAAGGGAGTTCTGCCATTCTTTCCTTATCCGTTTTCACATAATGGTTTCTGTGGAGCATGGTCCACGTTAACGTCATCTTCCAATGATATGTCCCTTCTGAATAGGACATGTTTTCCAGACAAGCAAGGTCTCTCCCATAGAACAGGGTTAGATCTAGAAAATGAAGTATATGATTTAGGTAATTATTCTTCGAATTTTATGGTCCTGAATGTTCAGTCTGATACTACTCCAGACTTACCTGCTATTTCAGTATTACCAGTCAAAGGCGAATTATGTGTCAGAAAGAATGGTTCCGTACATGTAGGACATAGTGATTGTACTACTATTGTCGAGTATAGTGACAGTGGGAAATCTATTTTCAAAGCTTCACGTCATTCTTATTTTGTTTGTGGTCAGACCGCATATGTTCGTCTGCCCCTCGATTGGGATGGAACATGTTACATTGCCTTCCTACTGCCACCAGTTTTTCTAGCCCCATCTGATTATCACAGAAACACACATCTAGTACACGTCAGACATAGAAGGGAGATTGAGTCCCCAATAGTCGATCAAACTGAAACTGCTCTAGAACAGTATACAGACTTCAATAAAGGTTTCTTCTTCTTTATAGGACCTGTCCAGAATAGTAAGTTAATACGTAGATTAACCAGAACCCTTGAAGCAGTAGTGAATGAGACTACTTCTGCTCTAGGTAACTTAACTGAAGAGCAATCTGCTATGAGATTTGTTGTGCTCCAAAATCGTCTCGTTCTTGACGTCATACTGGCCGATAGAGGAGGAACATGTAGAGTCATCGGATCTAGTTGCTGCATTTTCATTCCTAATAACGCACCGTCTGTTTATTCAGCTATAACCAGACTTCATAAAATTGCCCATCAGTTACACCAGAATCCAGGCACCTGGACATGGTCCGGTTGGCTCTGGAGTATTATATCTGCCTGGGTATGGAAAGTATTGTCATTCCTAGGTATTGCAGTAATGATCATATTCAGTTGCTGCCTCTGTATACAATGTGGCCCTGCGATTTGCGGCATTTGTGCTACCTCTTGTATCCCTAGTCCTAAATCCCGTTCCAAGACAATTCGAGACGAGCAAATGATGCTATATGAAATGATAGATGGTATCATGAATATTGATGTTTCCTGATGGAAACGTAGGGCACAAGGAGGGAATGTGGAAAAGTAAATGTTGCCATGTTGTATGTGCCTACGTGTTCCCCATCTTATGTTATATGTGCATGATCGATATGCATGTATTCCCTTCTGATCGATTAAAGACGCAATTACAGTTGTGTCCATCTCTAGTATGCTAGTTTCCAGTTCTCGTGAATACAACGAATATTAGGCCTATGTAAAGCTACGTTGCCACGTTTTACAGTGTGCACGTTAATTCATTGAATTGTCCCCGTTTCTAGGCCTCAAAAGGGCCCGGACTCAGATTCAGCTCCTGTCTCCTGAACCCTCTACGAGGAGCGATACAGCCCCCACCTGTATCCCTGACCCTTAGCTTACTTCTTGCCTCGCAGTGCCCGGCCAGGCCTGGCTCTGCCTCCCAGTCTGCCAAGAATATGTTATGTTTCCAGTTATCAGTCCAGCCCTCCTTCTCTGCATTCCTAAGCTACTGAATCGCATCAATAGTTTCCGTCATGGTCTAGCCTTTATGTCTCCATGTAAGAGAAATACTGTATTAATATTCATAGAATATTCCTCACACACGCACTACATATAGAATTATGCATGCACCAGTCTTAGAGTCTATTAGCCTTTGCCCTGATAACTTTTGGATTCTATCAACATGTACTCTAAACACCAGATACTAGATATGTCTGGGTACATGTCGCTCTGACACTCCAGACTTTAGTCTCCTCTTCTAGCGCAGAAGTCATAGCCCCCCAGTTCCTCCTGGTAACACGCCATTGTCAGTTTGCGCGCACCACTAGGTTAGAGGTCCCAGCTGCTCAGGTAGCCCCCTCCATGTTTCCGCCCCGTTTATGACATATTCTATTACGTTTGCATCACATGTCTATGTATACGCCCTGTACACGCCTTCTTGTTACATCATTTTGCCCTTATCTTTCGCGACTGTTACGAACCACGCCTACTGCTACGCCTACTGTATTGAATGTAATGTATTTTGTTTAACTATAAATATTGTGCACTGTTATTAAAAGTTAGCCTATTCCTGCCCCCGGCAGCTGCCATCCTATTCCCGTACAGGCTGTCCTGTTCCTGTCCTTTATGCTTATTAAAGCCTGTCAACTTCAGCTACCTCGAATCTTGACTCTTATTTATTGAGCTACCTGTTTATTGATTATTCTGAAAAATAGATCCGGTAATAAATTATTTATGGGAACTATCCCAATTCTGTGACAGCCCAACCCACAACAAGGGGGAGACATTAGACCTCATCATAGCAAAAACAAACACTATATCACTAGAATCCATCTCCCCATGTGACTGGAGTGATCACTACAGCATCTTCTTCTCCATCAACAGTGAGGTAACTCCAAAAGGAAGCCAACCTACAAAAACAAAACAATGGAAAAGGAATATCCAAAATATCAATCCCAACGCCTTGATATCCCAATGCAATTCCGCCCTGATCCAATCAGCAGATATGGCCGACGTCCATGATCTCACGGACTTCTACAATGTCACTATGCTTGAAATCCTTGATACCACAGTGCCCCTCCAAGAAAAAAATGTCTCCACCAAAATCTCCAAACCATGTTTCAATGAGAATCTAAACTCGGACCGGCGCAAGTTAAGACTAGCTGAGCGAGCATGGAAATCAGCACCATCACCTATACCAACTTAGGGCACTGAGAAACACTCACAACATAAAAATCTTGAAAGATAAAGCAGACTTCTATAAAACACAGCTGAACTAAGACATTAACCGTCCCAAAAAACTATTCGAAATCGTAAAACAACAATCGCGTAACTCTACAAACGTAGTGGAGCTAAGCAACACAGCTACCCCTAACTGCGACGAGCTTGCCAAATTTTTCCTAGAAAAGACTAGAACCATTGAAAATGACATTCAATCCAAGAAAGAACCCCAACAAACTACTGATCAAGAGTCTACTCTTTACTCACAGATCATGGACCTTTTTAGCCTTGTGATCGAAGTTCAAAAAAACAATGCCAACTGGCACTCCTTCTCACCCATCCCTGAACATGAAGGGGCAGATTTATGAAGGCCTTGCACCGCCGGTGCGTCATTTTTAACATGGGAAAAAGTGACGCACCGGCGGCGCAAGGCCTTTATAAATAAGGCCCGATATCTATAGCACCCTGCTAGCGATCAACCCTGCCAATCATTACTCCGATCCACTACCCCCATCTGTATTCAAAATAATAAAGACCTCTATTTTACCAATGTGGGCAAAAATTGTTAACGCCTCTCTGAGGCAAGGTTCCATACCTAACTGCCTTAAAATAGGGCAGGTTATATCTATACTAAAGAAAGCCAACGCCCTCTCCACAGACCTCAACAACTATTGCCCTATATCCAGCATCCCCACTCTGGCGAAGTTATTGGAAACATGTGTACAAATTCAACTTTTCAATCACATCGAGAACTTCAACCTCCTAGACAAACACCAATCCGGCTTCCGTCAAGGTCACAGTACTGAATCAGCAATCACCCATCTAATGGATTACATTTTAAAAATGTTAGATCATGACAAATCATGCCTATTGATACTTATTGACCTTTCTTCCACTTTCGAAACGGTTAAACATGACAATCTACTATCCCTACTTGATTGAAGGATGGGCCTAACCGGTCCAGTGTTACAATGGTTCACCGCCTTCCTAAGCAACAGTACCCAAAGAATCTAGTTGAAGCAATCATTCTCTCAACCTACCATGGTCACACTAGGAGTTCCACAGGGATCAGCACTATCACCAATCCTTTTAATCTACTCATGGAACCCCTTGCTAATGCGCTTAATTCTGCAAACATTCTATATCACCGATACGCGGACAACTCTGAACTATATTTGAAAATCTTCTCACCAGCTGACTTCATCTCCCTCAACGTCATTCTTCATAATACCCAAAGTTGGCTCAATGGCAACCACCTCATGCTTAATACCAAGAAAACTGAGGGGCATATTATCAAGACTCCGCGATAAAATTATCGCCAGGAAACTGCCGCTAAAGTGGCAATAGGGGCTTGATAATATGCTCTATAGAATTCCAATAGAGACCCAGGTTATACATCTGACCTGGGCTTCTATGGGAATTCACAAGGGCGTATTATCAAGACCCTTTTCGCCACTTTAGCGGCAGCTTCCTGCCGATAAAGCGGCGATAATTTTATCGCCGAGTCTTGATAATGTGCCCCTTAGTTCCTCCTCATCTCCCCTCCCAATCACACACCCAAGATAGACTTGTGGCTGAAGCATCTAACTTCCTTTGATTGCGCCCCACACATCATTGACTCCGCAAAATCCCTGGGAGTCACCCTTGACAAACATTTAAATATGCAGGCACAAATCTACAATGCCACCAAGGGAAGCCAATTTTCAGTTGAGCATCTTAAGGAAACAAACCCTTCCTCCCACAGACTGATCTAAAAATGGCAGTTCAATCTCTAGTATTACCAAGACTGGACTATGGAAGCACCACTCTATGCGGTCTTCCAAAATACAAGCTAGCACCGATCAGGGCATTGCTTAACGCTGCGGTCAGGCTCGTCACCGGAATAAAAATAAATAACCACATCACCTGAAGGCTTTGAACTGGCTACCCTATGAGTCGTGAATACAACTAAAGATCGCCTGCATGACACATAAAGCCCTACATAGCAAAACCCCCAGCTGTTTAGCACAAAAGCTAGAGCGGTCGGGAGATTGCATACATTCACTAAGCGCAAGCTCACTGCTACTAAAACCTCAATCCTTTCACAAAAAGAGAACTGGGTGCAGAGCTTTCTCAGGTATCGCACAGAAGATTTGGAACAACCTTCCCCCAGAATCTCCTCTTTTACCGCCTTCAAAAAAGAAGCGAAAATGTTTCTAAATGAAAAATTAACATTCTAAACCTTTAACTCTCTGATGCCTATTTGCCACCAATTATGTCCAAACACCAATGTCTACCTCTTTTGTATTATATGCGATTTCCGATTGTATGTATAATATGTGATAATTATGCACTGTAAAGCGCTCTGATACCCCGTGGGTCATGTTCACGCTATATAAAACGTTATAAATAAATAAATTAAATAAATATCACAATTTGCGATGCCTACTAGCATAGCATTTAGGGAATCACAAATTGTGATTCTCTAAATGTTTGCACAAAATAAGGAATCACAATTTTTGCGATTCCTTATGTTTCGAGTGGGTATTTGCCTATCTATATTGCACACAGCCAAATTGCGATGGCAAACGCTGACATTCTGTGAATTTCATGGTTTGCGTTCACAATTTGGCATCCTACATCTGGCCCTCAGATCAGACACCACTTTATTTTTGACCATGTGGGCAGTCTGGACTGCGCTGGACCTTACTCTGGACACCGAGACTGCAACTGGGAAGCCTCCTGCGGCTCCTGGTCTCATCGTCCTGCTAGTCTGTTGCAACGTCTGTGCCCATGCTCCATACAGGATCCTAACAAGGCCTGTGCGCATTCAAGACATCTGAAGGAATCTCCCTTGAAGTGAAGGTGTAATTTCCCTGCATCTGCAGGCACCGCAACGCAGCAGACCTGTCTGCTGATCCTGGGCTCCCACGGACTCCAAAAAGCTCAGCAACACAGATGGTGGTTCTACAACTCCGTTGAGGCCTGCAGTGTCTTCTCACCAAGTTTGAGGCCAGTATCCCTTGTCTGAACCATTGGAACAGTACCCCTGTGCCCCACGTTGACTTGTCATTGCCAAGGCTTGTTGACTCTCTTTCTGAGAGATCCTCAGGCTCCAGCAAGCTCTAATCTCAAGCATCTCTTGCAGCCAAGGTCATTATCCTCACCACATCTCTTACACCGTGGGCCTGCATCTTTGGTGAACTGCTCCCAGTCCTCTTGCCACTCTGGTGTCTCTGGCCTGTGGGTCCTCTCATGAATGGCTCCTGGTCTTCCACAGCATTGCCTGGTCCACACAGCTGCAGCTCCAAGGTCATCATGAACTCTCCTGCATCACCGGACATCGGTCGATATTCGTCTTCTGTGCCTCCTGGTCACTCCTGAGTGGCATTGACTCTGTTAAGCAGGGGAGATCCTTGTGCGAGAAGACACCAGATATTTTTTAAGCAGGAGATATCCTAGTGAGAGAAGACACTGGATCTTTGTTAAGCATGAGAGATCCTAGTGGGAGAAGACACTGGATCTTTGTTAAGCATGAGAGATCCTAGCGAGGGAAGACACTGGAACTTTCTTAAGCACAAGAGATCCTAGTGAGAGAAGACACCTGATCATTGTTAAGCAGGAGAGATCCTAGTGAGAGAAGACACCAGATCTTTGTAAAGCAGGGAAGAACCTAGTGAGAGAAGACACTGAATCTTTGTTAAATATGAGATAAACTAGTGAGAGCAGACACAGGCAAGTGGCAGACGTGATGGAGGTGTTGATTATGTAGGTCAGGGTGGTGCTGATTGGTGATGTTTCCAGGTTATAGATGTAGTGGGTGCATGATTCTTTTGGGGCCTCTCAGTAGATGGTCCATGTGATTGCCCCTCTGTCATTTCTGGTGAGGGTTTTCCATTGGATATACAGACAGCTATACATTGGCTTGAATAGGGATGCCATCTAGAAAGTTAACACATGAGTCAAGTCCCACATAGGAACCATAAATGGAGCAGGAGGAAACAAGTAAAGCAAACCACATCTAAACAGAGATGTATCATTAATCCACATGAAAAAAAGATAGGCCAGCTGGCTAGCCTTAATTATAGAGTCATGAGAAAGTGGCATTAGTGACATATATCATCAATAAGACAAATGGTCGTGGTAAGGAGACAGAGAAGGAGGTAACTATCTTGCTCCAAATCGATCTTACCTATATTCCACTAATACCCCTTTCTCATAACTCTACTTCTTACAGGAGGAAACGCAAAAGGTGATTTTCCTGACAAGCACTTGGGTTTGTAAGAACAAACCACACACACCATCCTTCCATGCCATAGTGAGTATGCCTTTTTGTGATTTTAGTCCTGAAGCAAGCCACACTGACCCTAAAAGGCATAAAGAGAAGACGCTGAAACATGTAGACCACACTGAGGATAAGTGGGAGCAACGTAATATCCACCATTGCTTTTAACATTGACCAAGACTTCCACCATTAAAATGTCACATCCTGTGACAGGAAGTCTCGAGCCAATTTTAAAAACGACACCTATCACTAACACGCTCACAATCACAGTTTCCCCCCTAAAAAAACAGGTCTGCTGTAATCAGGCATTGCACCAAACCCTGGAAGCATTCGGCAACCAGAGTGGTAACCCAATGATGAAGCATGTCTCCTACCAGGTAGGTGAGTGAGGGTTTTTCTAAAAACCCCTGTGGGTTCCAAGGCAGTGTACCTAGGCAACCATGAGAAAGTGGTTGTAGGAACACTAGCTAAAAAGTAAGGATAATGGGTTCCCATTATGTAATATATTGATTAGTTGGGAAGATGAACGGGTCTTGGCTCTCGCTTCTCTCTCTCTTATTCTTGTTTCGATATAGCTTTTATTATAGTCACTCCAAAACTCTGCTGTGCAAGTTACAGTGCAAATCACAAGAGACTGGAAAGGTGATATGTAAAGGGGTCCGGCCTTCCAAATCTCACCAAGGCACAAATTTGTTCCAGCGACCTGCACAGATGGATTTTGTAGCAGACTTCCTGTAGCATGGTTGATCTTAAAAATCCTAAAAAATTATGTTGTCCATCTCTATTGTAGTTCTGTACATCGACCCAACATATATCAGTTTACTCGGTGTGAACATCAAATCATAAAGTGTGTGACACAGCACCTGAATCACTCTGCCTTTAAAGATAATGTACAATCACCTGCTGTTATATTGTGAAGAACAAACATATATAATATATGGGAGCCCTGCAATCCTGCCTAAAAACCTTTTCTAATTTCCTTATTACAGGTGACTTGTGACATCCCTAGCCGCCTGTAATAAGGAAATGACGTAGCTGCTCAAGTGTAATAACTTACTACAATTGAGTTCTGGCATAAAGATGCCTGCTGCTGGAGCCAGCAGCTAAGGGAAAAGCATGCTTTAACCTACACTTTAAAAACATGAAACAAAATATGTTCTCTTTATATGTTCTCTTCTTCTGGTCATTTTTACTAGATTAACAGTGATAAGCAGAAGGGGGATACTTGTAGCAACATTGCTTATTGTTTCTACACTTTAGGGAATTATATGAAAGACAGAATCTCTCTGCATGTTTCTACACATTCTGGGCTACAGTGATTTTTTTAAATCTGATTTGTATTGAGCTAGTTCTAATATCGAACTGCTGTTTGGTATTTTGCACTAGAGATTCAAATTGTAGTCTTCCTGTTTACAAACATTGTGTCTCTTGTACATTAAAAGTGCCACACCAAGGATTCAAGTGGTTTGCAGGAAAGGTTATGGTGTGACGCTTGACCCTGCTCTCAGGCAGGTCGCTCCCCTCGCCTCCATAACAGCTCCACCTGTGGTGAGCGCCCTCACAGCTTGCTGCTGCTGCCAGACGCAAGTTCGAGGCTCGCTCGCTGTACTTGGTTTCTATTGTCCGTAACTGCCTTTTGCCACTTGTATTTTCCTTCATCCCCCTTCTCCCTCCTGTGATTTCTTTGCCCCGTATTAGTTCTGCACTGTTTTTCTTGGTCTGTTTTACAGTGCCCGGTTGCCCTCTTTGCCTTCTGGTTCCCCCTGCCATTCCTGACCCGTTCTTTCCTGCTGCTCCGTCCCTGTGGCCTCATCCCCCCTGCCTGCCCATTCACTGCCCCGCTCCCGCCTCCCAGCTGCTCTTCCCTCCCACCTCCCCTTATATGGCGGGCAGTGCGCGTCCGCGCCGCGCCGCTAGCGTGCCATAGGCGCCCCTAAGGCAAACCCGTCTGCGCCCGTCCGCGCCTGGACCGTGCCCATCGCCTGTACCCCTGGCCCCCTTGAACACCACGACACACAGCGCCGCTACGATGCCAGCACCCTCCACGCACTCAACATCGGACGATCACACACCTGCTTCTTAGCCGCCCCGAAGTGCACCCAAGAACCCTTCTCCTGCCAGAACTGCCACTTCACCAGCATCTGATCTGCAAATCCACCCACCAGGGAAGAACCCAACCACCTCAGATTTTATTATTATTATTATTATTATTTAAGAAGCTTATAAAGCGCGCAGCTACCCCCGTCGGGGGTGTCCCGGCGCTAAGAGAACAAGTTAATCACTAGAGAGGGCAGCCAAGGTCCTACCATCCAGCCTGAGGCTACAAAGGCACACCTGATCAGAGTTGGGAAAACAGCCAGGTTTTTAATTTGCGGCAGAAGATCTGCTCTGACTCAATGAACCTGAGGTCCAAAGGGAGGCCATTCCATTATTTAGCCGCCGTCACACTGAACGTTCTGCCACCACTCCGGGCGAGCCTAAATCTCGGAACAATCAGTAGACGGAGACTATTGGATCTTAGGTGTCTTTCTGACATAGATAATTTGAGTCTTTTACTCAGGTATGCTGGACCAATTCCATGGATAGCCCGAAAGGCAAGGGTCAGGATTTTAAACTGAACCCGGCGGGCGATAGGGAGCCAGTGTAGGTCATTCCGATATGCTTTAACCGACTTGCGGGTAGGGATGTTTCCAATAAGCCTAGCTGCCGCATTCTGAACGATTTGCAATCGGTCAATGAGATAGAGGGGAGCTCCGGTATATAAGCTGTTAGCGTAATCCAGATGTGCCGTAATAAGAGCATGGACAATCGTTTTACGGGACGTCTGAGGGAGGTAGGGGAAAATCTTCCTAATCATGCGCAGCTTGCCAAAGCAAGCCGCGGTAACTTTGTTGACCTGAGCTTTACAGGACATGGTGTTGTCAAAAAGGAAGCCGAGATTGCGGGCTGACTGTACTGGATTGGGAGGGGGATTCAGAACCGTGGGCCACCACAAGGTGGCAGAGGGAGCTGATTTCTGTCTAAAAAAGAGTACCTCAGTTTTGTCTGTATTTAGGGCCAAATGATTAGAAGCCATCCAAGAACAGATGTTGCCAAGGCAGTTACGAAAGTTGGAAAAGTGCGAGTCAGAATGGTCTCTAAAAGAAAAAACAAGCTGAGTATCATCAGCGTATGAGACCACCCTGACTCCCCATGATTCTACTACCCTGGCAAGAGGGCCCAAATACACATTAAACAAAAGAGGGCTTAAGGCGGAGCCCTGAGGCACACCGCAAACAAGGGGTTTGTCCTCTGATTCGAAGGGAGGCAGAAATACTCTTTGGGATCTCCCTGAGAGGAACGATTTAATCCAAACCAGGGCTGTGCCTCCAATTCCCAACTGCTGCAGCCTAGTCACAAGTATATCATGAGACACAGTATCGAATGCAGCGGACAGGTCGAGGAGAACCAGCATGGCCTCCTCGCCCCTGTCCACCGATTCCTGAATTGTCTCCGATACCTCTAGCAATGCGGTCTCGGTGCTGTAAACGGTTCTAAAACCGGACTGTGAATCGTGCAGCAGCTGGTTGGATTCTAGGTACAAGGCCAATTGTTTCTGGACCACTTTCTCCAGAATTTTAGCAGGTTTAGGCAGAAGGGAAATGGGACGGTAATTGCAAAATTGGGATGGATCCGCAGCGGGTTTTTTAAAAATAGGGAGCAGCCTAGCTTGTTTCCAAACTGAAGGGAATAGGCCAAGGGTCAAGGAAGAATTCCATATGGAGAGGAGAAGGTTGATTAAAACAGGGGCAAGATTGCCCATCACTTTAGCAGGAACTGGGTCCAGCGGAGATCCTGACTTGACCTGGTTTAAAAGTGACAGAGCTGCATCTGGGGTCAACTCATCAAAGGAATTGAATGGGCAATGCTGGGTGTCTGATACTCCTGGCTGGGGACTAAAAGATGCGGGGTCAAAGGAAGACGATAGTTTGATAATTTTTTCCTGGAAAAAATCAGAAAGTCCATTACAGAGGCCTTGAGTGGGGGTACACTGGGCTTTCAATACAGGCGGATTCGCGAAATCCTTCACAATTGTGAAGAGAGTTTTTGAAGAGTTCTCAGCCAGTTGAATAAGTTTAGAGACGTAAGCTCTCATTGTGGACCGCTTAATTTTTTGAAATTTGTTTAAGGCCGTTTTATAAGCTAATTTGATAGTAGGGTCATAGGACTGGCGCCATTTGCGTTCCAACTGTTTGCACCTGCTCTTTTCCTCTCTCAACATGGGGGAGAACCAAGGAGCAGATGGGCGAGACCTAGAGGAAGTCATGGGAACTAGGGGAGAAATAATATCTAATGCAGTGGTGAAAGCGGAGTTATATCTCACTGTTTCCTTGTTAAGGTCTTCCGATGAGTTGAAATGATAATAAAAACAGGGATCAATGGCCTCACAGGTAACTTTGGACCATTTACGACCTATATCTCTGTTGATGGAGGCGGGAAGGGGCAGGGAGGGAATAGTGATATCAAAAGGGAGGAGGAAATGGTCTGACCACGTGAGGGGTAGGGAAGGAAGAGAGGTGATGCCAGGATGATTCGTAAAAATAAGATCAAGCGTATGTCCAGCTTTGTGGGTAGGACCCTTAATTAATTGGGGCAGGGTTAGTCCTTGTAGGGTTTCAAGCAAAAGTGATGCTTGGGCGCAGGCGGGATTGTCAACATGAAGATTGAAATCTCCCAGCACTGTGAAATAAGAATGTTTAAGGGAAAAATCCGCAATTGAGTGTAGCAAGGAGCAGAGAGAAGCGTGAGTGGCGGTAGTGGGATTATAGACCAGGATGCCGGCAAAAATCGTGATGGCGGAGTCCATTATCGTGAGATACATGGCTTTAATATGCCCCAGGTTAGGTATCTTTTTTATATTCATAATGAGGTGGGATTTGAAAATGACAGCGAGCCCCCCCCCAGGTTTGGTGTTGTCTCGATTGACTCCTTCTTGATGCATTCTTCTCAACAACCGCTCTGCCCGCAAACACGCAGTTGAACTCTGGGACCTACTCGACTCAACCTCCCCAGACGCCGCCTTCCTGACGGAGACTTGACTGAAGCCCGACACCCGACAAAGCTATAGCCATCCCAGATGGCTACAAGATCAGCCGCAGGGACCGCACTAACGGAGCAGGAGGAGGAACACAGGAACACACCCAGAGTCTCAACCAACACTGATGACACCCTCAGCACCGCCCAACAGCTGCACTTCCAGATCCACACGACCCCAACACCACCTCAGAGGAACCCTCTTCTACAGACCCCCCAGACCCCACCACAGTTCAGCGTCTCCATCGCCGACTTCATCACCACACACACCCTAAACTCCGCAGACTATATCCTCTTCAGGGACCTGAACTTCCACCTCGAGAACAACAACGACTGCAACTCCACCACCCTGATCGACAACCTTGTCAACCTTGGACTCCGACAACTCATCATAACTCCCACCCACTCTGCCGGCCACACGCTTGACCCCATCTTCTCCGCAAGCGCCCAAGTCTGCTTTAACCACACCACCGAACTCCACTGGACCGACCATTGCTGCATCCACTTCACCTTCCGGAAATCCACCACACACCATCGAACCCAAACGATCCCCCGCGCTGCTGGAGCAAAGTTACCGAAGACCAGCTAACCACCACCCTCACCAGGGAGCCCACCCGCCGACTCAACCGACCCCGACACTGCCACCTGCAACCTCAGACAGTGGATCGATGACTGCGCCAACACCCTCGCCCGATCAAGAAACCCCCCAATAGACACACCAACAAGAAAGCCAGCTGGTTCACAGAAGACCTCCAGGCCTCCAAGCAAACCTGCCGAAAGCTACAGAAGAAATGGCACCGTGAACATACACCGGACAGCTACGAAGCCCACAAAAACGCCACCAGCAGACACCATCACCTCATCAGATCCGCCAAAAGGGCCTCCTTCAAAGACCGCCTAGACAACAACGCACACAACAGCAAAGAGCTCTTCAACATCGTGAAGGAACTCTCCAACCCCAGCTCCAACACCAACGACATCCCACCTTCACAAAACCAGTGCGACACCCTTGCCACCTTCTTCCATCGCAAGATCACAGACATCCTCGACAACGTCAACATCCCGCCCGCCCGCCCCAAAAACACTGAGACCTCCGTCCCCAATGACCACCATCCGCAGCGACCCCCTGTTCTCCTGGACCAACATAAATGTCAACAACACCATCAAAATCATGAACAACATCTACTCCGAATCTCCGTCAGACCCCTTGCCCACACCACATCTTCAACAAAGCCAGCACCACCATCGCACCCCATCTCCGGAAAGCCATCAACATCTGTTTCGAGACAGCAACCTTCCTGGAGAGCCGGAAACACGCTGTGATCAATGCCCTACTCAAGAAACCCAAGGCTAACCCCAAGGACTTCAAGAACTTCCGGCCCATCTCCTGCTCCCGTTCCCGGCAAAGGTCATCGAGAAGACCGTCAACAGTCAACTGACCCACTACCTCGAGGAGAACAACATCCTGGACCCATCCCAGTCCGGGTTCCGCAGCAACCACAGCACCGAAACTGCCCTCATTGCAGCCACCGATGACATCAGAACCCTGCTGGAGAAAGGAGAAACCGCGGCCCTCATTGTCCTGGATCTATCAGCCGCCTTTGACACTGTCTGCCACTGCACTCTATGCACACGCCTCCACAACGCCGGGATCCAAGACAAGGCTCTGGACTTGACCACCTCCTTCCTCTCTGGCAGAACCCACAGTGTTCGCCTCCCCCTTTCCGCTCCGAAGCCACTGAGATCATCTGCGGCGTACCCCAGGGCTCATCCCTCAGCCCAACACTGTTCAACGTATACATGGCACCACTCGCCCACGTCGCCAGACTGCATTACCTCAACATCATCTCCTATGCCGACGACACCCAGCTGATCCTCTTCCTCATCGAGGACCCCCTCACTGCCAAAACCAACCTCCACAAAGGAATGAAAGCCGTCGCCGAGTGGATGAAGAACAGTCGACTGAAGCTAAACTCGGACAAGATGGAATTCCTCATCCTCGGCTCCACCCCCTCAGCCTGGGACAACTCCTGGTGGCGGACCGCACTGGGAATAGCTCCAACACCCACCAACCATGCACGCAACCTAGAGTTCATCCTCAACTCTACCCTCTCCATGACAAAACTGGTCAATGCTGTCTCGTCCTCCTGCTTCAACACCTTCCGTATGCTCCACAAGATCTACAGATGGATCCCCACTGAAACAAGAAGAACGGTCACCCAGGCCCTCGTCAGCAGCAGGATGGACTACGGAAACGCCCTCTACACAGGAGCCTCGGCCAAACTCCTGAAACGACTCCAACGCATCCATAACGCCTCTGCATGCCTGATCCTCCACACCCCTTGCTGCAGCCATATCACACCCCACTTGAGAGACCCGCACTGACTTCCCGGCAACAAGAGGACCACCTTCAAGCTCCTCACCCATGCACACAAGGCCCTCCACAACACCGGACCGGCATACCTCAACAGTCGCCTCGCTTTCTACACCCCCAACCGCCAGTTCCGCTCTGCCGACCTCACCCTCGCCACAGTCCCCCGCATCTGAAGAACAACCTCCGGTGGCAGATTGTTCTCCCACCTCGCCACCAAGACCTGGAACACCCTCCCCATCCACCTAGGGCAGACTCAGGACCTCCTTACCTTCAGAAGACTCTTCAAGACCTGGCTATTCGAGCAGTAGCAGCATCAACTCCCCCCCCCACGCCCCCCCCCTACGCCCCAGCGCCTTGAGACCCTCACGGGTAAGTTGTTGCGGTTTACAAATGTTCTGATTGATTAATATTATAATGAATAAAATATCCTTTACCATAAATTATACGGATATTGAAATAAGGATTTATAAGAATAAATAATGAATTTATAATTATGAAACAAAATATAGTGATTGGAGTATCACGTTGAGTGTGATCTGTTACGCTGAAGGGAACATCGTTACAGGTGCATTCATGAACAACTATCTAGATCCAGCAGACCCAGCTTTGAATTGACTGAGACAGCATCAGTATCCAGATATGTGACTTTCTTGAAGAAAACAGCTCACTCTCATCAGCAAACTGGGTTCTGCCAAGCCGCAGGGACAAAATCCACTTTGATTTTTAACTAGAATCAATGTGGACAACAATAGAAGCACCCCACTTCTTCTAATGGACCTCTTTTCTGCCTTAAACATAGCCCACCACCAGGACCTCCGAGTCTGTCTATGGCTAGATGATAAGAAGAGGAGCATTAATGATTGACTACATTTCCTTCTAGTTCTCTGGCAGATCCAACATCACACCACTATCACTATACACATAAGAGACCTTTACCTTTGAGACAGGCATGCTTCAAGGCTCACTCATTTCTTGGCTCTTTTTCAGCACCTAACTCATCCCACTACCAGATCTCATCAAATCATTCAACATGACATAGTACATGTATGAAAAAATGAGGAAAAAATTAGTAGGTGTGCGCACTCCCTATAATCTGAATATTCATCAAAAGTACCAGTGTACTCAACTGATGCGTGCTGCCTGGTGGAATGGTTGCCAACCACAGAAACAAGGAAAAACAAGCTGGTGGAACACCACAGGTATGCCAGGCGCACTGCTAACTTTAAAGTATAAACAATGTTCGAACCACAGATGTGCAAATGTTTAAGAAAACAAGAATCAATCAGCTTATCCAAATCTTTTTTCAACCGTTTTTTAGTTTCAAAAACAGTATGTCATAAAACACATTATACACATTTAATGTTCATGATTACACAGTACGTGTATAATAAATGTTTACAAAATATTGCTGTCAATAAACATATTGAACTGGTCTGAAGGAACAAACTAGTTCAACAATCACAAATAATGAAATAACAAATGAATAAATGGCTCCATAGTAATGCTTGAATTCAAGTCATGCCCAGTGCATTTCGTGATGCAATCCCTTCTTCGGGGGCAGTGTGACCTGAAATCTGGAATAGAATGTTGACAACGAGATACTCAACTGCCGGCCCTGATATGCCAGCTGGGATTTGTAAATGGATACCATGAAGGTTGATCTTGCGTGAAACTCAAAGGCAAAGCGTCTGGACGGACTGGGGCACAGGGGAGCGTGGGCATCAGTGCACTCTAATTGTGACTGTCTGCATAAGCCTCCATGTTTACCTTTCTGGGTCTGTAATAACAAGACAACTTCTGAATGTCCCTCTTCAAGACCATATGCCACCAGCACTCCTGGTGCTTCACTGGCTTTCTATTGCCGGATATTCAGCTTTCAAGACCATCTGCATCACCCATAGGCCCATCCATGGGGCCTCCCTCCTGGCATGTGTGGCACACGTGGGTTATACTTCACTAGTGACCAGGGATCACACCCTACCAAAGCACGCTGGCCCCAGAGCGATCTAATTACTGGCATGTTTTTTTTTTTCTGTGTACACTAATGTGCATGCGGAACTCCTGCCACAACTCTCGCATTACAAAAGTTTAAAACACTGCAACTGCTGTCAGGGGCGTAATTAGACACAAACTTTAAGGGGGGGTAATTTTAAACTGGGGAAAGTGGGTGTGGGGGGCTATCTTCAGAACCAGAGGGGAACTTATTTGCGGAGTTTCTTTCACTCTTGTGGCACACAACAGCGTAATAAGGGACGTTCTTTTCTGTGCCCATATTTGATCAATGATGCACCACAATCCACTAACATTAGTGTCAGCTACTCATACTTGACAGGGGTCTACGGTTTTTCTGAATTAGTTCTAACCAAATGAATGAAACACGCTTCATATTAAACACTTTGGGCCAGCAGACCCAAAAACGTTTGGAACCTCAGATTCTTATGTCAAGGACAATCAATGGCACATTCTTACAGCCTGAAAGACTCTAGGTGTTGTACCGGGATATTGTTATCCCTGTGTGATTGGAGGTACTCAGAAGTTATGTGTATGAAACCGGCATGTTACTGTTATTTGGAGCTTAAATCAACCACACCCCATGCACCCAGTGCAGGCCACTGGTATGGTATTTCAACATTTCATCCCTTCGGTAACGCAATATCATCGCCACGCTGCTATTAAAAGGGTACAGTGTTCGGCTTAGAAAATCAGGCACCAAAGGCTCCAGTTAAGTCTTACAATTGCATCCGTTATGTTTGTTCCCCCTGCATATGTAACTCGATAGACAGCATTGCATTTGTCATTGCTATTTCTAGACCAGGTCTAGCTGCAATTTCACATAGCACATGAAAAGCACTTCACAATATACAAGTTCATACTTCCAGTACAACAAAAATAACACTTTAAATACGCACTTCTCAATGCAGTTCTTTAATATGCTTATTAGTGTCAACGCTTCTATATTAAAGCACAGTAGATGTTGTAGCACCCAGGATAATGTACTGCCTGGCTAAAAACATAAGGTCCCAAAGGCGAGACCTGTTGGCTATGCCAAGGTGTTTACCATCACAACGCAGTCTTTAACGCGCCACCAGCCCTTAAACCGTCGCAATATTTAAGCAGTAGGCCTTTCCACCATCACAACCTGCATGCAGTCTTGCACGTTCACAACCATAACGGAGTCTTTAACGCGCTACAGCCCTTCCACTGTCACAATCTTTACCGATGCCCCTTCCACCATCGCACCCTGCACGCACAACCTTCACGCAGTCTTGAAAGCGCCACAGCCCTTGCACTGGCACAACCTTCACACAGTCTTTAGTGTGCCATTAGAACAGGCGGGGAAAGGTTGCCATCATTGCATGGACAAAAAAACTACAACATATGTTTTAATTTAATTCTGGATTTTAGTAGGGTAGTACAGTTGTATATAATGTTTTCTAAGTTATATATAGGGTGACAAAAATAGTTATAACACTTTTTTTTAAATTATAACTTTTCAACATGCTGCACAACATTCACAATGCTCTACAACACAGATGAAAGACGTTAACAAAGCCAATAGCTCTGTATAAACACTTATAAGGCCCAAAAGGCGAGACCTATTGGCTATGCCAATGCTTGTATTAAAAATGTTATTATTTTTTAACGGCAAACAAAAGTATGGCACAATACATCAATATCAACATGGCGTGGCAGCTTCAGAGGAGCTGGACAAACAATATATTGATTATTAGTCAGCAGTAAGTACAACAGTATCATCTGTCTATTGGTCATATATCTAATAGGTTCTCTCCAATCAGTAGTAGACAAATTAGCAACAAGCATTGCTGTACAACAATCTAGGGGTACTCTGACTGCGTTGCACGTGATGTAAGCAAAAAGGTTCCAGAATAGAATCCAGATATCCCTTGTCTGTGAGGATACAGGCACTACGTCACTATACAATGCTATTTGTTCGCTACAGTACGGTAGTTCGCGTATCTACTGAGCTATCTTTGATGCCCTACCATGGCCCTAGTGCCGCGCCACCAACCTCATAACCAATAACCAAATTTACGGTCCGCGTTGGGAATCTTTTGGACCCATTTCAGCAGCGCAACTAGCAGCATAAATGGAACCTGTAATTCCTTCATAGAATAAACCAATTTCCTGCACCCACAACAGACAGTCTTTTGGCCATCTCACTCCACTGAATCAATCATCCTATATGTCATTGATGACCTAAAGGCTGAGGAGGGATGCACTCAGGCACTGATTCTACTGGATCTATCTGCAGCATTTGATACAGTTGATCATGAGATCTTAACGGATCAAATTGCTGAAGGGGGCCTCAGCGGTGCCGCCTCAAACTAGATGAAATCCTTCTTAAAAGACTGAAAACAATCAGTCTGTCTTTCTCCCCATAGCTCTGCCTTTGTCAGCAGGAACTGTGGGGTTCCTAAGGGTTCTTTCCCGCCCCCCTATTTCTTTAACATTTACATTTTCCCCCTAAATCATATTTTACAACAAATAAAGGTTAAAATTTACAATTATGCAGATGACATGCAGTTTATCTTTACTATCCATGAGACAGCTGACTCCAAGAAGTTTCTAAGGAATACCATGCTGTTCATCAGAAACTGGATGAACTGCAACCAGTTAAAACCTAACTTGGTAAAACAGCGATCATCATCCATAACAATAAACTCAGGCACTTGACTCCTGCTCACTCGTCAATGGAGCTTGGTTCCGCATGGATACCTAAGAGTACGATAAAAAGTCTTGGTATACAAAGCGATACAGACCTATCCATGAAATTCCCAGATACGTTTGGTCACATCTTCCTGCTTCTTCTAACTTAGGAAGTTTAGGAAAATCAGAAGATTCTTCAGTAGAGAGGCCGATACTCAAATCATTATAGCACTGATTGACTACGCTAATGCCATTCATCCAGGTCTCTCAATTAACCAAAATTACAGACTACAGATGACACAAAACCAAGCTGCCTGAATCATCTATCAACAACCTAGGCGCTGCTGTACAAGGCCACTGATGAAGGAGCTTCATTGGCTTCCAGTTGAACAGCGGTGTATATCTAAAATAGGTATTCATACCAAGCCATAGCATAGGCCCCAAATACCTAACCCCAAGGATCCTTTGATACTCCCCGAAGCGCGCTCTCAGATCTGCACAAATGAATCGATTGGAGGTCCCAAGATTCAGAAGCAAACGGACAGGAAGGTCACGTTTTTC
Organism: Lissotriton helveticus; assembly: GCF_964261635.1. Classification (NCBI taxonomy): domain Eukaryota; kingdom Metazoa; phylum Chordata; class Amphibia; order Caudata; family Salamandridae; genus Lissotriton; species Lissotriton helveticus. Next base: position 1,675,822,724 of record NC_136069.1, on the reverse strand, counting down.
CATAGAAGGACCCCAATTCTGGAACGCCTTACCCATCACCATCAGACAAGCAACAGACTGCATGTGTTTCAGGAAAAAGCTGAAAACATTGCTCTCCACCTAAGCATATAGTTAGTCATGGACCTTTTACCACTGGTGGGATCCCAACCCAGCGCCAAGAGACCTGCTGGTGTGCGTGCACTCTATAGATATCCCATTACATAACATAACTTAACGGAGACAATGAAGAAAGTGGAAGTGAATGAGTCATAATCTACTAAGAAATTCCCATAATGGTTTAGTGGAACCATATCTTCTCCGTTATGGGTTGTTTAAGATGGACTTCCAATGGCAATCCTGATAGATGAATAGCCATAGCGATCCATTACTGTACATAACCATTTATATAGGAAATTAGCTGTTTGAAACTTCTAGCAGTGGCAAGATTTCAAGTGGACCAGATCTATCAGGTTCTTGAGAAAATGTTGCAGTCAGCTGCTCACTTATCATTTTGAGCCTGTGCAGCAAGTAATAGCCCAAAGGTGTTGGCATGTGATTGAGAATAAGCGTATCCTGCTTGATAAGTGTTATGTTGCTGTAAAGGTTAGCCCATTTTACTAACTGTAATTTACGAAGTTGGGCACAAGCCTTGGACTCAGCCACCACACCAGGTAGCAGAAGAGTCTGTAGCAAGGCCGAGTCTGTAGCGAGGCCTCAGGAGTGTATAAAGCGGTAGGATACAACACAAAAAGATAATGGGCAGAATGCTGAACATTGTCAAACATTCACCCCCAATCATGGCCTGGCTGATAAGGGAAACCGGTCCAAGGATTCTTGTATCTGGTCCAGAGGGGACATGTCCTGGAAGTTCAGGATGGACTGTTCCTATGAGGAGCAGGGGCAACACTGATTTGCATATGGCTGGGTCCAAACTGGGCTGGCATAGTGAGAAAAGGAACAATAGATTAAACCCAGATCAGTGACGGGGGGTGAATGGTTGAAAGGTTTCACAACTCCGTCCATCATCTTATTGTGTTTGTTATGTTCACCCTAAGTGGCCATTATTATGCCTTGATATGGGTCCCTTGTTTGCTATGCCACTTGATTCAAGCTTGCCTGCCTTATGAGGGGTGAAACCCCAATACGGTCCCAGGATGCTTGTTTCTGGTCCAGGGAGGACCTGTCCTGGCAATTTGGGCTTGACTGTTCCAATGAGGAACAGGGTCAAGACTGATTTGCATATGGCTGGGTCCAAACTGGGGTGGCATAGTGAGAAAAAGATTGAATTAAACCCAGATCTGTGACTAGGGGTGAGTGATTAAAAAGTTTCACTGTTCAGTCCACCATCTTATTGTGTTTGTTATGTTCGCTCTGGACAGGTTGCTCCCCCTCTCTCGCACAGCTCCTCCTGCTGCGCCAGTGCTCCAGCTGCTTCTCTGTGGTGCTGTGAGGCGCGGGTTTGATCCCACGGTGCCTGATGGCCGCCCTCCTTTCTGTTGCTCCCTGCTGCTCAGTGTTGCCCCGTTTTGCATAATGTACTGTTGGTCTGTATAACTTCTGTTTTGGGCCTTTTGTGCCCTGTTATTTTCTCTTGTTTCCCTTGCCTTTTTTTCCCCCTCTCCCGCTGCCTCTCCTCCCCTCCCCCCTTTTTTCTTCTGTAACCCCTGCCCATTCCCGCCGCTGCTCCCCTGCGACCCGCCCCCCTCATCACCCATTCACCGCCCGCTCCCGCCTCGCAGCTGCTCCTCCCTCCCTCCCCGCCTTATCATGGAGGCCGCTGCGCGACAGGAAGAGTGACCCTGACCCTGCTCGCAAGCCAGGTCACTCCCCCTCTGTTGCACAGCTCCTCCTGCTGCGCCAGTGCTCCCGCTGCTGCTCCGTGGTGCTTTGAGGTGCGGGTTCGATCCCACGGTGCCTGGCGGCTGCCCGCCTTTCTGTTGCTCCCTGCTGCCCAGTGTTGCCCCGTTTTGCATAACTTACTGTTGGTCTGTATAACTTCTGTTTTGTGCCTTTTGTGCCCTGTTTTTTTTCTCTTGTTTCCCTTGCCTTTTCCCCCCCTCTCCCGCTGCCTCTCCCCCACCCCTTTTTTCTTGTGTAACCCCTGCCTGTTCCAGCCGCTGCTCCCCGGTGGCCCCGCACCCCTCGTCGCTCATTCGCCGCCTCACTCCTGCCTCCCAACTGCTCCTCCCTCCCCACCTTATCATGGGGGACGCTGCGCGGCCGCGCCACTGGAGCGCCGAAGGTGCACCTAAGGCAAGCCCTTCTGCGCCCGTCCACACCTGGACCACGCCCAGCGCCAGAACCCCGCGAACACCACGACACCAGAATCCACTACGACGCCAGCACCCTCCACGCACTCAATGCCAGCCGAAACCACACCTGCTTCCAGGCAGCCCCAAAACAGACCCACGGACCCTTCTCCTGCCACACCTACAGCTTCACCTGCGACAGAAAGACTAAACCTCCAAGGACTGGCCCCAACCACCTCCGCTGCATACTCCTCAACACCCGCTCGGCACGCAAACACACCGTCGAGCTCTGGGATCTGATCAACACCTCCGCCCCAGACGTGGCCTTCCTGACCGAGACCTGGTGGAACAACTCCTCAGCGCCCGACGTCGCCATAGCCATCGCAGACGGCTACAAGATCACCCGCAGGGATCGTGCCAACAGAATCGGAGGAGGAATAGCCATCGTCCACAAGTCCACCCTCAAGCTCGCCACCCACGCAGACAACACAGTCAACATCGTCGAACACCTGCACTTCTGAATCCACACCGACCCCAAAACCACCCTCAGAGGAACACTCATCTACAGACCCCCCCGGACTCCAGGCTCTGGTAAGGGACTCCATTGCCGACCTCGCCAGCACCCACGCACTCACCTCCATGGACTATATCATCCTCGGGGACCTGAACTTCCAACTCTAGAACTCTGCCACCCTGATCAACAACCTCGCCAACCTCGGTCTCAGACAACTCGTCAGCGCACCCACCCACGCCGCCGGACACACGCTGGACTCAGTCTTCTCCACAGGCTCCCACGTCACCTTCGACCACATCACTGAACTCCACTGGACCGACCACCGCTGCATCCATTTCACCTTCAAGAAACCAACCACGCACCACCGCACCCAACAGCTACCTAGCCGCTGCTGGAGCAAAGTCACCGACGACCAGCTGATCACCACCCTCGCCCAGAACCTACCCACCGACCTCACCAACCCAGACGCTGCAGCCCGCAAACTCAGACAATGGATCGATGACTGCGTCAACACCCTCACCCCGCTCAAGAAACCCTCCAACAGCCACGCCAGCAAGAGAGCCACCTGGTTCACCAATGAGCTCCAGACCTCCAAACACACATGCTGGAAACTGGAGAAGATATGGCTCCACGAACGCACACCGGACAACCATGCAGCCCACAAGGATCCAACCCACAGACATCACCACCTCATCAGATTAGCTAAGAGATCCTCCTTCGAAAACCGCTTGGACAACAACAAAAAACGACAGCAAAGAGCTCTTCAGCATCGTAAAGGAACTCTCCAACCCCAGCGCCAACGACATCCCGTCCTCACAAGAACTGTGCGACTCTAGCCATCTTCTTCCACCGCAAGATCGCTGACATCCACGTCAGCTTCAACACCACGACCGCCCCTACTACGCGAAACTCCACCTCCCCTGTGAACACCAACATCGCCAACCGCCTAACCTCCTGGTCCAACGTCAACGATGACGAGATACGCAAGGTCATGAACTCCATCCACTCAGGATCTCTGTCAGACCCATGCCCACACCACGTATTTAACAAAGCAGATGCAACCATCGCACCCCAACTACGGAAGGTCATCAATATCTCCTTCGAAATCAACGCCCTCCTCAAGAAGCCCAAAGCGGACCGCAAAGACCTCAAGAACTTCCGGCCCATCTCCCTGCTCCCGTTCCCGGCAATGGTCATCAAGAAAATCGTCAACATGCAATCTGCCCGCCACCTGGAAGACAACAGCATCTTGGACCCATCCCAGTCCGGATTCAGATGCAACCACAGCACCGAGACAGCCCTCATCGCCGCCACAAACGACATCAGGCGACAACTAGGCAACGGTGAAACAGCCGTCCTCATCCTCCTGGACCTGTCAGCCGACTTCGACACGGTATGCCATCGCACTGTAAAGACATGCCTCCTAGAAGCCAGAATCAAAGAGAAGGCCCTTGACTCGACCACGTCCTTCCTCTCAGGCAGTACCCAGAGAGTCCGCCTCCCACCCTTCCGATGCGAAGCCACTGACATCATCTGTGGCGTCCCCCAGGGCTCATCCCTCAGCCCAACGCTGTTCAATGTCTACCTGGCCCCCCTGGCACAAGTGGCCCACCATCACGACCTCAACATCATCTCCTACGCAGACGACACCAGCTCATCCTCTCCCTCACCAAGGACCCACACACCGCCAAAACTTACCTCCACGAGGGAATGAAGGCCGTCGCCGACTGGATGAGGAGCAGCCGTCTGAAGCTGAACTCGGACAAGACAGGGGTCCTCATCCTCTGACCCACCCCCTCAGCCTGAGACGACTCCTGGTGGCCGACCACAATGGGAACAGCACCAACACCCATCGACCATGCAAGCAACCTAGGATTCATCCTCGACTCCTCCCTCTCCATGTCTAAACAGGTCAACCCCTTCTCCTCAACCTGCTAAAACACCCTGTGCATGCTCTGCAGGATCTACAAGTGGATCCCGAATGAAACAAGAAGAACAGTGACACAGGCCCTCGTCAGTAGCAGACTGAACTATGGCAACACACTCTACGCAGGAATCCTAGCCAAACACCTATGACGACTACAACGCATCAAAAACGCAGCCACATCACCCACCACCTGAGAGACCTACACTGGCTCCCCGTCGACAAGCTCCTCACCCACGCACACAAAGCACTCCACAACGCCGGACCAGCCTACCTGAACAGCAGACTCAGCTTCCACACCCCCACCTGCAAACTCTGCTCTGCCACCCTCGCCCTCACCGCTGTCCCCCGCATCTAACATATGACCTCCGGCGGCAGATCCTTCTCCTACCTCGCCACCAAGACCTGGAACACCCTCCCTACCCACATATGGCAGACACAAGACCTACTCACCTTCAGAAGCCTCCTTAAGACCTGGCTCTTCAAACAGTAGCAGCACCCCCCTCGCCCCTCAGCGCCTAGAGACCCTCACGGGTAAGTAGCGCGCTTTACAAGTACTCTGATTTATTGATTGATTGATTCGCCCTAAGTGGCCAAGGGTATGCCCAGATGTGGGGCCCTTGCTTTCTGTGCCACTTGATTCAAGCTAGCCTGGCTGATAAAGGGGGGAACCCTGAAACCGGTCCCAGGATGCTTGTTTCCTGACCGGGAAGACATGTCCTAGCAGTTTGGGCTGGACTGTTCCATTGATGAGAAAGATGGTGAAGACTGATTTGCATATGGCTGGGTCAAAATTAGGGTGGCATAGTAAGAAAAAAAACAATGTATTAAACCCTGATATGTAAATGGGAGTGAGTGGTTGAAAAGTTTCACCATTCCGTCCATCATCTTGTTGTGTTTTCTATGTTCACCCTAAGTAGTCATGGGTATGCCCAGACGTGGGTCCCTGGCTGATGAGGGGTGAAACCCCAAAACCGGTCCGGGGACGCTTGTTTCCAGTGCAGAGAAGCCTGTCCTGGTAGTTCGGGCTGGACTGGTGTCATGATTTGCCTGGATAAGGCTTATTTCATATGGCTCGGTTTAAACTGGGGTGGCATAGTAAGCCAAGGAACTATGGTTTAAACCCAGGTCTGTGACGGGGTGAGCTTTTGAAAAGTTTCACCACTATGTCCATAGTCTTGTTGTGTTTACTAAGTCCGGCTTAAGTGGCCAAGGGTATGCCAGGATGTGAGTCCCTTGCTTGCTGTGCCACTGGATTCAAACTCAAACTAGCCTGGTTGATGAGGGGGGAAACCCCAAAACCGGTCCCAGGATACTTGTTTCAGGTCCAAGGAGGACCTGTCCTGGCAGTTTGGGCTGGACTGTTCCCATGAGGAGCAGGGTCAAGCCTGATTTGCATATGGCTGGGTCCAAACTGGGGTGGCATAGTGAGCAAAAGTATGATGGATTAAACCCAGATGTGTGACTTAGGGTGAGTTGTTGAAAAGTTTCACCACTCCGTCCATCATCTTATTGTGTTTGCTATTTTCACACTAAGTGGCCAAGGGTATGCCCAGATGTGGATCCCTTCCTTGCTATGCCATTTTATTCAAGCTAGCCTGGCTGATAAGGTGTGAAACCCCGAAACCGGCACCAGGATGCTTGGTAAGACTGATTTGCATAAGGCTGGGTCCAAACTGGAGTGAAATAGCGAGAAAAAGAACGATGAATTAAACCCAGATCTGTGACTAGGGGTGAATGGTTGCCATTTTATTCAAGCTAGCCTGGCTGATAAGGGGTGAAACCCTGAAACCGGTACCAGAATGATTGTATCCGTTCCAGGGAGAACCTGTCCTGGCAGTTTGACTGAGCAAAAGAGCGATTGATTAAACCCAGATTTGTGACTTTGGAGTAAGTGGTTGAAAAGTTCCCCCACTATGTCCATCAACTTGTTGTATTTGCTCAATTTGCCCTAAGCAGCCAAAGGGGTTGCGGACGGCAGGATTGCGTCCAGTGGATGGACGTGTGAGTGAGTAGCTCCTGGTTGTATTCCCCTGCCCTCTATCTTTGCAGGCAATAGGTCGAGACGTACGGCATAACTCAATCAATGGAGGAAAAGAGCACAAACCTAGAAACTAAAAGAAAAGCGCTGAGAAAGCAGTGTAAACTGCGAAAATAGCTTAGCAGAAAGGCTGTGCGAAGGCTTCTTCAGCAAGGCACGCTCACCTGCTGCACACACCTGTGGCGGTGGAGGAACCGGCACGGCTGCTAGGCGGGTGTGTTGAAGCGGCAGCGAGGAGTTGGAAGCAGAGTTGGAAATGGTGAGGCCGGCGAAGGTGGTGAGAGCAGCTGAGGGAGGGCGCATACCTGTGGCATACTTGTGGCTGCAGCAGTGAGCGGTTAGCGATTTGGCAGCCGGAAGCCAACTTTAATAGTTTTTGAACGCTGCTGTATGCTGACATACCTCCCAAAACAGCACAGGCGGAAAAACTAGAGCAATGCTAGGGCTGTGCTGGTTGGAGCTGAAGGGCTCATGGAAAATCCGCTGCAAGGAGGTGAGGAAGGGGTGGTGAGCAAAAAAGTACCCCAGATATTCTTAGCAGCGAATAGAAAAAACAGTTAACCCTGCATGTGTCTAAGGCTGCAACACAGGAAAGGGGAGGTGGAGTAACCGGCAATGCGGATAGCGATACAGACCAGGGGAAACTGTTGAAAAATTAGGTTATACAGAGCCTGAACAGAGTGTGATAATTGTGGTATTGCTCCGGAAGAGATAGGGGAAGTGACTGAACAAAATGGGATGTATGACGTTACAACGCATACTTTTACAACGCCTACCGTTACATCGCAACTTTTACAACGCATACCATTACAACGCATAATGCTTTTAGGCGCTGGATAGTGAATAGTTTAATTTACTATTCCAACTCCAGTCTCCGTGGATAGTAGGGAAGGTTATTGGATAGTAAATTAACCTATTCCCTATCCTAGAGCGCCCCCCAGCGCAATGCGTTGTAATAGTTTGCGTTGTAAAAGTTGCGTTGTAATGGTAGTTCGTTGTAAAAGTTTCGTTGTAAAGGTTGTTTCCCAACAAAATGTGATGACAATGAGGCTACATGAAGACAGCATGGTGTTAGAACTTGAGGCTGGACTAACTGCTGATGCTATTAGCATTGAGACTGACTCAGAGGAGAAGTTTTTTTTCCCTCTCAGACCCTTCAGATTTATTGGATGATGACTGTGAATTAGGTCATAAATCAGGGACTTTGGAAAGGTCAATAATGAGTATTGGTAGTGATCCGAATAGTACAAATTTGCAAAATGAAAATTTGGAGGTATCCATTATGCTTAAGCAAGAACCAACTAAGGAGAAGGGGGCTCGGTCAGAAGTAACAAAGCATTTGCTGTGGGACTTTTCCTCTTCAGATGAAATGATCCCTGAAGGTGGTAAACCCTCTGATCAAGCCTTGGGCGATCTAGTAGAAATACACAGACTATGAGATCTCCCTGGAGTCAATTTACCGATGTATTTAAGATCACAGAGTGGAGACACGTATGGAGAATGAAAAAAACCCACACAGCTTGTTGTAAACTTCAAAACACAGTTAGAAGGATTGCTAAAATGTGCAATGAATTTACTGAGAGAATGTATGAAGCAGAGGCACAAATCTCCACATTGGAAGATGAAATGGTGGCACAGAATGCGGCTACGGAAGCTATAAGTCTACACAAGAATGACATACAAAATAATCTTGTGGACTTGGAGAATAGGCTTCAGAGGAATAACCTCAGAAACTAGGAGTGCCTGAGGGGAATAAGGGTCAAGACGTTCGTAAGTTTGTGGTGGATTTATTTGCAGAGGCTTTTCTTGAACTGACTTGGGGGAACTGGGCTAATGAAGTGCAACGGGCACATAGGTTCCCATTCAAGCAACAGGTTGCGAAAGGGGGGCAATCTGAACTAAGACCAGGGGCCATTTTGATTCGCCTGAACAATTTTGTGGCGCGCCTGGTCATTTATGATCTTGCATGGCCAGATAGGAAGAGAGTGGGAGAGGGCACGCAATTTTTTTAAAGACACAATTACTGTCTTCATAAGGTTGAGAAAAGGTGGCAGCTGCGCCAATAAATCACTCCCTTTCAGAGAGAGGGGGCACAAGATTTTTGTTAAACCCTGCCACACTGATAGTAATTAGTAAGGGGAAACGTGCTTCTTTATCTCAGAAGTGAAAGCTACAGATTATTTGATGTCTATCTGAGTAGACCTTTGGCTATGTAAATTAATTTTTCTCTCTGGCTTTGAAGTAATGGTGCAGGGAGACATATGAAGATGTAATAGGATGCAGTATCAAAAGTTAAGGTGGCGTAATTAATGTCTCCTTACGATGTAGCAAATGCTTGGTTTTGACTATAATTTAGCCAGGAATATGTTAGAGGGGTGGGGCAACACAGGGTCGCAAACTCACTTTTCATCACAAGGGCCATAGGCTCTATTGCCTATGTATTGGGGAAAGGATGGATGGTGGGGGAGGGGATAGATTGGGGACCAGGGTGGTATTGAGTGGGGGATTTGGGGTGTGGCACGGGGAAAGGGTTAGGGTGGGGGTAAAAATTCAATCCATGGCAATAAAAACATGACTTTTGCAAGTAGTATTATGTATACCAAAAGTATGATTTATATGCCGGTAGGATATCTTATAAGACATGGTAGATAAATTGAGGGACTATGAGCTACGTATCTGCTCATTTAATGTTTGTTGCCTAAACAATATTAGCAAAAGACAACGGGTTGCATCAGATTAGCTGTTAATGAAACCTGATATTGTATGTGTACCGGAAATACATATACCATGGGGTAGACGTATGGTGTTGAAAGAACTGGGATTTAGTTTAGTTGTGGCACCCGACAGACTACCATGAGTAGGGGTGTGGCTATCATGGTTAGACATGTATTAGGTGTGACTGGGAAGACAATGGCAGATCATTTTGGAGGTGGGCTATTGCAGCGTATGTAATAGATGGAACGAAGGTGGTCTTATGCATTTCCTGTTTACCTGAAAAGTTGACCCTATGTCACCTGAGTTATTTTCCGGCTTTGACCTGGGGCACACAGTATAATTGAGGCAGGAAAGATGAGAGGAGGTCTAGGAGTGATAAGCATAGTATCATGAGAGCCTTTACCAGACGATCTCAAAGCCGTAAGAGCATCACAATAGTACCTAATGATACCTACTGTGTTTTGGGCAAAAGGACCAGGGGGACAGGAGCTAGGTGCGGTCCAGGCTTGTACGGGCACAGACGGGCTTGCCTGTGGCACGCCACCGGTGCGCCAGCTGCATATCGGCGCCATGCTCTCCATTTCTAGCCGAAAGCCCAAGTCACTGAAAGGAGACTAGAGCATCTCACTATCTGTCAGCAGAAGCATTTTGAACAGAATGTTTTTATTTTTTCATGAAAAGAGGACTGAGCTCACTTTATTAGTGACAGTGGATCACTTGGAACTTCCAAATCCTTGAGAATTAGTGTAAGGGCTTTTTTGTGTGCACATTTTGTGGCCCATGAAGCGCTATCTGATAAATCAAAATTCAAAACTATGGCTATTTGAGAAATCACGACATTCAAATTATATGGAGCACATAAGGCTCCGCAATAAAAAGAGAGAACGAGTAAGATTTCAAAACATTGATTTTATTGAACGTTTTATAATTTAAAAAAAGCTAAATCAGTCAAGTTAGTGGAAAATCATTAATCAGTGTATGAATGTATCAGTACATATGAAGTTAAAATAATTTCATAGCCATGACACAAGAAGACGAACACAGTTCTCCCTTCAAAAAAGTCCTCTAACATCACCTACTTTGCTCTGAGCTACATGGAAAGCAGACATGAGCATTGTGAAGTATTTTTAACTGCAATCTACTCTGCACTAGCTTTCATCATACAATTCTAACGTTTGCTCCGCCTACACACAGTTCTCCTAACAATATCGATCACTTCAGGTTACCGTAAATCAAAACCAGTATTTCCCTTTCTTTCCTAATATTTGAATTAAAACTTGATTTCTCAACAATGTTGTATCCAATAAGTGACTTGGGTCTATCTTAATGAAACTCCCAGAACTGTCAATGAATGTTTTTATCTCAAATAAGACTAGTAGAATTCTACTTTGGCACTGATTTTTTACTCATCCCAAAATATATTTCTCTATCTCTCGAGTCCATGCACATATTGGGATAGATTTGATCCCTTTAGTCACATCAGTTAGGGGTCGCCCCTTGCGCCCCCCCCTGACCTCAGAGCTGGCAAAATCACTGCCAGGAACACATGGGCAGCTTGTCCTTATGGATATCAGTTGGGGCTCCACTTTCCTTATTTCCAGTCATTTTTGTTCTCACACTAATAGTTAATAATATCACATTGTTCACTATTAGTGTAATACAATAAGGAGTACAGATAGCTGGAATATGACCATATTTGGCAGCTGAGGTAGGTAAAACAGTTTTAAATGTAAGTTTTGTGCAGGCTCAAGGGGGAAAGGGGGAACAATGTGCTTATGTAAGAGAAGGTGTGTGTATGAGTGAATGTGTGTGTTTGTGTAAGCAAGTGTTTGTGAGTGAAAATAAAGGTTAAAAGGCATGTGGTATTACTTCAGCAAACCCCGGCATTTTGGTGAATTTATGTTGATGCCTTTAGGTCCTGAACCTATGCCAACTCTCTGTGAGTCAGAATTGTCTGCTACTATAACTTTGCATAAAAATACATGGTCCTGATGAAGGTGGAGCAGTTAACAGAAGAGTGTCACCGAAACGTGTGTCACGGTTTTATTGTCCATTGTTTCCTTCAGATGAGGATTTTTTTATGAATAGCATTATTCAGGAGGAGCAGAAAAGGTGACCAAGGTTTTTCTGAATGATTTGTGATCCTGGGTTAGTTGGATTCCCTCACGCTGTTGTCCTGTTCCACAGTTCAAGCAGCGCCAACTCAAACCTCTGAAAGTAAGTGTTCAGCGGGTAATGTATGTGCCATTTGTTCTCTAAGGGCCACACATAACAGTAATATGTAAAATCAATACAAAAACGCTAGTGTATTGTCCTTAGAACATAATGTATTAAGTGATTAGTGTAAACAAGTTCATCAAAATAAATTATTCAAGTTGCCAGAGTATAACATAATCAGAAACCTACTTCTAGTGTAGTCGCTAAAGGGGCAAAAAGATTGCGATTCCCATTGATGTCCCAATGGTGGGGAATGAGTCACAATTACAAAAATGAAATTGGAGCTTTCACCTCCAAACGGTGTCAACGCTTGGCCCCCCTCTAGGGATCAGACCGGCATAATACAGGCCCGCCCACTGAGGGGTTGGGTTTCCAATGATTATTTTAGCATTGAAGGGTCAAATGCCATCCCCTGGAGGGAAGCAGCAAAGCGATTAGAAGCACCTGGGGGGAGTTGTTTGACAACTATTTAATATCAGATGTGATGTTGAAATTTGAAAGCCTTTTTTGTTTCTTATTTACTTGATTTAACTTAGGGGAGTTTGAGCTGTTTACTCTCCCAGCATCAGCAGTTCAATCTATTTAGCGATAAAACATGCAATGATAAACTTTGAGACTTCGCAGCAGCTTGGATGTCCTTAGCTGTTCCAGGAAGAGGCATCAGCAACTCTACACACACAATTCCTGATCTGAAGAGCCTCATGGGGTCATCAACCAGAGTGTGACCTTCTGATTGGTGTTTCTAAGCAGTGCAACCCTCGCCTCTTCCACCAGGCTGTGTCAGTCTCAGCATGGCTAGGATATTGGTATTGCATCCACAATGACTGCCTGTCGGCTACATGATGAGAAGACTCAAGGATCGGGGAGAATACCACCAAGAACCATGATGAAGACCACCAAGAACCCTGATGAAGACCACCAAGGACCCTGGAGAAGACCACCAAGAACCCTGATGAAGACCACCAAGAACCCTGGTGAAGACCACCAAGAACCCTGATGAAGACCACCAAGAACTCTGATGAAGACCACCAAGAACCCTGATGAAGACCACCAAGAACCCTGATGAAGACCACCAAGGACCCTGGATAAGATCACCAAGAACCCTGATGAAGACCACCAAGAACCCTGATGAAGACCACCAACGACCCTGGAGAAGACCAACAAGAACCCTGATGAAGACCACCAAGAACCCTGATGAAGACCACCAAGAACCCTGATGAAGACCACCAAGGACCCTGGAGAAGACCACCAAGAACCCTGATGAAGACCACCAAGAACCCTGATGAAGACCACCAAGGACCCTGGAGAAGACCAACAAGAACCCTGATGAAGACCACCAAGAACCGTGATGAAGACCACCAAGAACCCTGATGAAGACCACCAAGGACCCTGGAGAAGACCACCAAGGACCCTGATGAAGACCACCAAGCACCCTGATGAAGACCACCAAGCACACTGATGAAGACCACCAAGCACGGAGCCCATGAGCACAGGTATAAATGTAGGTGAGCTAAGCACTGATGCAAGATGGCTGTAAGGGAGCCTCGTCTGTGCTTGAAATGTCTCACAACATAGTCATGATGCAGTAACAAACTCATCAACAGTGATTTGAACACAGTAGAGATCGAAGACAACAACACCTGCTTTACAGTAAGTATTTGTGCATCAAAGGATCATTTTAAGTTAGGGTTAGACTATGGACCCGTTGCCACACTGGAGGACTCCATCCCTAAGACCACGGCCCAGTCTACACTGGAAGACCTTGAAGAGCTGCTGGATACATAGAGGGCTGAAGTCCTTCCCTGTGGAAGCCTCTGAAGCGTGCCTGGTTCAGTAGTGTGCATCCAGCTTCCTTGCCACTTCCTGCAGGATATCCTTCATGTTCGCGAAGAGGGGGGTTTTCTGTTCCACCATCAGCCAGCGGATGGAATAAGCGGATTCAAGGGTACAAAGATTCTGCAAGACAGAGAAAGACATTTACAGTAGAACACTGGACCCGCTCCTCCTGACCAGAACACACTTTCAACATTGTGCCAATTTTCACAAGGTGTTAAATAACCGCAGCCAGGTGCATCCATACAATGTATAAAGTCAACTGAATCAAACAAGGGGTTCATGTTAGCAACAGTCAAGTTCCATCCATGAAATATATAGTCTGTGTCCACTCCTGTTAATAAATCTTTGGTGCATTCAAAACAGCCTTAAGCCTACTTTAAAAAATAAATGTATTGTCTAATTTGTTGTTAAATAACTTAAATACATCCCTAAACAATCATCCAAGATCAGATTAATACCTACAAGCAGTACACATGCGGTAGATACAAATAATTTATCTTCCCATAAGACATTAAAAAACAAAGAAAATACTTATTGTTCATTCATTTGTTTGTTAGTATTAAATCCCCATCTCTGGTATCAGTATAACATCTTTAACAAGTGCACAGCAAAAACCCCCACTTTCTACATTAAAAAAAAAGCAATCAGGCCTGGCTCGCAAAGTTATCCTTGAAAAGTCTCAGATGCACACACTGTACATGTGCAGATATGATTTGTAAAATATTCAAAATGTTTTAGGATTCTGAAATATCTTCTTGAATATTCATGAAAATGTCTGCAATTTACAGGAATACTTCTGTTCCACCATGTGTAATCCCAGGGACTGCCTGTATGGTGGACTATCTGTTGGGATATGCATAAAACAAATGTGTGCTTGAACATTTTTGGTGGTACTTTCTTTCACAAGGAAAGTATTTTACGGCTGGGGGAATCCCCCTCCCCTGCGCTATCACAGAATGTGAGCCTGTTCTCTTTTTTTTCTTACCATTTACTCCTACTTCTGAAAGGTGTAGTTTTATATTTGTTTCCAAGATGTAAACTACTTTACAAATACTTGTCATTAGTTTACCTCCTAGTCTGGCTCCTCCTCCTATACTTCTCCTTTCTGGCAGAACCAATTCCCTAACTGAAACCCAAAAAGGTCTCCCAATATGACTCCCATTACCCATGAGCCACCACAAAAGGGAGGAAAAAACAAAGCTCGTCCTGTAACATACCACGCTAAAAGACACATGAAAACAGGAAATAGTCAACCACAAAGCCTGGGTCGGAGGGTGGCACTCAGTTGTGCATCCAGGAAGACCAGGACTCGGAGTAATAAAGATTACATATGCCTGGCATGGTTGAACCTGAAAGCTATGCACCTTCACTGCAAAATGCCCTGCATCAAACATATGATGGTATATGTGGGGGAGGCAAAATGGTGACTGAGTAACTCACTTTGCTCACAGCACCCCTTCTGCTCCGGTTGACTGTTAGCCTAGATCAGGGAAACTGGAAGAGAAACCTGAAAAGTGGCCTGGGATGAGGTGCTTCGCAGGCTGGGGACTGTTGTGTTTGGGCCTCAGGCCCACATGGTGTAGAGATACGTACACCGACACTGAATAGTACAGTGCAGTAAATAGCCACGAGCATGTGCACCCGGGCCCTTTTATTAGCAGGTCCACATCACTCATGACGCCTCTGAGGGATGCTTGTGGGGGTGCAAGTGTGCCCACTCCCAAAGGAGAGTGGTTACTAACTCTGTGTCTGTCAAGACACTAGAACGTGTCTCGCAGGACAAACCATTCCTCCCAAATATTAATAAAAACAAAGGCTCCCTAGTCCAACCTGTAGGGAGAAACAACAATGAAATATACACCACAGGGTACATCAGCTTCTCGATCAGGCATCTGAAAGACCGCAGACCAGGACCGGTTACTCCAGCCATAGCAGGACAATCTCATCGGGCACTCATCGTTTAACCTGAGGGACTCAGGACACGAACGCTTGCTTAGAGATGTCAGCTACCCTCCAGTAACTTGCCGGTGGAAACATGTTGTTTGGTCCCAGGTAGTTTCCTTTCACTGACATGGAGGATGGTATGTGGTGGGTAACAATAGTTCGTTGACTGGGTGCGTCAAGATCATGGTTGGAGTCCGTTGGGGAAAGTTCATCGAATTGTTGGGGGATCGCCTGAAGTCTCTGTTAGACTGTCTTACTGTGTCTGGTGACATGTCGGTGGGGCAAATGTCTCTTCCAACTCTCCCGCCTCGGGAGGCCCTTTGTCGGGTGTGCCACGGGACTACTTGTAGGTTGCGCTGAGGCTGCGTGTGTGCCGACTGGGGGCAGCTGCAAAACCGCAGAGGAGCCAGTAGCCAGTCTCTCGCACAAACCTCAAGGGTGTATGGGTCTTGGTCAGGATATGCTCTCGCTGCCACAGGGTTTTGCTTATCAGCAGTTTTGGCAACACTGTAGAACTCCAATCCATTTGTATTCAAGATGGTGTCGGTAGACGCACTTGATGAGGACTGGCATGTTGGCATTGCCAGCCGTGTGGTGAATCTGGACGATGGCAGGTGATGACTTGTCTTGACGGTGGCAGGCATTTAGTTTGGAGTCTATCACCTGAGGCAGGGAGTGGCCAGGTACCTCCATGTCCTTTGGGGAGGCACTTGCGTCTGTGTACTTGGACTTCATGGGCTGTTGAGATGTTGATGACAGGGGAGTGATAGACACACTGAGAAACGTAAGGCTTGAGACTCGGTTCGCGCAGGCTGTGAGGCTTACTCTCGGACTCCCGCTGTGCGGTTGCCAGTTCCTTCTTGGGTTATCACTCTCTTCCCTTGCTGTAGCTGTGTCAGGACTCACTCCTTTTGTAGCTCGGGTTCTCTTCACCGTCCGGCCCTGCGCTCACGATTTCCCCTTCTGACCTCAGTTGGTTGTCCGATTCTTGGTGTAGACCGTCCAGTCACACTTCCACGTTTCTTGCTGAGTGCGGTGTCATTGGGCCTGGATGACAGGTGGCAATGATCAGCTAGTAGGAGGGGTTTCTGGAGGGACTTTATAGCTACATGACAGCCTCTTCTGAATCTGTTCATGCACCTCTGCATTTGCGGTCAGGAGCAGGGATGCTGTTCGATTCCAACTGCCGACACTCGGGTTGGACGGTCTCACTGTGAAGCGATGGGTGCAATGCCGTTTGTGCTTGCTGCGGCTTATGTGTGATCCTCCCTTGGTGCTGTCTCCAGGGCCGTCGATCCGCCTTGGTGGCTGTCTGGTGTCTTTGGAGGTGTTCTTGGCTTGTGGTGATACAAGTCCTCGTGCTTCTCCTCTCATTGTCCTTAACGCGCGTGTTTGTCCAGCTCTTCTAGGTGACACGATTGCCACTCTTCTTCTGCTTCTTCTCCAGGTGCAGTGACATGCACCATGTTTCAACAAGGCCAACTGGTCCTTTTAACTTCACTTTTCTCTGGACCATGCGGGAGAGACTTCTGTCGCTCTTCTCGGCTGTCTGGCGAGCAGCCACTCACTTCAGTTGTTCCTTCTTCAGGCATCTTCTTGAAACTCCTACTCCGTGTGTTCAATCTTCCGGGAATGGCTTCCACGAGCTGTAGAGAGCTGTGATGGCAGCTGGCCGCTTGTGGTGTGCGACTCTCCTCTTGTCAGCCTTGGGTCACTGACGACTCCTTGTTGAGGCTGTTTGAGGGAGGACAGTGTGCTGCGTTTGGCCCCTTCCGTGCTCTGTTGCTACTGTGGAGATGTATGGGATCTCTCTGCTGATTCCAGCAGTGCTTCTTTTCTTTCCTTTGGAGAGGTCTCCTTTCCTCCTGGGCATTTACCCATGCTGGCGTGCTTCTGGGTGCATTTGTTACGCACCTCGGACTGCGCACACTTCATCTTTTCTTGGGCGCCCTCTTCTGGTACCGGGTGTGCCTGCTCTTCCTCCTTGCGGTGGTAGCCGTGCACCACCAGGGGTGTGTGGCGCGCTCTTCTCACTTGTGGTGGCCGCCACTGGTTGCGCGCTCTCTGCTCCAGTCTTTCTTGTACTTTTGGCGGGGTAATCTCCCTTGAGCCATTGCTCGATTGTCTAACCTTGATGATGTTGGCTCTTGTCGACGTTGCTGCTTGTGCTCCAAGTTTCCAACGCATCCCTTTTTCTAGCGCCTCCCTACGGGGTTTGTTGGTCTCTTCCCGTGCTTCTTGTGGCAGATGTAGTTCCGCAAATGGCAGCCAGGTGGCACTGGCTCCGAGGCTGGATACGGCGGTAGTGTTATCGATGTGGCAGGCATTCAGGGAGGTGTACGCAAGGAGGGAAACTTCCACCTGCGTTTGTTAATCCTTCCTGGAGCAGGGTAGCGAGTGTCGGTGTTGTAGTAAGTAGGTCCACAAGCAGATTAGTTTCAAGTAGGCTTTATTCAGGATGAAGAACAGCTTAGCATCCAAAATAGGGAACAGCATAGATAACGAACAACTCCCTTCAGAAACCACTATCTTCCGCCCCACATTCTACCATGACCTCACAGGTTCTAAGAACCACAGGCGTGACATAAGCATGGAATACCACACACCTCCCCCTTAAACAAAAAAAAACAAAAACCCACAATAAAAGGAGAGAAAGGAAAATAAAAAAAACACTAAAAACGAACAAAATCCCTGAATTTCAGAGGAGTAAGTTTCACACGAGAACTCCTACGTGAAACACCTGAATCATGAAAACAATTAGTGGAAACATCAGTAGAAGCACTGTCGTGAAGAGGAAAACTAGAAAAACTATCATTGGAAACATTCTCATGAACAGTATTATCAGAAATGCTAACATTGGTTGCATTATCATGACAGGATCCTTCACTCTGAGGAGAAAGATTATCAAAAACTTCATGAGTACCAGAAAAGCAAGAATCATCATTTACAACATGTGGGTGCTCAGAAAACTCCAGATTGGAATGTTGAACAATAGACTGAGAAAAATTAGGTTTGCATAAGGAAATACGTCGAAAATTCCAAATCTTACCACCCTCAACTCTCACGGCTTTACTAAAAACCTCAGTCACAACAACAGGACTAGACCATCTAGAAACACCTTTGCGAACAAGACCACCAAATTTCACACGCACAAAGTCGCCAACACGTAACTTAGGAGAGTTGGTTTTCTGGGGAAAATTCTGTGAAATTTTCGCTTGGTATTTCCTAACACGATCCCTAACACCTTTAAGATCCAATTCCAAATAATCACTATCCCTGGCCTTCAACCACCAGGGCATGAGCTTGGAGCCAGGTTTCCTACAATGCAACATCTCAAAAGGAGATAACCCAGTCACAGAATTAGGGGACATACGATAAGTGAAAAGGGTAGCTTGCAAAGCTTCTCTCCATTTCAAACCACTGCGTAATGCTAACTGACAAGACTCCTTAATTACCCTGTTAAAACGTTCGACTTGACCATTTGTTTGAGGAAAATAATTGGAAACTCTCTTGTGAGTAATTCCACAGCTGGAAAGAAAAGATGTAAAAACAACACTGACAAACTGAGGACCATTATCGTAGATAATTTCTTCAGGCAAACCTTCTCTGCAGAAAACTTCATTCAAAAATTCGATAATGACATCAGAATTGACCTTCTCCACAATTTTCAATTCAGGCCATATAGAAAAGTAGTCGACCAAAACAACAGCAAACATATCTTTTCCAGACTGATAATTAAAAGGACCAATAATGTCAATACCTAACTTACGCCAAGGGCTCTGGGCAAACTCAATGGGGGTAATGCCACCAGCAGAAATGGGTTTAACAGTTTTATCGCTCAAAGAACAAGGAGTACAGTTGCTGACCCACCTGTCAATCATAGCATTCATACTGGGCCACCAGTAAAATTCCCTAGTCCTTCTCTTCGTTGTGGACATCCCCATATGCCATTCTTGAGCCAGATTGCAAATAGACTCTCTGATATCCTTGGGAGGAACAATTTTATCAGATCTAAAAACCATGCCAATATTTTCCATCAATTCATCCCTAACTTTAAAGAAAGAGGCCAAATCACCACTCAATTTCCTATCTTCAGGCCAACCATCCCTTAAAAAGGCTTTCACCTTCATCAGGACATCATCCAGTTGCATAGCTTGTGCCCATAAAGCTTCAGAAATCAAGTTGGAATGGTCATTTCCAGAAATAATGTTAACGTCACACAAAGTAAAAGCAACATCACATTCCTCGGGATGCACAACGTTGGAGCTATCACAAACAGGAAATCGTGACATGAAATCTGCATGAACATTTAGACGTCCTGGGACATAAACAACCTCACAACGATACTCTTGCAACTTGGCAGCAAGTCTCGCTAAGCGAGCAGTAAGAATCCTACCCCCTCCCGCTGATGACATACTGACAAGGGGTTTATGATCTGTCCTCAAAGAAAATTTTGTACCCCAAAGAAATTGGCGGAAATGCTGGACCGCCCAAGTACAAGCAAGTAGCTCCTTCTTTATCGTAGAGTAATTAAACTCAGCACCCCGCAGAGTCCTAGAAGCATAAGAGACAATATACTCTCCAGATTTATCTTTTTGCATCAAAACTGCACCAAGGCCAACATTGCTAGCGTCCACACACACAATACATTATTTGGCAACAGAAAATGGTTTTAGGAAAGGGGCCTCAACAATTTTACTTTTGAGAGTGTCAAAAGAAACTTGTTGGTCGTTACTCCATACAAATTTTGCCTGTTTCTTAAGTAAAGATCGTAAAGGATGAACAATTGTTGAATAATTCTGTACGAATTTTCCATAAAATTCAGTGAGAAGAAGAAAGGATAGCAACTGCTCTTTGGAAGTAGGAATAGGAGCTGAGGTAATACTTTTGACATGGTTGATTTTGGGCTTGATACCTTCACTAGAAATCTCATGGCCCAAATACTCAACTTTAGATTGTCTAAATTTACATTTGGAAAACTTCAAAGTGAGACCTTTTTCTTGCACATTGCTTAAAACTGAATGGAGATTACAATCATGCTCTTGAAAATCTTTGCCAAAGATTAAGATATCATCTTGAAACGCTATTGCACCTTTACAATTCTTTAACAACTCCTTCATCAAACGTTGGAAAACAGAGGCGGCATTAGCCAGCCCGAAAGGCATCCTCAAATATTGAAACATACCTTCCGGGGTAACGAATGCAGTCAATTTTTTAGAATCTTCGTGCAATTCCACCTGGTGGTATGCGCTGGCCAAATCAATTGTGGAAAATACAGTGGCACCAGAAAGAGAAGAAATTAATTCGTGAATATTGGGTAGAGGATGTTTGTCAACCCGGATTTCTTGATTTAAACTGCGAAGATCAACACATAAGCGGAGATCCCCGGAACTCTTAAGTGACAAAACAATGGGAGAAACCCACGGGGAAGATTCAACAGGTTAAATAATTTTTTTTAAAATAAGGTCATCCAAAATTTCTCTAAGTTTGCCTCTATAGGCTAAAGGAACGTTCCTAACCTTATGTCTAACAGAGACTGCATCATCATTCAGGATTATCTTGTGTTTAAAATTAGAAACTTTTCCAAGAGTATCTTTAAACACATCAGGAAAATTCAACTTAAGGTTGTTTACAAAAACGGAATTCTCAGGAATCTTACAAGAATTAATTTCAGACAAAGAATGTACATTCAAATCCGTAAAACAGACAGGGGGATTGGAATTGGGATCAAGTTTGATTCCTAAATCGCGTTGATGTGGCCACCCCAGGATAGCAACTCCCTTAGTAGCCACATACACCTTTCCCCTGGTGACTCTATCTCTGACTTGGATAGTAGCCCAAAAGAAGCCCTCGAGGTTTATCTTTTTTCCAGTGTAACCTCCGGGTTGAATATCAGATATTAACAATTCCCTGTCTTTCCACAAATCATTGAACAACTTCAAACCAATGATAGTATACCATAAACAGGAATCTATCATTAATTCAATTGAAAGGTTGTCAATTAAAATAGGACAAGAGGGAAATTGTTTATGTTCAACTTCATCTACAGAAAGTATGCAATTAAAACTATTGAGAACCTCCTCTTCTTCTTGAGAAATGTAGTTAATTTTTTGGAGAGAACGACAAACGTTACCAAAATGTCCTTTTCTCTTGCATTTTACGCATATTCTATCCCAGGCAGGACATCCTCTGTAATTGCCAAGATGGTTAGGACTTCCACACCGATAACATGCAATATTTCTTTTGGGAAAAAATTTGTTATCAGAAAAGTTCCTATTATCTACGAACTTCTTATCAATGTCTTTTTTGTAAACACCTTTAGAACTAGAAGAAACTTGGCTTTTAACTAGAGAAACCTCTGGTTCAGTAATCTGTGGTTTAGATGCAGATGCAGTACCTCAGATCTCGGATACAAATAATTCGGACTGCTCAATTCCCTTGGCAATATTAATTACTGCACTAAGAGAAGATTCAGTGCCTAACCAAAGTCTCTCTTGGAATTTTTTGCTCTTAGTACGCATCATGATCTGGTCTCTGAGTACCTGTTCATAAGAAATCGTTTCAAAAGCACAAGAACAAGCTAAAGGTGCTCCCGATCGTCACCAAGAAATGTGTAGTAAGTAGGTCCACAAGCAGATTAGTTTCAAGTAGGCTTTATTCAGGATGAAGAACAGCTTAACATCCACAGCAGGGAACAGCATAGATAACGAACCACTTCCTTCAGAAACCGCTATCTTCCGCCCCACATTCTACCATGACCTCACAGGTTCTAAGAACCACAGGCTTGACATAAGCATGGAATACCACAGGTGTGGGCTACCAGCTCACTCAGTCTGGGAGGTGGCGTGTGTCGGGGGTCAGCGAGGCAGGGTCGCACCAGACTCCTCTCACCTGGGCATCTTGCGGGTCCGATGAGGGGCGCAATCTTCTGCCCTCACGTGGGCAGTGCTGGCGCGGGCAGCGTCATACCTTCTGAAGTGCCGATCGAGGCACATGCAGTCACCTCTGGCTTGGTGCTGGCCTTAGCAGACTCTTCTGCTGAGGATTGGTTGCTGGGCCAGCCCGTGTGAAGGGCAGTCACCAGGTCAGCGTGCAGGCGAACATGGGGACAGACTGTCAGGCGCATGTCCAGGAGTGTGAGGCTGCACATCGTCCCTGAGAAACCGGGAGGCGTCTGTCTTCTCATGCTTCAGATAAGACCCACTCGTCACCATTGTTGTGTTTGGGCCTCAGGCCCACATGGTGTAGAGATAGGGACACAGACACTGAATAGTATAGTACAGTACTGGCCACGAGCACGTGCACCCGGGCCCTTTTTTTAGCAGGATCACATCACTCGGGATGCGTGTGGGGGTGCAAGTGTGCTACTAACTCTGTGTCTGTCGAGACACTAGAAACTATCTTGCAGGACACAACAGGGACTTCGCCAGTGGATGAAATCACGTCCGACTTCTAAGAACATTCGGGAGACTGAGGTCCGTGATTTATTTGTCACTGCTATAGTTGTGTCACGGATGCACACCGCAGATGGAGCTATTGGTCGCGTTCTCTCTCTACGCTGCCCTGGGTGGAGTATGCCACCTAAAATATCGAGACCGGCCCAGGAACGGACAGAAGCAGTACCTGCACACAGTGCTTTTTTTGGGCAAGCCCGCTCAAACACAGACCAGAGCAGCACAGGGGTGAGGAAAATCACAGTAAATGCCCACAAGGATTCAGGCGTTCGTCTCCAAGGGGATGGACTCGGGAAAGCTCTGAATCAAGTAGTCCAACAGCTGGGCAGCGGGGGCTCACTGGTCAATCCCAACCCCCCTAGTGCAGAGTTCTTTACCCTTGCTCCCATGGACACTTGCACTTTGGAGGGGCAGGTCCTGGTAGTGGGAAAAGAAACAGCAGTTGGGCCCACAGATCTTGGAGGGAGTAAATGGGCTAGTTCTCAGTTGGGATGTATCAGAAGGAGTCCACCCATCGTGCTCCCCCAATGGGAGCAAGGGTTTGCATAGGTGCTCTGAGGGGATGCCCAAAGGACTGTAGTAGCAAGAGTTTGCAGAGGCTGCACATGCTGGAGTAGAGCGCATGGCAAAGAAGGGATGTCCCATCACGACAGGTAGGAACGTTGCTTGGCGCTAAGGTTGATAGTGTCTCTGTGAAGGGGAAGGGGAGGCTAAGCCCTTGCAACAAAATACCCATATTCACAATTAAGCCTGCAAGGTCCGTGTAGCCTGGGTGTGAATCGAACCAGTGTTAATCGAGTATTGATGCTAGAATACCCCCCTCAAATCCGTTAGTAAAGGCTTCCATGTATACAGATTTTTGCCCTCGCAAAGAGGATACTGGAGAATTAGCGAATCCGGCAGACTCCACAGATCAAGGGGACAAGTTCTTTTCTCTAACTGATGGCTTGGAATCCTCCATCACAAGTACTGGCGATGGGGACTATGGCATGCAGAACTCCACTTCAGAGGCTAAAGGGATCTCCGCAAGCAGCACACTCAATGAGCCAAGAGGGGGGAGTCAAAAGAAGGGGGTCTAACCTGCAAATGAACCTGAGGTGCCCAGGGCTCTGAAGTGGGATTATTCTGCAATCGGCCAAGTGTATCCAAAGGGTCCCACCCAGCACATGACTTCCCCACATCCGGATAACAATCATCTGACCCCTGTTGGAGGAGAGCCCTCGCTTGGGCTAGTCAATAATTCAATAAATCAACTTCAGGAGGAAACAAGGACTGAGAGCAATTGGACCCAACTGGACACAAAAATATTGCACGGGCTATCAAGAAATGTCAACAAAATGTGTGCAGAAATTGGTGGTAAAATCTCTTCCGTAGAAGAGCATGCTGTCGCATTGTACCTGACATTCAGCAATCTCAGATGTCTGATATATTAACTCTCCTTAAGAGGGCCTTTCCCAAATGAATTACCTGGAACTAGGATTTGAAGGTGCATCGTGTACATCGCTTTCCATTGATGCTTAAAACAGCAAGATGAGCAAGATGTGAGACCAAGAGCTGTCTTACTATATTTTGGAAGATTCTTACTTGAGTAGGCAGTTTTCCAAAAGGCCTGTCTGAACGCTACTTGAAGTTACAATGGGCATACCTTGTGTGTCCAGCACAATTTCTGTCATGCTACTGTGGAGAGTAGATGGCGGCTTAAGCAGCTTATCGTCATTCCAGGACCTAGGCGAGGCTTTCTAACTGAAACCAGCCCGGCTGAAAGTTATCTTTAAGGACATTCATGTCTGAGATCAAGGCTCCAGGATTTCTGAATGACATTAAATGATTTCTTCTGGGACAGCAAAGGTCTTTTAAGTGGAAGGGGTGGCTTCTGTGTCAGGATTGGTCATTAACCTAATGTCGCCCCCTGCATTTAATGATGCCCAGAATGGGATTTTCTCCTTTTTCCCCCTTTGTTTCTCACTGCCTCTCTGTGGGGGTTAGTAGGCATTGGAGGGTCACCATAGGTGGGAACCTATACACAGGATTATGGATGTGTATTCATAACCATTCCATCCTTAGGGTTGCCTTCATTTCTCACCAGTACCATTTCGTTCTAATCTCTGTCTTTTTTCCCCTCTCTTTTCCTCTAGTCCTGTATTCATCATTCTCAAGCTGAGGAGGGGTAAGAGAGGTGGTATCAGGAGCTGAATCTGAAGCCCAAGTAATTCAGGTGGCATCTGAAGGGCTAAACATCAAAGAGGCTCAACACAAGGTTGCATTGGCTGTGTTTGTGTGATATACGTATGCAAGGGTCAACCGTGCATGCCTCTACCAAGCAGCCTGAACCACGAATATGATTAAATCTCGCATTCCTTTACCACGTTGCCTTTACCACACAATTTTGTGGTAAAGGCATGAATCGTAAGGGTGAATGCATGGCTAAATGCGTGACTATTTTGACCCAACCTGCCCCCCACCCTAAGCCCTAAATTGAAACCCCGAACCTGCCATGCCGACCTAACCCCTAAATGAGAAACTCCCTACCTGCCCCCGGCCCTAAGTCCTTAATTATAAACCCCCTATCTGCCCCCCTGCCCTGAGCCCTTCAAACGCCCCATTCCTTAAATGCTTCCACAAACCCAGACCATCAAGCTACACTAACCCCTCCTCCCACACTGAGCCCTAAAAAACTGCCCCTTCTTAAAAATGCCCTGATCCCCTTCCCCTCCCTGAGCCCTAAAAACTTGCTACCGACACCACCCAGAAAGCTACCCCCAGACACAACCCCTAAAATCCTACCATAACCCCCCACCCGCCCGTGGAACGACCTCCAGACCTGGCCCAGTCCCACTAAACTGTCTGGGTCCACTTCCTGTTCTGACGCTCCTGTCTCTGTTTTGAGTACCTGCCCATCGCGAACACTAGAGCGCATTTGCCTTAACCAGGCATATGTGTGGTTTAGGCAAATGCGTTGTTCGGGCAAGGGCGGTTATGCTTGCAGGCTTCTGGAACATGTGGCTCTGCCCACATAGTTCTGGATGTTTTCCATTGGATAAAGGTACGATTAATGACATCTTGGCAAGAGAAGCGCAGATATATGTGGTCTGGTAGAGGGAATGCTATTAGTGAAGCAAACATGTGGGACATCTTTCAGCCATGCACACAAGACAGAAAGCTATGCAAGGCAAGATTACTGAAGCAAAGGATTCGCAGGGTGGCTTATTACTGATCGGGAGGGCATATGAGAGGTTTTCCAGAGTTACAACAAGAGACTCTATAGAGAGGAAAAAAAAGAGGGATATGACGATAAGGATTTAAGGGACTATCTGGGGTCAATCCCATTTGGGAGGCTGGTGCTGAAGACCAGAATTCCTTGGACGCTCCTCTGTCATGAGAAAAAATTATTGCGGCCATAAAATGCCTGCCCTCAGGGAAAGCAGTAAGACAAGATCCCGCTAGAGTTTTTGAAAATGTTCTCCACCCAGCTAGGGGTAGTCTTGCAGTATACATTCTCACAGATACAAGGGGGACAGCTTGCCCAATCCTCATGGCCCTCAGCAAATACAGTAGTGTTCCTTAAAAAAGGCAAACCTCTGCAAGAGTTACAGTCATACAGGTCAATCACTATGATTAATATAAGCGTGGGCGTAAAATCCGTTTCGCGGGCGGATTTTTGATGATTTTGCGATCCACGAATCGTGCGAATTTGCCCAATAATCCGCAAATTTGCAAGCTACGAATTATTTTGCTTGGTCGCGCTTGAAAAAGTACAATATCGCGCGCGCGGCGTTGACTCTGAGCCTGCCGAGTTGTTTTTCTCCCAGTTTTGCGTGTGCTGTGCCATTTTCGATCTTGCTGCGTGATCGCGCAAGAGTTTTTCGAACGCAATTA
This sequence comes from Lissotriton helveticus, assembly GCF_964261635.1. NCBI lineage: Eukaryota > Metazoa > Chordata > Amphibia > Caudata > Salamandridae > Lissotriton > Lissotriton helveticus. The sequence goes on along the minus strand of NC_136069.1, from coordinate 1,675,795,975 downwards.
CGTTATCGCGGCTTGCCATCTTGCACAGCGAGAGTTTGACAACGCGAGTACGTCATAAAGGCCCGCGATCACGCATTGCGAAGTAAAAAATGCCAAACACGTAGAAGCTGCGCGCAGCTGACTTCCGGCGGGAGATTTGAACAGCTCGCGTTCCCGAAATTGCAAAAATTGCAATTCTGCACAAGAAATCCACTGCAGGAAGCATAATCCTTGAGAAAATGATGATTTTATTCAGAATAACTCCTCAGATTGACATTTGGCTGCACTTTTTGGTGCAGGAGTCAATTTTTTGGGGTGGGGTGGGAGGAAGGAAGTGCCCGAGTCTCCAACTTCCTGTTTCTGTCCAGCAGGCTCCTCCCAGTGCTTTGTCCATGTCCTGGTCACTTTTCATTTGGCTGTGGAGCTGGAAGGATTACTTTTTGTGGCTACTGCTGGATATTTGTATTTGAGGACTTTTTGGACTTTGGAGTTTGGATCACTTTTGGACTTGAGATTTTACAAGTAAGTTGGTGTTGTTTGTTTGGGGCATTGCAGTTGAGGCAACTCCAGTTCTAAAACTTTGTTGACAACTTTAACAAAATATATATTGTGGTGGGTAGCTAGCCACAGTATCCAGTAGGCCCAGGGTTAGTCATGGGTACATGATACAACTGTTTCTGTGATTTTTTTTAAACTTAATTCTCATTTATGTCATGGAATTTTAGCTCACTGTAATATATTTTTATTTTTTTATTTTGGGGTGCCTGTAAAGCCTTACTAGCCAGTAGGCCCAGGGGTAGTGAGTGGCGCATGGACCAAGTCTTTCTGTGGGGTGTATTGAATGTAAACATCAGTGGCACTTGTGATCGGAGAACCTACCTGCAGGCCTGACACTCTCTCCTGGGTCCCAAACGCTATGGTCTCGCCGCGCTGCTTCGCAACACCTCGCGGCTGGAGACTACAGCTCCCAGGGAGCCTTGCGACCACTTCCTGCTTCCTGCACACAGCGCGCCCGGAGGCGCTACTTAACGAGGACGCTCCCTCGGTGGAGCGGGGGATAATCAGTGGCACTTGTGACCGGAGAACCTACCTGCAGGCCTGACACTCGCTCCTGGGTCCCAAACGCTGTGGTCTCGCGGCGCTGCATCACAACACCTCGCGGCTGGAGACTACAGCTCCCAGGGAGCCTTGCGACCACTTCCTGCTTCCTGCACACAGCGCGCCCAGAGGCGCTACTTAACGAGGACGCTCCCTCGGTGGAGCGGGGATAATCATTGGCACTTGTGACCGGAGAACCTACCTGCAGGCCTGACACTCGCTCCTGGGTCCCAAACGCTGTGGTCTTGCCGCGCTGCATCGCAACACCTCGCGGGTGGAGACTACAGCTCCCAGGGAGCCTTGCGGCCACTTCCTGCTTCCTGCACACAGTGCGCCCGGAGGCGCTACTTAATGAGGACGCTCCCTCGGTGGAGCGGGGGATAATCAGTGGCACTTGTGACCGGAGAACCTACCTGCAGGCCTGACACTCGCTCCTGGGTCCCAAACGCTTTGGTCTCGCCGCGCTGCATCGCAACACCTCGCGGCTGGAAACTACAGCTCCCAGGGAGCCTTGCGGCCACTTCCTGCTTCCTGCACACAGCGCGCCCGGAGGCGCTACTTAACGAGGACGCTCCCTCGGTGGAGCGGGGGATAATCAGTGGCACTTGTGACCGGAGAACCTACCTGCAGGCCTGACACTCGCTTCCCTTGGCCAGGGGAGTCCTAGAATGATACAGGATGATGTGTCACCATTAGTTGTGGACACACCTACGATCTATAATCCCCTATTGTTCAGGTGCATGCTGAAAGGCTGGATGATCGGCCAGATATCCCTATCATGGAAATAGAGCGCGTACCGCTTCCCCCACGTTCGGCTAGAATATTTAAAAAAGAAAGCAATACCAAGTGTTAGAAAGGCGAACCCGGGGGAGGCAGAAGATGTCTGACTGACCACCCCTAGGTCCCCCTCTCCATCGAGAGGTAGCCGAGCGTTATCGAGAGGCCTCCTGGGTGAGGGTCCTCTCCTAGGATCGTACAGCAGAGTAACCACAACACTACAAACGGACACCACACAAGAGGTTAAGTTCTTAAGCTTTATCAGGGATAAAGGTTGCTGGTTCTCAGCGGTATGTACAGGCAGATCGAGGGATCTGTAGAGTCTCGTAAAAGGGACGAGGTAGCGGGACAGTCTCAATATGGGTGCAGGAAGGGATACCCTGCGCACAGCTCTCAATCCTCGAGCCGGGGGTTCCGAGAGGTTGAGCCACGGCAGCGCCAGCAGGACTCGACAGGTGGTCGGTAACGGAGAGGAGGCCGCGGCAGCGCCAGCAGGCCTCGAGGTGGTTTCGGCGAAGATGGGCCGCGGCAGCGCCAGCAGGCTCTCAAGATGGTTCAGCAAAGGTGGGCCGCGGCAGCGCCAGCAGGCTCTCAAGATGGTTCAGCCGCGGCAGCGCCAGCAGGCTCTCAAGATGGTTCAGCAAAGGTGGGCCGCGGCAGTGCCAGCAGGCTCTCAAGATGGTTCAGCCGTGGCAGCGCCAGCAGGCTCTCAAGATGGTTCAGCAAAGGTGGGCCGCGGCAGCGCCAGCAGGCTCTCAGGGTATCTTCAGGTTACAGGAAAATGAGTTCTTCTGGTGTCGGCCGTGACAGCGTCAGCAGGGCTTTCCAGTCCAGGATACAACTGGCGTCCTACTCCGGGGCTGGCCCAGATATAGGACTGGGGTCCTTTGATGTCCGGACCCTCGCGCCTGGGGGCCAGAGGGGCCGGGATGATGGTGTCCAGACACCCAGCAGGGGGGTGGAGCCAGCGCCCAGGGAGGCCGGAGGGCGATCGATACCAGGCATCCGGGGACGGCTGGAGGGCCATCGAAACTCCCCTTCCTCCGGGATCTGTCGAGTGGCCACTCGACCACCTGGGTGGATCTTGGTGCCTCGATGTTGGGGCTTCGCTGGGGCCTGGGCCGGGGCCGAGGCCACGTGTTCGTGACGTGGTGGGCCCAAGATGGAGTCGGGCGAGGCCTCGTGCTCAGGACGTGATGGGCCCAAGATGGAGCCAGGCCGGTAGGGGTGGTCCGGGATGGTAACCGAACCGGCAGTGTTGGGGCATGCAGGGTCGATGTCGTTCTGGGCCCCCCATGCGGGAGGGGTAGGACCACGCCATGAGGCCGGGTCCAACACCAAGGCGAAGGGGGAAGCACAATCAGAAAAAAACTGATATAGCTAATCTTAAAAGGGGTCCCCCTCCTGACTCAATGACAGATAAACGATCCTATTTGGGGTACATAGGGACAGTACCATCGCCTGCCCAAATACATACTATCGCAGTACATACTGGCTTAGTAGATATTGGAGGCAGGGAGGACAAAGGTGAAGCGTCAGAATATTCTAGTACTGAGGTTTCCCTGCTGAGTACCTCTATTAGTACCCGTGTGTCCTTGTCAAGTCTTTATAATAGTTATGATGATGAAGGGTTATCAAATTCCCCTAGATTCTCTCCTGCATCTCCTCCAAATATAAACTATATATCTCCCACAAATGTCAAAATCAAAAAAAGAGGGGGTGTATCATTAATGACTCTGCAAGCAAAGATACAGAAGAGGAGTTCCATTTCAACACAGGTGGACGTGGTTGAATCACCGACTCCTCCTATGGTCTCTTTAACGACAACTCATTGCTCCCTTAGTGAAGGTGGCTTTTTGGGAAAAATTGAAAGTTTGGTTAAAACACTAATACAGCCTCTGCTAGAGAAGATTTCTTTGTGCAATACGCACCTAGATTTGATCGTGAAAAAGGTCGAAAAAAATACTATTAGCTGAACTTGAAAAGGGTGTAAATATCATAAAATCTAGAGGAACACCTGCCATAACGATATCAGCACCCAAACAAGTCCCATTATGCTCCACACCCTCTATAAAAACAAACCAAGTTGGGAAAAAACCAATCGGCCCTCCCCCGAAAAAAGTACACACACCCCCTCTGTTGAATAAAAAGCCTGGGCTTGATATTCAAACTTTAAGTAAAGCAGACAACCAAGGGGGGACAAATTTGATCGCGGATAATTTGACCGTGGAAGAAAGGTCAGAGCCTCTGCAAAATAAGGCTATTAAGGAGAATGGGACAGGGAATTCTCACAATACAAACTGGCCTTCACACAGAATAGTCGACTTACCGCCAGAAGCTGCGCCCTACGCAATAGTCATGGCGGGGGTTCCCGAGCTCCCTATGGGCACCAGGGAAGATCATCGAGCTCTAAGAAATAAAGTGACCCATTGGTTACGCAATAATAGACCCCGGCCTGCCCATATTAACGGGGAAATTCGAAACGTCAGGCGTTCAATCTGGGTGGGCTCACGACCCAAAGATAAGAAAGGGGACGTAATTATTGTAAATTTTAAAGACCATGGAGCTGTTAGGCATATTGGGGACTGGTACGATTCAAGATGTAGCGATTCCATCTCTACTCATTATCTTAGCTACTTCTATCCATAATTTCCAGTACAACAGTCTAAAAACAGGGAGCCAGTAAGGCAGCCTATAAACAGGTCTGGCTTTAACCAATATGGATTCAGCCAGACTTCTTTTCCCCAGATACACAGACCACTTAATTTCCATCTAATGCATTTTTATCCATCAACTCCAGGACCTAATTATGGAAATAATTACTTCTGGGACAATAGAGGTTCTGCCACACCTGTTTACAATATACCAACCCATAATCGATTTGACGCCCTCTCAGGCCTTGAATATGTGGATATGTGGATTGACACAAGAAGGATACTTGTCAGACCACTATATTAGACTCAGGGGACACTACTGGTGATTTCAAGGGGAATCCAAAAGAACATATGCCAGTGGAGGGTAATGAGGTTACTAGGCAAGCAGAGTCGGTCCCAAAAATTATTTATGATGACAGTGAAGAGGATTGCTGTAAGACCTTAAGCACCCCAGTGTTAAAAGAGGGGGATAAGTGTGGAGCAAGTTCCCCTTCTGAAAAGGTTTTGGGCAATAATTCCTTGGGTGATCTTATAGCAAATGAGTTTAGGAAATCCTGTACACTCCTATTTTGGAATGGGCAGGATTAAGGAATAAAATTAAAAATCAATCCTGGGAAACTGTTATAAATGATCGGGACATCCTGGCCCTTCAAGAAACCTGGTCTACCGATCCAGTGTTTATAAATGGGTATAGAAGCTTTTTTACTCCGGCCGTGGGGGGTCAATATGGAAGCGCAAAGGGAGGCTTAATTACGTTTCTTTCAAACCAGCTTAAGTACGAGAAAGTTTATTTTATCCCTAAATCTAGTTACTACCAAGTAATAACTCTAAGCACTAAGAAGGGAATTAATGTTGTTGTCATAAACTTTTACAATAATATTCCGAAAAATGAAATTCCCAACACTCTTAAAATGCTTAGGGGCGATTTACAACATGAAATCGACAAAAAAAATAGGGAATTGATAATTTTATGGGTGGGGATTTTAATTGTCCACTCTGCTCAAAGGGTAAACAAGGGACCTGTGGCCTAATGTTAGAGCAGGATATCAATCTAACACATTTTGACCACTCCTTGATCGGGAACTTATTAAATGAATTACTGTTCATGTATGACCTGGGATATGCTAATGAAATTGCCCAAAAACCTACTTCCTTCGGCCCCACATTCATTGGTAGAGGAGCATCGTCTACTATTGACTTTATCATTACTTCAAATAGTTTTAGTCACAAGATCGAAAGGATGAAGACTATAGAGTTACCTTTAAGCGACCATCTGCCCCAAATAATAGAGGTTGAAAACCCTTTCTTTGAACATCATGAAGATGTGCTCTCCAGAAGGACAGTCTCTGACGTGGTTCTGGGGAGGCAGAATGGGTATACTCTAAAATGGGGTAAGGTTGTTCCAGAAATGTTCCTCGCGAAACTGCTGAACGTTTGTCCAGAAAGTTTCGAAATTTGCCTAGGGGAGAAGTCTCACAGCGAGCAGATAATAGAGAACTTTAATATAATAGCTACTGAGATTAAAAATAGTCTGCGGGTAGAGGCAAAGAAAAGAATAAAAGTTGGTTTGACAATGCATGCACAAGGGCACTGACTGACTTGAAACATGCTATTCACAGGTCACCCCGAGACCCGTTAGAAATAAGAGGTTTGAAGAAAATATATAACGAGGCTCTAAATAATAGAAAAAATGTTATAAAAAATGAGGCCCTAGCAGCCCTCTGCGAGGCCTCACAGTCCAAGGATGCATCTGCATTCTGGAGGGCCGTTAACACCCCTTTCCTCTTTGACAATTCCAAGGCCCGCATGGAGGTAGCAATTGTTGAGGAGGACTGGGTGGAGCACTTCTCAAACCTTTATAGGTCTCAAGATAGTTCCCACACTATAGATTATTTTTCTCTGTCTATGGGCAATAAGGGAGCAGGGGTTGAAAAATTGGTAATAACTTTGGATGAAGTCATGATGGGTGTGAAAGCAACGAAGGGAGGCAAGGCAGAAGGGCCTGATGGGATCCCTGCAGATCTATATAAAGCAAACACTGAGATCTGGGGCCCCATACTGGTGCAGCTTTTCAATGCAGCACTTGCAAGGGACCTAAATCCGTCTTGGTTCACCTCGGTGATTGTACCCATACATAAGAAGGGAGATAGACAAGATTGTGCCTGTTATAGGCCAATCTCCCTCCTTGACTCATCCGTAAAAATCCTTGGAAGAATCATCTTGGCAAGACTCCAGAGCTGGGCGGAGGAAAATGATATAATGAGTGACCTACAGTATGGATTTCAGAAGGGCATTGGAACTGTTGAACAATGCTTAAACTTAATGATTGTGCAGCAAAAGTACACCAGGGTAAAAGGTGAACATCTGTATTTTACGTTTGTCGACCTTTCGTCGGCGTTCGACTGTGTTTCACATACTAAATTGTGGGCAATCCTGAAAGGGCTGGGCGTGGAAGATCCTATCATTCGCTTCCTGAGAGAACTATACTCAGGAGCTACAGCTTCAGTCCGCTATGGTAGGGGGGGTGAATGTACTAGAAAATTTAAGGTGGGACGTGGAGTACGCCAGGGGGGTGTTCTGGCCCCCTTCCTATTCCTGCTTTATATAAACGGACTTGAGCATCGTCTACTGCAGGAGTGCAGGGATATGCCCAGGGTCGGTAAGAGATCTATCCCTGCATTCCTGTATGCGGACAATGCAGTCTTAATGGCACGCACTCCCTTGGCCCTACAAAAATTGATATCATCATTTGAGAAGTTCATGTTGAGTCTAGATCTAAAAATCAACTGTAGCAAAACTTTCTCCATGAACTGTGACACAAGATCTGGAAAGCAGATGAAAAGAATGTTTATAAATTACGTTCCTTTGGAAAATACTACTACCTTCCCTTATGTGGGTATTTTGTTTCATGAATCCGGGGTTTGGACAAGTGCTGTAAAGGCCAGAACTCTTTTGTTCCGAAAAACCATAATGGCCTTAAAGACTTTTATAAAAAAGCTGGGCAAAAAAACAATAAGAGAAATCCTGACTATATATAATGCCACGTGTACATCGGTAGCATTGTATGGTGCCGGTCTTTGGGGGTATTCGAACGTAGAACCAATTCAAAAAGCCGAAAACAAATTCATGAGGGATGTCCTAGTGGTACCACAAAGCGTTTCGACTTACATTTGTCATATTGAACTGGGACAACCTCATATTTCGGATATAATTAGAACACAACCCATCCTCTTGTGGCATAGGGTATGGACAACTAACGAATGTGTCATGAATCGGGCTATGCTGCAGGACGTAATAAAAATGGAAAAAGTGGGTAGACTTGATTGGCTAGTTTACGTTAAACATTTTATGACTCAAATTGGCTGCCGACAATACTATGAGGACCCACTTACCATGGGGAATATACTCAGAAAACTGCTGAAGAAACTATGTTTGGAATACCTCGAAGACAAGAGAAGGCGAGAGGAAATGAGCAAAAAGACAGTTACCTCGCACATCTTGTTATTAACTGGCAACAAAGTACAGCCATATTTAACCCTCCCGATGTCTAATTATGACCGATTTCTCTTGACCCGTTTTAGATTAAACATAGTTTTTAGATTCTTGTCCTTCCCAGAAATGAATTCATGGTTGCGAAATTTACCCACTTGCCCATGTGATGATTCCTCGCCCCAATCTGACATCCATATTTTATTTTTCTGTAAATTTTATATTATGCCACATAGGAAACTCATAATCCCATTCCTTAAAGAAATGAACTTAAACAGATGCCGTCCAGCCTTTTTAGAATTTCAGAGAATGGACATGGTTTTAACTGTTGCTGTAGTTTTAAGATTTTTTAAACTTGTTTTTAAATTACGGAAAACAATTGGTGATGTTTAAATGAAATGGAATGTAATAGATTTGTCACTTTTTAAATGTCCCTGTGTAAAATTGTAAATTTCATGTTGCTACTTTTATGGTTATTGTTTTTTAACTGAATAAAGTACTTTTTGAACTTTGAATGTAAACATCATTGAGGGCATGGATGGCATTGGATTGTGGTGATTTTTATGTGTTTTTCGATTTTTTGGGGTGTTGTTGGGGCCTGGCCATGTGGGTGGGGGCCATTTGAGCCCTGGTACAGGCAGGGCCTGGCCATGTGGTGGGGGTCAAGGGGCCATTTTGAAGGCAGGCAGTGTGCTCAGGCCTGCACCCATTTTGCCTTGCTTTCATCCATTATGCCCAGGAAACGAACATAAATCAAACATTCGCACTAAAAATAAAAAATCTAGCATTGCAATGCATTTTACTGAACTCAACCACAACGTGGCTCAGCTGAAATTTTTGGTGCTTGAAGTTGTCTGTAAAAAGGAAGGAAAAGACAACAACAAAACACTCCTCCAGCGTGAGACAGCTTGGATCTACAGACTACAGGCCATGAAGCCACATGGCCTCAATGACCGAATCGAACTTAGTTGTTTTCTATAGTACCGCAGATGGTACATACGTTTCACCCTGTATCTTTTGTTCCTTATGCTTGGGTACAAACATTGTATATTGCTTACATTTCACCTATGCCGCCCTTAACCTAACACTCCTTTCCAAGATGGCCGTCACACCCATCGCCACACGTTTAGTCCTTCTTTCATTTTCACGACCCAACCACGTGATCACCACTCCGCGTAGCTACCCATAACTTACACCCCCTCCACTCCGTTCACACTCCGCGAGTCCCTTGCGACCGAACCGTGGAACTTCGAGTCGACCCATTCATTATCCCCAAGTAAGTAGGAGCTCCGACAAAAACCCACGTTTTCAATTTTTGTTACGCCGGGCCAACACTGTTTTTAACAGGTTGTTTAATCCTTTCCCATTTTCAGAGTCGCATCACCTTCCATGATCCGGACACGTAAGTGTTTCTCCCGAACCTTTCGCCCCCCCATGACCGATCCACCCTCCCTCCATTTTTAAAAAAAAAAGCACCGACAATGGTTTTCCTTAAAAGCACGTATACTGGTTTATAAGGTACACAACCTCCTCAGCACAAATGTTTTCTCTCACCGAAATGAAATGTAATCAATTTAAATGCAACTTCATCTATGTTATGTTTTGAATGGTAAAAGCGTTTTATTGTGTTTACAGAGCTCCTTGACAAAGGGCACTTCCTGCCCGAAATGAATCGGAGCATTTTCTGAAATCATCAGTAATGATTTCCTTGTGGTTAAACTAAAACATTGGAGTATAAGAACTCATGAACTTTTACAATCAATGAATATGATCAAATCTTTGAATAAATAATCGATTGTCATAATCCACAACGGAGTCTGTCTTTATATGACGAACCTGATGCGTGTGCCCAATTCCAAGGATGCGTTTACTCCCCTTGTAACGCACTCAAGCAGTGTCTTGAATGTAAACATCATTAAGGGCATGGATGGCATTGGATTGTGATGATTTTTATGTGTTTTTCGATTTTTTGGGGTGTTGTTGGGGCCTGGCCATGTGGGTGGGGGGCATTTTGAGCCCTGGTACAGGCAGGGCCTGGCCATGTGGTGGGGTCAAGGGGCCATTTTGAAGGCAGGCAGTGTGCTCAGGCCTGCACCCAGTTTGCCTTGCTTTCATCCATTATGCCTAGGGGTACTTAGTGGTGCATGGACCAAGTCTTTCTGTGGGGTGTCTTGAATGTAAACATCATTGAGGGCATGGATGCCATTGGATTGTGGTGATTTTTATGTGTTTTACGATTTTGTGGGGTGTTGTTGGGGCCTGGCCATGTGGATGGGGGGCATTTTGAGGGCTGGTACAGGCAGGGCCTGGCCATGTGGTGGGGGTCAAGGGGCCATTTTGAAGGCAGGCACTGTGCTCAGGCCTGCACCCATTTTGCCTTGCTTTCATCCATTATGCCCAGGGGTACTCAGCGGTGCATGGACCAAGTCTTTCTGTGGGGTGTCTTGAATGTAAACATCATTGAGGGCATGGATGGCATTGGATTGTGGTGATTTCTGTGTGTTTTTCGACTTTTTGGGTGCTGTTGGGGCCTGTCCATGTGGGTGGGGGCCATTTTGAGGGCTGGTCCAGGCAGTGCCTAGCCATGTGGCTGGGGGTCAAGGGCCCATTTTGAAGCCAGGCACTGTGCTCAGGCCTGCACCCATTTTGCCTTGCTTTCATCCATTATGCCCAGGGGTACTCAGCGGTGCTTGGACCAAGTCTTTCTGTGTGGTGTCTTGAATGTAAACATCATTGAGGGCATGGATGGCATTGGATTGTGGTGATTTTAGTTTTTTTTGGTTTTTTGGGGTGTTGTTGGGGCCTGGCCATGTGGGTGGGGGCCATTTTGAGCCTTGGTACAGGCAGGGCCTGGCCATGTGGTGGGGGTCAAGGGGCCATTTTGAAGGCAGGCAGTGTGCTCAGGCCTGTACCCATTTTGCCTTGCTTTCATCCATCATGCCCATGGGTACTCAGTGGTGCATGGACCAAGTCTTTCTGTGGGGTGTCTTGAATGTAAACATCATTGAGGGCATGGATGGCATTGGATTGTGGTGATTTTTATGTGTTTTTCGATTTTTTGGGCTGTTGTTGGGGCCGGGCCATGTGGGTGGGAGCCATTTTGAGCCCTGGTACAGGCAGGGCCTGGCCATGTGGTGGGGGTCAAGGGGCCATTTTGAAGGCAGGCAGTGTGCTCAGGCCTGCACCCATTTTGCCTTGCTTTCATCCAATATGCCCAGGGGTACTCAGTGGTGCATGGACCAAGTCTTTCTGTGGGGTGTCTTGAATGTAAACATCATTGAGGGCATGGATGGCATTGGATTATGGTGATTTGTATGTGTTTTTCGATTTTTTGGGGTATTGTTGGGTCCTGGCCATGTGGATGGGGGCCATTTTGAGGGCTGGTACAGGCAGAGCCTGGCCATGTGGTGGGGGTCAAGGGGCCATTTTGAAGGCAGGCAGTGTGCTCAGGCCTGCACCCAGTTTGCCTTGCTTTCATACATTATGCCCAGGGGTACTCAGTGGTGCATGGACCAAGACTTTCTGTGGGGTGCCTTGAATGTAAACATCATTGAGGGCATGGATGACATTGGATTGGTGTGATTTTTGTGTGTTTTTCGACTTTTTGGGGTGTTTAACTGATGTTCCTCTGGCTTCCATTGCTTTTAGGTGCACAAGAGAACCACCAGTGCAAGGAAGAAGTCTTGCAGCGGTGTGTGCAGCACAATGTCACATGACGTCACGTGTGGCCACAGACAAGACAAATCTGCAACTCGTGCAACTGCAGCCTGCTGTTCTGAGTTGCATCTGAAGAAGATGGCCCCAAAGAAAGGTGGCCGTAGCGCCTCAGCGAAAAGAGTTGCCAGTGCCACTGCCAGTAAGAAGGAGCAGAAGAAGCAAGTGGCCCCACCTACCAAGGAGACTGGTGTGCCCACCGACACCTTTTTTGGGAAAAAAAGTACGCCTGCAGCAGCAGCGGTGTCCGCCGGGGACCAAGCTGGAAGCAGCACCTCCGCTTCATTGGGCTCAGTGCCACCACGTAAAGTTAGGCCCAAGCCCATGAGTACCGCAAAGGCAGCCACTTTGGTTGTTCAATCACCATCGACCAGTGATGTTGGCTCATCACAAGAAAGTACCATCCAATCAACGCCGGGTGTAACTCAGCTGGCGAGTGTTCAACAACCACAGCCGCAACGACAACCACAAGTGCAACTAGTACAAGCGCAAGTACATGGGCAAGGAGAGGCGAAAGTACATGGGCAAGGAGAGGCGCAAGTACATGGGCAAGGAGAGGCGCAAGTACATGGGCAAGGAGAGGCGCAGGTACATGGGCAAGGAGAGGCGCAAGTACATGGGCAAGGAGAGGCGCAAGTACATGGGCAAGGAGAGGCGCAAGTACATGGGCAAGGAGAGGCGCTAGTACATGGGCAACGAGAGGCGCAAGTACATGGGCAAGGAGAGGCGCAAGTATAGGGGCAAGGAGAGGCGCATGTACATGCACAAGGAGAGGCGCAAGTAGAGGTGCATGGAGAGGTGCAACTAGAGGTTCACGGAGCGGCACAACTGCCTACAACGCTTGTTCCTCCAGAAGTAGGGGCACATCAGAAAAATGGATATTCAGGTGGAAGAATCATCCGAGGAAGCCACTCCTCCTGAGGATGATCCATTGTCTTCCAGATCCCCAGCAAGAAAAAGGTCAAGGAGGGGTGCTACTTCTACTGCAAGTTCTTCTTCAAGCCCCCTTCATTCTGATGACCTTGATCCTGATTGGAACCCAGCAATGCAGTCTGACAGTGAGGCACGGCGTGAGCCGCAAAAGGTAGCTAAGCCTAAAAGGAAGGTTCCCGCAAGGCTTCGACTTATGGTTGATGACGATGAACAAGAAGTGGTGTCTTCTTCTGCTGATGAACAGTCTGACGATGACCCAGTCATCACAGACGTCACTCCAGTGGGCATGCAGCAGACAAACATTTTCACCCTATCCCGATTGGATGCTGAGCGGGATGTGGGCGGTGTGGTACTGGTACCACCACCAACGCAGTTAACTACAACAACAAAACGACCTACAGCTTCCATATTTTCTCGTCAGAAGGGCCGGCAGGGACCTCCATCCAGCTCGACACCCATTACCTCAAGTAGTGGTGCTGTAAGTGAACAACAGAAGCAAATTCAGCCACGCCCATCCTCCACTTCATCTGGCATTGAAAGTCAAAGTAGCACCTCCACCACCAGCAGACATCTCCAGTCCCCAGTTTGGGACTTCTTTACTGTTAGCAAAAAGGCGGAAAACATGGTTGTTTGTTCGATTTGTAAAGTATCAGTTAGTCGGGGTAAGCTTGGTACCAACTATGGTACCGGAGGCCAGAGAGGTCATCTCAAAACAAACCACCCTATCCAGTGGTTTTCGCACCTTAGTAAGATTGAGGAACTCCAAAGTAGAACTGATCCAAATGTATCCATTGACATTGCATCTGATGCTGACGAGGGGCTGATTGTGCAGGATGGAAGTCAAGAACCGACTGACATTTTCTCTTGGAACACCCAGCACCCCTGGCAGCAGCACTGCAGTGGTAGCGCCCACACCCTCTACCCCTGCAACATGTATGAGGCACACTAAGAGTCTGGGACAGACACCAATGCAAAAAACTAAATCAATGAGCCTAATTGGTTTGAAGTCTGCATCATCATCATTATCATCACGTAAAATGGTCCAGCCCACCATTAGCAGCGTGTTTTGGTCGGATGCGCCATTTGAACGCAACCACCCAACGGTACGTCTGTATAACGCAAAGCTGGCTAAAATGCTAGCGCTGGACCTTCTCCCTTTCTCTTTCGTGGAAGGGGTGGGTTTTCGTGAAGTTGTGGCAACAGTCTGCCCTAAATGGAAGGTTCCTAGCCGGTCCTATTTTGCCAGGGTTGCTGTTCCAGCACAACATCAAGATGTGCTGGAGGTGATTGGTGCAGCTATTCTGGAGAGTGCTGTTCACACTATCCACATGACAACAGACATGTGGACCAGCTGCCAAGCCCTTGATTACATGTGCATCACTGAACACTTAGGGCCCGATGTAGGTAATACCTATTTACCTACTCTTAAATACCGAATCATACCGATTCGGTATTTAAGAGTAGGTAAATAGGAAGGGGGCAGATGTAGGTAATTCTTATTTTAGAATTACCAAATCTGTATGATTCGGTATTTACCGATTCGGTAAATACCGAATCGGTATTTCCTATTGATTCCTATGTGCCTTGAAGCCCATAGGAATCAATGGGAAATACCCATTCGGTATTTACCGAATCGGTAAATACCGAATCCTGCAAGGGTGCAGGGGGTGTCACTTTGACACCCTCTAGCACCCCAAGTACAGGCATGTGTGCCATGTGGCACACAGACATGCCCTAAGGGCATGTCTGTGTGTCACATGGCACAGGTGTACATACACAGATGTGCATGTACACCTGTATTCGGTATTTTATCCTCCAATAGGATTGGGTAGTAAAATACCGAATTCTGAAGGCCTGTAGCACTGTAAACAGTGCTACCTACATCTGGAATTTACCGAATCGGTAAAATTACCGATTCGGTATTTTACAGAATCGGTAAATTTACCGATTCGGTAAATTTACAGATTGTGCAAAATATTGCCTCCTACATCTCAATCACCAAATACCGGTCAGTAACGGCCAAATTCAGCCGTTACCGACCGGTATTTGGTGACCTACATCGGGCCCTTGGTCTCTTTTGCAGGGGTCGAACAACAGTTAAAACAAGCAGGTGTTGACACGGAGGAAGTTTTTCAAGCTACTCGCAAACATGCAACAGTAGGCATGTTTGCCAGGGAGAAATCTCACACTGCACCTAACCTTTTAGAGGAGTTTAACAGGAAGGTCAATGAATGGCTGCATCCAAGAAATCGCACAGTTGGTTATGTTTCCACGGATAATGGCAGTAATATAGTTAAGGCCATTGAGCAAGGTGGCTTTTTCAGAGTGCCGTGTTTGGCGCACAGAATTAACCTCGTGGTGCAAGGCTTCTTGAAAAAAGAAGTCCTAGTCATCAAATTACTGACCATCTGCCGAAGAATCTGCACACATTTCAGCCATTCTTTTAAGGCCCGGAAGCAGCTGAGGAGCATTCACCAAGAACATAAACTGCCAGTCAAAGGACTAATCCAGGAGGTGGCAACACGTTGGAACTCAACCTTTTACATGCTTGAGCGTCTGTCTGAGCAGTGAGAGGTAATAAATGAGTATGTCTATAAACTGGGTTCTACTCACAAAGAGATGAGGCTAGAGTTGGAGGAATGGAAGCTAATTGCAAGCCTGACAGACATGCTTCGTGCTTTTGAGCTCTTCACGCATGAAGTCAGCAGGGAGGACTGTTCTTTGAGCAAAGCTATCCCATTGTTGCGCATGCTAGAGCACCAACTGAAGGACGTGTCTTCAACGTTCAGAGATGATGGTGAAAAGCGAGAAGCATATGATTTGGCGGAGAAGTTATTAAGGCGCCTACTTTGCAATGAAAGGCTTACAAACATACATACAGAACAACATTACATTTGTGCCACTATTCTGGATCCACGGTACAAAAAGGCAGTGGCTAGCAAAGCATTCATTCCTTTTGATGAAGCAGATGTTTCAAAGTACAAACATTGTCTAGCTGTGTCAGCCACTCGGTTCGAAAAAGAGCGGCAGAGCCTTCAAGGAGGCAGCACAAGTACAACTGAATCAGCAGGCCATTCGGGGTCAAGTTCCCCTTCTCAATCCTTGGCCGAAGGGAGTCACTTTCCCTCACAGCCGTTAACGACACCAGCAACTGTATCATCATCCTCACCTGCACTAGGCCGCCCAAAAATATTGTCGGAAGGGGATTGGCTAACTCAGCAAGGATTTGCTCGGTCCACTGCTGCAAAGGTCGCAGATGTTACGCAAAGTGGATCAACCCTGGAGAACCTTGAGTCGGTGGTGCAGGCCTATCTGGATGACCCAACAGAGGTCTGTCATAATGAGAACCCATTGGTATATTGATATAGGAAAAGCTCTGTATGGCAACTGATCAGCAACCTGGCTCTAAATTATGTGTCTTGCCCACTCGCAAGTGTGTCTTCTGAACGTGTTTTCAGTGCTGCTGGTGCCATTGTTACTTCAAAAAGGACCCGCCTTTTGCCCAAAAATGTGGAGAGGCTAACAATAATCAAGATGAATCAGTACTTCATACCACCCGATTACAAAATACGTGAATACACGCAGGAAGAAGAGGACACCGACTTAGGTGACGCCAACGGAAGTTCTTCTCTGTCACCAGACCTACTCCCATCTCAATTCATAGACTTTGAGGACAAGCTCTACTTCCCTGACACCGAGGCCTGAAAATTACTTCCTTTTTTTCCGTACTTATTCACTTTTATTCCTGTGTGTCTTTCTTTGTTGTGCAACTTTTACCACAACAAAACTCTAATCACCTAATCACAACAAGTCCATCATCAGCACTGTCTTCATCTTATTTTCCTTATTGATTTGAAGGTGCCGCAGTCTGCATTCCTGATGTTCACAAGTTCACAACTCAATCATGCTCCTCTATCCTCCTCCTCCAGACTCCTCCTATCCATTTCCCTCAAGGCAGATGGATGGATTATGGAGAAAAAATAAACTTTTCTTCGTAGACCAGTCCCCTCAAGTGGGACTGAAATAACTGACTGACTACATCCTTACTGATTGTTGACAGACTTACTTCTGAAATTTACAGGAGAGGCTGCCCTGTGGGCACTCACTTTCCGAAGGAGATGCGGACAAAAAGTAGAACAGGTAATGAATAATGAGAAGATGGCATGCAGTGGACAGCAATGGCTGTCTGTCTCTGTTGAAACCAATTGCTGTTTGTTTTTTGTGAACAGCGCAATTGGCCATGTTTTGAATATACCAGTATTGCAGGTTTTTGGGGGTTTCTTTGGGGGTGTTCTAGATTTGCGGTGCTGGGTCGGGGGGTCTGGGAGCACTGCTGGCACAGTCTAATTTTGATTGCATTTGTTTTCAGGAAATCCATGGTGGAAAAGGGGAGTTATGGCCTAGCTGCAGAGCGCGCTTGGAGTGATTTTGGAATGAGGCCTAAATATTTCTAAGTGTGAGTCTTTCTGGTTTTGCTTTTTGCCTGTCTGGGGGTCTTCTACTTTTTTTCTTCCAGGTTGATGGGTCTAGGGCATTGCTGGGAAGGTCTAATACCGGATAAAAGTAGTTTGGTCTAAATCCATGTTGAAAAAGTGTTTCAGTTTTTGCTCACTTGCCTGTTTTTGGGGTGCTGTTTGGGGGGTTCCTGGTGTTTGGGGGTGG
The DNA here is from genome assembly GCF_964261635.1 of Lissotriton helveticus. Taxonomy (NCBI): domain Eukaryota; kingdom Metazoa; phylum Chordata; class Amphibia; order Caudata; family Salamandridae; genus Lissotriton; species Lissotriton helveticus. The sequence continues at coordinate 1,675,778,669 of NC_136069.1, read as the reverse complement.
AATGGGGGGTCTTGTAGCAACACTGGGTATGGGTAGTTTTGATTGCAAGTAGTTTGAAGAAAATCCATGGTGGCAAAGGGGAGTTAGGGCCTAGCTGCAGAGCTCGCATGGAGTAATTTTGGAATGAGGCCAAAATAATTCTAAGTGCCCGTTTTTGTATTTCTGCTTTTTGCCTGTTTCGGGGTCTTTTTTTCGCCTGGGTTGACGGGTCTGGGGGCATTGCTGGGAAGGTCAAATACCGGATAAAAGTGGTTTGGACTAAATCCATGGTGAAAAGGTTTTTCCGTTTTTGCTCACTTCCCTGTTTTTCGGGTGCTGTTTGGGGGGGTTCCTGGTGTTTGGGGGTGGGTTTTGGGGTCTGGGAGCACTATTGGCACAGTCTAATTTTGATTGCATTTGTTTTTCAGGAAATCCATATTGGAAAAGGGGAGTTATGGCCTAGCTGCAGAGCGCGCTTGGAGTGATTTTGGAATGAGGCCTAAATATTTCTACGTGTGAGTTTTTCTGGTTTTGCTTTTTGCCTGTCTGGGGGTCTTCTACTTTTTTTCGCCTGGGTTGACGGGTCTGGGGGCATTGCTGGGAAGGTCTAATACCAGATAAAAGTGGTTTGAACTAAATCCATGGTGAAAAAGTTTTTCACTTTTCAGAGTTTTCGCTCACTTTCGTGTTTTTGGGGGCCTGCTTGAGGGTGTTCCGGGTGTTTGGGGGTGGGTTGGGGGGTCTTGTAGCAACGCTGGGTATGGGTAGTTTTGATTGCAAGTGGTTTGAAGAAAATCCATGGTGGGAAAGGGGGGATTTGGGCCTACTTTACTTTCAAAGTACGTTTTGTCACCATTATCCTCTAGGCCTCAGACAGGTAGCAGTATCGCACGTTTTTGGGGTCTGATTGGGGGTATTCTACATTTTAGCGTCTGTGTTTAAGGGTCTGGGAGCACTGCTGGGAAGGTCTAATTTTGTTCTAAAATCGTAGTTTACACTACACCTAGCTTGAGGGGAAAGATCCGGAAAATTCGCCCATACTTATTTATCCTTCAAAAGGAGACTCAGAGTACGCCCTTTCGAAACTATTGTACTGTCGATTCTGAAACTGAAAGTGTGACTTTTTGCACTACACAGCGTGCGTACCTTATATTTTTTTCTCAGTGGTGTTTTAATATCACTTCCTGTTTTTCCATCAACATTTACAGGGCGGCTTTCACCCTGTGCAATGGAAAAAAGGATGAAGTCAGGCTTCACATTAGCGACCCGCAATTCAGCATCCGCCAGGCAGGCAGTGGACAGGGTGTCTTCTGGTCACCAACATTGATCGACGGAGCGTCAGATGGAACGGAGGAGTACCGCAAATAAGAGGAATGGCTGGATGCATGCAACGTCCCAAATTCAACAGGACAAGTACAACAACATACAGTAACAGTATCCATTCATTTCTTCTTATCTTTTAAGTAATGTTGTTGCTGTGAACTTCTATGAGTGTGACTCTGCATTTCTTTGCTCTCTGCTTCTAAATTCATCCCTACAGCCATTGTATAGTTTTACTTTGCTATTTTTCAAACTAATTTAATTAACAAAGTGTTTCTCTGAGTGCAGAGATAGGCAAGTGAAGACGCATAATTACTGCAGCCCCGTACTGTCGCATTCTTTCATTCATTAGAAAGTACTACTTAGTTTAAGTAACCTAACCATCCATTTAGCAATCAACTTCATGCCTGCAGTAGTGCATGCGCATCCTTTATGTCCCTTAAAATATTCATGGATATCTTCGTATCCAAAGATTTGTTTATCTTCATTTGTTGTTTGCCCATGCTGTGTTTTGTTTTTCCCTCTCCCAACAAAACTTTCCCAAAAAACCCCATTACCATCCAATTTCCAAACCCTAACCCTCTTCCCCCAGACTGTGTGGTTTTCATTGATGTGTGAGTAAATGACAGCAATAATTCCACACACTTGCTGGGGAGGATAAGGTCATAGCAACTGGAAATGAATTACATGTCAAGGCTGGTGAAGGAATCTGAGGATATATTCTTAATCAGCTTGACACAGACCCATTACTATTGGCAAATCAAAGCAGATTTTCATTGGCGCCATCAACTGGATTGATCATGAAGAATATCCTCCTCCTACACGTGGCAAATGATTACGCTGCTGTGTCCTTCACCTTCAGTACTATTTCTTGTAGTAGTAGACAGTGTCAAATTCCACGCAAGTTTTAGTTATACTTTCAATACTTTAGCATTTGTAAGGCTACATTATGGCACTATTCTAGTGTACTGTCACGTGCCATAGTATCTTTCGTACCGTTCTAATGATCCGCTCAGGCCAATCAAGGCTTCGTTTTCTTTTTTTTCATATGCTGCAACTGCCACTGTGTACCATCACTAGTACCACCGCAATGATGCCATTTCAACCGCCCAGGATTGCCAACCTTAATCGCCATTTGCCATGCAGCCAGAACTGTGCCTAGCCCTATTTTCAAACATGAATTACAGGTAAGATAAGCGTTTGGGGGAGGAAGAATAATGGAGTAGTAGGAGAGACGAGAGACTGGCGGTAGTACTAGTAAAGTCCTAGGACAATTGAATTCACTAACTCTGTGAGAGGCACTTACTTTTGTAAACATTTGGGCAATTACTTACACAATTTGAATCAAGAAGCCACTTAAGTTTCAGGAAAACAAACTTACAGTTAAACCCCCGCCCCTCCAGCCTCAACTGCAGTAAAAAACACGTATGCTATGTTTAAGTTGAAAGTAATAATTATTTAAATCCCTAACAAAAATAAACTATCCCGCAAGACCCGACCCACCCCCCCACCTAACCCCAACGAATGTCCATGAAATAAAAAGTCCCCAAAGTCCAAAAAACCCAACTCCCAATTCCCACCCCCCAAACGTCTTTAAAAAAGGGGCAAGGGACAGTCTCTCCTCCTCTAATGCCGCCGCCATTGAACTTTTCGGGCCAGGTGGTCATGCTCCTTATGGAGGTTCTTGAGCAGGATTCTCATCTTCTTTAGCTCCTGCTCAAGTTAGGACACCCTGAGGGTTAGGCGGTGCACGGGTGCCTTGCACCTGCTGTGGGGGGCAGCTGATTTTTTGGCTGCTAGGCGGTGGTGGGTGGCTGCGTTATCACAGCTCCATACCGCTGGAGACCTGCGCTGACTGGCTGACCCAGGGAGCGCGGAGGAGGATGCAGCTGTCGCTGTGGATGTTGTGGTGGTCTGCGACTGCGTGTCCTCCTCCTCCTGGGCCACCAGCCGCCGATATTCGACGACAGTCGCCTCCAGTTTCCGTTGCCGGGCCCGTCTAGCCAGCTCCTTCCGTGACAGTTTTGAAGGAGCATCTATATGAAGAAAGAAAAACATAGTCTGTAACCAATGCTCTTTAAGTTTAACACAAAATAATTCAGCAGAAAGTTGTGTCACAGTAGAACTAGCAACTTGCAAGCACAGTACATACCATTTGTGGCCTGTATCTATCTAACCTCCCACTTCTTCAGCCTTGCTCTAACATTAGTGGGAGTTTCAGGAATCAATTCTACGAGCACTATGGACTCACTACATTAAAGTCGACTATGACAGTACACCAGTCTTATTCTTCTTCTTCTCTCTTGTTTAGCGAAATTGGTACATAAACTTCTGGAAGCCGGCATAATGCCAGCGCAGTCAATTGCACCCGAGAAAAACAGACGCACGCCATGATGACACAGGCTTGCGTTACTGTACCAGTCAAGTACATGCAGGTGGTGAAGTTCTTACTTTTCTATTACGCGTGGCACTGAGAATACTCTGTTACAAGGGCTACTGCTTCATTAATTTAACTTTCACCCTACAGTGCCAATGACTACTAGAAAAGGAAAATGAAGAAGATAAATAATATGATTATCTATCCCTTCACAGGATATGTATTTGCTTACATATGGGATGACTTTAGGTGCTTTGTTTTTATTGAGTGAACACTGATAGGCCACACATGAATGACAGAGTTGTACTAAAATTATTAACAGAGGTAGTGAGTGGCCCCCGTAATCGCCGGATATAGGCTGTGCTTGCAATACAAACTACTGCTACTATTCATGGTAGTATTTGGAAAAATTACAACTTCTTTTCCTTGCCTTTCCTACACGGGAACGGACGTGCGGGTGCGGTGTTACATGCTCTTCAAAGTAACACTTAGTTCATCCAGTGACCGTCTACTCTCTCTACATACACATATGCTATCTATGAGTCAGATAGTACCATGATCCAGGCATCCATCCATTCAAAGTAAATGGCAATCATTCTTCTTAATGTCCCAACTGGACAAACCTTACTTTTTCTCACGGGAAAACAACATTTTCATTTTATTTTGGAAACCACAAGCCATGCATCCGTGCTTGACTTGCATTTGAATTTCAACCAAAGGATATATTGCGCACACATACAGTTTCTGTTTCACCCACTCAGGCAGTCCTCTTTCCTTTCTCCTTCCACCCATCCTTGCTTCATCCTTCAACCGGCCATGCATCATATTCCCAGCCACCTCGGGCAGCATTGTAAAACACGTATCATTCTTTGCCAGTTATCATTACTTTTAACTTGCTCGTCCTTCCACATTTACTTACACCCTTCTTTCCCTTTTCATTCATCCCATCCATTAAGTTAATCTCTGATCTGACTTGGATTCTCGAAAAAACGTTCACAGCTGAGTTGAAGTCAATTTAGAGGAGGCTACTACCTGGTTAATAAAAACGAAGGGGAAAATGATCAAGGACAGGCAATACATTATCGCCGCTTTTATCGGGAGGAAACTGCCGATAAAGCGGCGATAATGACCTTGATAATATGCTCTATGAATTCATAGAGCATATTATCAAGGCCATTATCGCCGCTTTATCGGCAGTTTCCTGCCGATAAAAGCGGCGATAATGTATCGCCTGTCCTTGATAATATGCCCCTTAGTTCTAAATTTGTAAGTCTTCTTAACAGTATAGTATACTTGTACTGTACAACATATACACCCGTGCACAGAGCACACTCTGCAGTCTGCTATCTCAATAAGTAAGGAATATAATAGCTTACCACTGTCCGCCACTACCATGGCACCCCCCACAGCAGCTTCCGCTGGCTGTTGCACCGCTTCTGCCCCAAGAGTGCCCTCCTCCGCGCTGGCCCCGGCACCAGTGGATGGTTGTGCCGATGTTCCACCTAGAAAATACATTTCAGATTCTTAGATGCCATATACACCACTCCCTGGTATTTTGTCTAGGAATGAAAAAATTTCACTACGACTACACAAACAAATATAATAATTTGTGACTGTCTAGTCAAAACTAAAAATTGCACTTTTTTCAGGGAAGGGTGTTGCTTGTCTTGCTACAGTTTTTGGCACAACTGATGAATGCTTGCTTTTTAACATGCACTGTTTTTCTCATAACAGACAGAAGCTTCCCTTCTAAGAACAAGAGCAACATCAGATCATCATCACTAGGACAGAGTCAGCAAGGATTCAGCACCACAAAGAAGACTTGAAGTTCCAACCAGGTGAGGGCTCGCCCCCAATTAATGTGTGAAATCACTAAGCACTTTTCCATTTTCAATCCACCGTTTATGTTGTATGATGAACTTGATTTTAATAAATGTTTTTACTTTTAATAAAGCTTTAAAACTTACATAGACTCTGTGGTTTTTAGTCATGAGTGAGTGAGCGAAAGGGTTTGCAATTTGCAAGCATGAGTCTGTGGCTCTGACAGTTCAGGACTCTGACTCCGTAGTCTTATGTCCTGGGTTGGATAATCATCATTGGGGATCAATCATCAATGAATTAGGGAGCTAAGTGACTCTGTCACACTAGCTAGTCAGTAAGGAGATTGGGGGTTCAAATTCTGTTATGACTGAGGTATGTGGAAAGTCTAACTGCGCCTATTATAATTGATAAACAATGCTCTATTTAGTGTCCATAGTTCTGTTTGTGCAGAATTGTTCCTGCAATAATAGTAGTATGTATTGTCCTCCTATCCAATCAAAAAGTAAACTAGTATCTTATTCTTTCTTGGTGGTCATTGACAGTTTCTTGTTGGGAATTGTCAAAGCATAAACATTTAGAAGACTTCAAAAGACATTATGGACAACCCAGAGGACTGTACTCAGTGCATAGAGCTATTGATGAATAGAATGGGAGTTTTGTTTAACACCTTTTGCCAACTGTGCAAGCTTAGTTAGCTACACAGACAGACTAATAATAATAATCTAGTAGTACCACAGGCAGTCATAGTAGAGGCAGGATAAGAATTTAGAAACAGTCTACAAGAAGATCAAAGACGATGTTGGAAAAATCGAATGAGGAACGTTAGTAAAAAATAGGTACTCTAAAAGGTAGGGGAAGTATAATTATTAATATTAACATGAAAACTTACTGGGGCCAGCAGAGGAGCCCTCGCCGGACCGATCCTTGCCTTCCTGGTCCTCGTCCGCCGATGCCGCTACCTCCTCCTCCTCTGTCCTCTTGCCCCTGGGGGGAGCTGATGTACAACGTGAAAGAAAGACCCAAACATGGATGATTGTTGTCAATCAAATCAAATATTTCAAAAGAACAATAACAAATTATTTCGAGGAAATAGCAAATAGACAACAATTGCACTACATTTATTGACCTATCTGGTGTGTTCTACTAGGATATTAGTATTGCTGAATTCTTGGACCGTCGACTTGGAAAGTTATGTAGCTCACTAAACCAACTACAAAAAGGTTCGACTAGGACTGGCAGGCAGCACTCCGCAGCACGCGAAGTGACAGACAAAGTCCATCGTGATTGCAGACCAGTGAGAACACTAAAAAGTAAGTTTCCTACTACATAACCAGTCATTAAAATACTCAAATTATCAATCCACCACCACTCTTATTAGTGGCAGGTGTACAAAGGAAGGACTGGACTTGAGTCTCTAGGGGCAGATTTACAAGTCCCTTGCGGCTCTTTTGCTCCGTCGTTGCGTGACTTTTGTGACGCAGCGGCAGCGCAAATGAGGCGCCATGGTGCGGGGTATATTAACAACGTGATGCATCTGGGAGATGCATCACGTTGTAAAGCCATGCGCCATCAGGGGGCGTTCCGGCGCAAGGGAGGGCTTTCCTGCGCCGGAACGCATCCTAATAGTGGCTGAATGAAATCTACAAGATTTCACTCAGTCACTTTTAGGCCAATGCTGCGTCACTCTAAACCCTGTGGCTGCTTGAAGCAGACGTACGGCTTGACGTAGCATTGGGGAGATAGGGCACCCAAGAGCATTGCTGGAGCTGCGTCGGGGTTGCGACGCAACTCCAGCAATGCACTGACTTTAGGGCACAGATGCGTGATGCTTCTGTGTCGTTTTTGCCCCATGGTGCGCCGCATTGTAAATGCGGCGCACCATGGGTGGTGGAGGCGTGGCGCACAATTACTGGCGCATACCTGCAAATTTGCAGGGATGCGCCAGTAATTGTAAATCTGCCCCTTGGTTTCTAGCATTACGCAGTTCTGTAAAATACACTCATACATAATTACTCAGGTCAATGAAATGAGCACAAAAAAATCGAAAACAAATAAGCATAGTAGCACCGCCAATGAACAGGAGATCAGTGCACCTGAAATGCAATCACAGAACATTTTGAAACATAATTTACCTACAATGTAATCGGCAGCATTATTGCTCTTCGGGAAAAAAATAATTGCAATATGATAACACATAGAGCAGGAGAAAACAGAGTAGTGATTAAATAGCTACTACTACTCACCAAGCCCGAGGATCTCGACGCCTAGCAGGTCGAGCAGGTCGCGTTCACGGTCCAGGAGGTCGGATCACCGGTGCGTGGCCTGGTTGTAGGTGCGCCGGACCCAAGAGTGTTTGTACATGGCCCTGCATACCTTCTCCCACAGCTTCCGACGCTCCCGGAGCCCGTACCCACTAGCGATCCTGCCGCCTGCCGCGATGGTCTTGGGGAGGAGGCGCTGCACATAGTAAACCAGTGCGGCCACCTCCTCCGCGCTGAAGATCTCCCGGACTGTGACGTTCTCCCCCACAATCGCCCGCATGGGAACCGGGTACGGGGTGCGGGACCCTTCCCCTTCTCCTTCCCGGCTCCCTTTGCCATGGTCCTATACAGCAGAAAGAAAAAAAGGAAAGAATAGGGAAAAAGTAGAGTAAAACGTTTTTTTTAAAAAGTAGCTTTAAAAGTAACGAAAACTTGAAAAAAACAAAATATAGATCTAGAAAAAAAGAGGGATAGATAGAGTAGAAAAGATAAAAAAAGTCCAAAGAAACAAAGGATTGCACAGATGAAAGGAGGATTAGAAAGCATGCACAGAACCATAGCAATGAATAAAAAACAAGATGGCCGCGCCCATTGAGGACCGCGTGGGTAAGTTTGCGCGATTTTCCCCCCACGAGTACGCAAAAATACGTGCAAACTTGTAATAGCGCGCCGCACACAACGCGACATTGCCAATAGCGCCCGGAAATGGAAATACGCAACGCGCACAAGATGGCCGCGCCCATGTACGACCGCATGGGCAACCTCGCGGTCGGTGCGCTGCGAGCGGTCCGCGAATAAGAAAAAAAACGCGCGAACACGCAAAAAAAAGAAATTCGCACAAATTCGCGGATTGCAAGTTCGATTTTGAGCAAATTCGCGCCCCGCCAATCTCGTGAAAATGCAGAAAAACGAATTTTGCAAAACTGAAAGCACTTAGCAGGTGCAAAAGTTCAAGCTAATTTGTAACCATTCGCTGTAGTGCTTCCTGAGGGGCCCCTCCAGAGTTCAGTTGCCTACTTGCAACTATTCTCTGACCCTGCTCTGACCCTCAAAGCAGGGTCAGAGAGTAGTTCCAAGTATGGAACAATGCTCCTGTAAAAATTTTTTTACTGCAATAGGAAGCACTTACAGCTAAGGAAGCAGGTGCCATACTTGAAGCTCAAATTCAGTGACACATTAACCAGCCTCAAATTAATTCATCTCAGTTGAGGCTGGGAAGGTGTGCTTTCCCCCCATAATCTACAGTGGTGAACAAGAGGGTGGTAGTCGTGAACCAGAGGGTGACAGTGGTGAACCAGAGGGTGCTGTGATGAACCAGAGGGTGGCAGTGGTGAGTGCTGAACCAGAGGGTGGCAGGGGTGAACCAGAGGGTGCCGTGGTGAACCAGAGGGTGGCAGTGGTCAGTGCTGAACCTGAGGGTGGCAGGGGTGTTATGTTATGTTTTAACTTCTGGGGTTGTGCTTCTCTAGTGTTGCAAAGCTATCTGTGCCCTGGGCACTCCCCAACTTTTTGCTGACTTGTACTGGTGGTACCTCACTCTGACTGACCCTGGCCTCTGACTAACCAGGCCCAGGGCCAGTGCTATGTTGAAAGAGACACTTACTAATACAGTAAAAACGTCTACATAGGGTGCACATCATGGGTTAGGGTACCTCCATGATTGACATGACCTCTCCTATACGGCCCTAGTACATACTAGGGCATAGGGATTGAAACTTCCTTTAAGGCCCTAGTATATGTATTAGGGCATAGTGGTTTAGAGGCCAGCAGCCCTTCCTGCACCTGCATGTGTGCACTGCTGTAGTCTGAGGTCAGTTTAAAAGAAGGCACGTGTTGGAGGACTGCTTTTAAAATGGAAATTGTGCCCAATCTTGACTTTTGGGCACTTACAAATTGATAAACTACAATGTTGTGGCATATTAGGTATCCCCAGGGGTTCCCCTAGGTGTCCAAGGGGTTATAGGTCAGGTAACTACAAGGAGGACCCTTATAAAATGAGTGTTAAATGCCCTGGGTTTAGTGAAATTGCACATTTCACTGCCTACATTGTAGTATAGTGCTTCCCAAAATCGGCTTTTGTGCTCAGAGCACTGTGAAGTGAGGATCTGCAATATTTTGATATAATGAGAACCCCTAAAGTCTTTCCTATGTATTCTAGGGGTGGGGGAGTCCTGTAGGTATAAGGAGGATCCTTATATAGGCCCTGGTATTGGAGAAATTGGCCAGTTAATTTTTCCATTGAAGATCCCCAGCCCATAGGTTAACATTGCAAGAGGTTATTAATTAATAACTGGAGAAAGGAAAGCCATATTACTAGGATTAAAGGACTCAGAAGAATGTGAATGATAAATGCAACAATGTGGTATTGTTGAATTTATTCTAAAATGTAGAGACAAGAAGTTATAAGACTTTCTTGTCTGCAAGCCACAATTCAGCCTTCTAGTGGCCTGCCTTGATTTGTCAGAGGTAAGTGGATTGGACTGGCTGTTTGAAGAGGTGAGAAATGACCCCGAGAGTTAGGAGGCCTGTCTGGGAGTAGAGGTTGCTGGGCATAGGAATGCCAGAGCCAGGGGGAGGGGTAGTAAACAATGTTCTTCAAGAGGAGACAAGCTGGAAAAATCACTTTCTTTTACACCTCTCCCACAGCCGAATGGGGGGATTAAGGAGGAATTCCCAGATGTAAGGGAAGTGGACCTAGGTAGATGAAGCCATCCTGTAGGCTGGTTTAGTTAGTTCTGCTGGGAAATAAGCCATGATGAATTTTGGTGAAATTCTGCTCTCTTTGGGAAAATATTGCCACACTTTAGAGGATGTGGTCATACCCTGGAGCATTGCCCTGCACCTCATTGGACAGGAGTGTCCTCCTTCTTGACCCAGAGAACTTGGAATAAGTATCTGAAAGGGACAAAGCCTCTCAGGTGATGCTGCTACAAACTTGGGAGAAGACGGGTCCCTGCTGAGAAGTTTGATTTGAACCAACCAGGCCCTGGACTGAACATTGTGCCTGTTGCACAATCTGGAATTACAGTTCTATGGACTACCTTGCTTCAAACGGACTAAAGAGTGGACTCCCTGCAAGCTGAAGGTTAACAGAGCACACCTGGACCACCAAGAATCCTCAGCCTGGAGAACTACCAGTGAATTTGAAAGGGTTTTGTCCAAGTTGATTGTGGTAACTGAAGTCCATTTCAAGGACCATCTTAGAGATTCCAGACCCTTGGAGTAAGTTTTGGACACTCTGAGACCCTTTGGAAAACGTCAGGAAGATGTTCCTGAGGTTTGGAGAAGTTTGGAGCAACTTTGGTAAAAAGATCCATAAGTGGACCGACTCACTCTGGCCAGCCAAGCCGACAACCATCAACCATGAGTTGGCCTGCCGTCCGGGTTCCTCTGCTGAAAAGCTCCAGGGGTCCGCCTTCCAGAGTTTGAGGGCGTAGGCGGAAACCCAAGCAGGCGAACGCTCACCTAGAGAAAAGCATTGAGGGACCCTGCAAGAAAAAGCTCTGCAAACATTTCTAATTCCGAACTTAGAAAAGGTGACCGGGGCCAACCATGAGAGCTAAGCCACCCACCATCAACTGTGTGCCAGCCTGCATTCCTAGCTTGTACCGCTGGAAAGCTCCGGAGGTTGGACTTCCATAAGTTTGACCGGGAGTTTGTTGCAAGGCAAGCCGGTGAACCCTCACCGAATCAGGGCTGGCTGAGAGCTTCAACGGACCCCATGAAGAAAAGCTCCAGAAAAGTTTCTAAGTCAGAAGGTAACAACTTTGACAAAGACCTACCACAAGGAGTAGTCCCGGCCTGATACTTTGACTTTGAGGAGGTCCAGCGTGACCAGATGTACCAAAAGAGGATATACGTTTCTATGTGCTATATCATGCTCAAATTTTTAAAAGTCATATTCCCGGTTCCCTACATTGGATTTTTTTCATTTTAGAGAAAAAAATATATTTTTTTTTATAAATTGGTGTTGGATTTTTATTGTGCGTTGTGTCCTAATTATTTATTGAATTGGTGTTTTTAAATGCTTTACATACCTGCTCACAGCCAAGCTAGCAAGGGTTGAGCATGAGAATAATTTTCGAAGACCGGTACGGAGCTATATATTGAGGTAGTGTCCTTATTGCCGGGGACAGATATACATTTGCCCCTACTATTAACCGACTTTCCAACATCCAGACCAAGCACTCTTAAACTATACTGTCTACAGGTATGGATGACATGTGACTCCTACACCCTGTAGTTTTATTTAACATTTCCTATACACAGATTTACACACCTATGATTGACTGCCTCTGAGTATTGTGAATGATGTGAAGTGTTGACACCCTGCACTGGTATGAGTGGTGCTATATAACTAATTAAATGCATCTGAGAGAGTGGTTATGGAGACTTGGGCAGCACTATTAAAGGGTGGTTGTGAGGGAATCCGTGTGCAGAGCTGGGATCTTGAATACCAAGGCTATCTATCTGATTTGATCTCCTGCCTCATTTATCCACCAACATACTCCCCCTCCACATTATCTCACTCTTCCAGGTTCTCTCATCTTTGCTTTCTCCTTTTTCTCTGTTTTCCATATTTCCCTTCCTCCTTCTGCCAACAACTCTTGATGCCTTTCTCTTGTTCTGTTTTACATGCTGATGGTTTAAATAATGTACCGGTCTCTAACAAAGAATACAGTTACGCCTCATCTGCAGACACCAACTTAAATTAAGCATCATTAGCTTGAAGCCCACAAAGGAAATGCCAGAGTGGCTATTCTGGCCCTTTCTTCATTGTTTATCTTTCCTGAAGAGAAGATACACCCTTTTCTCTCCTTTCTGCAAGACACAAGGATCCCAGCCTTCTCCCTTCCCTATGGAAGGGAGAAGTGTGTTTGGCGATCGGTGTCTCCGACTGCCAGGGAACTGCCCGCCATTGTAATATGGCGGGCAGTAATGCAGTCATCAATGGCGGTGGGACTGTCAACGACGCGGTGATGTTGCCGTCCCACCACCATTATAATCACCCCCTAAGTTTAATGTGCATGCAAATCCAACATTACCAACCCCTGGTAAGTTGCACTACTAGTGCTGAAAAAGTCCAATGGAGGTACCAATGGACGAGGTGGACTGGCCTCAAGGGGCTTGTGATCTCAGTGACAGAGTCACTGTCGCTCTAGTGTGTGCTTCTTCGTATGCCTGCTCGCAAAACTGGAGGTGAACTGCATGGATTGTGGTGGACAGGCCTTCAAGGTTAACCCACATTTGCCACCGTTAGGGTCCACCTGCTGGTGCAAAGACACCAGGGAATCTAAGGTCTATCGGGCCTTCTAAGGTGTAGCATCGGAAGGAGCTCTGTCAGGAGTGTGGTCTGGTGGACTGGTCATGAAGGCTGAAAATGGTGCTCCAGTTCCAAATTTGGCAGCTCTGGCCAGAGAGCCACATCCTCTCCCCCACTGAACACCATACTACCCCACTGAGAGAAACTGGCACTGCCTTTAGCTACAATCCAATTGTGCTGAGACTCAATTCAAATTTTGCATTGGACAAGAGTAAAATGCTGCCTGAAAAAGTAACAACACCCTGTAAACAGCAAACACTGAATGCAAGGATGAGCAAAGCATATGAAATGTAAGCAGGAACAACATAGTTACCTTAATGGTTTTAAACTCATTATTCAGAAATCAGTAAGTGATTTTGCCTGAAAAGTTCAGGACATGACTACAGGACCAGGAAGGGACCCGTTTCAATGTCCATTGCTTATATCCTGACAAAATGTAAGCAGTTTGGTTTAAAAAGACCAAGGGGCATATTAGCAAGGAGTAGCGATATTTATCGCACTTTTTTTTATCGCTGCCTATCGCCGGATATTATCTCAGAGATAACGTGCTATTGGCAAAGTTTATCTCCAATGCGATAAAATATCCGGCGATAGCGGCTTGATGTGAGAGTATCGCTGGAAATCCAGCGGCATTCTCACATTAACGCCAATGGGGGCTTAATGTAATAATCCACCCCCCATTGACTATACACGGAAATCAACTTTTTAGCAGGCGTTAGATTCTAGCGATACTTGCGCTTAGTGCGATTTTTTTTATCGCTTCGCCTGCCTTCCTAATAGGGGATAGCTGTGTTAGCGATTGTTTTCAGTCGCTAACAGTTTGGGTATGCCCACTTTGCATGTCATTAGCGATAAATATCGCTGACATGCAAAGCGGGCCCCAAACCTGTAGCTATCGCCTATGAGCTATCGCTAACTGCTGTTAGCGACAGCTTGCTAATAGGGCGATAAAAATATCGCCGCTTTAGCGGGAAAAAGTCCCGCTAAAGTGGCAAGATTGCCCTTGCTAATATGCCCCCAAATCCCTCAACACAAAGCTGCGGTACACATTTTATAGGCTAAAATAATTAAAACAGTTGAAAACGCTCATAATAAACGTTTTCCAGTCCACCCCTCAACCAGGTATTGCAGTCCCTCTATGAATGGTGCACTTTCCCACCCTGGGAAAACATTGTTGTTCAAAGTAAGAAGATAAAAAGAAAGTAGCGCTTCACTGGAAAACTCTGTAAAGCAGCGCTAAGGTGCATGGGTGTAAACAGGGCTCCAGTCAGGGTACCACGCAGGTGGACGGAGTCCCCCCACTTATTTTACTGGGGGGACGCCATCCCCCTACCAAACAGCTGGACTTCATTCTTTGGCCTCTCTGGGACGAGAAGTTCGGCACCTTTCGTGATGTCACTTCCTGTTGTGACGTCACTTCCGGTGACAGCGTCCCCCCCACTTCTTTTTTTACGACTTGTGCCCTCGGTGTAAATAACAATCTGGCCTGTCTGCTGACCCCTCTGTATTGCTTTAATTGGTTATTTAATTATTTCTCCGTCCCGAAGTTGTACTTTGGAATAGAACCCTGTCAGAAAATGAGGACATTTCCAGCCAAAGTGTTCTGCTAGTTTTTAGATCCATTTCACGGGGGAACAAATAAAGAAAAGGAGAGGCAAGAGAGAGTATGTAACAGCTGTCTTTTGAAATCAGCACTTAAAGATAAGCGAGACAGAGACAGAAAGAGATGGAGTAATAAAGAGAGAGAGAAGGGGGTGGAGGGAAGCAACCAGAGGCAGAGCAGGAGAAGCGGACACTGTCCTTGCCTTCTATGGGCATGACGGAAAAGAGACGAGTTTTTTCAATCTCTGCTCTTCCCAGACTGGCCAAGCCTTCCTGCAGAATAACAAAGGGCAGAGGGCGGGTGGCCTCTTTGACTCCAGGCAGGTCAAGTACAGGGCCATTAGATAGCGCTTTCGCGTGCTAATGTCCCTGCGAATAACAGAAGGGAGAGGGGAAATTATTTTGTCCCCTCGTCCCCCCCAACATTGCCCCCCCCGTCTCCCCCACTACAAAATCTGGGGGATATGTCCCCCGCGTCCCCCACACTTCCTACGCCCATGCGCCTGCGCCGCTCACCTGCTGTTCCAGCTGGCTCGTGCAGGCTTGTGCTTGGAGCGGCGCCTCTGCATTTTCACTCCGCAGGGATGTATGACCACGCCCCCGGGAGTTCACCCTGCACATGGGCTGCACAGATCCTAACGTGGGGCCTGGAACCTACGACCTGCAGATTAAAGTTACGCCCATGGCACTATGTGAAGTGTCCCCATGTTAATTTAAAATAATAAATAAAAGCGGCTGAAACTTTAAGCGCGTTGCCCTGGGGAAAGGGTCTGCTTGGAAAAGCAAATTATGTAAAACCACATCGCCAACAGCGCAATTGTCAGACTGATAATTAAAACATTAAAACTAAAGACAGTTACCAACAGGTTGTGCGATTAGAGATGCACCTTCCGTGTGAGTCAGGGAATCCACGAGCGGATTGAGTTTTGGCGCATGCGTAGAATATAAGGCAGCGTAAGAGAGCTGTTTGTATTGCGCATGTGATTAGGACAGGCCAGGCAAAATATAGTGCAAAGCCACCAACCAAGCATGGGACAAACAAGCATTGAAAATGCAATAGGACACAGATTTAACCGAGTCCTATTGCATTTTTTTCTGTTCTAAATCATTTTTATTGAATTTTCAGCATGAATAACAAACACAGACAATACACAAAATAATACATGAGCAATAATACCTAAGCAAAATATGAAGAAATATAAAAACATCAGTAAAGTATAATAGGTATTAAAATTTCAATACTCAATAAAAGGAAAAAGGAGAATAACAAACAGGAGAGGGGAAAGGGGTAAGGGGGAATATGAGTATAAACCATATCATCTTTTATATAGTAGATTTAGTATTAACACGCCCACGAGGGAACATGGCGGCTAGCTAGTGAGCGAGTCGGGAGCTGCTCCTCACCTGATACGAAAATGAAGTGAATACCCCACGTCTTTCATGCGTCTTTCATGGAGCAGGATGGATTCCTTTCTCAGGTTTTGTTTTTACTGCTAGGTCTGCCTACATTGAACCGCGGTCCGTATCTGCCGTTTTGGAAGCCGGCGGCGGCTGTACAGCGCACCTGACACTCCGCCAAGATTCCGATATTCTGTTTTGTTCTGCTTTTGTTATTTGCTCTGCTACCAGACCGCACCCTCTCCTTTGTTAGCCCAGATTCTAGCACCAGATCTCCATCAGGCAGAAAGCTGCACGTGCAGCTTTTCCACCATCTACCCGGTTGATAGTTGGAGGTGGTGTGAGGGGGGGTGAATGGGGTTTGGCCCGGCAGTGCTTAGGGCTGCAGCCCGCTCCATGCGGCAATCCGCTACCGTAATTTAATCTCTAAATCATTGATAATAGCCGAGGATGCTGGTGGAGTTCATGTCGGTAGCTTTCAGGGGCGGGGTCAGAAGGAGCCCTATATAATTAACGGGGGCCTTAGGCGCAAGTTGCCACCAAAATATCTAGAAGAGGGCAACTCTGAAAAGCAGAATAAAAAACCAGGACTGGGGTATGGCATGTCTGCAAAAGGCCTGACGTATATGAGAAAAGGGGGGGAAGTGGAGTTGGAAAGTGATAGTGAGTTTAAAAAGCTCACTCTAGAAAAAGGTTTTGGAGCGACAAAAGAAGAAAACACAGGCAATAAAGTGACGAGGGGAGAAGATACAAACTAAGATCAAATCTCCTTCCGGGAAGGAGCGAGGATCCTAAGGTAGAGCCACAAGTAGATCACTACTTTAGCCCTTTGCTAAGCAAAACTCAAGGCAAAAATTCGGCTGTTAAACCTGGTAGGAGCACAGCAGTTAAAGAAAAAAATAAGAAAGCTGCACAGTTTGCTTCCAGAAAAACGCTCTCACTAAGGCCCTACTTTAAGTTAAACCAACAGATTGTTCGACAGAATAGTACAGACAGCATGGCCTCGCCCGTCAACAAGAGGGCTTTGACAGAAGCACAGATAGAGCTCCCCGACAAGGAGGTATAGAACCACCCCGTATAATACCAGTCTATACTATAACGGTCTCAAACAAGTACTCACCTCTGAGTGACGCAACCCTCGCTGTTAATGATGGATTCAAAGATATACAAAATTCAGAGGTGCACGCCCAGGTTGCTGGAATTCCATCTAAAGAGAGGGCCACAAATATAGGCCTGACAGATTCAAGTGTAGTAAATGATTTACTAAGCCAGCTTTCAGCAGAGATTAAAGAGCGTTTTGTCACCTCAGAAAGCAACCAGAAAAGAATACAAGACACATGTACCACTCTGGAGGAGAATTTAGCAATACTAACAAAACGTACAGAGGAATTGGAGAACAAAACACAAGAATTGCGGAATAAGGTCCAAGATCATAGCCAGGAACTAGACAGGCTCAGGTCTAAAGAAAAAGAAATATCAGACAGACTGGAGAAGATGAAAAATAACTCCAGGAGAAATAATATTCAAATTCTTGATATTAAGGAGGGTGCAGAAGAAGCGGATATAAAAGCTTTTTTTGCTCAAATTGCTTCAGCTTCAACCTGGGATACAGAAATCCAGCGAGTCCATCGGGACCCTTTTAGACTTAATACTGGTCGAATAAAGGCCAGAAAAATCCTGGTGAATATCCTCTCGTACTCTCTTAAGGAAAAACTACTAGTGGCGGCCTTAAAACTTACAGCTACACAGGTCCAGGACTGCCCGTTTAAGATAAGGTCTGATATCTCAAGAATTACAGAGGACAGAAGATGGGAACTAGGTAAACGGATGGATGCCCTCAGGCAATTGGGTGCACAAGTTCGGCTGAGGTTTCCAGCTTATCTTAAAGTGATATGAGCCAATAAAATGCAAATTTGTTGTTCTCTGGAGGAGGTAGATGAATTTATGGTAAACTGTAAGACAAGTGGTTAAGCCGAGATGCTTAATTATTATTTTTTTCTTCTTCTTGGCTTTTTGTTTATCTCACTAATTCAGCAAGTGACCAGTAATATAAAAAGGTGTAGGGAAGCTAGTACAATAATTGTTAACATAATAGACAGGTGAGGGTCGGCAGCTCAAAATGGCAGCTGCCAATAAGTAGACAGGGAGGGTTCCCAGGGGAGGAGGGAGGAAGGGATGGGGAGACAGGGGTGGTGGATGGGGGTGTGGTGGGGAGCAAAGGGTTAAAAAGAAAAAAAAACAATAAAAGTGTCCTCAATTAACCCAGTCAATGTTATAGAGATAAGCAGAATCAGGGAATCAAGTAATGGGGATAGGAATGTGAATACGAATACAGGAAGTGAGCGATTAGGCATACTGTGTTGGAATATTAAC
Organism: Lissotriton helveticus; assembly: GCF_964261635.1. Lineage (NCBI taxonomy): Eukaryota > Metazoa > Chordata > Amphibia > Caudata > Salamandridae > Lissotriton > Lissotriton helveticus. The sequence goes on along the minus strand of NC_136069.1, from coordinate 1,675,760,215 downwards.
GTGTCAGAGTGAAAAGGAGACAGAGACTGATTATTGAGTATTTGAAAAATTACCCCATGAATGTATTAATGCTTCAAGAAACCGACTTAATGAGGTCAGAGTGTATGACACTATTTAATTAGAAGAATTGGGTGATAAAAAGTTATTGCGACTGACCAGCAATGTTGCTCTTAAGGAGTAGCAATAATCATCAAAAATAACTCAGGAATAGTATTAGGCAGAACACAAGTAGACACAAAAGGACGATGGGTGGTAGCAGAAATAAAAATGCAGGGTGGCATAGACACTCTGGCCAGTTATTACGGGCCAAATGAGGATGAGGTGAGCTTTTTGAATATTCTTTGTTCTGTTCTAATAGATTTTGAGGCCCCACTGATCATAGGGGGAGATTTCAATCTATTAATGAATAATGAGCTTGATAGATCCTCCCCGTGCACTCAAATATATTTACCCCGTATACGAGCATGTCTCCTAGCCATGTTGGATAATTTTAATCTGTGTGACATATGGCGGAAAAAAGGGGAAATTTGAGAGACTATTCTTTTTTTAGTAAAAAGAATGGTCATTACTCAAGGATAGATTACATTTTTATAGACCGTCTGGAGGTAGAAAGGGTTAAGAAAGTGAAATGTTTACCAATACATATTTCAGATCATGGCGCTATAGAAATGACTATGGAGCTTTCCTCGTCCCCATTTTGTAGGAGGTGGACACTAAATAGAAAATTGCTGTTACAAACTGAAATAATGGAAAAGATTAAAAAAGAAGTGGAAGCCTTCTTTAATCGTAATCAAGTTTCGGCTCCTATTTATATGGTCTGGGACACTTTTAAAGCGTGGCTATGGAGTGTGTTGAAGGGGGAGGCCGCAGGATGGGTGATATCTGAGAAGGAGAAGATAGCCTTATTGGAGGAGAAGGTGAGGAAGTTTGAAGAAAGATTTAAAGTGGGACAAGCACAAGGGGTAGAAAAAGAAAATCGAATCGGAATGCTGGAAGATCAACAACATGAATATAGGTTAACTCTGGAAAGAATTATGATAGAGAAGTGGGAAACTAGCAGAATACGAGAGTTCGGTCAGGGTGAGGAATGTGGTAAACTATTAGCTATAAGGAGCAGAATGGACAGGTCGCAAAACAATTTATCCAAGAATAGAACAAGTGATGGGGACAAATCTCCTGCTCAGTACACTGATAACAAGACAGAGATTGAGAGACAATTTTGTAAATGTTTTCAGGAATTATACAGGGAAGACTTAGTCCCAGATAAAACAGATATAGATTGTTTGCTGGGTCAGAAACAGCTCCCTTGTTTGGCTCCTGAAGGGCTAAATTTACTTAACCAAGAAATAACAGGGTGTGAAATCGTGGATTCCATAAATAAAATCAAAAAAGGAAAGGCAGCCGGTCCGGATTTAATTCCAAATGAGCTCTATCTGTTGCTGATGGAAGAAATCATACCAATATGGTTAAATCTGTTTAATGAGATTCTCCGGGGTCACTCTCCACTACCAGATTCTTGGAAAGAGGCGATCATCACCTTGATTCTAAAGCCGGGTAAGGATCCTACCCATTGCCAATCTTATGGCCCGATATCTCTTCTGAACTCTGATTATAACTAACCCTGGGCGTAGTAGGCGTAGTGGGGCTACGCGAAGCTACGCGAAGTGGGCAACATACTACGTCCACCTATGCACTTCGCGTAGCCCCACTACGCGCCACCCGCCTCCCTCCCGCCCTCCCGAAATACTACCCGCCTCCCTCCCGCCCTCCCTAAATACTTAAATAACCTTTTTAAAAAGAATAAAAGCCACTTACCTTGTCCGCTGTGTCTCCGGGGCTCCCTCTTGTAATCGCGCTGCCATCTTGGATACTAATGCGCATGCGCGGGCGGCCGCGCATGCGCATTAGTGTCCGAGACGGCGGCGCTATTACGAGAGGGAGCCCAGGGGACGCAGCCGACAAGGTAGGTGGTTTTTATTCTTTTTAAAAAGGTTTTTTAAGAATTTAGGGAGGGAGGCGGGTGGCGGGCAACTTCGCTACGCCCACAGAGTGGGCGTAGTGTTGCCTGCTACGCCTACTTTGCAAATGGCGAAGTAGGCAACACTATGCCCACTCTGTGGGTGTAGCAAAGTACTACGCCCAGGGTTAATTATAACATTTTTACCAGTATTATTAATGCACGTCTGAGTAAGATAGCTGGTGCTTTAATAGACGAAGATCAGAAGGGTTCTCTTCCTGGGCGGCAGAGGAAGCATCTCGTTATTTCCCTGATCGGTACAATAGATCTGGCAATAGCGGCTAAAGCTCCATTAACCATAATAACCGGGGATGCTGCAAAAGCCTTTGATCGTGCTAACTGGTGTTATTTGTTAAGTGTGTTAGAGGCTTTTGGGTTTGATTTCACGTTTAGAGATCTGGTGGGGAAAATATACAGTGAATCACATGCTCAAATATTAGTAAATGGGAGCCTTTCTGTACCAATATCAATAGGGCGGGGTACTAGACAGGGCTGCCCGTTGTCTCCTACACTCTTGGACCTATATATCAAACCATTCGCACAAAGTCTAAGACTAAATAATGAAATACAGCCTTTCTTAATGAATGGTTTTTTAAGGAAACTTGCCCTATATGCGGATTATTTAATTATTGTTACATCCAACGCTAATCAAGCTACACCAAACTTATTAAGGGAAGTTCAGGTTTTCGGCAAATTGTCGGGATATGAGATAAATAATAGTAAAATGGAGATCATGGCTTGGAACTCCGAAGTGCAGGGCTACAGGGTGTCAAAGGAGATACGGTATTTAGGAATCACCATAACTCAAGAGCTCTCTGCACTAACCCAAAACAAACTTTGCTCGAGTATCTAAAGAAGTTGAATTATTGCTAAAAAGATGGCAAAATCTACAGCTCACACACTATGGTAGGGTAAATTTGATCAAGATGTGTGTTTTGCCAAAGTTTACTTACCTTTTTAACAACATCCCTCTAATTTTTGATAAGACTTCACTTCCAATGTAAGTTTTATTGATAAACTGTGCGATTACTTAAAATCATTACAGTGTATAAAAATGCAGTTTGGTTCAGATAAAATACAATAAAATACAGTAAAATACGCCCCCCCCCTGCTCGACCTACACCGGTCAGGGACCATTGATGCAGCTATGTGGTCTCGATACTGACTGTGTTCACTGGTACTATACATTATTAATATTAAAAAGAATTAAAGTTTTTAGAGTCATCATGTGACCTCGCTTACTAGAGTCTGGAAGGCGTGTAAAAGTTCGACATCCTCAGTTGCACTGTGGGCTTTATCGGCCCCTTGTCGGCCCCAGCTTTTCGGTGACTCCCTGTGTTATCTGTGGATTACCAACTTTAGGGCGGCGTGTCACAGGGCTCTTCGAGAATGGAGTCCTTTAGTTGGTTTTCGAGTGCCATTTTAACTTGATGGATGAACTTGCCTATCCTGGCTAATAAACATGTTGTGGTTTCAGAGAAACACCAATCCGAGGCCTCTCTGCAAGTTCTGAGACCCAAGATACGTAGTGCCGGACGTAGCAATCGCTGTCGGTCACTGGCCAGCTTAGGGCAGCAACATAGCAAGTGTAGCCAGGATTCTCTGCGAGATTTGCAAAGGTGGCAGGCAGTGGCTCTGTCCGAGCGTGCCCAACGTTGGTTAAAGTCCATTATCCTGAGGGCCAAGAGGCGCATAAACAGAATTTTTTGTCTTGCTTCGATTGTTAGTGAGTCTTGTAAGTATGGTTGAGGTTTACCAGGAATGTAGGACTTGTCCAGGGCCAACGTTAGCGGGTTGGGCCGGAGCGAGGAAAGGTCTAGCTCAAAGGAAATAGACTGGACTTGGCGCTTGCCGGCTTTTGCCCAGGCGGAATATGGGATTTCGTGTAAGTGCAGATTCCGCCCCTCGATCTTCAGAAGGTCAATGGCTAGTTCCACCTTCGCTTGCCATGGGGAGCCCTCTTCCCCAAAGATGGTTTTTAGCGAGTGCTTCAAGGTGTTTTCGGGCGACTTCAGAACTCTGATGTAGTATTTTAGCAGTTCCCCCAGTAGTACCAGTTCAGGATGTTTCAGGCCTATTTCCACTCTCACCCTGTTATTCCGCGCCTGTTTGGGGGCTCGTAGCACCATCTTATAAGCTTTCACCTGTGCCGCTTGGACCACTTTCTCAAAAGCCCCTGGATAGGCTATATGGCCGTACGTGATGGCGGGGATCAATTTAGCCCTAAGTACTGTCAGCATTGGATCTGCAGAGGGACTGGCCAGGCCGTGGCTTAGACGTCTTAGAGATGTAATTATTTTATCAATTTTTGGTTTAAGCGTCTTCAGATGTTAGAGTGCAGTGGCCCTCTCTGATACCCATGTGCCCAGGTAGTTGTAGGATGGGGCCGTGGTGATACTGTGTTCCCCCAGAGACCATGAAGCTTTTGTTTTGTGTGAATGTTTGCCAAAGATTATTATCTTAGTCTTGCTCACATTAATGAGTAACTCGTTCTCCTTGTTGTACGTGGCGAGACTGTTTAAGGCTCTTTGGAGGCCTACCCTGGTGTGGTCCATAATTACTGTGTCATCTGCATACTGGAGCATACCCAGAACCAGCTTCCCCAGTCTGGGCGGTGCTAGGTTGGCATCTTTCAGGGCTTGCCCCATGTCTGCAGTGTACAAGTTGAAAAGCAGGGGGGCCAGGACACACCCCTGCTTTAATCCCGAGTTAGTGGCAATTCTTGTGGTTGCAGATGTGGCGCTTAGTTTCACCTGAACCCAGGTCCCCTCATAAAGTGCTTTTATGGCCTTTAGAAGATCTCTGGGGATCCCCCAAGACTCTACTTTTGCCTAGAGCCGGCTTCTGTTCACACGGTCAAAGGCCGTTTAATAATCGATAAAGCAACAGAACAGGGGCAGCTTATTCCGCATGTTGGCCTTCTTAGCGAGGTACGAAAGCGCTATGATGTTATCCAGCGTAGAACAGTTAGCCCTGAAGCCAGTCTGTGAGGGCGGGTGTTAGACCTGGCACCTTGGCGTGAGTTTCCATTCCTCTTTTTGCTGATGTGCCTCCGATGTTTTGCTGGTATTCGATGCTCAGGGCACTGCGCCACGGCCAATCCATGTCGCAGTGCAAGTGCTCCCAATGTAAAGTGTATGTACAATTGATCTCCATGATTGGCTTATTTGGTTTACTGTCAGTCCCCAGTAACGTGCACGAGGAGTGCCGGGGCTTGTAGATACAAATGCTGCTGGTGGGCTTGCAGCACTGGTTACGCCACCCACGGAAGCGGCCTCGTAAGATGGGTCTCGGGTCCGCCATTGCTAACCCCGCGTACAGTCCCGTACTGCACAGTGATTGTGCAAGTGCCCACACTTGCCAGTCCCTGAACCTTCCCTAACCTCCATATCAGTCACCCCTATGGTAGGCCTATGGGCGGGGTGCATTGCGAGCGTAAGGTAGGACAAGCCCCGAGTGTGGCATGTCCTAGTAGTGAATTGCCACCCTTTTTGGCTCTTCACTATTGAAGGGCTACCGGTTCTCTTAGGCCAGACGAGCTGTCGGAGCTATTACACGCTATAGTCCCGGCAGGCTCCGAGAACACGGTAGCGGGTCGAGTTTAGTATGCCTGAACTCAGAATAATAAAATACTTCCTTTAGTAAGGTTTATTTTAATATCCTGTGTTTGCAAACGCTACTTTTAGAAAGTTAGCCTTTGCTCGCCTAACTGTTCAACCACCTCTGCCAGGATGTGTATCTGCTGTCTGGGTTTGTGTGAGTGACAGGGCTGGGAGATTCCCGGGGATAGTCGGGTGCTCCAGGTGGTGAATAGAGTACTTACACCAGGATGGGTGGGCGGAGTGGACCTTGGCACTGAATAGGGTTGTGCTCCTCCACCACAATGCTGGCTCCACCGCCCCGCAGAGCGTCTGATGTCTCTGCCCTGAACTCTGAAAGAAGACGGCAGCGTCCTGTCAACAAAGTGCTCCAGAACTGGGTTGAACCAGGCTCAGGCCACCTGGCCTGCAAAGACAAAAGAATCTTAGTATAAAGGTAGGAGCTCCGCTCCCTACAAATCAGATCCTGTTTTGACCACGACGAACCTCTGCCTGACTAGAAGGACCAAGAGAAGCTGAAGGATGGAAACCAGTCTGTATCCTGTTAGACTGGCCTGCAGTGGTGCCTTGCTGAGAACGGAGAGGAAAAGACCAGAAAGGACTTTGAAGACTTGTGCCTGAAACAATCTCCAAGGGCTTGATCGAGAGCTTGCCCCCTGAACGGAACCCCAGGACCATTGGGTTCTATCTGCTTGTGCCCGTCTGCTGTTGGGCCTTAGTTCTTATTCCCTCGCCAGAGTTGTGACTCGGGTGCCCTCGCCCCCTCCCAGGCCGTGACAGCTTGGAGCCTGGTCGCCCCGCCGTAGAGAGCCTCGCTCATCCCTGAGTCGCTCTCCGCTTCAGTGCCGGGCCGCCTGCTCTCCTGTCACCTCGCCGCTAACGGAGCGCGACTGTGTACCTCTCATCTCTCCAGCCGGAATCTGCACGGAGGACATTTCCATAGCCTCGGACGGTCCGTACGTCGACGCGTACCCGACTGTCTCGCTTTGTCCTCCTGCATACCAAGGCTCGTGCCGCACCTCAAGAAAGGCCTCCCCGTACAGTGGTACTGGAAGCCTGGTGCTGCACCCGTCTGCCCGAGAACGCGACGCCCCTCACAGATCCACGAGTCAGAACCCGCGTGCTAAGAAGTAGCACGCCCCGCAGGCCAGAACGGCGCCTCGCCCCGTGAGCTGCATCGATCCCGGATCGCCGCAACCCTCCACAGTCTAGCTCCCCAGCCTCGCTCCTCGAGGTGGACCGAGCCGGAGAGATCCTCTGGAGAACCGTCGGCCTCGTTCGGGGTCATCCCTCACCGGCCGCGCCTGAAACGCCTCGGACTTCCACAGCGAGGTACACTTGAACTCCGTCTCGAGTTCATATCGGATCCAGGGTCCGCAACGTTCTTATTTCCCTGTCATCGTACCTTGCTGAACCACGAACATTGAAAGACTAAGTTTGCCTATTGTAATCTGGTGGCCCCCAGTCGCTAAAACGTTATTGTTGGTCTTGTGATAATCCTGAATATATCTTTTATATAAAGTATACGTATTTTTGATACAACCATTCGACTGGTGTCAATTTGTGGTGGGTCAGTGGGTTTACTGTGTGTATTCATAAATGCTTAACTTACTATCGCCCTGAGGATTAGCCTTGTCTGCTCGCGCCACACTACCTAGAGGGTGAGCAGGGGTTATTCGAAGGAGTAGTCCCCTTGCCCTGACTTGGAGCTCCGGGTCCCTGCTTGTCACAAGTACCTACCTGTGCCAACCAGAGACCTTCGGGTTCCAACAGCGGGAGTATGCCGTTCTTATCAACCCAAGTTTCCAGGTCCTTAAGTAGAAGGCGGGCATAGACCTTAGTTCAATGTCAAGGAGGGCTATCAGTCTGTAATTAGCCGGGTTAGAGTGGTCACCTTTTTTATGTATAGGAAAGAGGATTGAACCTTTCCAGGAAAATGGCATGGTTGCGGTTGCGAATGCGTGGTTAAATAGAGGAGTAAGTTTGGAGGCGAAGAATGCAGGATCTTTCTTAAAAACCTGTGCGGGGATCCCGTTAGGTCCAGGGGCACCATCGGTTCTGATGGCTTTATTGTGCTTTACAATCGCCGCCTCCGAGAATTTTCCAGATCGAGTCGGACTTAATTCTTCATTCGGGGCACTTTCAGAGCTGATGGTAACTGCCGCCGCCTTGGACCAGCCGGATATGCAGTGAGACATCCAATTTGGCTCACAGGTGTACAGCCCCTTTGCATACTGTTCCCAAACTTTTCCTCCAACACTGTTAACCTTGTGTACACCTCCTGATGACAAGCTGTTGATGTAGCGCCAGAGCTTCCTATTATCTTTGCCTTTGATTATTGAAAACACTGTCAACCAGTTCTGATCGGTCCGTTTTCTTTTCAAATCCCAAATGTTCTTTTTGTACTTAGCTCCAAATAAGCCAATCGTGGAGATCAATTGTACATACACTTTACATTGGGAGCACTTGCACTGCGACATGGATTGGCCGTGGCGCAGTGCCCTGAGCATCGAATACCAGCAAAACATCGGAGGCACATCAGCAAAAAGAGGAAGGGAAACTCACGCCAAGGTGCCAGGTCTAACACGTGTCCCCTCCAGCTGAAATGTGGGGAGAACTACCCTTGCCCAGGGAGTTCCTCATCACTAAGGCGGAAAAACCTCGATAGACCGTCAGCATTGGCGTGGTCTATGCCAGGGCGATGTTCCACCGTAAAGTCCATACTCTGTAGAGAAATGGACCACCTCAACAGTTTCCGGTTCTCACCCCTCATTTGCATCAACCATCTGAGGGGCCTGTGGTCCGTGGAGACATTCCTGAAGGTCGGGTGGGCGGACCATGCGCAGTTGTGCATTTTTTGTATCCCGTGGGTGGATTACAAGTTGTAATTTGCTAAAATTTCAATCAGTTGAGCTGACTTCCTGCTAGGTGTAGTCATGGGTAGCAGGTCCAGGCCTCTCAGGTTAAAGTCACCAACTATGATTACATCGTGGTGCAAGCGGCTAATTAATAAATCTTCCAGGGCGGTGGTGAATGATTCCAAGCCGTGTGAGGAGTGAAGTTTAGCAGGGTTGAGGTAACAGTTGATTAATAAAAGCGGGCGGGTTGTTTGGTCCGCATTAATAAAGACTTCACTTAACAAAATTCAGGGTAAGATTTCCTCTTTTGTCTGGGCCGGGAAAGGGACCTATTCTTAGGACACCCCCGCGTCGCACGGCCACCAGCTGTTGCGTGTGTCCCCCGCCTGCCTCGCTGAGCTGGCCTGCTGCCTGCTGACCACGCCCCCTGCCGTCGCTCGGCATGGTCTCCTGCAGTCTGTGTGTGCTGAGCTGATTTTCTGTTGCCTTACTGCTTATTTAGGCATTTGTGACCCTTTTTCTCTTTTCTGTGTGCCCCCCCCTGTGTTGTCTTTCACCGTTGTTGCCCCCTGTGCCCTTCCGCCCCGCTCCCCGCCGCCGAGTGATCGGACACGCCCCCTTTATTTCTGTGCCCTCCCCGCTCCCGCCTCCCAGCTGCTCCTCCCTCCCTCGCACTTGGCCATATATGGCGACCGTGCAGCACAGGTGAGTGTGACCTATTCTTAGGACACCTCCGCGCCGCACGGCCACCAGCTGTTGCGTGTGTCCCCCGCCTGCCTCGCTGAGCCGGCCTGCTGCCTGCTGAACACGCCCCCTGCCGTCGCTCGGCGTGGTCTCCTGCAGTTTGTGTGTGCTGAGCTGATTTTCTGTTGCCTTACTGCTTATTTAGGCATTTGTGACCCTTTTTCTCTTTTCTGTGTGCCCCCCTGTGTTGTCTTTCACCGTTGTTGCCCCCTGTGCCCTCCCGCCCCGCTCCCCGCTTCCCGCTGCCGAGTGATCGGACACGCCCCCTTTATTTCTTTGCCCTCCCCGCTCCCGCCTCCCAGCTGCTCCTCCCTCCCTCGCACTTCGCCATAAATGGCGACCGTGCGCTCGCGCAGCGGGCGCGCCGATTGTGCGCCGAAGGCGCGCCAAAGGTAAGCCCGTCTGCGCCCGTCCGCACCTGGACCGTGCCCAGCGCCAGGACCCCTGGACCCCGCAGACACCAGCCCACCCGCCGGACCTACGACGCCACCGACCTCAACGCACTCAACGCCGGCCGAATCCCGGGATGTTGCCGAGCCACCCCGAGACGTACCCATGGACCCTTCAGATGCCACTCCTGCAAGTTCTCCTGCAGCCGGACCTGCACAACACCCGCACCCACAAAGTCGAGCACCATCAGCAACCACCTGAAGCGCATCCTGCTCAACACCCGCTCCGTCCACAGACACGCCATCGAACTCTGGAACCTCTTCGACACCACATCTCCAGACGTTTCCTTCCTCACGGAAACCTGGATGAACGCCTCCTCAGCGCCCGACATCGCCATCGCCATCCCGGACGGATACAAGATCACCCGGAGGGACCGCGGCAATCAGACGGGAGGAGGCATCGCCATCATCCACAGGAACACCATCCGCATCACAACCAACACCGACGACACCCTCAAAGCCGCCGAACACCTGCACTTCCAGATCCACACCGACCCCAAGACCACCCTCAGAGGCACCCTCATCTACAGACCCCCGGGACCACGCACACAATTCTGCGAAGACATCGCCGACTTCATCAGCCCGCACGCCCTCCCCTCCGCGGACTACATCCTCCTCGGGGACCTGAACTTCCACCTGGAGAACAACAACGACCGCAACACCACCACCCTGCTGGACAACCTCGCCAACCTCGGTCTCAAGCAACTGGTGACCACCCCAACCCACTACGCCGGACACACACTCGACCCCGTCTTCTCATCCAGCAAGGACATCGCCTTCAGCCACGCCACCGGACTCCACTGGACGGACCACAGCTGCGTACACTTCAGCTTCAGAAGGACCACGATCCACCACCACCAGCAACAGGTTGCACGCAGAAGCTGGAACAAGATCACAGCCGACCAGCTCGCCGCTTCCCTGAGCCAGAACCCTCCCACCATCGCAGCGAACCCCAGCCAGGCCGCCAACAACCTCACGAAGTGGATCAGCAACTGCGCAGACAACCTCGCCCCTCTGAGGACCCCGCCTAGCAGACCCGGCAGCAAGAAAGCCCCATGGTTCACCGACGAACTCAAGAGCTCCAAGAAGAACTGCCGAGCCCTCAAGAAAGCCTGGCGCAGAGACCCAACACCATACAACATGACCACCCTCAAGCTCGCCACCCGAAAACACCACCAACTGATCCACGCCACCAAGAAAACTGCATTCAATGATCGACTGGACAACAACGCACACAACAGCAAGGAACTCTTCAACATCGTTAAAGAGCTCTCCAACCCCATGCAAGAAACAACGACATCACCCCTTCACAAGACCTCTGCAACTCCCTCGCCTCCTACTTCCACAACAAGATCGCAGACATACACAACAGCTTCAGCTCACAACCGACGCACCCCACGACCGCACCTACGCCTCCCACCACCACCCTCCTCGCCTGGACCAGCACCGAAGACACCATCCGCACGATGAACTCCATCCACTCCGGATCTCCAACCGACCCCTGCCCTCACCACGTCTTCAACAAGGCCGACTCTGTCATCGCACCCCACCTGCAGGACATCATCAACACCTCCTTCGACACCGCGACCTTCCCGGAGAGCTGGAAGCACGCCAAACTCAGCGCTCTATTGAAGAAACCTTCAGCGGACCCCACCGAACTCAAAAACTACCGCCCCATCTCGCTCCTCCAGTTTCCGGCCAAAGTCGTCGAGAAGACCGTCAGCAAGCAGCTGGCCGCCTTCCTCGAGACAAACGGATCCCTCGACCTCTCGCAGTCTGGCTTCCGGGCCAACCACAGCACCGAGACCGCCCTCATCGCAGCCACCGATGACATGCGAGCCCTGCTCGACAACGGAGAAACAGCGGCCCTCATCCTCCTGGACCTCTCCGCGGCATTCAACACTGTCTGCCACCGCACCCTAGTACAGCGCCTCTGCAACGTCGGAATCCAGGAGAAGGCACTAGAATGGACCATCTCCTTCCTCGCCGGAAGGACACAGAGAGTCCGCCTCCCCCCGTTCAGATCAGAAGCCACCGAAGTCATCTGCGGCGTTCCTCAAGGCTCCTCGCTCAGCCCCACCCTCTTCAACGTCTACATGAGCCCCCTCGCGGCCATCGCACGCCAACACAACCTCAACATCATCTCCTACGCCGACGACACCCAGCTGATCCTCTCCCTCACCAACAACCCCGCCACCGCCAGACCCAACCTGCACGAAGGGATGAAAGACGTAGCCGAGTGGATGATGAACAGCCGCCTGAAACTGAACTCAGACAAGACGGAAGTCCTCATCCTGGGCTCCTCGCCCTCCGCCTAGGACGACTCCTGGTGGCAACCTGCCCTGGGCAGCGCACCCAAACCAACAGACCACGCATGCAACCTGGGCTTCATCCTGGACTCCTTCCTCTCCATGACGAGACAAGTCAACGCCGTCTCCTCATCGTGCTTCAACATCCTGCGCATGCTACGTAAGATCTTCCGGTGGATCCCCACCAGGACCAGGAAGACGGTCACCCAGGCCCTCGTCACCAGCCGACTGGACTACGGCAACTCCCTCTACGCCGGAACCACTGCCAAACTCCAGAAGAGACTCCAGCGGATCCAGAACGCCTCAGCAAGACACATCCTCGACATCCCCCGACACAGCCACATCTCCGGACACCTGAGAGACCTGCTCGACAACGGAGAAACAGCGGCCCTCATCCTCCTGGACCTCTCCGCGGCATTCAACACTGTCTGCCACCGCACCCTAGTACAGCGCCTCTGCAACGTCGGAATCCAGGAGAAGGCACTAGAATGGACCATCTCCTTCCTCGCCGGAAGGACACAGAGAGTCCGCCTCCCCCCGTTCAGATCAGAAGCCACCGAAGTCATCTGCGGCGTTCCTCAAGGCTCCTCGCTCAGCCCCACCCTCTTCAACGTCTACATGAGCCCCCTCGCGGCCATCGCACGCCAACACAACCTCAACATCATCTCCTACGCCGACGACACCCAGCTGATCCTCTCCCTCACCAACAACCCCGCCACCGCCAGACCCAACCTGCACGAAGGGATGAAAGACGTAGCCGAGTGGATGATGAACAGCCGCCTGAAACTGAACTCAGACAAGACGGAAGTCCTCATCCTGGGCTCCTCGCCCTCCGCCTAGGACGACTCCTGGTGGCAACCTGCCCTGGGCAGCGCACCCAAACCAACAGACCACGCATGCAACCTGGGCTTCATCCTGGACTCCTTCCTCTCCATGACGAGACAAGTCAACGCCGTCTCCTCATCGTGCTTCAACATCCTGCGCATGCTACGTAAGATCTTCCGGTGGATCCCCACCAGGACCAGGAAGACGGTCACCCAGGCCCTCGTCACCAGCCGACTGGACTACGGCAACTCCCTCTACGCCGGAACCACTGCCAAACTCCAGAAGAGACTCCAGCGGATCCAGAACGCCTCAGCAAGACACATCCTCGACATCCCCCGACACAGCCACATCTCCGGACACCTGAGAGACCTGCACTGGCTCCCGGTCAACAAGAGAATCACCTTCTGGCTACTCACCCACGCACACAAAGCCTTACACAACCAAGGCCCAGGATACCTCAACAGCCGCCTCAACTTCTACAATCCCACACGGCAGCTTCGATCGACCGTCCACGCCCTTGCCGCCGTCCCCCGCATCCGAAGAGCCACCACAGGAGGAAGGTCCTTCTCCTACCTGGCCGCCAAGACTTGGAACTCCCTCCCAACCCACCTCCGCCTGACCCAAGACCACCTCGCCTTCAGGAAACAGCTCAAGACCTGGCTGTTCGAGCAGTAGCGGACCCCCCCTCCCCAAGCGCCTTGAGACCCTCCGGGTGAGTAGTGCGCTATATAAATGCTTTGATTGATTGATTGATTGGATTAGACTCTCTGGAAAAAATTAAGACCAAAACTATCACACAGATTTTTGAGTCTTCACAATCTACAGATTTATTGTTGGGCATTCCAATTGCAAAATAACAGAATGCTTCTAAATAGGCCAGATGACCACCTAATGGGCTGTATGTTCAAGGCTATGTTGCATGAGATTCCACTTGAGGGTTTCATGTATGAATTCGGTGCCCCAAATTTTTTTAAAAAGGTTCGCCTGAAGGTATTATGCGCTGTTGCAAAACTATGGTTTGACTGTCGAAGTATTCTGGCCATTCCTTATTACAGCAAGTGGGCACCTGTGTGGGACTCCCCAGGCACACCGGAATGCTTGAACGGAGTGCTATCTTTACCTTTGAAAGAGGCAGGGGTGAAGAGGTGGGGCGACATGGTTAAAGGAAACAGCTGCCTCTCATGGGATGCTTGGAGCCATCTAACACAAAATAGCTTATCCAGATTCAAGGTTTATCAAATATCCACATGGTGTGCTAGTCAAAACTGGCAATTTCCTGGAGACTGAAAAATGGAAGAGGATCTTCAGGACATCAATACTAGAAAGAAGGAAATTGCTCTATGGTACAATCCCCTATTGGAAGCAGCAGATAGGAAACTGGGCCCTCCTGAAAAGGTCTGGTATGAGTGCTTGCCAGATGAAGAGCTCCAAACGTTACGGCAAGTATCTTTGGAAAAATTATACTGTTTAATTATTTCTGCTGCACTAAGAAAGAACCACTTCTTCTCTATCAATAGCATTTACCGGTCTCCGCTCAAGATTCCTAAAATAAGGGAAGGAGGTGAATCAGGCTGTGTACGATGCCAGGCTCAAGAAGCGGATGATATCCAATCGTTCTTAACCTGCTCAATGTTGGAGGATTATTGGAAGAAAGTGGGTAAGACCCTGACTGAAATACTTGGTAAAGAAATAGAGGTAAGCATTGTACTAATATTTTTTGGGATAGTACATTTACCAGGGAGCGCAGGGGAGGGTGACTCGACTGATGAGAAAAGTAAAATGGTGTTTTATCTTATACTTCTGGCAAGAAGAGAAATTTGTAAATTGTGGTATCAGCCAGATCCACCGTCTTGGAGGGAATGGTGGAACTCAGTCAGATTTTTTAAAGATTTAGATTATAAGGTTAATTGTGTTAGAAATAGATGCGAGTATGGTTCCTTCTGGAGATTACTAGATTAGGAGGAAGGTGGGTAGGCAGATTAGAGCGGAAGATTAGAGCTGAATGAGACCAACTAACAGTCCAATGATTACACCTCTCGGTCGGCTTACGATGTGCATAATGGGTTTGCCCCCATAGAACATCAGCTGAGATTAGACCCTCTAAGTTATAAGCATTTGGGATGCGCTTATCGAGAGGATGCTTATACAATAGTATGGAGGTTATATGAGGACAACAAAAAAAGTATTAACATATAAATATCACAATATGAAGATATTACTACTCTTCTTGTAAAATTGGCCCATGACCACCAAGCATGAACAGATAGATCTGAAATATCTTTCCAACAAAAAGTAATAGATTTTAAAGCAGCTGACATAAGAAAATTTAACATTTTTTCTTCTAAATTAGTTAGGATATGTATAAGAGCAACCGATTTACAAATTAGTAATTTAATAAGAAAGAACATCTTAAATATGTAATATCTTTTGTATAATATCACACAAGATTTAGAAATTAGAGGACAGTCACAAAGCATATGTTGCAATGATCCTGAATGCAATTTACAATGCCAACATGTTTCAGATTGTATCAGTTTAGCACGAAATAAGCGCTCTGGGGTCCATAAACAATTGAGTAAGATGTAGGAGTTGGTCTGATAAAGTGATAAAGGTAGCCACCCTGAAATACTATTAAGGCATATGATTTTCCAAGTGTCATCAGAGAAAGAAAGGGAAAGTTCATTATTCCAAAATGACGAAATTATATTTAGGTTAGTGCCAGTCGAGTTAGCACATTTGTTGTACAAAATAGGGACAGCATGTGAAGATGTAGAGACAGCTTGAATATAATTTACTAAATCTAGTTCTACATTAGATGTGATACAATGAGGGAAAACATCTAAAATTTAATTACATAGAAACTCATATTTAATAAAATCAGATTTAGGTAACCTAAAGTTTAATTGTAAAGTTTTGAATGGAATAAATGTATTATTACAATAAATATCTTTAAGATAAAAGATACCAGCTTTAATCCAAGAATTCCAGAAAGTCATATTTTTATTCAATTTAGTAACATTACTATGCCATAATGATAGATCAACTGTATGACCTATAGCAATTTAAAAATTTGAATCTAAGTCATTAAAAATTAGTTTCGAGGATTTGATTATAATTGAACAGTGTAAGACTGTAGATTTATTAGACATTGTTAGCAAGGTTGATAATGGAAAATGGTTAACAGGAGATTGCTCTATATGAAACCAAATAGGAGGTTTAATGACAGAGGAAGAAATAAGCCATAGAGAACTTTGTTTTAATATAAATGCTTTATGATATAGAAAAAAGTCAGGTAATCCAAAACCAGCGTTACATTTAGGTATATTAATTTTTTATAACCAATTCGAGGTGATTTATTATTCCAGAGAAATTTGGATAACAATCTATCAACATCTTTATAAACTTTTAACGGAAATTGAGTAGGAATCATAGTGAGGGTATAAAAGATTTTAGGAGCAGTATTCATTTAAATGGACTCCATTCTACCCCACCAAGAAAGGTGAAGAGAAGACCATTTAGATGTTTTATCTTTAATATAAGTTAGGATAAAATTACTATTCAATGTTAATGTTGCTTTAATGGAGGACGAGAACAAAATACCAAGAAACTTTACCTTATTTTTTTGCCATATAATATCAGTCATAGGCAACATATCAGGAGTACAAAATACATTTACAGGGAAAAATTCTGTTTTATTAATATTAAGTTTATAACCTGAAACAATGGAATATTTTGCAATAAGTTCCAATAAGGAAGGGATTGAGGAGATAGGATCACTAATAAATAATAACACATCATCAGCATAAGCTAAGGTTCTGATAGTAAAAATTGTCACCGTTATGCCTTTAAAATTATCACTTTTTCTTATACAATTAAGGAAAGGTTCAATTCCATTTAAAAATAAAAGTGGAGAAAGGGGACACCCTTGTCTCGTGCCTCTAAAAAGGGAAAATTGATTTGATATTGGGCCAATGATAAATAAGCGAGCAGTGGGAGCAAAATACAAGGCAGAAATCATACTAATATCCAAGGGACCAAAATTAAATGATAGTAAGGTTCGAAGTAAAAACTGCCAATGGATTTTATCAAAGGCATTTTTAGCATCTAAAGCCATAATTCCTGAGGGAACAATTAAAGTGGAACTCTGCTCAATTACATGCAATAAGGTTCTTTGCAGCAAATGTGTTCTTCATAAAGCCTGATTGATCAGGGTGAATAATAGAGTCAAGTATAGGGGCTAGTCTAGAGGCGAGGATTTTAGCATATAATTTACAGTCTTGATTAATTAAAGATATATTTATTTTTTATTTATTTATTTAGTGTTTTCTATAACGCGAACTTGACCCAGCGTAGGGTATCAGAGCACTTTACAGTAGCGTTTCATCAGTCCTTAATGTTTTACAATAACGTTTAGCATATATACATATATACATTCAGAGATATAATTGCCAATGCACAGTTAAAGTACAGGATCATCTTTGAACATGATCTAGTGTGGGGTAGTAGAGCTTTTTAACGATATAGGGTGATAATTTGAAAAAAGGGTAGGATCTTTATCAGGTTTGGGAAGTACAATAATTAAAGCATCAGTAAAAGATCCTGGGATAATTCCTGTAGAACCAATAAAAGTGAAAAGTTGAAAAAGATAAGGTAAAAGTTGGAATTGGAACTCTTTATAAAATTCAGCTGGTATACCGTCAGGGCCAGGGGACTTATTTTTTTAAAGAGATTTGATTGCTTTTAAAATTTCATCAGTAGTGAAGGGTGAATCTAGTCCAAGCCTATCTGATTGTGAAATTTTGGGCAAATCACAAGTATCTAAAAAAGAATCAATGAGGTATCATGAGAATCTGGTTTATTATATAGAGTAGAATAAGAGTCCAAACAATCATTATGGGATAGAGCAATTTTGCCATTAGGGCCTTGAATTGAGGTAATCTGCGTCTTATCTTTTTTATACGCAAATAATTTGCTAGGAGTCTCCCAGATCGATTGGCATTAAAACAAAATTTAGCATTAGATTTGGAGAGTTGGATGCCGGCTCTTTTACTGAGGATCGAGTTAAATTCATATCTGAGCTTTTGTAGCTTAATTCTTAATTGAGGATCATTGGATGTAATAAAAAGTCTTTCAAATTTTGCTATTTGTTTTTCAAGGTGACTGATATGTGCATTAAAAATGTTATTCTCGTATGCCATAATAGAAATAGTTTCACCCCTAATATAGGCTTTAATGGCGTCCCATCTATTGACCATAGAAGTAGATTCTTCAGGGTTGAGCAAAAAATAATCCTTAATGGCCTTTAAGATTTTTGATTTATTATGATCATTAAGAGCAATGTCAGTATTCATACACCATCTAGTTTGTTTTGTGAATGAGGAGGTTAAATTCA
The DNA here is from genome assembly GCF_964261635.1 of Lissotriton helveticus. Lineage (NCBI taxonomy): Eukaryota > Metazoa > Chordata > Amphibia > Caudata > Salamandridae > Lissotriton > Lissotriton helveticus. Next base: position 1,675,742,022 of record NC_136069.1, on the reverse strand, counting down.
AACCAAAAAAAATCAAGGCATGGTCAGATATATCGATATTATCAATGATGGGATTAGTCGCCGACTGAATAAATTGAGCAGAGATTAAAAAATAATCAATCCTGGAATGTGAATTATGGGGATTAGAAAAAATGTAAAGCATTTGTCAGTAGGGAAATATAAGTGCCAAATGCCCGCTAATTTAGTGGTATGAATAAAGGATTTAAAAGCATAAAATGTTTTAGGAGGGGGACATTTAGTACTAGATAGTCTATCTAATAACAGGTCAGCAATAACATTAAAATCACCTCCAACAATCAAGGGAACTTTGCCCAACTTTTAGACTTGTGTGGTAATATTAGACCAGAAAGTGGGGTCATCTGCAGTAGGACCATATATATTGAGTAAAAATAAGACTGAATCATGAATTTTAATCTTTACTATTAAGTATCTACCATCTGCATCTGAAGTTTTACTTAAAACTTGACAATGTAATTTTTTTGCTAAGAAAATAGCTACCCCATTTTTCTTACCATTAGTAGGTGACGAAACAACAGTAGCTACCCACTTTTTTCATATAATTTAATATTTTATAATCAATATGAGTCTCTTGAACAAAACAAATATCTGCCTTACAACGACCTAAATAATCTAAAATGTTGGTACGCTTAACTGGATGACGTAAACCTTTAACATTTACAGAAACAACTTTAATATTATGAATGTTAGCCATAAGTAAGCAATAGAAAAATAAATAAAAGTAAAAAGCAAGAAGAGGCAAAGAAGAAATGAATACAAAATAGAAGAAAAAGAATAACTCTATATTGAGAAAAAGGACAGGAAGAAATGAAAACAGGGAGAAAATGACAAACAAGGTACATTAATATCAAGAATGAAACGCACATACGTTCTACAAGTATGACCAGAACCGTTGGAGCCCAAAAGAAGCATAAGCAATTATCTTTTCAGGACAGAAAAATGTAGTTGAGTTTCAAGTATTAGAGTCATGAGTATCCATGGAATGATGTGAATGTTGGTCCAAAAAGTGACGTAAATCATCAGGACAGTGAAAAGATTTTGAAAAATAGTATTTCCAGACACGCATATTAGAAGGGTCAAAAAGACCATATTTGAACCCAAGGCTTCTCAATTGAGGACGCAAAGCAGAAAAGTCCTTGAGAGTTGAAACAGTTTCTTTTGCAAAACCCTGATGAATAACAATTTTATTTCCATTAACTATCAAGGGTGGAATCTCCCGCGTAGCTTTTCGAATCAAAACCAGATGATGATGTCGACGAACTTTGAATATCATTTGATGGGGTTTCTAAGTTTAGGATTGCGATGTGAAGGAATCCTGTGGGCCTTGTCAATCTCAAACTTTTCTGGAAATTTAATTTGTAGAAGGCCTGGAATCAAATTTTCTAAATACAGCCTGCAGTTATTACCCTCAACTTCTTTTGGCAGATTAAAAATACGCAGGTGGTACTGTCTATTGCGATTTTCCATGTCTAAAAGTTATGAAGAGATTGGTGATATTTTTGCAACAAGAGGGTTGAAAAAGTCAAGCTTACCCTTATTATCCTGTATTTTAATGGCATTATCAGAAGTTTTCATTGATAAACTCGCCATTTCTTTTCGAAATGTTTTAATTTCTGAAACAATAGAGACAGTATTAATGAGAAGAGCTTGAATTTCCTCTAAAATTAGTGATAATGAAGGCTCAGATGATTCAACCGCCTTTGATTTAATTGGTGGAGGTGAAACTTGCTGCCTTCTTTTGGAAGGAGAATTCCTATTTTCCATTTTAGTTCAATGACAAAGTCAAAATTTGTAGCAAACAAATAGACAAAAGAAATAAAGTTCTAAGACAACAAGAAGAATTCCTTACAAAAGCTGGTGCAGAAGCTATAATGGGCTATGGGAGTGGCTAAGCCCAAGCCAGGCCCTTTCCTGAAGTGTTGCTCTGTCCCTCTGACTGACTGACCTGGCTGTTCTGTGAGCAGAGCTGGAGGCGGAAGCAGCTGGATGAAGAAAGCTGCTCACCGTCATAAAAATCTTCAAGAAAAACCTCACCATACAGGTATTAGCTTTAATACATAAGCGACCCCATTTTCGCCGCTTTTATGACAAGATATCAGCGTAATTGAACCCAAAAACGGGTCAGACGCGCCGGAGCTCTCTACACAGTGGCCATCTTATAGCACGCGCTCGTGCGTCTCCCGAGTTCTATTGCATTTTAAATGGAAGTGCCGGCATGAAAGAAGGTATGAACAGGAGGGGGTGGGGGGGTGGTTACATTAAAAAAAGGTTACAGACTGCGGGAGGGAACGGAGAAAGACAGGGAACCAAAATGGTTTCAATAGTAAAGGGGCTGATAGCCTTGGAAGAGGAAAAATGACGGCATAGCAGTCAGGAGGCAGGACAAAAACACCAAAAACCAATGAAAATGCAGGATTTTTCAATACAGCCAGTAAAATGTATGGCCGGAAAGTGGGTGGAGCTTACTCCCACTATACAGTATACAGCATCTCTAGCCAAGACAGCGCATGTGCTGCCTAGGCGAAACCTAAAAATACACAAACACCATGAAGCAAACACGGGGACACCGAGCAAAGGAAAGAAGATGAGGCATGGCATGGCAGCCGAAGCGAGATCAAGCAAGAAACAATTGGCACAAAAGCAACTGTTTGAAAAACTTTTTTTTTTTTTTTTAAATCTCTTTATTAGCATCAGATTGGTCCGTGCAAGCATACAATCACATAGTAAACCGGTTACATTGAAAACTTGAGTGGTCATTATACAAAATAAGTAGCTGGAGGACGTGACCAATAATAGTACAAGTAGTGCAAAATATTCTAGAATTCTTATTTTCCTTATTCCAGTTCTTAATGAAAATCGCACGTGTGGAAGGTTAATGTAAAGAGATATAACTGCTTTCAAACATAACGAAAATGAATATGCCTTCGCGATAGAGAGAGCGACAAGCAACACATCAATTATGAGCAAGGTGGTAGCATCACTGGCGTAGGAAGACGAGGATTGATGGAATGACAAATGAAAAGACGTGGGTAATGCAATATTTTCAATCGGGGCCAAGCAGGTAAAGAAACAGAAGAGAAAAACACCCCGTTCTCAACCAGCATCCATACTGGAATCAGCAGCTCACGCCTTCCCCTTCTCAGTAGTATTTTAATGCTAAGCCCTTCATAACGCAACAGGCAGCGCTCAACTGTCATACTAGAGACATCTAGCCCACCCCTTCTGGGACAATAGAACTAGCAGCTTGGGGTTGTGTAGCCCGCGTTAACTTGCTAATGAAAAACGTTTTTTTAAATGACAACATGAAGGGGCTTGGCGTAGAAGAAATAGTACTTGCATTAAGGCGGAAGGACACTAATGGATTGAAAAAAAATGCATTCTTGAGGGGTGCTCCTGACCTCTTAATGGAAGTGATGCATTGGTAGCCCGAACGAATGAGGAAGCAGCAAAGTAGACTGACGGCGGAATCAACCTAAGGTAAGCAGCAGGCGGGACTTTATTCGGTATAGTGACTCCAGCTGGCGGGACTGTACTAGGTACTGTGGCTACAGCAGGTCTTACTCTACACAGAAGTGATGTATTGGAAGTCCGAACAAATGAGGAAGCAGCAAAGAAGACTGATGGTGGAATGAACCTACAGTAAGCAGCAGGCGGGACTTTATTCAGTATAGTGACTCCAGCAGATCTTGCAGACAGAGCATGCATGCTGTTGCGTGACCTAAAAAAGGACATAAGGGAAGAGGGTGGGGAAAATGAGGGATGGGGAGAGGTGGCTGAATGTAGGTGGGGCTGTGCAGGCAAAACCTAATAGATAGTTACTACAGAAAAAGTATTTAAAAATATTTTTAGGTAAGATGCTGCCCTGCTTAAAATCATGTCGCTCAACAATGTGATTAGTTACTAGAGAAGTTGAAAACAAAATATCCGGTCAATATGCTCTCAGATTGATTGAAGATGTAAACAACATAACTAGTGTTCCAGAAGACAAATTATCGATAGATGGGACCATTTTAGTACGTTCGATAAAGGAATGAGACAATTTACTAGATCAAATGCATAAACAACTAAAAAAACATAAAAGTGAATGGCATTCCAAAATCAAGAGTTTAAAAAAATAAATGTATAATGTGAGGCCCAGATTTTGCGTCTGGGCTGCAGCATTTTTTTTATACAATCCTGACGCAAAATGTAATTCGTTAAATATCGTAATGTGCTCAAATGTAATTGTGGTAGACCTGCTGAACATATGTGTGAAGTCTTAAGATCTGATGTCACTCCCTGTGAGTTCCAGGGTTGTGATGCAGCTTCCAGTGATATCATTGTGATGTCATGTTGCATGATATCTCTTGAATACTGGTTAGTCCCCCCACTTCTATTTTTTAGGACTTGTGCCCTGCATGTGCCATACAAAGCATAAACCAATAGATTTCAGGGCCAGCCCTCTATTCGGACACCTGCTTTGATCGCTTTAATTCTCCGGCTCTGATTTTCTTTTACTCTGCCGCAACCTACCAGACAGGGTGACACTGCTATCTACTAAATAGTGCTACTGCCCGGTGTCACTGAAAAGTGTGGTGGGATTAGCAAGCCGGGGCACAGGATGTTTTCTCTGCTGGTGTACCAAGGGAAGTCGAGGCGCTAAGCAAGTGGCAGTGGGATAGCCAGTGCCAACTCACTCTGTTGCAGGCAGTATTGCTGGTGTCTGAGCTGGTGGATTCTGAGGTCCAGTGGCCAGTCACCCATATTATGTGGCACTATGTCTGCAGGAACAGTCTCTGCCATCAGGAGAGAGCCTCATACATGCCCTGCTACACTGTGCAGTGACAACATCACATGGCTCTTCTCAACAAAGTAAGGTTTTTGAGTTGCAGCAAGTATTAATGTGCACATGCATCAACCTATTTAGGAAGTGCAAACGGTGCGAATCGGTAAATTCGGCCGTTTGCACTTCCTAAATCCGTTTTTGGGATGCATCAAACACTTTTTCAGAATTCGCATTTTTTTGCATTTCTTAAAAATGCGAATGCATTTAAGGAATCGCATTTGTGCGATTCCTTAAATGCAATGCATCATTTTTAAAAAAATGCGAATTATGAAATAGGAAGTGCAAATTAACACAAGGTTGACCCTCGTGTTAATTTGCGAAAATCTGTCAAAAAGCAAAAAAATGCATTTTTTAAACTGTCATGTTACAGACACACATGTCCTTAGGACATGTGTGTGTGAAACATGCACTTGAAAATACATTTCAGGGGTGCAGGGGGGGTCCTTTGGACCCCCCCCTGCACCCTTGGAATGCATCAACAAATTGCGAATTTGTAAATGCTTTCCCATTGACTCCTATGGGCCTTTTGGCCCATAGGAATCAATGGGAATTGCGAAAATGCACTTAGGAATTCGCTATTTATTTGGGATTCGGTAAAAATTGCAATTTTTACCGAATCCCAAATAAATAGCCAAAAAAATGATGCATAGCATTTTGCGATTCTTAATTTGCGATTCGGCAATTTTCGCAAATTAAGAATCGCAAAATCTATGAATGATGCATGTGCCCCTAAGCACCGTAGAATATGTAGCATATTAACTGACTTTCGTTGGCAGCCACATCATTTTTCTTGATCTTCTCCCCCTACGTGCTCACTAATGGGAGATTTGAGTGTAGCACACACAGGGAGCTCATTTTAATTGTTATAAAGTACAATCAATGAAGATGGGTGCGGGTGACTGGCTGCTGTGTCGCTTCTCACAGCCCGCAGGCTTGGGGCGGCAGGGGACAGGGGGCAGTGGTGCCAGCTCTAGCAGTGAGGTGCACGCATCACAACTCCCAGCAGCTGTTTTATAAGTTACAATGTGAGGCCTGTAAAGGGGGTCTCTCTGAAAAGTTGGCTCCCATGAACATCATGCGATCCTATTAGGAAAGGTCAAGTGCCGTTAGTGACCTTCCACAGGGCATTTCTGTTTATTTCAGTGTCTGCTCCAGAGCTTCACAAGACACAATTTGTAGTTTTTCCCTTAAATGAACTAAATGGACTCGTTTTCCTTAGGTTGTTGTATCACTCATAGAGTCACACATTTACCAATAGAATACCACTCATAAGCTGTCAGAAAGCTTGGCAAATACATACCTGTGAACTGGATAAGATAGATTATTGCGTTTGTGCACTGGTGCTACAGGCATCAATTTGTAGTCTTAGGCTGGCAGGTAAGAAATTAACCACTTCCTAACTTGTGTCTTGTGAAACCCGAGAGCAGACATTGGCATAAATGCAAAGGCACTGTGGAAGGCAACTAATAATATGATCGCAAGTTTGAATCCACCTGACAAGCGTGATTGCGTATTTCAACGTTACTGGACAGTACCAGTGAAGTAATCCATGTTGATGCACCCACTATACAATTGTTTAATGGGGAAATCCCTATTTAAACTAGAGAAAAAGACGCTAATTAAACTAGTAAGATGCTAGTGTCGATTCCCCGTCATTGGAAAGGCACGAACATTATGACATGCAATGCATGACAAGTATGCGTGCGGGCTCGCGAACAAAACAACATTGGGGAAGGGGCTCTGTTTGAAAGTAATCATGCTGAAGGAATGCGAGGGAGGAGGGCAGACCGCCCGAAAAACACACTCCCTGCCGGTGAATGTCAGTCTGTAAGCGCTTTGATACCTTCATTGGAGTACACACAAGCTTGCTTAAACATAACAGAAAAGTTGGACAAAAGTAGAGGAAAAGAAGTACTTGAGCCAGGGGCCACTGATAATAGAAAGCCGCGGAGAACAACAGGAAATATCATGCTACAAATAATTGTAGTGAGTGGCAAGCACGCTAACAAATAAAAAGTAGGGGCAGGATGTAAGCCCCTTTTAAGATTGATATTAAATGCAATAGCTGTTGCAAGCGGTGTGCAGGTAAAACCTAAAGAGCACTAGGTTACTGTACCTTTTCTACAGCCATTTCTTCCTTTCCTCACAGGTGTGACTGTTAGTGCAGAAACTTACTATTTATTTGGAATGAACCAAGGCCTAGCTAAGGATACCACCGTTCATGTTCAAAGGCTCACAGTTCTGTGCAAACCTCTTTTAGTCTTAGTACACACAGATCTCCATGTAAAGCAACATGAGACTCAGAACGCTCAAGTTTGCAGGAGAAGACATGCTTGCTGCAGGCATGGACTTCACTTCAGGTAGGTTGAATCAGGATGCTGCCACCTGGAGGCCTTTGGCACTGAGTCAGTAGATGTTGGCGCGGGCCCTCAGCAGATGTCAGACTAACTTCTGGTTCACTTGGTGGAGTCACAGTGGCACTGATTATGTGACTCAGGCTCAGTCTTATCTTTGGTGGCAAAGACAACTTCTGCACAGCTCTGGTTCTTGGCGGCGGTTATCACACCAGCACAACTCTGGTTCTTGGTGGCTACAACCAGCACATCACAGCTCTTAATTACATTGGCATAGTCAGCCATGATGTATCTTTTTTGCATGATGGCCAATTCTGCGGTCGTTCCACAATTCCCATATTGAACTGCACTCGTAGAGAGACTACACCTATGCTCCTGGGAATGCAGGATGCTTTGCACTGTATTCCTTGGCTCCAGAAGGGTTAGTGAGCTTCTTCCTTCTCTCAGCAGGTGCACCATAAAGAACAAGTTACTTACCTTCGGTAACGCTTTTTCTGGTAGATACAATATCTGCCTGTGGATTCCTCACCTTGTGAATATCCCCTTGCGTCAGCAACATTCGGAAATTCTTTTTGTAGCTTCGCGCCGACGTGGACTTGGACGTCATAGAGGTACGGCATCGCTCGCGACTCCGCTGACGTCACCGACGCCTATAATAGGCCCACGCCGACGTGATGACATCAGTTCCGCCCTTTTTTCCGTGCCTTCGAGGCACACGGAAGGACCAATGACAGTAGACATATACACAGTATACGCAGTACAAATATCAAGTTAAAACACACAGTGTGAAAAAAATGCAATAAAACATTTGAAATAAACAACCCCTTGACAATAAAATAAAGTCATTACAGAAACTCTGGTATAGAAGAGTGGACAACGGGGAGGCGGGTGGGTCAGTGAGGAATCCATAGGCAGAAATTGTATCTACCAGAAAAAGTGTTACCAAAGGTAAGTAACTTGTTCTTCTGATAGATACATCTGCCGTGTGGATTCCTCACCTTGTGAATAGAGTCCCACAGCAGTCCCCACTCCCGGAGGAGGGTGTCCACACTTCTAAACCAGGAAATCCTGGAGGACAGAGCGTGCAAAGTGACCGTCCCTCCTCACTTCGCAATCCAAGCAGTAATGCTTCGCGAAAGTGTGGAGGGAAGACCAAGTTGCCGCTCTACAAATATCCTCTACAGGAACACCTCTAGCTAATGCAGAGGTTGAAGACTTAGCTCTAGTAGAATGAGCCCTTATACCCTCTGGTGGTTCCTTACCGGCCAAAGAGTAGCAGATCTTTATACAGAGGACGATCCATCTTGATAAAGTTATTTTATGGACCGCTCTTCCTTTCTTGCAGCCAGCAAAACCAATTAAGAGCTGGTAATCCAAACGAAAGTCTTTAGATCTGTCCAAGTAAAAGGACACCGCCCTTTTGGGGTCCAGACGGTGCAGTCTCTCTTCCTCCTTAGAAGGGTGAGGGGGAGGATAGAAGGTAGGAAGGGTAATGGACTGTCCTAGATGGAAAGGAGTTATCACCTTAGGCAGAAAAGCAGCCCTGGTCCTAAGAACCATTCGATCAGCATGAATGGTCAAGAAAGGGGGCTTGTAACTAAGAGCCTGAAGCTCACTTACCCTCCTTGCTGAGGTTATTGCAACAAGGAAGACTGTCTTAAGAGTCAGAAGCCTCATAGGACATTTGTGAAGAGGCTCGAAGGGAGCACCCATCAAAACGGTCAATACAAGATTTAAGTCCCACTGAGGCACAATGAAAGGAACAAGAGGGAACTTATTTGTGAGACCCTTTAAAAACCTTAAAACTACAGGAGATTTAAAAAGAGATGGCTGGTCAGGCACACAAAGAAACGCCGACAGCGCTGAAAGATAACCCTTCACTGTGGCAACAGCAAGCCCCTGTTGCGCCAGAGAAAGGGCAAACTGGAGAACATCAGACAAATGGGCTCTCAAAGGGTCAATAGATTTATCCCCACACCACGTGACAAATTTCGACCATCTATAAGAATAGATGGACTTAGTGGAGTCACGCCTGGCTGACAAGATGACATACACAACGTCAGGCGGGAGGGAAAAGGAATTCAGGTTGCCACGTTCAATCTCCAGGCATGAAGGTGTAATGTCTGGAGGTGGGGATGTAGAACCTGCCCCTCCATCTGAGAGAGGAGGTCTGCCCTGAGAGGGAGACGGAGCGGCGGGAGAGAGGAGAGGTGGAGAAGATCTGTATACCACACCCTTCTTGGCCAGTCTGGGGCGACCAATATGACTTGGGCCCGGTCCTGGCGAATCTTCCTCAGAACCCGAGGAATCAAAGGTATGGGAGGAAACGCGTAAAGGAGTTGATTTCCCCAACTCAACTGAAACGCGTCCCCCAAGGCTCCTTGCATCGGATACTGGAGACTGCAGAATGATAGGCAGTGAGCGTTCTTGCGAGTGGTGAACAGGTCCACCCGAGGAGTCCCCCATATCTAAAAGATGTCGTGAACCACCTCCGGGTGAAGCCTCCACTCGTGGTCGGCAGAGAACTGTCGACTGAGACTGTCTGCACGAACGTTCAGAACTCCGGCCAGATGATTTGCCATTAGACAAATCTGATGGTCCTGAACCCAGGACCAGAGACGCAGAACCTCTCTGCAGAGACACTGAGACCCCACTACTCCCTGTTTGTTGACATACCACATCGCGGTCGTGTTGTCCGTCAGGACCTGGACCGAACGATCGCGAAGGGAAGGAAGGCCTTGAGCGCCAAACGTATTGCCCGCAATTCTAGAAGGTTTATGTGAAGCAACCTTTCCTCTGGAGACCAAAGACCTTTGACCTCCAGATCCCCCAGATCCCCCAGATGAGCACCCCACCCTAGAGTGGATGCATCCGTTATCACTGTGGCCACCGGAGGAGGCAACTGAAAAGGCTTCCCCCCGAGACAGGTTGCCTTCCACGCCCCACCAAGACAGATCCGCCGCAGCTTCTCTGGAGATCCTCGCTGACTCCCTGAGATCTCCGTTGTGCTGATACCACTGCCTGCGGAGGCACCACTGGAGCGCCCTCATGTGCCAGCGTGCATGGTTGACCAACAGAATGCATGAAGCCATCAGACCGAGCAGGGGAAGGACTTTCAGGACTGGAACGACCGCTCCATTGTAAAATAAAGGAATCATTTCCTGTATGTCGCGAATCCTTTGAGGAGGAGGGAATGCGCGACATACAGTTGTGTCAAGTACAGCACCTATGAACATGTTGCACTGGGAGGGCACCATGTGAGACTTGGGTACATTTATCGAAAAACCCAACCTGTACAACAACTGGGTTGTCTCTCGCATATGATGGAGCACTCTCTCTGACGACTCTGCTTTGATCAGCCAGTCGTCCAAATAAGGGAATACAGGAATCCCTGACCTTCTGAGATGCGCCGCCACCACTGCCATCACCTTGGTGAAGATTCGAGGCGCAGTAGTAAGCCCAAACGTAAGTACCGCATACTGATAGTGTTGCGATCCCACCGTAAAATGGAGATACTTCCTGTGCGACTTCAGGATGGGGATGTGAAAGTACGCATCCTGCAAGTCGAGCAACACCATCCAGTCTTCTTCCAGCAGTGCCTGAAGAACCTGAGCAAGGGTGAGCATCTTGAATTTCTCTTGTTTCAGATACAAATTCAAGATCCTGAGATCCAGGATTGGACGAAGCCTGCCATCCTTTTTGGGAATCAGGAAATACCGGGAGTAGCATCCCTGACCCCTTTCCTGCTCTGGGACCACCTCTATCGCACCCTTCCTTAAGAAAGTCTGTACTTCCTCCTGTAGAAGCAACAGATGTTCCTCTGAGCAATATCCCTGGCAAAGAGGGTAATTGGGAGGGAATTCCCGAAAGGGAAGGGCATACCCATTTTCTACGAGATTGAGAACCCAAAGATCTGATGTAACCGATTCCCAATCCCGTAGAAAGTGGGTAAGCCGACCCCCCACCGGACCCACATGATCCTGAATGGCGGATCTAGGGCTGCTTTTCTGTGGCTGGGGGGTTGGAGGAGGTGTAGGAAGAAGAGGTTTGACGTCCTCGAAGACGACCCCTTTGCTTTCCCCTGTATGACCTTTACAAGGTGTTCTGCTGCTGTTGTTGTTGCTGCTGCTGACCTTGTCTAAAGTTCCGAAAGGAAGAGCGTCCAAACCCTCTGAACTTTTTGGTCGAAGCACCTCTAATCTGAAGGCCCAAAGATCTGGCAGTAGCTCTGCTATCTTTAAACCTTTCGGGGGCTGTATCTGCTTTTTTGCCAAATAGTCCTTCTCCGTCAAAAGGCAGATCCAAAAGCGCCGCCTGAACATCAGCAGAAAAGTCCAAAGACTTTAGCCAAGCTGATCTTCCGCGTAGCAACTGCAGTACCCATAATCTGAGCCACAGAATCAGCCGTGTCAAGACCGCTCTGAATTACTTGGCATGCCGCTGCTTGGGTGTCAGACAATACCTCCTCAAAATCACTCCTGTTCTCCTCAGGGATCTTAGGAGCCAAAGCATGCATTGAATCCATAAGTGCGTGCACATACCTCCCCTTGAGGCAAGTGGCATTTGTACTAGCAGATGAGAAAGTTTTCTTGGCCACCTGATCTTGTTTTTTAGCCTCCTTGTCCCCATGAACTTGGGGAAAAGCACTTATAGATTTCTTAGAGCATGCAGCCTGAATCACTAGGCTCTCTGGAGAAGGGTGAGATGTTAAGAAAGCAGGGTCCTCTGGAGCTACCCTATATCTCCTAGCCACACTTTTGGAAACAGCAGGACCAGAGAGCGGCTTCTTCCACACCTCCATAATGGGCTCAGTTAATGCTTCATTAAATGGAAGTAAAGGCTCCACAGCCGAACTCGGAGAGTGAAGAACTTCTGTCAGAAGGTTTGACTTAAATTCAACTGTTGGTAAAGTTAAATTTAAAGGTCCTGCAGCCTTCTTCATTACCACATGATATGGCTGGACATCCTTTGAAGGCGCATCATGTCCTGAAGGCAATTCCCACTCTGGGGAAAAATCAAGGCCACTGGCATCAGCCAGCTCTTCAAAACAATCTTCTCCCAGCTCACCTTCTTCTAAGTCATGGTGAGAGTCGGCATAACTTCGTTCCTCCAAGAGACGCTGAGCTTCTCTTCTGGATCTCTCCTTAACACGCCTCGGTACCGGATCCATCAACGACTCCGATGGAGTCGGAACCGACGTTGGTACCGACTTCGATGGCCGAGGTGTATGCTCCTGATGTCTACTCGGAGCAGGCGATGTCGGCATTGGAGTCATCGACTTCGGACGAGTCGGTGACGACCTCGGCGGGGCGGGAAACTGCCACGGCGTCGATGGGGCTGGCATAAACGGCATAAATGGAGCCGGGGCATATGAATGAGGAACCCCCAAATTAAATGCCAGAGGACCCATGGGACCCGAAGGTGCACCAGAGGGGTACCACGCCTTTGAGAATACACCATACATAGCATTTAAGAACGCTGAAGGGTCTTGACCCGGTGCTGGAAAAGGTGGCTGAACACCCTCAGGCTGACCTCGAGGTGGGATCGAATCTGGCTCAACAAAATGCGCAGAATACTCAACTTACACAGGCACCACCTCTTCCTCATCTCGAATCGGAGAAGGCGCCGGAGATGGATTGGACTCCAGAGCCGGAGAGGGAATCTGCGACCTCGAAGGCGAAGCCTCACCTTCCTGATCCGGAGACTCCTGCGGAGGTACCACCTTCAAACGAACCTTCTTGGGCGACCTCGACCTCGAGTCTGACTTCTCACCCGAGTGACGTCGAGACTCATGTCTCCTCTTCCTATGCTTCTTCCTTGACCTAGAAGCATGATCCGAAGAAGACTTCGAGGCCGAATCCTCACGAGATCTAGACCTCGACTTCGACCTCGACTTATTTTTCTTCGAGCGAGATCTTGATGTCTTGTTACTCTTGTCGGCCTTAAGTTTTGCCACAAGTAGCTTGGTTTCTCTCTCCCGCAGGGCCTTCGGATTCATCTTGCGACATGATGAACATCCATCCACGTCGTGATCGGAGCTTAAGCACCAAATACAGTCCTCGTGTGGATCCGTGATGGACATAATTTTTCCACACTCCCTGCAGGGCTTGAAACCGGTCTTCTTCGACATCTTATCGAACCAAAGAAGCAGAAAATACAGAGAAACGAAACAAAGTAACAGTATTCCCGAAACCGTTAGCGTCGACGACGCGGAAAAAAGGGAACTGATGTCATCACGCCGGCGTGGGCCTATTATAGGCGTCGGTGACGTCAGCGGAGTCGAGAGCGATGCCGTGCCTCTATGACGTCCAAGTCCACGTCGGCGCGAAGCTACAAAAATATTTTCCGAATGTTGCTGACGCAAGGGGATATTCACAAGGTGAGGAATCCACACAGCAGATGTATCTATCAGAAAGACAGATGCAGTTGCATCCTACACCACACCATCTAGCAAATGGCAGGGCATAGTATGACTAATGAGCACGCACACTCAGAAAAAGCCTAATTGAATTTTGAGAAGAGCTCTGTCTCCTCTTTCCCCATTTAAGTGTCTAGGGCTCCTTTCTCCAGTTTTAGGAATGTCACAAATACGCTAACACTCCTTGGGAAAGCAACCTCACCGCCATACCATGAGCATGTGAGCAGGTCACGGGTTTCCACAATGGAACCCACAGGTCTTCATTATTCTGGTTTACATACACTCACCCACAGGCCACACACCAACCCACGAAACAAAATGCACCTTGGATTTTGATGCTAGGATTCGGGTTAGCTCATATAATTGGACCCTTTACTCAAGTGAAACGGTAGACCTGCCCTCCCATGACCCATATAAAAAGGTCTGGTCATTACTGATTATCAAAACAAAGCACACTACCACCACCGCTCTACATGCTAAACATGTAACAGGGACAGTAGGTCACAGTCATTCAAATGAAGGCATGTTTGGTTCACCCCTCCAGGTCCCAACACAGGTCTAGGACCATATTAATGCCAAGGGACAGGCAGGGCAGTGAGGCTAGTGCCTAAATGAAAATCCAGGACACTAGATACCCTCAGTCTAGGACTCAGAGCAGAGGAACACGACTGTTTGCCACGCAGGAGCTTTCATATCCCAACAATGGTATTATTTCTAGATTTATTTTGTAATTCTTATGATCACACGGTTTTAATAAACTTCAATAAAAGTAATTACTTACTTCCATTGAGTGACCTTTACAGCCCCGGAGTCATCTCTGGAGTCCTTTGGTGGCCTTCTCATCCTGTCAGTCCATCATGATACTGATATCTCACAGATATCCCAGTCACAGACCTCACTGACCCTTATGGCCCCTCTCATACCCTCAACCTACATATCAACATCTCACTGAGTCCCCAGACGCAGACCTCACTGGGTGGACAATGGCATAACTACCGTACCTGCATCTCCTGCCTAGAACCGGTCCAGCCACTGGTGCATTCAGATCTGAAGTGGAGGAGGACCGTCCCATCCTGTACATCACATGCAGCTTCAGGGCAGCAGCTCCTCTGCAGATTTGTGCTCATAAGGGCTATTCTGTGTGAAAGATAACTAAAGCATGGAGTGTACACAATGTCTGAGTAAATAATGTAAAACTTGTTTATTCACTAAAAGCTTCCATGGCCCATTCATGTCTAGGAGACCATCAACGTCCACCTGAAGACCCTTAACCAGTCCTCTAGATCCGCTCAGCAGCACACATCGGTCTCTGCAAAGACTCATTCCAGCCTCGTACCTCATCTACTAATCTCCCTAATACCCAAAGGCAGCCCGTTCTCCCCTAAGGTTGCCTGCTTTCCCCATAAACGTGATATTTTCCCCTGCTGGATTTTCACCAGTCTGACAGTTTTCTTCTAGACTGACTCTGCTTGCTTTCACCCATTCCAAAAATTCTCCTCTGATTCTACCCTCATTTGTCTTAGGCGGTCCACTTTACCGCTGTCTGTCTTCTTTGCCCTTAGATTACTTGGTCTCCTTCAGAGTCTGTCCATGTCCTGTCTTGTTGTCCACTCTCCACCCGCAGCCTGCCTGCTCCAACCTTCGCCTGCCTGCCCCTCACCACAGGGTATATCCACTCTCCCTCCCCATTCCCTTCACTCTACTGACTCTCCCTGAGTCTCTATTTTTGTCCCAGGCTTCTACTTTTCCCCATTACCTGACTTCCACCCACTCTGTTTCCTTCCTCCCTCATCTGCCCACTTTCCTCAGAGTCTGTCTGCTCTCCCCCAGGTCTGCCCACTTCATTCAGTCTGCCAGTTTCCTCTCTCCTTCCTTTTTTCCCTCAAAGTCTGCTTTTTAATCCCAGTTTGTCCCTGCCTCGAGTCTCTTCAGTTTTCTCTTATCCCAGCTGCCCTATTTTCTTCAGTCTTCTACTTCTCCACTGCCCAATTCTGGCTTCTTTCTCTTCAGCCTGCCCTAACCCCAATCTGCCTGTTCTACCTGGTCTATCCATCTCTCCATTCTCTCTCCAGAGTTTGCCGCTATCCTTCCCTCTCAACTCATCTTGTCAGTTTTTAGGTCTTGCATCATGAGGTGGGAAGAGGAGAATCGCGCTCAGGTGGTCACATGACCTAGTATCACCTGATATATAAACAGCTGGGTAAATAGTGAGAAAGGCGGGTCATTTATCTGACATTTGGGTGAAGTGAATCTTCTTTACCAGATAATTACAATGGCTAGGCCCCTAACATGGTGGTTTAGGACAATCAATCATTGAAGAAAAAAAAAAACTGAATTATGGGGGGCGTGGTTTCGAAGCCGACGGTGATGGCTGCCTAAGCCAGGAGCTCCGCTGCACCGGGACTGTCTTCTGACTGTGGTTCCCGCTATCATCGGTTTCATTATAGTTTGACGCCAGTTCCTAGCGCCGGAACACAATGTGCATCCGGTGAGCACCTTTGTATGCGGATTGAGCCCAATTTGACATCTGTATCGGCACAGACTTCGTCGCCTCAGAGAGCCTGCCATTTTGAGTGCAGCGCCGCGCTTGACCTCATTAGCATTCTTCAAGCGGGGGCCTCGCTTAAATGACGTCTTTTCAAGTCCCGAAGGTCTTTTTCTGTTAAAATGTTGCACACTTGAATCAATTACTGGCATGTGGCTATTTTTATGGACAGTATGTTACAGAAAGGAATCTGCTGCTTAGTAAAGTTCTATTCAACTCAGCTTTATTATAACAATGCATTACTACAATGAGATTTGAGAGCCTGTTCTTTCTGACCTGCAAATTGCACCAATTTTGAGGAGCTTTCTGAATTTCTTCACATTATTACTGTCACAATCCACTCCTTTTCATCACAAGCCTGCCTATGTCAGCTTATTGTCATTTAAACTGCGTCAACGCTGGTGAAGCATTCTTTATGCCTATAACAGTGCTTCTTTTGACTGACTTGTTATCTCAGCTGCGTTACATAGTCAATCTTCATTACATTTTGACACCATTCCTTATATTAGTAAAGGAAGCTTTTTTTGACTTTCTAGGTGTCCTTTTCTGTCAAGCATTTTGGTGACTCTGTTGTTGAAGTCCGCTCATACCTACCCCCATTGTGGCGAGCGCTTTAGCTGTTTGCTAGACTGTACGTCAAGGCTTCTGTCATTCACTCATTTGCTTCAAGGTGATTACTCCTCATTGTCTGTGAATGGGTACTTTTTTTTGCATTATTAAAACTTCTACATCATAAGATCATTCAGCTACCCTACTAACTGAAAGAATTTAGGCTTCTATGGGCAAACTGCGTAATCCAAAGTTTGTTTTTGTTCCTTCGAAGACTGTTTCTGCAGCAACATCTCCATTCTCTTCAGCAACAGATTCCTCTTCAACCACAAGCCTAATGGCAGGAGATGCCCCTAATCGATCTTCCTCAGCGCAACCAAATTCAAGCAAATCTTCTCCTCCTACTACATCAACTAAGTGCTTGAAACATGATCCTCCTTCTCTAGACAAAGCACCATCTCCCATCTCCATGGAGTTACTTTTGGAAGAGATACGCGCTTTGCACCCGTTTGTAGAGGAAACCAATAATTAAATGCAATTCCTTGAGGAGAAATGGTCAACAATGGATAACAGAGTGTCATCTGTGGAGCAGCAAGTTTCAGAGATACAAGTTAACTCTCATCGCATCTCCTCTTTGGAGAAGTCGGTTCTCGTTCTCCAACAAGACACTGAAGACTTAGAAAACAGGAATAGAAGGAATATCCTATGCATATACGGTTTGCCGGAATCTCTGGAAGGTGATGATCCTGACGTTCTTCACCTCCTTTCTTCCGAAACTTCTGGATATGCCAACTACCACTTCTCTCAGTATCCAAAGAGCTCATAGGCTCGATCCTCGCTCATCTGCCTCACCCAAACCACGAGGAGTCATTATTCTCTTCTTGAAGTTCACAGACCTTCTTTCAGTCCTTGCTGCAGCTGGATCTAAATGCCAAGTTTCTTGGTTGTGTCAGAGAGTGTTTCTCTCTCAAGATGTTTCCAACACTACTGCATCAAGAAGAAAATACATTTTGAACTTTTGCGCTCCTTTGCGAACTCTTGGCACCAGATGAACAAGTTACTTACCTTCGGTAACGCTTTTTCTAGTGGATACAGTATCTGCCTGTGGATTCCTCACCTTGTGAATATCCCCTGAGAAGCAGCCAATCGGAAACTTTTGTAGCTCTACGCGCCGGCGAGGTCATGGACGACGTCTCGGAGGGTACGACTCCGCTCGCGACCCCGCTGACGTCACTGGCTCCATAATAGGGCCTCGTCGGCATGATGACGTCAGTTCCGCCCTTTTTTTCCGTGCCCCCGATGCACACGGACAGACCGGCATAAATAGGTACAGTATACACAGTACACAGTATTCAAACCAACACACAGTGTGAAATCAATGCAAAAACAATTAAACATTTCTATTGAAAAATACAATCAAATTAAACATTTGCAGGTATAGAAGAGTGAACAACAGGGAGGCGGGTGGGCATGTGAGGAATCCACAGGCAGATACTGTATCCACCAGAAAAAGCGTTACCGAAGGTAAGTAACTTGTTCTTCTGATGGATACATCTGCCAGAGGATTCCTCACCTTGTGAATAGAATCCCACAGCAGTCCCCACTCCTGGAGGTGGGTGTCCACTCCTCTATACCAGAAAATCTTGGTGGACAGAACGCACAAAGTGGCTGTTCCTCCTCACTTCAGTATCTAAGCAGTAATGCTTCGCGAAAGTGTGGAGGGAGGCCCAAGTTGTCGCTCTGCAAATATCCTCTACAGGTACACCCCTAGACAAAGCAGATGTAGAAGACTTTGCTCTAGTAGAGTGAGCTCTTATACCCTCTGGAGGTTCCTTACCAGCCAGGGCGTAGAAGATCTTAATGCATAAGATAATCCATCTTGAAAGTGTGCGCTTGTGCACCGCTTTTCCTTTCTTGCAGCCAGCAAATCCAACAAAGAGCTGGTCGTCCACACGATAGTCTTTAGTCATATCAAGGTAGAAGCTCACCGCCCTCTTAGGGTCCAGACGGTAAAGCCGCTCCTCCTCCTTAGAAGGGTGAGGGGGAGGATAAAAGGTAGGGAGGGTAATGGACTGTCCCAGATGGAAAGGAGTTACCACCTTAGGCAGAAAAGCAGCCCTGGTGCTGAGTACCATTCTTTCAGCATGAATGGTCAAGAATGGGGGTTTCGAACTAAGAGCTTGAAGCTCACTTACCCTGCTTGCCGAGGTAATCGCTACAAGAAAAACAGTCTTAAAAGATAATAGTCTCATGGGACACTTGTGCAAAGGTTCAAAAGGTGAACCCATCAAGTAAGTTAAAACAAGATTTAAGTCCCATTGAGGCACAATAAATGGAACAGGAGGGAATTTGTTGGTAAGACCCTTAATGAAACGTAACACAATAGGTGATTTAAACAAGGACGGCTGGTCCAGCAAACAAAGAAAAGCCGACAAAGCCGATAAATAACCTTGGGTCGCTCCCCACGCCGCACGGCTCCTCCCGAGTGCCCGTGCCTCTCCCCCACTGTTGCTGAGGGTTGGCCGCCCCTTGTGACTGTTTGGTGACTGTCTGATTTAACTGCTAATCTTGTTTCTTTTTTCCAATTGTCTATTTGTAATTTGTCTTTGGCATTCCTGCTTTTACTTAGGCGCTCCTTCTTGCGCCACTGCCCTCTGTAGCCCCCCCCGCTTACCGCCGCTGCTCCCCTGCGGCCCCGCCCCCTTTTGCCTTCTGTGTCCGTCCCTTCGCCCATTAGCCGCCCGCTCCCGCCTCCCAGCTGCCCCTCCCTCCCAATTGGCCTCTTATGGAGGTCGCCGCGCGGCAGTGAGTGTGACCTGACCTCGGGTCGCTCCCCACGCCTCCTCCCGAGTGCCCGTGCCTCTACCCCGCTGCTGCCGAAGGTTTGCCGCCCTTGGTGACTGTTTGGTGACTGTCTGATTTAACTGCTAATCTTGTTTCTTTTTTCCAATTGTCTATTTGTAATTTGTCTTTGGCATTCCTGCTTTTACTTAGGCGCTCCTTCTTGCGCCACTGCCCTCTGTGCCCCCCCGCTTCCCGCCGCTGCTCCCCTGCGGCCCCACCCCCTTTTGCCTTCTGTGTCCCTCCCCTCGCCCATTGGCTGCCCCGCTCCCACCGCCCCTCCCTCCCACTTCACCTCTTATGGAGGTCGCCGCGCGAAAGTGCAGCGGACGCACGCAGCGGGTGTGCCAAAGGCGAGCCAGTCTGCGCCCGTCCGGACTTGGACCACGCCCAGCGCCAGGACCCCTGTACCCCTCGCCCCCGCAACGCCAGACTACACTATGACTCCAGCACCCTCCACGCACTCAACACCGGACGAGACCACCCCTGCTACCGGGCCACCCCAAAGCGCACCCAAGGAGCCTTCGCCCTCCGGAACTGCAGATTCACCAGCATCCAGCCCACCAAACCACCAGCCAGAGAACCAACCACCTCCGCTGCATCCTCCTCAACACCTGTTCCGTTCACAAGCACGCCATCGAACTCTGGGACCTCCTAGACTCCACCGCCCCTGACGTCGCCTTCCTGACGGAGAACGGAGTGGGAGGGGGATTCGCCATCATCCACAAGGACACCATCAGAGTCTCGACCAACACCGACGACACCCTCACCACCGCCGAGCACATGCATTTCCAGATCCACACCGACCCCAACACCACCCTCAGAGGAACACTCGTCTACAGACCACCCGGACCCCGACCACAGTTCAGCGACACCATCGCCGACCTCGTCAGCACCCACGCCCTCGCCTCCATGGACTACATCCTCCTCGGGGACCTGAACTTCCACCTCGAGAACAACAACGACGCCAACTCCACCGCCCTGATCGACAACCTCGCCAACCTCGGACTCAAACAGCTCGTGACGACACCCACCCACGCCGCTGGACACACGCTGGACCCCATCTTCTCCACAAGCCCCCACGTCTCATTCAACCACACCACCGAGCCCCACTGGACCGACCACAGATGCATCCACTTCACCTTCGAGAAACCCACAACACACCACCGCACTCAACAGCTGCCATGCCGCTGCTGGGGCAAGGTCACCAAGGATCAACTGACAACCATCCTCGCCCTGAGTCCACCCGCCGACCCCACTGACCCAGACACCGCCACGACCAATCTCAAACAGTGGATCAACGACTGCGCCAACACCCTCGCCCCTCTCACGACCACCACAATCAACCACACCAACAAGGAAGCCGCCTGGTTCGCCGAAGACCACCGGATCTCCAAACGCACCTGTTGAAAGCTGGAGAAGAAATGGCTCCACGACCAAACACCAGACAGCCATACAGCCCACAAGAGTGCCACCCGCAGACACCACCAACTTATCAGAACCGCCAAGAGGACCACCTTCAAGGACCGCTTAGACAACAATGCACACAACAGCAAAGAGCTCTTCAGCATCGTAAAAGAACTCTCCAACCCCAGCTCCAAAACCAACGACATCCCACCATCACAAGACCTGTGCGACTCCCTGGCCACCTTCTTTCATCGCAAGATCACCGAAATCCATGACAGCTTCAACTCCGACACCCCCACACCCACCACCGAGTCCACCACCCCTGCGACCACCACCCGCACCTGCCGCCTGACCGACTGGTCCTACGTCAGCGACGAAGACACCATCAAAATCATGAACTCCATCCACTCCAAATCCCCATATGACCCCTGCCCCCACCACGTCTTCAACAAAGCCAGCACAACCATCGCACCCCACCTCTGGAAAACAATCAACAGCTCCTTCGAGACAGAAACCTTCCCGGAAAGCTGGAAGCACACCAAGATCAACGCCCTTCTGATGAAGCCCAAGGCGGACCCTAAGGACCTCAAGAACTTCCAGGCCATCTCCCTGCTACCGTTCCCGGCAAAAGTGACAGAGAAGATTGTCAACCAACAGCTAACCCGCTACCTCGAAGACAACAACATCCTGGACCCTTCCCAATCTGGCTTTCGCAGCAACCACAGCACCGAGACCGCCCTCATGGCCGCCACTGACGACATCAGGATCCTGATGGACAAAGGAGAAACAGCTGCCCTCATCCTCCTGGACCTATCAGCAGCCTTTGACACAGTCTGCCACCGCACCCTATCAGCACGCCTCCATGACGCCGGAATCCAAGAGAAGGCCCTGGCCTGGACCACATCCTTCCTCTCCGGTAGAACCCAGAGTGTCCGCCTCCCACCTCTCCGCTCAAAAACCACTGAGATCATCTGCGGCGTCCCACAGGCACCGCTCGCCCACGTCGCACGACAACATAACCTCAACATCATCTCCTTCGCCGACGACACCCAGCTGATCATATCCCTCACCGAAGACCCCCACACCGCCAAAGCCAACCTCCGCAGAGGAATGAAGGCCGTAGCCGACGAGATGAAGGACAGCAGACTAAAGCTGAATTCAGACAAGACGGAGGTCCTCATTCTCGGACCCACCCCATCGGCCTGGGACGACTCTTGGTGGCTTACAGCGCTAGGCACAGCCCCGGAACCCACAGACCACGCACGCAACCTGGGGTCATCCTAGACTCCACCCTCTCCATGACCAGGCAAGTCAACGCCATCTCCGCGTCCTGCTTAAACACTCTCCGTATGCTCCGCAGGATCTTCAAATAGATCCCCCGACACAAGAAAAACCATCACCCAGGCCCTCATCACCAGCAGACTCGACTACGGGAACGCCCTCTACTCAGGAACAACAACCAAGCTCCTGAACGCCTTGGCACGACTGATCCTTGACATCCCTCGACGCAGCCACATCACACCCCACCTGAGAGGCCTGCACT
This sequence comes from Lissotriton helveticus, assembly GCF_964261635.1. Taxonomy (NCBI): domain Eukaryota; kingdom Metazoa; phylum Chordata; class Amphibia; order Caudata; family Salamandridae; genus Lissotriton; species Lissotriton helveticus. The sequence continues at coordinate 1,675,719,522 of NC_136069.1, read as the reverse complement.
GGCTCCCCGTCAACAGGAGGATCACCTTCAAACTCCTCATCCATGCACACAAAGCACTACACAACACTGGACCCACATACCTCAACAACCGACTCAGCTTCCACAGCCCCACCCGAAGTCTCCGCTCAGCCAACCTCGCCACAGTTCCTCGTATCCGGAAATCCACTGCCGGCGGCAGATCCTTCTCCTACCTCGCCGCCAAGACCTGGAACACTCTCCCTACCAACCTACGACAGACTCAGGACCTGCTGGCCTTCAGAAGACTTCTCAAGACCTGGCTCTTCGATCAGTAGCAGCCCACCCCAGCGCCTTGAGACCCTCACGGGTATGTAGCGTGCTTTAGAAATGCAATGATTGATTGATTTCACAGTTGCCACAGCAATACCTTGCTGTGCCAAAGAAAGAGCAAACTGGAGTATATTAGATAAATGGGCCCTTAAGGGATCAATAGACTTCTCTCCACACCACGAGACAAATTTTGACCACCTTTAAGAATAAATTGTCTTGGTAGAAATCCGCCTGGCTGAAAGAATAACATCCACCACATCAGGCGGGAGAGAAAAAGAATTCATGTTGCCCGTTCAATCTCCAGGCATGAAGGTGTAAGGTCTGGAGGTGGGGGTGTAGAACCTGCCCCTCCATCTAAGAGAGGAGATCTGCCCTGAGAGGGAGACGGAGCGGCGGGCACAAGGAGAGGTGGAGAAGATCTATGTACCACACCCTTCTTGGCCAATCCGGGGCGATCAATATTACTTGGGCCCGGTCTGGACGTATTTTCCTCAGAACCAGAGGAATCAAGGGTATGGGAGGAAAAGCGTAAAGGAGTTGTGAGCCCCAATTCAACTGAAACGCGTCCCCCCAAACTCCCTGCATCAGATACTGGAGACTGCATAATGACAGGCAGTGAGCGTTCTCGTGAGTTGCGAACTGGTCCACCTGAGGAGTTCCCCACGCCCGAAAGACGTGACAAACCACCTCTGGAGAAGCCTCCACTCATGGTCAGCCGAGAACTGCCGCCTGAGACTCTCTGCACGCACGTTCAGTACTCCGGCCAGATGATTTGCCATCAGACAAATCTGATGGTCCTGAACCCAGGACCAGAGCCTCAGAGCCTCTCTGCAGAGACACTGCGACCCTACTGCTCCCTGTTTGTTGACATACCACAACGCGTTAGTGTTGTCCGTCAGGACCTGAACCGACTGACCGCGAAGGGAAGGGAGGAAGGCCTTGAGTGCCAGACGAATCGCCCGCAATTCTAGTAGGTTGATGTGAAACAACCTTTGCTATGGAGACCAAAGACCCTTGATCTTCAAATCCCCCAAATGAGCACCCCACCCTAGAGTGGATGCATCCGTTATCACCGTGGCCACCGATGGAGGTAGATGGAAGAGCTTTCCTTGAGACAGATTGCCTTCCACTCCCCACCAAGAAAGATCCGCCGCAGCTTCTCTGGAGATCCTCACTGACTCCCTGAGATCCCCTTGGTGCTGATACCACTGCCTGCAGAGGCACCACTGGAGTGCTCTCATGTGCCAGCGTGCATTGTTGACCAACAGAATACAGGAAGCCATCAGACTGAGCAGGCGAAGGACCTTCAGGACTGGAACGACCGCTCCATTGTAAAATAAAGGAATTATTTCCTGTATGTTGAGAATCCTTTGAGGAGGAGGGAATGCCCGACACACAGTTGTATCCAGTACTGCAACTATGAACAGGTTGCGCTGGGAGGGCACAAGGTGAGATTTGGGCACGTTTATCGAAAAACCCAATTTGTACAACAGCTGGGTTGTCACCTGCAAATGATGAAGCACCTTCTCTGGAGACTCCGCTTTGAGAAGCCAGTCATCCAGATAGGGGAAAACTGGAATCCCCGATTTTCTGAGATGGGCTGCCACCACTGCCATCACCTTGGTGAAGACTCGAGGTACAGTAGTAAGTCCAAACGGGAGAACCGCAAACTGATAATGTTGCGAACCCACCGTGAAACGGAGATACTTCCTGTGCAACTTCAGGATGGGAATATGAAAATACGCATCCTGTAAGTCGATTGACACCATCCAATCTTTTCCCAGCAGCGCCTGAAGAACCTGCGCAAGGGTGAGCATCTTGAACTTCTCTTGCTTCATTTAAAGATTTAAGACCCTGAGATCCAGAAGTGGACGTAACCTGCCATCCTTCTTGGAGATTCAGGAAGTACCAGGAGTAGCACCCCTGACCCCTTTCCTGCTCTGGGACCACCTCAAGCGCACCTTTTTTCAGCAAGGTCCGAACTTCCTCCTGTAGAAGAAGAAGATGTTTTTCTGAGCAAACACCTTGGCAGGCAAGGAGGATAATTTGGAGGGAATTCCCGAAAGGGAAGGGCATACCCATTCTCTACAAGATTGAGATCCCATAGGTCCGTAGTGACCGATTCCCAATCTTGCAGAAAATGAGCAAGCTGACCCCCAACAGGACCAACATGATCTGGAATGGGGAATCTAGGGCTGCTTTGCTGCGGTGATAGGAGGGGAGGTAGAGGAAGAGGAGGAGGAGGGCTGACGGCCTCTTGGACGACCTCTACTTTTTCTTTTACACGATTTGTATAGAGCATTCTGTTGTTGTTGTTGTTGCTGCTGTTGACGAGCCTGGCCATACGAACGAAAGGATGATTTTCCAAATCCCCTGTATCTACGAAAGGTGTCTCTAGTTTGAGCCTGCAATCCAAGTGATTTTGCTGTGGCCTTACTATCTTTAAATCTTTCAAGAGCAGCGTCCCCTTTTTTACCAAAAAGACCTGAACCATCAAATGGCAAGTCCAAAAGATTAGCCTGTACATCAGCTGAAAAGTCTGTGGACTTTAACCAAGCCACTGCTGAACCCATAATCCTTGCCACCGAGTCAACAGTATCTAGACCACTTTGAATGACTTGCCGTGCAGCAGCCTGAGTGTCATTCAAAACCTCCTGAAAGCTCTTCCTGTCTTCCTCAGACAGTTTAGGCAGTAACTGTTTAGAAGAGTCCATCAAAGCATGGATGTACCTTCCCATCAAACAGGTAGCATTTGTAGACTTTAACGCCATGCTCGCAAAGGAAAACACCTTTTTCGCAGACTGATTAATCTTTTTAAATTCTCTGTCCACTGGAACCTGGGGGAAAGCTCCCGAAGACCTCTTTGAACTTGCTGCTTGTACTACTAGACTCTCAGGCAAAGGGTGTGCAGATAAAAACTCTGGATCCCCAGGAGCCACCCTATATCTCCGTGCTATTGTCCTGGAGACTGCAGGCGCAGAAAGAGGTTTCCTCCAAACCTCTAGGAATGGTTCGGGAATTGCCTCATTGAAAGGCAACAGAGGCTCCACAACTGAGGAAGGCAAATAGAGTACTTCCGTTAATAAATTAGATTTAAACTCAGTGGTAGGGAGTGAGATATCCAACAATTCAGCTGCCTTTCTTACCACCACATGATAAGGGGTAATATCTTTTGATGGAGCACCTTCTTCCATCTCCTGCCGATAACGCTCTTCTTCTAATACCCTTTGGGCCTCTCTCCTAGAGCGGATCCTTGGCACAGGCGTCGACGGATCCATAACAGACTCTGTCGGATTTGGGACCGGTGTCGAGCACGGCTCCGATGGTGCTGCTTGCGCCGAACGAGGCCGAATAGAAGGCGCCGGTGAAGATTGGAACGGCGCCGGAGCCCTCAGCGCCGGGAAATTCCACGACGGTGCCGCTGGAAGAAAGGGAATGAAAGGGGCCTCGGCATAGGCCTGAGGGACCCCCAGATTGAAAGCTAATGGACCTATGGGACCCGCAGGTGCACCAGAGATGTACATTGCCCTGGCAAAGACACCATACATAGCATTAAGGTAATGCAATGGGTCTTGACCTGGAGCTGGAAATGGAGGATAAGCTCCTGGTACTGTCTCCGAAGCCGGTGTTCCTGGAGCCAGGCTTGTCGGCGCCGATAAAGGAACTTCTCTTGGCTGTTTCTGTCCTTCCGATCAGGTTGGACTTCGCTCGGATCCGGAGAATGGACCGAATCCGGAGATGGTCCCGGCGTCGGTGAGCGACGCGGAGAGACCTCTGGTGACACAACCTTCTCTGGAGAACCTGGATTCGACATTGAAGGAGATACATAGTCTCTTCTGTGGCGTCGAGGAGAAGTCGATCTTGGCACCGGTTCTTTATCAGAACGATGTTTTGAAGAATGCTTCTTCTTCTTATGCCTTCTCGACTTCGAATGCCCCGATGTCGACTTCGAGCCCGATCTGGATTCGGAGCGAGACCTCAACCTCGATCGTCTTTTACTTGCCTTCTTATCTTTCTTCATCTTGGCCATTAAGAGCTTTGCTTCTCTTTCCTTCAATGCCTTCGGATTCATCTTCCTGCAGCACGGGCATCCCTCGACGCCGTGGTCGGAAGACAAGCACCACACACAATCTTCATGCGGGTCAGTGATTGACATCTGCTTACCGCACTCCCTGCAGGGCTTCAAACCCGACTTTCTTCCAGACATGGTCGAAAGAAACACGAAGAAATAGATGTAGAATAGCGAGAAATACAAAGTTACTACAGAGAGTCCCAAAGAAACCGTTGGTGTCGACGGCGCAGAAAAAAGGGAACTGACGTCATCACGCCGACCAGGCCCTATTATGAATCCAGTGACATCAGCGGGGTCGCGAGCGGAGTCGTACCCTCTGTGACGTCGTCCATGACCTCGCCGGTGTGGAGAGCTACAAAAGTTTCCGATTGGCTGCTGCGCACGGGATATTAACACGGTGAGGAATCCACTGGCAGATGTATCCATCAGAAATGGTTTATTTCACTCATGCATCTTTAAAGTTAATCCCCAAAATCGAACATGTACTTTCCAAAATCCTGCGGAACTTTTATTCATATTCAAACAAATAGTGGCATGGATACTTCCACTCTGCCTACTGGTTGATTGTTTAACGTCTCTCTTTTTTTCCTTTCAGGTTTGCTGATTTTGTTATGCATTTATGTATACTTGTTATATTGCAGGTTTGCCTTTTGATGATCATCAAACAGTTTTAGTATGGTTCCTTCCAATGTTTTACTTCTTTTTTTATGAATTTTTTCCTTAGACAGCTCAATTTCTCTAGAATTCTTCTTTCTTCATAGTTGCTTGTTGATCTGTTCTATACATCCTCATGTACTTACCTGATGTTAATCACCTCTTTATTTATTTATTTAGATTGATGGATTTATGTTTCTTTGACCCATATGACGTCACTTCCATGTCCTCCATCCTGGTGTGGCCCGGATCCCCGAGTTTGTGGGATCATCTTGTTGAGTGTTGCCATTGCCCCACTGTCCTCCGTATGTCCCCCTCAGGTATGTTTCTCTCAGTCATCCTTTTTGGATATGTACTGTCTCTCCTTGTACTTTTTTCCTCTTTTATTTCCCCCTTATTTCTTTTCTTTCTTTTGCACTTACTGCTCACATTCATCTCTTCTCTGTTTGTGCCTTTTCCCTGTTTTTTTCATATGTACAGTTTTAATTGTTTCTTCCTTGTATCTCTCCGGTCCTTTCTCTGAATTTACTCTCTTCTCTCTTTTTTCCATTTTTGGGCATTTTCTTCTTTCTATTTACTATTGTAGTTTTTGCTTATATTACAGTTTTGTTGTTTTTAAATTCAGAGTAATCTCCTGGAATGTGAAATGTTTTATTAGCCCTATTAAGCGACAGAGGGTCCTTTCCCACCTAGCTTCTTACAACCCTAACATAGTTCTTTTACAAGAGACTCATCTTTCAGAGGCTGAGTCTCTTAAGTTAAAAAGAGGCTGGGTGGGTACAGTCTTATTCTCACCTTCTACCAATAAGAAAAACGGTGTTGCCATTTTATGTCACAAAAAATTAAAATGTGATGTTTTGTCACAAGAACACGTCGCTGAAGGTCGATGGATACTAACTAAGTTATTAATTAACTCTATACCTTTAACTCTTTTTAATGATTATGGTCCTACACAACCCAATTGCTCTTTCTGGCCTTTAATCACGAAAGAATGTATTGATGACTCATTCATTCCAGGTGGCAATTGCAACCAGATTGTTTTTTTTTTTTTTTTTTTTTTTTTCCGAAAACCTTTATTGTACAGAGAAAGCTCACAAATACGGGCCTACAACCCACCGGGCTGGCCACCACAGAGCAGAATTTCAGGAGCAATGCACAGAGTATCACAGTATACAAAGGCAAAGAAACAGGAGAAATAACAAGCATCTTAGAACAGTCACAGGGGAAAAGATTAGAAAGGTAGTTTTCTTACTTTTTAAAGGACGGGTTAGGGAGCTCAGGAGTATGGCGGGCCGAGAGACAAACCAGAGGGGTGGGGCCGCGGCGGGCAGCAACACAGCGATCGTAAAAAAACAGGAGAAATAAATACGAAATAGGCATACCAATAAGCACCGGTCAAAACAACGGACATGAGGAAAGGCCACTGCACACATCGTCCAATGCCCGCCCACCGCAGCCACCACCCGTCCCACCGAACAGCACAGAAAAGGACCCAAATACAAAAACAATACGAAACGTACCCCCAATAAAAGAAAAGAACCCCACAAAAGGGGGGGGGAAGGGAAAGGGGAAGAAGGAAAAGGAAGGGACTCTTACCCAAACACCCGCCCCCGGGCGACGAAACAGGAAAACAAAAACCCGGTACAAAATATACATTAAGAATAAAGAAGACACACCCAGCAAATCACAATCATCGTGATACCGGAAAAATACCCCAGAAAGACACCAGGGGGACAGACAACGAGACAGAGCCCCGAAAGAGGGGATACACAAGGGCCATAGAACCAAAAAGGGAGAAAAAAGGAGGAAAAAGACCCCCCAAAAACAACAACAAACCCCCCCACCCACCCCACAAGCCCACCCTACACCCCTGCAGAAGGCTACGGCCAACCCCCCAGCAGCGTGCCTGTCGCCCTAAATAGAACCCGAAATATAGAAGAAAGAAACAAGGTAGAAACAAAGGCAAAAGAGAAGGGCCAAGGAAAGGAGGGAACATTACACACGGGAGAGGGCGAAAAAACAGTATTATCCGCAACCATCCCACCACCTGTGAAAAGGGGAGAGGCAGAGCCCACGGGAAGTTAACGATATTAGGATAAGTGTCAGGAGTCCCACGAAGTTACGCAACATCACAACAGCACATATCGGTCACAGATCAGAAACGAGACTACCGCATATAATAAGTCATTTCAGCCCTGTCCGCTTTTGTCCAAAGTTGTAATCATCCAGACAAATAAAGTCCAAACGACGAGGGACACAGGGTTCAGGAGCAAATCCAGCGGCAGTCCTGAGAAGAAACGTGAAAGAAAATACGGAGGATACAAAAAAGTTACGGTACAACCTTCGCACCGCAGGCACAGTTCTAAGGACAGGTCCAACGAGGCAAGCCCAGCTGAGTCGGCACAGGCGCCCCGGCCGGGGAGCCGACGCGATGAGAAGCAGAAAGGATCATCGAGGCCTGGACAGGATGCAAACGGACCGCAGACCAGCGGCCGAGGCAACAAAGCAGGACGACGAAGGGCGTCGGAGAGTCTCCAACCCAAGGATGCGGTCTCCGCCGGAGGCACAGAGATCAGGAGCACACCAGCCGTACCCTGCAACGAGGAAGCCAAATCCGACGACGGGGGCCCGTACAATTCGAAAAGTGGGTCCGCCTCCACAGGGGAAACAGGCGCAGCCACGGAAGTCCGCCAGGAGTATAGTGCATCCAGGACAACTTGAAGTGCAGGAAACCCTTCACAAGATCCGACATCCGGGCCGTGTGGCGGGCCCCCAGTGTTCGCCCAGGCCCGGCAGAGACTCCCAGGGTCGGCCGCCATCTTAGGAGCCCAGCAAGCCCTCGGTCGTCGGGGGCCCCGGCCGGGGCAACACCAAAGCAGAAGGAGGTCAGCCGAACTGCGGCAGGGCGCCCCAAGGCAGGAAGGAGACCCACCAGAAGAAGGATGTTCGTCGGCCCCCTCGTGCCGCCGGCCCCGTTCTCCGAGTCCGGGCGGAAAATCCAAAATGGCCGGGCCGGGAAACAAAGGGGGGACCAAGCCGGATAAATGAGGAGGCTCCCCCGCAGGAGGCAGCGTCCGCACCCCAAGGCCCAGGCCTGTCGGGTCCGCCAACGGGCACAGCCGGCCTATTCGCACATCAGCCTCCGCAACCAGATCCACAGCGCCAGCAAGGGCCGACCATCGCGCTCCGTCACGTCCCGGCGCAGCAAGGAGGTCCAGGCCAGTCCGCCCCGGAGGCTCCGAGCGGGACCACCGCACAGGATCGACAGCACCCAGGATCACCGGAGCAACGGGTAAGTGTCCGCAAAGTGTCTGCAATACCGAAACACAGCAAGGAGGGCTTCCCGGGGCAGGAGAAATACAGGATAAACGAAGAAAACAGGCGGTTGAACGGAGCCGAGCTAAAACGCGGCCATCTCGGTCGCGAGCTAGGCTCCTCCCCCTGCAACCAGATTGTTGATCCATTTCTTGATCATAAGTAAACTGTTCGCGTTATACCTTGCAAAACTCACAATTTCTAGACACTATCTCTCAGTCTCATCTCATTGATTATTGGAGACTCTCTCATCCTGATACTCTAGACTATTTTTTATCTCACCTCCTCATGCTTCTTTTTCTCATCTTGATTAAATTTTCCTCTCTCAATCTTTATCTCAAAACTTACTATCGTCTTCAGTTGAGCCCATACTCATTTCGGACAATGCCCCTATTGTAACGGACCTTGACTTACTCCCTCCACATCCCAAGACCTTGCGTTGGCGATTCAATAATTCTCTTATTACTGATCCTCATTTCTCCTCCTCCTTTCTCTCCTTTAATAATTATTTCTTTTTGTTCAACTGTGATCCCAGTACTACTCCCCATCTTCTCTGGGACTCTTTTAAAGCAACTGCAAGAGGATTCCTTATTGACTATGTTTCTGAGAAAAAGAAACAGTTTCTCCAGAAACGGAAAACTATACTGGCTCATATTAAATCTTTGGAACACAAATTTTATACTTATTCATCTAATTCCATTTCACCAGACCACATACAAGCTAAACTTGAATTTAATAAATCTACTACTGATAATGCTTCATCGATTCTTCTACGTCGTTATTATGGTGGTCGTAATAAAGCAGGGAAGCTCCTAGCTAATTACCTCAAATCACGTAAAGAACGTACATAATATAGACTCCATTTATTCCTCTGATAACAGTCTACTACACAAGGATCGGGAAATACTTGACCAATTTCAGCATTTTTATCAAAATCTTTATAGACCAGAATCTCCTCCCACTTCTTCTCTTACTCAGCCCTATCTTGAGAAACTCCCTAACCCCTGTACTTCTCATCTTAATTTTTCAAAGCTTGAAGTAGACCTCACACTACATGAACTCTCCACAGCGTTGAACACCCATACAAAAGGAAAATCACCAGGTCCAGATGGTTTTCCAGTTGAATTTTATTTACATTTTTCTGACCTCTTACTCCCCAAACTCTTAACTTTGTTCCAATCATTCTACTTATCCGGTAAGGCGGAAGGTACTTTCCAAGAAGCTATCATTTGCCTCATTCCTAAAGATGGCCGTGATCCCCAATTTTGCAAAAATTATGGTCCGATTTCTTTAGTTAATGTAGACTATAATTTATTTGCTAAATTGCTTGCTTTATGCCTAGATCCCTTTAATAACTCTCGTCTTTTCCTCAATGTTTTAAACAAAGCTTAATCTCTCTCTATCCCTTTAGCTGCTATCTCTGTTGATGCAGAGAAAGCCTTTGATAGGGTGGATTGGTCTTTCTTGTTTGCTTCATTACATTGGCATGGTTTTGGTTCTAATTTCATATCCCTTATCTCTCTGTTATACTCTATGCCTAAAGATTCGATTCCAGTGAATGGACAAGTTTTCTCTTATTTCCTCTTTCGCCGTGGTGTTCGTCAAGGTTGTCCCCTACCCCCCCTTCTTTTTGTTCTAGCCCTTGAACTCTTTTTGTCCTCTATCCGTAACAACGACTCCATTTCCGGTTTTCCTTATGGGGACAACCATTTGAAACTCTCTGCATATGCAGATGACATTCTCTTATTCATTTCTGATCCAGAAACGCTTCTGTTACCCTTCTCCTTCAAAGAAATTATACGCTTCTCAGCCAAAGCTCCTTCTACTTCATTTCCCTTATTTACATATACTTCTCTTTTAAAACCCTTGAATCGCCCTACTACTATTACCCGTGACTCTGTCGTAAATACCACTATCTGGTATAATTTGCTTATTCTTCTAAACAATAGACCTATCTATTGGAACACTTGGAGATTAAAAGGCATCATGTGGGATAACCAGCTCTTTGACGGAATGTCACCTTGCTCCTTTCCCTAGTTTCAACTCTTATTTCATTGCCCTCATTCCTTTTTACAGAAATTCACCACTCTTATGACAATTATTCTTGACCTTTATGAGTCTCTCCATTCTTCATCTTTTTCGGATACCCAAAATGATCTTCTCAATCTTCTTTCTACCCTTCCTAAAGCCTCTCTAATCTATAAATTCTACTCATCTCCGAATCCAGATCGTGCTAAATCTAAATTAGAACTTTCTTGGGAGGCGGACTTGGGATGTGTTTGGTCTGTTGCTCTTTGGGACAAACTTTGGTCCAGATCTTTAAACATTTCTCGCTCTGCTTCTCTTACTCAATCTTTATTCTACTTCTATCACAGATTTTATCTCTCTCCGCTTTCTTTGTCATGTTTCTCTGCTTCTTCCGACTCTAATTGTTGGACATGCGGTTCTCCTAATGCTGATCTTCTTCATCTCTTTTTTCTCTGTCCTATAGTTTCTAAGTTATGGGGAAATATTTGGTTATACATCTCTCGTATATGTACACTCTCTGTTCCTTATTCTATACCTCTTCTCTTTGTAGGTAGTCTTTCTGATTCTTTAGACCTTCCTCTACACTCTCGTGGCCTTTTTGACCTCATTCTTGCTCTTGCATTTCAACACATCTCTTCCAACTGTAATTTACTCACAAATGTCTCCACACAATGTTGGTGGAATACTTTATGTCACTTTCACAGATTGGATGTTGCCTTTGCCGTCTTCTGCAATCAAACTCATAGCAGAGATCTCTTCTGGTTACCCCTTACTTCATACTTGGACCGGCTGGCTCAGAAGAGTCTTTTACATGTTAACTCAGAAAATTTTAAACCACCTTGAAGGACATTATTAGAATTGTGGGTCTCTGGTTGGCACAGGTGATTACTTGTGACAAACAGGGACCCTCTCCTCTAGTCAGGGCAAGGGACTTACTCCTAAAAATAATAACCCCTGCTCACCCTCTAGGTAGTGTGGGCGAGCAGACAAGGCTAAATTTCAGGGCGTTATTGGTTAAGCATTCATGACCATATACAGTAATCCCAGAATACACCACAAATGGACACCAGTCTAGTTCGAGCCGTACCTTCGGTTCCTGAAGCAGCAGCCCGGCACTCGGCAGCCAGTACGAGACGTACTGGTCGGATCTTCAATGCGGCGCGACTTTCGGAGTTTAAGAGTGCGGTGCGGTTCGGTACATTTTCAGCGTACGGGCCGTACCTCGCTGGAGAAATGCTTGCTAGTCCGTGGCGGCCGGAGGCAGTGGCTGTGCAGCTCAAGCAGGGGGAAAAGTGGAGCGCGGTGCGGCCCAATTAGGATACGGTGCGAACTACGGCTTAGAGTTAAGCGGAGACACACGCTGCAGGGCGGCAACAGCACGGGCTTCAAGGCGGCAGGGTTGGCGAGGCACACTTGGCGACGGTTCCAGCGGTGCACGGACACAGGCAGTCCAGCGGCTCTTAGTGAAGGCAGGGGGAGAGTCCAATGGTCCTGGGACTCTGTTCAGGGGGCAAGCTCACACACAAGCCCTTGGAGATTGTTCAGAAATGCCCAAGTTGAATAAAATTCACTTTAGTCTTTTCCTCTCCTTCTTGCAGCAAGGCACCCACCACAGGCCAGTCTCCCAGGTTAGAGACAGTACTCCTCCATGCAGCTTTTCCAGGTCCTTCTTGTCGGGCAGAGGTTCTTCTTGGCGTAAACAGGATCTAATTGCTTAGGAGCAGGGCTCCTACATTTATACAGCAAATCTTTTGTTCTTTCAGGCCAGGGGGCCTGTGCCTTGTTCAGTCCGGTTCTGGAGCACTTTGTTATGGTGACTCTGGCTTATCTGTTCAGTGTGCAGGGCAGAGACACCAGACGCTCCACAAGAGGTGGAGCCAGCATTGTGGTGGCAGAGCACAGCCCTATTCAGAGTCAAGGGACACTCCTCCCACCCATCCTGGTGTAATCTTTCTATTCACCACCTAGCTGCCCAGACTGTCTCCTAGAATTCCCCAGCCCTGTCACTCACACAAACCAGACAGCAGATACACATAAGAGCAGAGGCTGGCTGAAATGGTTAGGCAAGCAAACACCAGCTTTCTAAAAGTGGTGTTTGCCAACACAGGATATTAAAATAAACTTTACAAAAAGATGTATTTTATTATGCTGAGTTCAGGCATTCCAAAGTTGAATTTCTACCATGTTCCCTGAGCCTGCTGGGATTATATTGTGAAATAATTCCAGCAGCCCATTCTGGCCTATGAGAACTGGTAGCCTTACAATAGTGAAAAACGAAAATGGCTCTAATTCACTATTAGGACATGCCACACACATCAGGGCTTGTCCTACTTTATGCTTACAATGAACCCCTGCCCTTGGGTCTACCATAGGGGTGACTCACATGAAGTAAAGGGAAGGGTTAGGGGCTGGCAAGTGGGTGCACTTGCCCATCCAGCATGACAGTACCAGACTTTACGCAGGTTCTGCAATGGCAGACCTTAGACGCATTTTACAAGGCTGCTTGTGTGGGTGGCACAACCAGTGCAGCAGGCCCACTAGCAGCATTTGGATTTACAAGCCCTGGCACTCCTGGTGCACTTTACTGGGGTCTGACAGTAAACCAAATAAGCCAATCATGGAATCCAAACAATATAGCATTAATTTACAGTAGGAAGAGCATATGCACTGATCAGCAGTGGTAAAGTGCCCAGAGTCATTAAACCAACAAAAACAGGTCAGAGAGAATATTGGAGGAAGGCAAAAAGTTCAGGGATGACCCTGCAAAGAGGGCCAAATCCAACAGACATTGACTCTTCTTTCCTTTTCCTTTTACAGCGTTCTTATGTTTATATACTCATTTATGCTGTACATTATCTATCGCGTTATCTACCGCATTTGTTTATACTCTATTCTACACCTTTATACTGCAGTTCTATTTTCTTCTTCTCCTCCCCTCTTATTCCTTCTTCTTTAGCCCCTCCCTTCTTTCCCTCATCCCCTCCACCTATAAAATCTCACAAAATGCTTTTATCCTTCTATATATGATTTTAGCCTCATCAATGTTCTAATATTATGTTTGATAGCCTTTCTTTTTCTGCTGATATCATTATATATTAACAAATTTCTTCACTAAAGCTTTTCAAACTAAAAGAAAACTGAATTATTATTCCTGGTATCCCTAGGAATACAAGGAAGTGGAATTTAAGTAATAGATATATCTTACCATCGGCACTAGATTCATCGTCATCACTTATTTCTGCAAAAAACATAAGTGAATATTAGTTGTAAACTTTATCATTGTAGTATACAACTTATGACATTCAACAAGTCCATATGTCTGTAGTGAGTCTTGGTAACATTCAAACATTCTACTGCTTGGCCTTTAGTTCATGTCATAGTCATATCTGGAAAAGAATAAAGACCACCTGGCATGTTGGGGGTTCATCCATTTCATTAAGGGAACCTCATTTTTCTGTTATCTGTCAAAATGGTTATTCTATGTTGAGCTTCTTCAAGGTAATTCCTCCTGTGAGGCAAAGAGTATTTCATAGCTCCCTGTCATAGATGGTGTAGCTTACTTCCGATTATGGCAGAGTTCTTTGCCCTTAGATTACTTGGTTTCCTTCATAGTCTGTCCATGTCCTGTCTTGTTGTACACCCCCACCCTGAGCCTGCCTGCTCTAACCTCCGCCTGTCTGCCCCCCCTGCTCCACAGAGTATATCCACTCTCCCTCCCTATTCCCTTCACTCTACTGACTCTCCCGGAGTCTCTATTCTTGTCTCAGGCCTCTAGTTTTCCCCATCACCGGACTTCCACTCATTCTGTTTCCTTCCTTCCTCATCTGCCCACTTTCCTCAGAGTCTGTCTACTCTCCCCTAGGTCTGCCCACTTCATTCAGTCTGCCAGTTTCCACTCTCCTGCCTTTTTTCTCCTCAAAGTTTGCTTTTAAACCCCAGTTTGTCCCTGCCTTGAGTCTCTTCAGTTTTCTCTTATTCCAGCTGCCCTCTTTTCTTGAGTCTTCTCCTTCTCCACTGCCCAATTCTGGCTTCTTTCTCTTCATCCTGCCCTATCCCCGATCTGCCTGTTCTACCCGGTCTATCCATCTCTCCATTCTCTCCCCAGAGTTTGCCACTATCCTTCCCTCTAAAATCATCTTGTCAGTTTTAGGTCTTGCATCATGGGGTGGGAGAAGGAGAACTCGCTCAGACGGACATATGACCTGGTGTCACCTGATGTGTAAACGGCCGGGTAAATAGCGAGAAAGGTGGGTCATTTATCTGACATTTGGGTGAAGTGAATCTTCATTACCAGATAATTACAATGGCCAGGCCCCTAACATGGTGATTTAGGACAATCGATCATTTTTAAAAAACTGAATTATTATTCCTGGTATCCTTAGGAATACAAGGAAGTGGAATTTAAATACTAGATATATCTTACCATCGCCTCTAGATTCATTGTCATCACTTATTTCTGCAAAAAAGAAAAGTGAATATTAGTTGTAAACTTTATCATTGTAGTATACAACATATAACATTCAACAAGTCAATATGTCTGTAGTGAGTCATGGTAACATTCAAACATTCTACTGCTTGGCCTTTAGTTCACGTCATAGTCATATCTGGAAAAGAATAAAGACCACCTGGCATGTTGGGGGTTCATACATTTCATTGAGGGAACCTAATTTTTCTGTTATCTGTCAAAATGGTGATTCTATGTTGAGCTTCTTCAAGGTAATTCCTCCAGTGAGGCAAAGAGTATTTATCACTCATAGCTCCCTGCCATAGATAGTGTAGCTCAATTCCGATGATGTCAGAGTTCGGGAATAGGAAACCACAGGTGAATTTCACCAGTTCCCGGGTCTTTTTGAGACCGAATATCTCCAATAGCAAACACTGACACATCTGGCTCTGCAATGAAAGGCAGCATGCAATCAGGATTTCTTAAGGCAGGTATGTAAGTGCTTTGTTAAGAGTTTTAAATGTTTCTTGTTCTTGACACCTACGAACTGGAACTCTGAAATGAACAATACTGCCTCTGACTCTGCCTCAGCCTAAAGCGTGGAATGACTTGCTGCTACACATCGGAGCCTCTTCCCCACTCCTCAAACTCTGCAAGAAGGTGAAGACCTGGCGTTTCAAGTAGTCCCACTAGGCCCTAGGTGTGGCTGATGCACACCTGTCAGTGCCAGGATATCCTCTTGGGTGATTGTGCACTCTACAAACCTGCTTAACATAACATTTGAGATGCTTTTGTAGAATGGAGACACTACTTGTTCTGTACCCTCGGGTAACAATATATACAGATTGCTACAACTGCAAGAATAGCTAGATCGTTTTGATGGTCTTTATTTTTCAGCATAACATTTCTTCATGGAACCAGTAATCACAAAGTTAACTGTGTGTGTAGGTTAGAGGGACAAGCCATGATCAAACTCAACCCAAAACCAATACTTGCTTCACAGCATTTTGCAGCACTGATTTAAAAGGAAAACTTTATGGCAGGCTTGTCCATCTTGGAACTAAATTAGATTTTTATACTGGTGCAGCTCAAAAAGACACACGCAGAGTCTAGCAAGGCTTTCAATTTGAGAAACACATTGATTCTCCTTCTAGAGAGTTACAAGTCAATGTCCTGAGATGATGTCATGGTAGATTTCTTGGTGTGGCGTGTTTCAAGCAAATCTCTCTCATGACGCCACCTATCAACGTGTTACAGTCTACGTGTCACAAGAGGGGTCTGGGTTCCTACTCAGCTGCCGCACCGCTCAGGACCTCAACCTCATACAATTTGCATTCGATGTGCACAGCCATGACCTCGATTGCCTGCTACAGGACTTCACAGCGTGGGAATCAGGTGCTTAAAAGGACCAGCCATTCAGTTGCACATTGATAAATCAGTTGCCCCGGTAGCCCTCAAGCACAGTAGGATTGCTTTTCATCTCCGACCCGAGGTTTACGCCGAACTTTGTCTTCTTGAAAAAGCTGGCATCATTGAATGGGTATGGAGGCCAACACCAGGGGTGTCCCCATTGTGGTGGCAAATAAGCCCAAACAACCTGACGCTGTGCACATCTATGTGGACATGAGAATCCCGAATTTGGCAATCAAGCAAGAATGCCACCTCACACCGACAGTAGACAACATCATTGGCGAATTAGCAGGCTTCAAATGGTTCTTTAAGATGGATCCTTGATCCAGCTATCATCGGATACCTTTGCACCCTGATTCCCATCCCATTACCACCTTCTCGACCCTTGCAGCTCTCTGGAGGTATACAAGGATTAATTTTGGCATCTACAATGCAGCTGAAGTCTTCCAGAACATTGTCAAAAGGGTCCTCCATGGCCTGCAAGGAATACTCAATGTGAGCAACAACATCTTGGTCCATGCTTCCATGTTGGAAGAACATCTAACTCACCTCCAAGCTGTATTCTCACGTCTCAAAGAAAAAGGACTCACACTACACAGGGAAAGTGTGAATTCCTATGGACAAACATCAGTTTCTTTGGCTACCGCTTCTCAGATAAAGGCATTGGTCCTGGCCCCGACAAAGTGAAGGACATTCAAGAGGCACCCGCTCCAACGTCAGTGTCTGGAGTCTGCAGCTTCTTGGTTATGGTAACCTATTGTGGGTGATTTATCAAGAACCTAGCAGACCTCACGGGATCACTCAGGGACCTGATCAAGACCACCAGCCTGTGGGTGTTGGAACCGAGTGAGAAGAATCCTTTCTACAGACCAAGGCTGCCCTATCTGCAGATACGACCCTGGTATACTTTGACCCCCAGAGAGAATAACAACTGGTGGTAGATGCCAGCCCCACTGGTCTGGGCGCAGTCCTAACCCTGAGAACAGACTGCGGAGAATGGGCTCTGGTCCCTTACGGTAGCCGCACACTCACACCAATGGAGTAGCGGTACTCACAGATAGAGTGGAAAGCGATTGTAATTCTATGAAGCTGTTGGCACTTCTACCTTGACTTATACAGACAGAGTTGGCAGTGGAGAACAAATGTGTTTGACCTGTGTGCACCAGGTGAGTTTGCTTTGGTTCTTTGTGGATATGGTACCATTTTGGTGTGTTTTTGGTACGGTCTGAGGACCGGTTTGGATACAAAGTGTTTGTGAACATTTTGTCGGGCAGCATAACAAATTTGGCCTACTTTTGTAAATGCTGGTGTGTAGCCATTTTTTGGTTTGATACTCAGCTGGAAGAAAGTCAGCCAGCCTCCAGAAGGCACTCCAAAATTTGACATGTATGTGAAACATGGCATTGGCTCTATTATGATTAGTATATAATGGCACAAATATACAAGGGACAATGCAGAGTTACAGTGGCTGTTGACGGGCTCTTTTGATGAACAAAAAATTAGAGAAGTTGCAAAAAGGGGAGACAGTCGATGTTTACTTCCCTCAGAACATGGCAAAAAAAGGCTAAATAGAGGCAAATGAAAGAAGAGAAAGAGGCCCGGAAGGGGAGGATGCAAACATTAAGTCAGAAAGCTGTTGCGCATGATAGAGAGAAGCAGGTGATAGGAATTGAACATGAAGATAGGAGTTTTCAACTGAATATTGAGAACTCATATGTAGCCCGAGAGGAAAATTACACTTTTGTAGAGGAATTGCTAGATGCTCGACCCCCACCTCCGTATGCCCCGCAGTGGGTATATCCCGCCCTTCCCCAACAGGCCCAGCTACCCGGTTCTTCCGTCTCTGTTGTTTCTGCTTCTGTTACTGTTGATCAGACTGCCTTGGCCACGGCACCTCCTGTCCTTCCTTTGTCTCCGCCGTCTATGGCAACTGTAATTGTTAGTACTCCTACAACGCCTATTGCTTCAGTGTCTCTCTCTCTCCAGCTCTTAGACCCACGACGCAGCCGAAAATGACGTTAGTGCCTGCTCCCTCTGTTGTTCCCCCACTGTGTTCCTCCATTCCCGGACATCACTGAGTAGTGAGACACCGATGCGCGGCCTGAGGATAGAGAGTGGCCAAAAGTTAAAGAGCGCATGGGGCAGACCCTGGTCCGTTCTGATGTGGGAGATGCGGAGAAAAAGGCACACAGCATGGCAAAGATGGACTTATCTATGTTTTTACATCTTTGAACGTCATAAATGACCAAGGAGCAACTTTCTCAAATAATAGTGGCTGATCAAAAACCAAAGTTTTATTCAGCGAAGGTCGGCCAGTTAAAGGCCATCGTGAAAATTCATATGAGTACTTCTGTGCCAAGAAAGTTTAGCTTAAAGCTAGAAAGGGAGCTAGAAAGGGAGGCATTTTTGCCATGGCTAGTATCACCGTTCAACGCTTTGATTTACTAAACAGCATGTAAACACAATCTAACATGCTGCAATTCTTTTTAATGTACTGTTTATTCACCTGCCTATTTACAACCATAAACATTTATACTTATAGTCTGCATTACATTTAGCAATTATATATTTAAAAGGTCTTATTGAAAACTATTGTGTGTATTCAACCATTGGGAAAAGTGGTTCTGGAGCGCTTTTTTCGGAGTTTCGAGAAGCACAAGTTACTACTTGTGTAACGATATATCTGTAAGAGACATTAGTTAGTATTAGATTCCTTACCTTAGAATATCCCCAGGCGTCAGACTGGATCCGGAAATTTTAGCGTAGCAGTACCCTTGCGCGTCAGTAGGCGTCGTCTGCGGCTCAGCGTCCGTCGTCGGCGTCGTGGGCGCCGTGATGACGTCGTCGGAGTACTTAGACGCCGCCTCCGCGTGCTGACGTCAGTTCTTAGACACAGCTTTTCCGCGCCAGAAACGCAGAGCCATGTTAAAAACCAACACTGGTGCCATTGAAACTAGGGCCCTGAAAGGGGACAATCCTAACCCTAGATATTGGTTCGCAGAACGGGGAGGATGGGTGGGTCGGTAAGGAATCTAATACTAACTAATGTCTCTTACAGAAATATCGTTACACAAGTAGTAACTTGTGCATCTGAAAGAGACACGTTAGTATTAGATTCCTTACCTTAGAATAGATACCCCAGCAATACCAACCCCGGTGGTGGGTCTGCGAACAAATAATCACACCAGAAAGTCCTGGAGGACGGAACGGCCAAAGAAGCCATCCCTCCAGACTTGGCTGTCCAGGCAGTAGTGTCTTGCAAACGTGTGCAGCGAGGCCCACGTAGCTGCCTGGCAGATGTCTTGTAAGGGCACACCCCTGCCCAGGGCAGTGGTAGTCGCCGTGGCTCGGGTAGAATGAGCCCGCAATCCAGCAGGGGGCTCCTTCCGAGCCAAGGAGTAGCATGCCTGGATACACAAGATGATCCACCGGGAGATGGTCCTCTTGTGCAACGCTTTCCCCTTCTTAGCGCCCACGTAACCAACAAAGAGTTGGTCATCCACCCGGAACTGGCGTGTGCGATCCAGATAAAATGAGAGCGCACGTTTTGGGTCCAGACGGTGGAGCCGCTCTTCCTCTTTAGAGGGATGCGGTGGCGGAAAGAAGGTTGGCAAGGTGATAGACTGCCCGATGTGGAAGGCCGTGACAACCTTGGGCAGGAAAGATGGTTTGATACGTAGCACCACTTTGTCCGGATGGACAGAAAGGAAAGGTACAAGAAAGAGCCTGTAGCTCACTCACTCTCCTGGCAGAGGTGATGGCAACCAGGAAAGCAGTCTTCAAAGTCAGAAGGCGAAGAGGACAGTTGTGAAGTGGCTCAAAGGGAGCGCACATCAGAAATGTTAGAACCAGATTCAAGTCCCACTGAGGCATCACAAACGGAACAGGAGGAAACGTGTGAGTGATGCCCTTAAGAAATCTGTTTACAATAGGGGACTTGAACAAAGAAGGCTGATCAGGTAGCCTGAGAAAGGCTGAAAGGGCAGAAAGGTAGCCCTTGATAGTGCCCCGAGCAGAGCCCTGCTGGGCAAGAGAAAGAAGGAAGAGAAGAACCTCTGAAAGAGGGGCAGCAAGAGGATCCACAGCCTTTGCTGTGCACCATGCCACAAATCTGTTCCACCTGCAGGCGTATACCGACTTTGTGGAGGGACGCCTGGCTGCCAGAATGATGTTACAAACTTCAGGAGGCAAGTCAAATGGCCTCAACTGTCGCCGCTCAATCTCCAAGCATGGAGGTGGAGACTGGACAGGTTCGGGTGGAGGACCGTCCCCTGCTGCTGCGACAGAAGGTCCTCCTGAAGAGGCAGACGAACCGGGGGATCGACTGACATATTGAGTAGCTCGGGATACCAGAACCTTCGAGCCCAGTCCGGAGCCACAAGGATGACTTGGGCCCGGTCGCGCCTGATCTTCTTCAGCACTCTGGGCAAAAGTGGTATAGGCGGAAAGGCGTACAACAGACCGCAACTCCACTCGCGACGAAAAGCGTCTCCGAGCGAGTGCCGCCTTGGAAATTTCAACGCGCAGAACTGATGACATTGCGCGTTCTCTTCGGTGGCGAATAGATCTAACCAAGGCTCTCCCCATCGCTGAAAGAGGCATTGCGCCACGTCCGAGTTCAGACGCCATTCGTGATCCATCATGCACCGATGGCTGAGCTCGTCCGCCCTGGCGTTCAGAGAACCCGCCAGGTGTTGAGCCACCAGGGTCACGCCCTGGCGTTCCAGCCACTGCCAGAGGCGCAGAGCCTCCTGGCAAAGGGTCCACGACCCCACCCCGCCCTGTTTGTTGCAGTACCACATGGCGGTGGTGTTGTCCGTGAACACCTGCACTACACTCCCCCGGACAGAGGGGAGGAATGACTTCAGTGCTAGACAAATCGCCCGTAACTCCAACAGGTTGATGTGGAGCCGGACCTCCGCCGGAGACCAGAGGCCTCTGATCTCCGCCTCTCCCATGTGGCCTCCCCAGCCCTGGAGGGACGCGTCCGTCACAACTACGTGCTCCGGTTGGGGAAGGGAGAGGGATCTGCCGCTGACCCAATCGCGGTCCGTGAGCCACCACTGCAGCTGTCTCGCAGTGCCCTCCGAGATCAGGACGTGGTCGGACAGATTGCCCTGATGCTGGGCCCACTAAAACTTCAGGTCCCACTGCAGAGCCCGCATTCGCCACCTGGCGTGATGCACCAGAAGGATGCAGGAGGCCATCAGCCCCAGAAGCCGCAGCGTCAACCTGACCGAGACCCGGGATAAAGGCTGAAAGATGGGAATCAGAGCCTGAATATCCCGAACCCGCTGTTCGGGTGGATAAACCCGAAACTGCGCCGAGTCCAGAACCGCTTCGATGAAGAGGAGCTTCTGAGAGGGACACAGGTGTGACTTTGGCACATTGATGGAGAACCCCAGCTGGTGCAGGAGATCTGCCGTAGTCTGGAGGTGGCTGACGACTGTCTGGGGCGAGCCCGCCTTCAACAACCAGTCGTCGAGGTAGGGGAAGACTGAAACCCCTAACCTGCGCAGATGAGCTGCGACCACCGTCATCACCTTTGTGAACACCCGTGGGGCACTGGTAAGGCCGAAGGGGAGCACGGTAAACTGAAAGTGCTCGTGGCCAACCGTGAACCGCAGGTAGCGCCGGTGGGCCGGCAGGATAGGGATGTGGAAATAGGCGTCCTGCAAGTCCAACACTACCATCCAGTCTCCTGGGTCGAGGGCAGCAAGGACCTGAGCCAGTGTCAGCATTTTGAACTTCTCCTTCCGGAGGAAGCCGTTGACGTTCCGTAGGTCCAAGATAGGGCGTAGGCCCCCTTTGCCCTTCTTGGGTACCAGAAAGTAGTGGGAGTAACAACCACACCCTACTACTGGCCCAGGAACGCGCTCGATGGCCCCCTTGGCCAAGAGGGCCGTAACTTCCTCCTGCAGAAGCCGCAAATGATCCCCCGACACACGGTGGTTCCGCGGTGGCATGGCTGGAGGAGTCGCCTCGAAGGGGAGGGAGTAGCCCCTTCAGACGATTTGCAGCACCCACCTGTCCGAAGTGACAGTGCGCCAGTGGAGGTGGTGATGGCGAACCCTGCCCCCCACTGGCGTCACATGGGCCTGAAAGCACGGACTGGGAGGGTTTTGAGGCGGATGCTGCGGGGGAAGGTGTGGACTGACCTTGCCGCTGCCCCCGACCGCCCGGACGGCAGTTCCCACGGCCGCCACCGCGTTGGGTATTGCCCTTCGGTGCGTGGCTGGCGGCGCGTGTGGGCGCACCCCTTCCGTGGCCACGAAAGGAGTGAAAGGCAGCCGATTGCTGGCGCTGGCCCGAGAGGCCCAAGGACTTGGCCGTAGCCCTGGAGTCCTTAAAGCGCTCAAGCGCATGGTCTGCCTTGTCGCCAAAGAGGCGACGGCCATCGAACCGCATGTCCATGAGCGTGCTCTGGACATCTGCCGAGAAGTTGGCGGACCTCAGCCAGGCATGGCGTCTGACCGCCACCGTCGTTGCCATCGCTCTACCCAGCGAGTCAGTGGTATACAGCCCACACCGAATGGAATACTTGGCTGCATCCCGGCCCTCCACAAGGGCTTGGCCGAGTTTGGCCCGTACCTCCAACGGACACTCTGGCAGCACTTCCGCGACCTTATCCCACACAGAGTGGGTGTAACGTCCCAAGAGGCAGGCTGTGTTGGAAGACCGCAGGCCTAAACTAAGGGATGAGAAGATCTTCTTCCCATACTGGTCATACCTCTTGGATTCCCGATCTGGCGGGGCCGACGAGAATGCGGTTTGGGGATTGGAGGCCTGGATGACCAGGCTCTCGGGGGTAGGGTGGGAGGACAGGAAACATGGGTCGCCCGGGGCTGGGCGGTGGCGTCTGGCCACGTTCCTATCTACGGGCGAACCCGTAGCGGGCTTGGACCAAGTGCCCAGAAGAACGTCGGTCAAGGCCTCATTAAAGGGCAGCAGAGGCTCGGCCGAGCTTGACTGCGGTTTAAGGACCTCAGTGAGGAGGTCAGTCCTCACGGCAGCGACGGGGAGCTCAAGGCCCAAGGCCTTGGCAGCCCTCACCAGCACCACACTATATGTTGCCCCCTCCTCCGAAGCCACGGTAGGAGGGGAGACAAACCCAGTGTCTGGAGAAGTGTCCAGGCCACTTGCCTCCTCAAGGTCTCCTGTCCAGTCCTCATGAGACTGACACTCCCTGGTCAGAGGGTCCTCAGACCCCTCCCAGTCCTCTTCCTCACCCATCTCCTGAAATTCAGGGTCCTCAACCAATGGGGCCTGTTCATAAAAGTGAAATTCACCCAACGGCGTCTGGAGCGGCGCCCAACGGGGCCGTCCCGACGGCCGAACAGGAACGGAGGTAGGACCGGGGTCGGCGCCGCCCGAGGACGGCGCCGGAGGCGACATGTGAGGGTCCGACGCCGGGGAGGCCGTCAGATCCACCGGCGACTAACCAGATCCCGAAGGAGGACCAGCGGCGTCCTGCGGCACCGGGCCCGAAGGCGGCGTCGGGGCCGAAGCACCCGACGGCGTCGGGGCCGGAGCCGCCGACCCGCTAGGGCCCCCAGACGGGTCCACTGGGCCCGGAGGCGCCGCGGAGCCCGTCGGAGGAGAGAGTTTCCTCATGGCCATGAGGAAGCGCTCGATCTCCTCCTGCGACGCGTTCAGCCCAGGGACCGGAGGGTGTGGAGCTGGACCCGGCGCCCGCGACGCCGACGGAGCAGCGTGGGCGGTGTCACCCGAACCCCCGGCCGCATCGCGCGAGCGTCGGGGGGGAGTCCAAGGAGTGATGACGCCGCTTGGACTTCTTGTGCCTCTTACCTGACGACGACTTCGACCCGGAGGAGTGCAGCCTACTCTCGGAGCTGTGGAGGCTCAGAGCCCGCGACCTGTCCCTCGACCTCCCATGGGATCGGGACCTCTCACGGCGCGGGACCGACTGCCGGAGTTCGAGGCGCCTACGGGACCGCTTCCGCCTGGCTTTCGAAGAGAGGACCCGGCAGTCGGAGCAGGCCTTGTCGTCGTGGTCAACGCCCAAACACGACAAACATACGCGGTGAGTATCCGTGACCGACATCAGCCGGTCGCAATCATCACAATGCTTGAAGCCGGGCATCCCTATCGGCACCGTTTCGGAGTCCAGAGACTTCGAAATAGCAATCAAAAAGGATCAAAAAAGTTAGTCAAAATTGACTAGGGTTACTGCTTTTTCCAGATCTGCGCTAGCTGGCGCGGAAAAAAGAAGAACTGACGTCAGCACGCGGAGGCGGCGTCTAAGTACTCCGACGACGTCATCACGGCGCCCACGACGCCGACGACGGAGCCACAGAAGACGCCTACCGACGCGCAAGGGTACTGCTACGCAAAAATTTCCGGATCCAGTCTGACGCCTGGGGATATTCTAAGGTAAGGAATCTAATGCTAACGTGTCTCTTTCAGATAGCTGCATACTGCAAACATCCTATCTGAAGGCTGTGGGCTGGCATAGCTGACCTTATATGTGCTTGTCACAGCTCTGAATGGTGTAACAGAGCCAAGATATGTCTTTATCAAAGCACAGGACCTGATCAAAAATAACCTTAATACTCAACAAAGGTTTGTGTGCTAAAGCCCATTTAAAAATCTCATAAGGGCACTTCGGTGCCAAGAAAGTTTAGCTAAAGGCTAGAGAGTGATTTTTACTATGCCTGGTTTCATTATTCAATGCTCTGATTTAAACATCTTCTAATTTTGTAATTCTTTGAAATGCACGGATTAATCCCCTATTTAAGTACAACCATTGACTTGTATTCATGTAGTCTGTACTTTGGTTAGGTAATTATAGATTTTAAAAACTTTATTGAAAATTATCGTGTGTGTTAAACAATAAGGAGAAGAGGTTTTGGAACTCAGTAATCATGAAATATTCCTGCAGTCTCACATGATTAATTGTTACCATGTAAGCATTATCCTAAGTATGGCATTACATTATCCTAAGTATGGCATTGGAGGTACATGGCATATGTCGCCGGCTTTGAATTCCGGGCTGGAGTCAGTAAACTGGTATCAGCTTGCAATATTTTGTATGTCTCAAACTGGGATAGATTTCCTGCGGACCCAAAGGGGTCCCACTCCCCAGACTTACCCATAACAGGAGCCTTCTCTTCGGCTGCCAATCCCTTCTCTGTCAAGGACTTCTTGATCCAGTTCAGGGCCACTGTACACTGGTACACCTGCAACAAAAATCAATCCACTTCATTACATTATTTTGTAGTGTCCATGCTGGACAAAGAACATCCATTAATCAGGCAACAGTTCAAGACTGAGGTCCTCATTACAATTTCGATGGCCCATGGGACTGATGAACCCTTGTTGGCACTCTGGCCACCGCCTCAGCTGCAGTACCATGTACCGCATTCAGAGTGCAGTGGTCAGACCACCATAGAGCCGCTGTGGCTGTCAGGGATCCTTGATCATGCGGCGGTCGTGCAGAGGTCTGAGGCAACAATATACTGGTGGTGCATCTTCTGCACCGAACTGGTGTCTCTCTATATACCTGACAGAAAAAGAATAATAAATAAAGCCACATACTAACAAAATGTATGTGAGACAATTAAATACAAAAGGGAATTGTTGGACCCGGCCTCGTGGCGTGGTCCTACCCCTCCCGCACGGCGGGCCCCGGACGACATCGGCCCATCATCCAGCCCGGGTCGGCCTCAGGCACACCTCTGCACGCCCTCCAAACCACCAGATCCGCCACCCGGCGGCAGACAACCACTGACACGGCACCCTCGGGCCGCCCCAGCATTACCGGTCCGGTGCCCACCCCGGACCCTCATTCCAGGCCCGACGCCATCTTGGGCCCATCACGTCACAGACACGTGGTCCCGGACCAGCCGCGGCCACGGCCCCAGCGAGCCCGCCATCGAGGCACCAAGAACCCTCCGGGTGGTAGAGTGGCCACTCCACCAGAGACAAGGAGAGGGGAGTTTCGATGGCTCTCCAACCATCCCCGGATGCCTGGTTTCGATCACCCTCCGGCCTCCCTGGGCTCCGGCTCCACCCCCCTGCTGGGTGTCTGGACACCATCATCCCGGCCCCTCTTACCCCCAGGCGAGAGGGTCCGGACATCAAAGGACTCCAGACCTATATCTGGGCCAGCCCCGGAGTAGGACGGCAGTTGTATCCCGGAGTTGAGAAGCCCTGCTGACGCTGTCGCGGCTGACCCTGAGGCGAACTCACCTTGCTGTTCTACCTGGAGCCTGCTGGCGCTGCCGCGGTCCATCTTTGCTGTGACCCTCTTGGAACCTGCTGGCGCTGCCGCGGTCCACACTCGCTGAACCATCTCGGAACCTGCTGGCGCTGCAGCGGTCCACATTTGCTGAACCATCTGGGAACCTGCTGGCGCTGCCGCGGTCCACACTCGCTGAATCATCTTGGAGCCTGCTGGCGCTGCCGCGGTCCACACTCGCTGAACCATCTCGGAACCTGCTGGCGCTGCCGCGGTCCACACTCGCTGAACCATCTGGGAACCTGCTGGCGCTGCCGCGGTCCACACTCGCTGAATCATCTTGGAGCCTGCTGGCGCTGCCGCGGTCCACACTCGCTGAATCATCTTGGAGCCTGCTGGCCCTGCCGCGGTCCACGCTCGCTGAACCATCCTGGAGCCTGCTGGCGCTGCCGCGGCCCAACCTTCCGGAACCCCCCAGCTCGAGGATTGAGAGCTGTGCGTAGGGTCCCATTGCAACCGACCATCTATAAGACTGTCCCTCTACCTTGCCCCTTGCCACGAGACTTTCCAGATCTCTGGATCTGCTGTATATATTGAAACGACTTATTGCCCGATAAAGATTGAAAACTCTATCTACGTGTGGTGTATATTTGGAGTGGTGTGGTTACTCTGCTGTACGATTCTAGGAGAGGACCCTCCCGTCGGAGGCCTCTCGACATCGCTCGCTCCCTTCTCTGAAGGAGGGGTAGACCTAGGGGTGGTTAGTCAGACACCTTCTGCCTCCCCCGGATTCGCCTTTCTAACAGGAATATTTTCTACATGTGGAAAAATGCCCATCAGGTTGTCGATCGGGACCACCCTTGTCATCATTTGGGATCCTTCACACCAGGAAGGGTAGATATTGCAACCCCATACACATGAATTGCATAGTAAGTGTGTCCCAGTGAAACGGAGGCAACATAGGCATTTGATGACAACTTTAAACCAGTGCGAGTAATGTGAATGAAACAAAAAAGCTAAAATTAAAGAGAAAAGAGGAAAGAAACTTTAATTGGTACCTCTCTGCTTCCAAATCAATAAAACCAGTGCAATATAGTAGTTTTAGCAAATAGCTACTATGTATATTAACAGGTCAACATGTTTCAGCAGGCTATAGGATCCTAGTAGGTGTCTGCTGCTTTCGCCAGGACCGGATGATGGTACTGCTTGTTAAGTGATAGTTTTGACGAACTGTCTGTAGCTGCCTTTCCGAAAATTATTTTATTTACTGTTAAGTCACGATGAAAGCTTTATGGCTATTCCTTTAGCATACCTTAATCTACTGGACACAGGTGGCTCTATACACCCACTGCCCAGCTCCGAGTGTCCTTTATTTTATTACAATACTATTTAAATACATAAAATTAATTTGGCAAAATGTAAACATGTAGGGCCAGATGTACAACCTTTTTTTCAAGCTGGAAACACAACATTGTCCTGTTTGCAACTGCAAAAAAGGGTAATGGCATATACAAATGTGATTTTGTGAGTCACTGACTTGCGAAACAGCATTTATGACTCCCGCTATTAGGAAGGGGCGTCCCTTCTTAATAGCAAGTCACAATGCCATGTAAAAATGTTTTGCGACCGCATGTGCAGCCGCAAAACACCGGCAGTTTACCACCCACTTTAAGTAGGTGGTAAACCACTTACAAATGGGAAGGGGTCCCTAGTGGACTCCTTTCCATTTGTGGGTATGTGAGAAAATATTGCTTTGAGCAGGCAGTTGTCCCAGGGAGCACAGCCTGCCCTTAACAAAATGAAACAAAAGTTACATTTTTCTTTTCTAAATGCATCTCGTTTTAATTTAAGGAAAACGGGCTGCATTTAAAAAAAAGACTGCTTTATTTAAAAGCAGTCACAGACATGGAGGTCTGCTGATCCCAGCAGGCCACCATCCCTGGGAGTGCCAGCCATTCCTAATGAGGTCACAAATTACGACAGTTCATTAATATTCATGAGGCATGCAATTTTCGACCTCATTAGGAATCGCTAACAGTGTCTGACACACTGTTATACATCCCAATTTGCAAGTTGCAAATGCGACGCAATTTGCGATTCCCAAATTGGTGGGCCGTACATCTGGCCCAAAGGGGTCTTTTCATAAACTTAATTTGTAGTATGTTTAGTAGCACACTGTAGTACTCTTAAAGTATTATTAAATATGATTTAGAAACCTATGAGTGTAAATCTCCACCTCCACATCGAGAGTGGTTAAAAAATGGGGCATACTTACTACAAAATTGGATGGGTTCAGGAAGGGTTAAGGAGGGATTAGGGGAGAGTTGTGCAGCCACTCATCACTCCCCTAAAAAATTAGTACGCACCTTAATATTCCCAAACTGCACTTCTAAAGCTACTACAGCCAAAACTCAACTGAAAACAGTAGTAAATTACTCCATCTCAGAGTAGATGCTAGCCCAGCACCACACACAGGCAGTCGCTGGCACTGCAATACCCGACCACAGAAATTAATGGGGTCAGCGACTAAAAATAAAACCCCACAGGTAGTAATTAAACCTGGGCGTAGTTTGCGTAGCAGCACTACACGTAGCTTCACGTAGTATACTTTGAACTTCATGTAGTACACGTGGTCTGCGTAGCATAGCTGATGACACTGTGTACTTGTCTGTACTCTGAAAAAATTGCTAAATAATTGCAAATGGCTTCCTGTACAGGACCAGATGTGATAAAATAAGTATCTCTATCTTTATACGCTAAAGTGCATATAGTACTTTCACAATGGTGAAACTGAAAAATTAGCAAGCAGTGGGAGATGTGATGATTTTTCGATCCTCCCTAACCTAGGGAGAGTACCAAACAGATGCCTTGAAAACAAAAAAAAGCACATCTTATTGAACGATTTAGTGGTGGTCCCATCTCTTAGGACCAGCCCAAACACAGTTAGTGGCAAAAAAACATTCCCAACCAAAGGCCCTGTAAAGCATTATGGGATGAGATTAGCAGTGGGCAGTGAATATTATATAGTATACAATATCAAAAGAATTCTACAAAGAGCTGCAGTTCAACTGGTGGCTACTTTTTTGCCAATAACTGTGCTTGGGATGGTCCTAAAATGTTGGGACCACCACTGAAGTTCAACAAAATGTGCTTTTTGTTTATGCTCTTTGTGTTCAAGGTATCTACTTGGTCCTCCCTCTAGGTTAGGGGGGACCCCAAAATCATCAGCTCTCTCATTGCCTAATTTTTGTGAATTGGTTATATGCTGTTTAGCATGTAAAATTGTTTTTTTTAAAGCATCTGAGGATATTGTTGATTTAGATGCTACGCTACGTGATTGAGCACAGTTTTGGTACTGTACTATGTGCAATTTGCAAAGTGTGAATTAGTACAAATTTTGCATGTTCCGTATAAGCCCAGGGTTAGTAATAATGTTCAACTAAATACAATTATTTGAAATTTTATGTTAAACATAGATACAAATAATACCTATTTTGTATTTATTATAAACTATTTTATTAACCTTTTGAAATTAAAAATGAATGCAATATTACTTTTTAATTTAATTATAATTACATTACTTTTAAATAATTCTATACATCACACTGAGTATTTATTCATGATTTAAAAAAATTACTTTTAGGTTGAATTATATTTTTAATTTAAACTTCAGAAAAACACATGGAATAGCTGAGTTGCACACTTTCAGATCACAGCCCCCTACTGTTAACACTGGAGTTGGTTAGGACCAGAGCAAATGTACCCACTTGGAGATTGAGCATCGAGGCCCTAATGGGGATATAGAGAGCAGTACTTTAAGGAAAATATAGGGTCAGTTGAGCATGCAAATATTGGGGCTGATAACGATGGTGGTCAGACCGACAGACCTACCACCGTGGCTGCTGTCTGAATCCAACCACCTCGGCCTTGAAGTTACCCGCCGCCATATTACGATGCATGAAGGCCAAACTGCCAACTGCACACAGTTGGAGTGTTCCCAACTTGGGTTCTGGTGGTCAGAGTAGACTCTGCATGGGCCGTAGCATTTGGAAAGGCTGCTAATAGGGACTTCAATGCCAAGAGGGCTGTGGTACCACCACTGAGCAAAATACTATCAAAACAATTTACTGGTGGCCCTTGTCAGAAGTTACACTGCAGCGCAAGACCACCGTGTTACTGTGAAACACTGCAACAGTGCCCACTGTATGCACAAAACATCTACAGAGCGGATGTCCATTGTCAAAGTGGACACACCTACATTTCAAAGTATAAAATACACCCCATTCCAGAACATGATCCTTTGACACTACCCTGCAGAACAGCAACAGACAGCAAATTTTTGGTGAGAATAGACAGCCATTAGAACGCATTGCCATCACACACACTCCATACATTTTCATTAAACTATTCACTTTATTTTTTTCTATTTTTTTTCTTTCTAATTTACTGTCACTCACTTTAGTTCCAAAAATCCATATTTTTCTGACAACAAGTTGCTATTGATGGTGGATGAAATGATTAGAGTAGAGCCACACTGTTTGCCCAAGTCCTCTTAGTCGCAAGAATGAAACGTGGGACGTGATAGTCAACAAAGTGAATGCCGTAGGTACCACCCTGCGCACAAATGAGGAAATCAGGAAAAGGTGGCACAACTTGAAAACCAGGGTCAAGAACCCGGCCTCCAGGCAGCACCTGGTGGCGCAGAAGCCTGGGGTTGGTCCTACTCGGCCACTATTAGAAGTCTCACCCTGGGAGGTGAAGGCGCACGCTGTCCGGCATTTTGAGGTCTTTCTTGACATGAATACTTTGGGAATGGGAGTCTGGTAAGTAACACCTCATCAAATGTCACAACATGTCAATGTTCCCTTAGCACAAATTATAGCTCTTGCTATGTTGGTGGCCATCGATTTTTCTAATAAGCAGTAGCCAAGTATCATAGATGTGTGATTGTCAATAACAATCACTAGCCCTGCACATGAGATCACATCTATTAATCACCAATACATACTACATGTGGGAATGCTGTCTGTGAGTGCATTACCATCAAATTGTTCCAGGGACATTAGTATTTGCAAATATCTAATAGTGTGACCCAGCTCAATGGCATTTAGTAAACACGTATCTAACACAAAGCAGTTTTGCTAGTGTTGGTAACTCAAAATTGAAAGTACTACAGCTACCATAAGACCCTGTTGCTTGAACACTTTACAAGATATACTAGTATTGTATCTCCATACTCACTTGTCAGCCATGTTTTACTGATGTTCACCCCACATGCACGTAGCCATTGGTCAAGTGTGGGGTTCGAGAGGGTGAAATGACTACATCTACCATGATGCCCTGTTTCTAGAGCACTTCTCAAGATCTACCAGTGTTGATTCCCCATGCTCACTTGTCAGCCATGTTGCTACTGATGTTCACCCTACATGTAGGTAGCCATTGCTCAATTGTAGGGTACAAGGGGGTGAAATGACTACATCTACCATGATGCCCTGTTGCTAGAACACTTCACAAGATGTACTAGTGTTGGTTCTCCATACTCACTTGTCAGCCATGTTGCTACTGATGTTCACCTCGCATGCAGGTAGCCATTGATCAAGTGTGGGGTATGAGAGGGTAAAATGCCTAAATCTACCATGAGGCCCTATTGCTCGAAAACGGGCCAAGATGTACTAATGCCGTGTCCCCATACTCAGTTGTTAGCCACGCTACTATTGATGTTCACTACACATGCAGTTAGCCATTGTCAAGTGTGTGGAATGAGAGAATTAAATAATTACATCTACCATGAGGCCCAGTTGCTAGAACACTTGTCAAGATGAACTAGTGTTTGTTCTCCATAATCTCTTGACAGTCATGTTTCTACTGATGTTTAACCCGCATGTAGTTAGCCATTGGCCAAGTGTGTGGAATGAGAGGGTAAAATGACTACATCTGCCATGAGGCCCTGCACTATTAACTCTGAACAGGATGTACCACTGTTGGTTTGTCATACTCACTTGACAGCCTTGCCCCAACTGATGACCAGGTCATATCGACTGAGCACTCTACACACAATGCTATGCTCAGACAGACATCTGCCTACTCAGCCTGAACTAGCCTTGGTCTCCACAGCAGAAAAGAATAGGGCAGTGAGTGACACCATGCACAGTGTGTACATGAAATCTCAGTAATGCATGAAGGAAACCCGGCTGAATCCATTTGGCTTGTGATAGAGCGCACATTGTATCTTCATTTGTTGGGGTGCGTTAAAGTCATGGTCAGTCAGCATCCACATGTAATCCGTTGTGTTAACGTGAAATGTAATAACGTGAAAGTGACATGTTAGAGTTTTATTTGTGTAAACAAAGAATTAACATAGCAAATGTACGAATTTAGTTAAATTACATGTGTGAAGTGTATTCATGTCTAATTAATGTATCTTTTTATCTTTAATAATGTCATTTATAATGTATGTATATTAAAGTTCATAAATGCATGTGTTTTAAATGTGTGCAACGTTCTTATATTAGTCGAGTACTTGGTAGGCCTAACTTAGTTTCTCCCTGTTTGCTCGAAGGTTGAAGGTTGTTAATTAGAATTTATGTGCTTGTAGAATTCTTTTGTTTCTTGCCTCCAGGGCAGGTGCAGGACTTTGTCCTCGTTAGTATGAATAACGCCTTTCTTTTAGGAGTTGAACAGATTTAGGGCAGAGAGGATGCCTTTGAACAAGCTGGTAAAGTAGGAGGATGTCCTTTGTGTCTGGAAAGGCATAGGAACCAAGGTCATCGAACAAGAGACTGGATGTCCATTACATCATGGAAGGTTACCTAACAAGAAATGTTTAATTGGATGAAAGGGTCTTGTGATGTACTTGGAGGTGTGGTAATCGACTTTTGTATTGGGGATAGGGACAGAGCCCGATCTCACTTCTGCCTTCCCTGAACAGAGGAGAGCATCTTAGAAAGAGCTCTATAGCTTTACGCTACTTCACCAAATTGATGTGAGTGCGCTTTTTAGGATGTCTTCTTGTGTTGACACCTTTCATGGGGCTTGCCCGGGAAGGGAAATGTTAAGTAGGGATGTCATGTTAGAATAGTGTAACGTTAGAATAGTGTAGGGACAGACCAATGGTTTTTACTTATGAGCAGCCAATGAAGACTTCTCTTGATGTAGTTTTGATAATCATTTGAGTCCTGATTCTTGAGGTGGTGATTATTTGTATGCTGCACCACCTAAATATAATTCATAGATTTGTATTAGTGCCCATGTACCTTTGCACTCTCATAATGAGGTGTTTGTATGTTCAACTTTTCTTGGCATTGTAATAAATATTCTAAACTTAGATAAAGAGTCCATATTCCTTTGGAGTCATGGGCAGTGGTAATGTATAATTCGTAGGTGAACTTTTCTCTCCTGCACTTACAAGCAGGTAATGAAGAACCATCAGCCAGTAAGCCTAGAACGTGGAACACGTCTCCTCCAGTTGGCAGAAGAAATGAAAGGTTTCCTCTTGAATTGAGGAGAGAATCTAGAAAATTTAGAATGCACCCAGACCCAAAGAGCCCCAAAATAGAGCACAATGACTGAAAGCAGAGAACGACAGGCTTTTACAGAGGCCGGTGGAGATTGACAGTGTGGCGAAGGCAGCAGTGAATGGTGGTGTGAGTATGAACAGGGATGTGAGTGTTAGATTGCGGTGATATTTTGATTATGTGATGTCTTGCAGAGTTGGAATGAGAGTCGAAGGAATGTGATTTTGGGCCGAATGCGCATGGTTCATGAGTTTCGGTTTTGTTTTGTGAATGGGCTAAAGAGAAGCCTAAGATACCGGAATAGGTTTGTGGTGTAGAAACACCTCATTGTTGTAATTGTCTGACCATTGGTTTGTTGGGAAGTCGTGAAGCGCTATCGACGACCCACCTGAGATAGGGAACTTTGCGCAAGTGAATTTGCTAGAATCAGGTGGTAAGCCTTGTGCACGGATGTGGACTAGAGTGATTCGAGTGGCCAGCGCAGGTTGTGGGTCATGGTGCATGAATATTCTTGAGCGATTTAATTTTATCGATCTTTTAGAAAGGCAGACAATTACTTGTTTATGTGGCTGTCCAGTTCTTTCATCAGACAGCTAATTGTTATGTGACTGGCCGGTTATTTGGAAGACAGGCAGTTACTTGTTTGTATGATTGAGAGTGTGAATGTTGATGGAGTGAGTGTGAAGGAGGGTGAACCGCTGCAAGGAGGAAAAGGTGACATCAGAGTGCACCACGCTGCGATAGGTCGTTTGGTGTAATGCTGCGCTCGTATTTGCAGACTGACATCAGGAAGTAAAAACAAGGAATCTGTTAGTGAAAAGAAATTTGGCTTAAACATGCGAGGCTTTAGGGTGTTACAAGATCTGTGTAGAGGAGACAGTGGTGTGGTAACTCAAGTGGATGAGGAACCACCACACGAGTATACTCTGGCACGCTACATGGCGATGAATGAGGGTCTCCATATCATAGTTTGCCTCCAAAATTGGCATACAATTACTGAGAAGGAGGGGGAAATGTCTTTTCCAAAGTATGGTGCATTCAGATTGGATGTATTACACCATTTGAGGGGAGTGATGTCTTCTTTACGACTTCCACCTAGACTAACACAGTTTGGGGCATTAGACGCATGGAGGTGAACAGCACACATGAAAAACAGAGAAAAATTACAGGGAAGAGAGAGAAAATTAATGAAAGCATATCAGGATGCCCGATGGGATGCACAGTTGAAGAGGTGGAGGGTAGATACCATTAAGGGAGTGAGGCTGTATCCATTCTTGGTAGAAGGAGGAAGAGGTAACAGGAAGGGGGATGATGGAAGTGATTCAGATGACAGCTTGTTAGAAAAACGATTAGCAGAGCACCCTCCACTCTATAATACCCTTTCAGAAGAAGGAAGTAGGGTGCTGGCAGATGCAGTGAATGCGGAGAGAACAGAACCACCACAGCCAGCTCCTAGAGCGAGAGTAGTGGGAAGGATTTAAATTGGGGCCGCAAGAATAGAAAGGCTAGCAGTTGGAGGTTCTGAAGCGAGCAGAGTCAGCACTACCACACATCTACCAGAAGCCCTTACAGTACCGGTTACCATTGGACCAGTAGTTTCAGTATACGACCCCAGTCTATGGGAAACAGCAGTCAGCAACAGTCAGGACCAGGGGAATTAATCAATTTGGGGGGAAATGCTACCATCGAAAGGAGGCGTACATTTTTTGTGCCCGTGGAGTCAAGTACGCCATTGCCAGCAACTGCTCTGTGTGTGAGGTCTAGATCAGGACAGACAGGTTCATTGGCAAATTCACAGTCAGATGTGAGGCTGTCGGAACCTCCAGTGAGAGGACCCATGGGGAGGATACTGGAGGTAGAAATAAATCAGGAAGCTTCTGGAGGCCAAGATGTCTTGCAAAATACAGTATGTGAAGATCGGCAGAGAGAACAGAATTGTGAAAAGGAAGGACAGCAAAGAGTGCCAAGTCAGGAAACCATGAAGGGTGCAATAAGGGCAAGATTGTTAGATGTGGTAAAGTTGAAAGCAGAATTAAAAGAAATAGTTGAAGGAGTACTGCCTTTGGATAGGATAGAACTGTATGAGCAGGACGAGTTGTTGTTTGTGGTGAAGGACATTACTCGTAGAGCAAGGCAAGTACATGAGCAATTTACTGAATTGGCTCAAAGGTATAATGTGGACCTGAACAAAACTAAGATCTTACAGAGTAATCATAGATTGAATTACAGCGATCGTGAATTCGAAAAGAACAGGACGATGGGTTTGAAGATGCACATTCGTGAACTGGGTATAGGAGTGCGTGGCTGGTGCAGGCTTGACAAGTGGGAAGAAAAGTGGTCTAAGAAAAAGAATTCCAAAAAGGCCATAGAAGATAAGCCGCCACCCAGAGGGTGGCTGCAGGAATAGAGGCTTACCCATTGCGAGAGGTACCGAGTAGAGGATATGTGCATGTGCCTTGGAGCAGGGGTGATTTAGCATCATTTACAAATGAGTTTTTTCAGCTGAGGGAGAAACCTGCTGAATTCTTCAAGCAAGAGGATAGCTTTGTAAAAATCTCAAAGGTGTTGTGGATTGACTTGAATACCCTGTTTGATATTGTGGTCCCAAGGGATTTGTGGGTTGCATGTAAAATTGCTGTTGATTGGCCATCTACTGCACTAGAAAGAGATCCTGTAACACATGGGCCTTCAACTGAGATTCTGAGAAAGTTTGGAAAAGTGATCCCGTGGTTGCAGTCTAAGGACGCTCCACAAGATATTGATTGGGTCAAGATAGACCCAACCACCCAAGAACCTAAGGAAACAGTGCATGCTTATTATGAAAGGCTCCTACAAGCCTTCAAGCAGTTTAGTGGGCTGGATACTTTAGACCTGAAAGACATGGCACCGTTTGTTTCTAAATTTGTATTAGGATTTATTTGTGTTAGGATTAAGACCAGAGATTAGATTTATGATCCAACAGCATTTGATTGGCTGGCAAAACAAAATCTATGGATGAAATCCTACGCTATGCCAGATATTGTAGCGATGAGGTGGAGTCCACGCAGAAGACGATGAAGAATAAGTTAATGCTGCTGAAGATGAAAAATGCAGAAAGGGGAGAGCAGACTCAGTTGGAGGATCGTTAGGCTGGAGATAGGGAAACAACTGGGAGGGACGCAAAATGTGTCAGCTCCTATTGGATCAGGAAGAGGAAGGGAATAGATCCCAGGACAGGAGTAGACATAAGCACCTTGAAGAAGATACACATTGCATTGCAAGTTTATCAATTACTTTATGTTAAAGTTGAGGTGAAACGGTCCATTGTTGTTATACATTTTTACAACAATGTTTTTGACAATACAAGATCCAAGGTAATTAACTCTCTAGAAAAGGATCTTGATGGTTTCCTAAAAGGGATGGGGGGTGACCATATGCTCATTCGGGCCGGTGATTTTAACATTGAAAAATGCAAAGCTCTAGCAAGTGAACAATGTGGCCACCTTAATGACTATGGATATCTAATCTCGCATTTTCCCCATGATATCTATGGAGAAGCTATTAATTCTGCTATCCACAAATATAATTTGGCAATCATGGAATTAAAAGATGTTGATGATCAGTCGACCATCCGCACATTTGTAGGTGCCAGGTCGTCCTAAACTATTGATCATTTTATTGTTTCAGAACAATGTAGGGATTTAGAGGAATCTTTTGCAGTTCGTGTAAGCTTATTTAGTGATCACCACCCCTTAATGTTGACTTTGAAGGTTAATATATCCTGGATTAAAAGAGGAAAGGTTGCCGTTGCTAACATCATGACCCAAAGGTAACAACGGAGTCTCATTAAAATGGTCAGGAGATAATCCTTCCTTGCTCATGGAAAATCTTACAGGGAAAAAACAACACGACATTCAGAACTGTTATGATAGTTCATCAACCAATTCAGATATTATTAGTGCTTTCTCTAACATTATTACTGAAATAGCGGATTACTTAAAAATAAAACAAAAGAATAAACTATACAATCAATAACCTAGATTGTTTAATCAGGAATGTTCAAGGATAAATAAAGAACTGAAAATTAGCTTAGAAATAAAATCTAGGAACAATTCTGCAATAAGAAACCTAAGGAGAAAGTATAACATAGCTCCGAAAGTCAGAAAAACTGAGATCCTAGAAGAGGCTTGGGACAAATTAATAAAGGCAGCAACAACTCGGGATACTACTCTATTTTGGAAAACTATCAATTATCCTTTTTAGGTCTCGCCTGTCAATGCGCATGCGCATTGAGCGGAGCGAGACTACAGGGGCTTAAACAGACTTTAACTAGACTGGCGATTTGATGCAGTGCATGTGCGGTTTTAGCTCAATGCGCAAGCGCAATGAGTTAAAATGCGCGTGCACAGCATCAAATCGCCAGCCATCTGTTGCCCAGCTTGGTGCCGCCAGCAGCTCTTAACGCTCCACCCCCTGCTGCTACAAAGGCTTTCATGGCCGGCCGGCCGTGCTTTCAGTTTCACGGCCGCCAGTCCAGCTAGTTAACTAGAAAGTGTCTCTTACTTTAGTGGAACCACATTTATTTTGTATTTATCAACTCGGTGAAGATTTTTTAACTTGCATCTATTCCAACAACAACGAAACTTGGATATTGGCATCAGTATACTAGAAGGCATTAAGGTGATTTAGAGCCCATCAATTGCGTACAATTAGTTGGCTTCATCATCACTCTTATTTCTTATTTCCAAGCTTTTGTGATTAGCGCATGCTGGTTTTATTTCCTCCTTGTGTGTTTGTCCTTCCGGGGCGCAAGACAAAAGGGCTGTTTTCGTTCTTACTGTGCGTGTTCATGAGATTTTTCTGAATGTTGTTTTTGTTGTATGACAGGCATGTCTATTTGTTTTGGCTTTGCACACTCCCTCCCACACCCTTTCCCTCTGTTCATGTTGCCTTTGCCTCTCTCCTTCCTACCCTCCGTCCTTGTGGCTTTTGATCTTTTTAACGCATCTCTGCCTTTGTTACTGCTTCAATCACGCTTCACAGTAGAAAGGAATGCGCATTTCCCGGTCGCTTGCATTTCCCGGCGGCTTTTTGATTAGAGCATGCTGGTTTTATTTCCTCCTTGTGTGTTTGTCCATCCGGGGCGCAAGCCAAAAGGGCTGTTTTCGTTCTTACTGTGCGTGTTCATGAGATTTTTCTGAATGTTGTTTTTGATGTATGACAGGCATGTCTATTCGTTTTGGCTTTGCACACTCCCTCCCACACCCTTTCCCTCTGTTCATGTTGCCTTTGCCTCTCTCCTTCCTACCCTCCGTCCTTGTGGCTTTTGATCCCTTTAACGCATCTCTGCCTTTGTTACTGCTTCAATCACGCTTCACAGTAGAAAGGAATGCGCATTTCCCGGCCGCTTTTAATTTCATTTTGCGGCCACTTTACTGTGTCCTTAGTTGTCTCTCTTTCTCTCAATCTGTGCCCCCTCATCTCAGCGTCTCCTTCGCCCTCCCCCCACTCACCCTCTCTTCCCACCCTCGCCCTCTCTTCCCACCCTCACCCTATCTCTAATTTTACTTTTAACTTCTCTCTGACCCCTCGTCTCCTCTTCCCGTGCCCCTCGTGCATGTCTGGCTGGTAATAATGGCTTGGCTACAGCCACTTGAAAGCGGCTGTAGCCAAGCCATTATTAAATTTCAGTTTAAGTGCTCTCTCCTTGTTACGCAAACTAACAAAAGAATTATAGAGTATGAAGCTGCTGCCTGATCACAACACCAGCACTTCCTTTGTTAGAAATTAAGCACTAGTAGGGCGGCTGTCACTGCGTGTTTGCAGCTATACACAAATAAAATTAGTAGCGTAGCTCCACTTTAGGTCATATTTATTTTTGGTGTGTATAAGAATACGTCCACAATCACAGGCTATTAAGCACAATCAGACATTAAAACCTAGTTTCCAAACTCGTTCATTGGCAGTTTTCCCCTTTAAACAACATCGCCTCCCCCATTTGAACACTTTATGTGCTCGGTGTTAGGAAGGCTAAAAAAAAACATGCTGTGTAAAGCTGATGCCTGCTGAGAGCCCAGACAAGAAGCCGGGGTGCTTTTCAAGAATCCATCTAATTTTACGTATGTCACCCTGTCTTTTCAACAGAATTTGTTTGAACCTGTTTCCCACAGCTCCCACCAGGGCGCATAGTCTCTTGCTTTCTTTCTCTCTGTCTCTCCTACTCTCTTTCTCTCTCTCCCCCTCTCTCGTCCTCTCTCTCTCACTCTTTCCCTTTCTATCTCTCTCTTCCTCTACCTCCCTCTCTCTCTATCTCTCCTCACACTTTCTGTCTCTCCCGTTCTCTTTCTCTCTGGCTCTCTCTCCCCCTCTCTGGCTCTCTCTACTCCCCTCTCTCGCTCTCCCTCCCCACTCTCTCTTTCTCAGTCTTTCCCTTTCTCTCCCTCCCTCTCTCACTTTATCTCTCCTCCCTCTCTTTCTGTCTCTCTCCTCTCTCTTTCTCTCTCTCCCACTCTCTCTTCCTCCTCCTTCTATTTCCCTCCCTCCCTCTATACCTCTCCTCTCTCTCACCCCTTTTTCTCTCTCTCTCTCTATCTCTATCTCTCCTCCCTCTCTCTCATCTGTTGATCGTCCTCCCCCACACACAACCCCTTAAACACATCCCCCCACACACACACAACCCCACACACACCCCCACACGCAGACCCCACACACAGACCCCCCCACCACCCCCACACACACAACCCCCCCACACACACAACCCCACACACTCACACAACCCCACACATACTCACACACACAACCCCCCACACACACACTCCCACACACACCCCCACACCCACCCCTCCACACACACACAACCCCCCCACACACACAACCCCCCCACACACACAACCCCCCACACACAACCATCTATCGATCTATCTATCACCCTCCCTCTATCTATCTATCGCCCTCACTCTATCGCCCTCCCTCTATCTATCTATCGCAGCCTCACAGCATCACTCAGCACCAACACAGAATCACTCAGGGCACCACAACATCACTCAGGGGCACCACAACATCACTATGCGCTACCACAGCATTACTGAACACCACAGCACCACTCGTTGCCACCACATCACTCAGTGCCACCACAGCATAAATCTGTGCAACCATTCAACAACTGGTTCAAATATGTTCTCTCAATGTTTCAAGCTTTATTACAAATGTCACAAAAAGATGTTATTATTTCACTTCTGTTCTTGGATTTTCGTCACAATAAAATACACCGAACATAATCTTCACAAAAGTTATTTACAAAAGTTAAAGCTATTGCCATTATAAATTACAATAACTTTATTTAAGTATTAAATATATATATATTTTTTAAAACCATTGTTATTTATAATATCAATACATCTATGTCACGTAAATACAACACATATTGCATTATAAATGCTATAGGTGTCACATTTGCGAAAGTTAAAACTATTGACATTGTAAATGACAAAGCTATTCATTTCGCTATTTTCAAAACCAGCACATAAATAAAATATTTGTCTTTTACAATACCAATACCTCAAACTTTTCTAATGCGAGACCTATTGCATTGCAAATGCAATAGGTCTCGCAATAGAAAAGTTTGACCTTTTGGTGTTGCAAATGTAAATTATTTTTTTTTGTTTATATTTTTTCAAATTATAAAAGTATTAATTTTGTTTATTGTAAATCGAATAGTTATAAATCTACCAAATGTTACATTTATAGCACTAATAAAGTTACATGTTTAGTTGTGTCCTTTTTTACATGTATTGATGTGCAAACTCACAATTTTGTGTAAAATGTTATAAATAAAGGATAGTGACCTAATGTTGTTTTTAATTTTTAATGGTAAAAGTTTTTACATGTAAAAAAGGACAAAACTAAACATGTAACTTTACTAATGCTATAAATGTAACATTTGGTAGATTTATAACTATTCACTTTACAAAAAACAAAATTAATACTTTTATAATTTGAAAAAATGTAAACAAAAAAAATGTACATTTGCAACACCAAAAGGTCAAACTTTTCTATTGCGAGACCTATTGCATTTTCAATGCTTGTTTTTAGAGACACTTCAGCGGTAAAGATAGACAATTTTGTGCCTTTAGATGGCTAGGAGGGGTAAATACCCCGCAAAAGGAGAGCCGTTCAAGTCAATAAGTCTTTATTGCGAATTTTCATCATAAAAGACATGCTATACAATACAAAAGTCCATGCAAATCATCCATAATATACAGAATGAAATTGATTATTCCAAGTATAAAAGTACATCAAATATATAAATAGGTAAAAATGCTAAAATAGAAGCTAAAATAGTATTAAATGTGCAAATAGCAAAAGACTCAGACAGCTAGTTATTGACTAGTTAAAAAACTCGAATCAAGGCCGATTACCCATGAAGGGTACCTGCTTCCACTTGGAACAACCCAAAAAGACATATGCACCACATAGTTAGGAACTGATCTTTCGGATCCGGAGTACCCAGGCCCAACTCACAAATTTAGCTACACCTATAACCACTGGGGTGGAGGTGTCAGATTTCAAAATTCTACTCGTCGCTTGTGCGGATCTGGTTCAGGTCTAAGATACTCCGGGCAGACAAAAGTGAAGTGATCGACAGTTTCGACTTGGTCCAAACAAAATGGACATTTATCACTTCCTAAGGTGTTCCATCTGCTGGTTAGCCAGCGTAGTGGTAAGGTACCTACTCTAAACTGATGGTACAGTTTACGGTCTTGTGGCTTCGTTATGGTGTCCCAATATTCTTCCAGGCATGAATCGTCCTCAATGACAAGGAATGTAGCAGTCAAAGAGCTACCTATTGTGAATGCCTGTCTCTTGATTTTAATCGTATCCCAATACACATCCCTAAAGCGCTTTTTGGAAGGAAAAACAGCTGTATCGGGGTTTGCCCATAGTTCCCCCATCCCCATATCGGTCAGTGTTAATTTTATTTCTGCCAACCAAGGGATCCTGTGGGAACCACCTAGCCCCTTAACTTCCAATAATGCCTTAGCGTATAGGGCCAATTCCGGTGTAGTCCACAGACGTCGCCAGAGTGCCAGTGGTCTATACCTTGCAATATCCTCAATGGGCTGGCAGCCTAGATCATACAATAAGGGTATATGTGGGGAGGATTGAGGTAGCCCTACAGCAGACCTTAGAAATTTGTGCAGTACAAGACAGCAGGTAGGATTTTAGAGTCATACATTTTGACTAGGGGGGCCATTGGTTTAGTTAGGGAGGGTTATTGTTATTGTTATTGTTAATTCCGGCTTCTATAGCGCCAACTCACCGGCAGGTCTCAAGGCGCTTATGACCGAAAAAGGTAACAATTACATGATTGTCAGATACAAAAAGAGCAACATCATGTTTAGACCGAGCACAACATATCCCTGAACAAAAAGGTTTTTAAAGTGTTTCTGAAACGGAGGAGATTACCCTCTTTACGGAGGGTTTCAGGTAGTTTATTCCAGATTTTTGGAATCAGAGCAGAGAAAGATCTCCCGCCTTTTGTGGCCAGCTTAAACCGGGGGCATACCAGCAGCTGGGCATCTGAGG
Source organism: Lissotriton helveticus (assembly GCF_964261635.1). Lineage (NCBI taxonomy): Eukaryota > Metazoa > Chordata > Amphibia > Caudata > Salamandridae > Lissotriton > Lissotriton helveticus. The sequence continues at coordinate 1,675,676,032 of NC_136069.1, read as the reverse complement.
ACCTTAGTCTCCGTTCCGGATTATATAGCTCCAACCGTTCCTTTATATACCCAGGTGCTTGCCCATAGATTGCCTTATGGGCAATACACAGGCTTTTAAAAACAGACCTTTGTCCAATGGGCAGCCAATGAAGGCTCTGCAGCAGTGGAGAGGCATGGGATCGTCTTGGGAGTTTAAAAATAAGGCGTGCAGCATCGTTTAAAACCACCTGCAATCTACTGATCAGGATTTTTGGAAGGCCCAAATAAAGGGCATTGCCGTAGTCCAGCCTTGAAATTATTGTGGCAGAGACTACGGTACGAAGCATAGACTGGGATAAAAGGGGGACTAACTTACGCAATTGTCTAATTAGACCATTGCAAGTACCCACTACAGTGGAGATCTGACTGCACATTGAAAGTTCGCTGTCAATCTTTATACCCAGACTTTTCACCTTATCCGCTGGTGTTGGGGTTGGGCCTAATTCCTGGGGCCAATACAGGTCACTCCATGGAGAGCAAGTGGATGATATAACTAGAACCTCTGTTTTTTCAGGATTGATCTTCAAAAGGTTCCTAGTCATCCAACTCACAGTAAATCTTAGAACATCTTGCGCATAGGTCTGTGCCAGCACTGTGTTCTCTATGCTCAATAAGAGTTGGGTGTCGTCGGCGTAGTTAAATACGCGACATCCCATCTTTGCCAGGGAGCTTATCAATGGCTGCAGGTATAAGTTAAAAAGAAGTGGGGACAAAGCGGAACCTTGAGGGACCCCGCACTTCAAGTTCCCCACCTCCGATACCTTATCCCCCAACTGAATCCTCTGCGTTCTCCCTACTAGAAAGGATTCCAACCATCTATAGGCCGTGTCTCGAATCCCGCAGTTCACCAGTCTATCCAGGAGCAGGGTATGGCTGACAGTATCGAACGCCGCCGATAGATCTAAAAGTATCAGGGCGCTCGGTTTCTTACTGTCAGCCATCCCTCTAAGTTCGTCCAGCACCGAGAGCATCACCAACTCGGTGCTGTGATGTGCACGAAAACCCGCCTGTAAATCATGGAGAGAGTGGTGTAACTCCAGAAACGAGGCCAGGGCCTTCAGTACATGTTGCTCAAGGATTTTTGACAGGAACGGGAGTTGGGAAATTGGCCTATAGTTTTTCAGAGTCTTAGGGTTTGCTCCCGGTTTCTTCATTAGCGGCTTCACTCGAGCTTCTTTGAAGCTCGCTGGTATCCGACCTGTAACTAATGAATTATTCAGGAGAGAAAGGATATGGTCTTCTAACATATGTCGTGCTAAACGAAATACATTAGGTGGGCAAGGGTCCGCCGGGGAGCCGGATTTGACTTTACTCATAAGTGACTCAAGGGTCATCGCATCCATCAGAGGAAAGTTTGAAATACCAGATTCTACCGGCGTCTGGGCAACCTGTGACTTGATGACTTCAGTCGTATGACCATTCCCGATGTCCTGTAGAATGGTCTCTACTTTCTCTAGAAAATAGCTTTGGAAGGTGTCGCAGCTAAAAGCTATTTCCGTATTTTCGTTTTTTTTGCTTAATTCCGTTAGAATTTTGAATGTTTCCTTCTGGACATTTCCAGCTTGCTTTATACGATTTTCATAATATTTAGCTTTAGTGTCCAGAATAAACTTCTTGTAGATATTGAGCAAAGTTTTATATTGCTCTCGACTTTCCTCATCTTTTTTTTCCGCCAATTTCGTTCTGAATTTCTGAGCTTCTTTTTGTGCTCCCTTAGGTCAGATGTAAACCATGGAGCCCCCTTTCCAGCTCCTTTTACCCTTTGCTGCTTTTCTGGTGCGATCTGGTCAATTGCTCTGATCAGATTGTCAGTAATGTACCTATACTCCTGATCTAGGTCAGTATTGGGAGTAGAAGGGAAAACCAATTCCGAAAGAGTAGAGGACAGTGTTTGTAGATCAACCTTCTTCCATTGGCGGACCTTCTGCATTTTAGGTGGCGGTTTCATTGGCTTTGCATTAATAGGTACATCACAATAAATTAAGTGATGATCTGACCAAATGCAAGGTAAAACCCTCAAAAGTACTGCTTTGTGGTCTAACGTCCAGATGAGATCAAGAATATGTCCTTTAATATGTGTAGGGGTGTCTACCAACTGTCGAAACCCCAAAGAGGACATAGTGCTCTCCAAAAAGCGGGCAGCTGGTTCCTTTAATTCTCTATCCCAATGGAAGTTAAAATCTCCGGTTACTACTATATTTTTGTATCAGGAGCAAAGATCCGATATAGTAGTCATAAACAAATCATTAAAACCTGGGTTAGAGTTTGGTGGACGATATACCGTAAAAATTATTAAACACTGGTTATCAAACACAATCTTTACTGCGAGTGTGTCAGCTAAGTCCACAGTCTCTGCCAGTATTTTAATTACAGTTAGAGTTTTTTTAAATATAATGGCTACTCCCCCCCCTCGGGCGTTATCTGTACGATTGTGCCAAATTATATCATACTCACTCGGGACAGCTGCTATGATGTCTGGTAATGAGCTATCTCCGAGCCATGTCTCCGAGAGGGTAAGGACATCAATATCCTCATTTTGGAGTAGGGTGAAAATCTCCAAACTGTGTTTATGTAGAGATCGTGTATTTAGGCATGTTAGCTTTAAAAAATGTGGCCGAGTATCTAATAATACTATGGAAGATTTTAAAATGGACAACGCGTCCAATACAGTTATAATAGTAGGGTCCAAAGAGTGTCCCCCCGTATCTAAGAGATACAGTTCCTCCAAAGAAAAGATGCGCCTCTGTCCAGAGCCCCCAGTCCCTGCGCCCGTTCGTGCGCGGACGGGCGCAGACGGGCTGGACTCTGGCGTGACTCCGGCGTGCTCACGCAGCGCGTGAACGCTGCGCGTCAGCATGGCCGCCCTAAATACCTGGGAGTGAGGCACTAGCGCGTCAACCACGATGGCGCCGCCGAGCGTCCAGTGCTTCCCAAATGCTTCCCCTAAGATGGCCGCCGGTGAAAGGGAAGGAAAAGGACCCGCAAAGCGCGGTGGTTAAATTTAGTTTTTATCGTGCGGGTAAGTGGACATAGGTATGGCCAGGTTAAAATCAGGGAGAATAAACAATTTACAACTCAAATACAAAACGGGTAATTTTTAAAAATTGCACTGATAGCCAGCGCGGTATTAATTCATGAGCGTGGTCACAAGCGTGGTCGCTGCTTTGGCGCTGCAATACTGTATAACGCGCCCTCTCTGGTCAAGGAAGATTCCTTGGTTTGCCCGCCCTAAATACCTGGGAGTGAGGCACTAGCGCGTCAACCACGATGGCGCCGCCGAGCGTCCAGTGCTTCCCAAATGCTTCCCCTAAGATGGCCGCCGGTGAAAGGGAAGGAAAAGGACCCGCAAAGCGCGGTGGTTAAATTTAGTTTTTATCGTGCGGGTAAGTGGACATAGGTATGGCCAGGTTAAAATCAGGGAGAATAAACAATTTACAACTCAAATACAAAACGGGTAATTTTTAAAAATTGCACTGATAGCCAGCGCGGTATTAATTCATGAGCGTGGTCACAAGCGTGGTCGCTGCTTTGGCGCTGCAATACTGTATAACGCGCCCTCTCTAGTCAAGGAAGATTCCTTGGTTTGCCCGCCCTAAATACCTGGGAGTGAGGCACTAGCGCGTCAACCACGATGGCGCCGCCGAGCGTCCAGTGCTTCCCAAATGCTTCCCCTAAGATGGCCGCCGGTGAAAGGGAAGGAAAAGGACCCGCAAAGCGCGGTGGTTAAATGTAGTTTTTATCGTGCGGGTAAGTGGACATAGGTATGGCCAGGTTAAAATCAGGGAGAATAAACAATTTACAACTCAAATACAAAACGGGTAATTTTTAAAAATTGCACTGATAGCCAGCGCGGTATTAATTCATGAGCGTGGTCACAAGCGTGGTCGCTGCTTTGGCGCTGCAATACTGTATAACGCGCCCTCTCTGGTCAAGGAAGATTCCTTGGTTTGCCCGCCCTAAATACCTGGGAGTGAGGCACTAGCGCGTCAACCACGATGGCGCCGCCGAGCGTCCAGTGCTTCCCAAATGCTTCCCCTAAGATGGCCGCCGGTGAAAGGGAAGGAAAAGGACCCGCAAAGCGCGGTGGTTAAATTTAGTTTTTATCGTGCGGGTAAGTGGACATAGGTATGGCCAGGTTAAAATCAGGGAGAATAAACAATTTACAACTCAAATACAAAACGGGTAATTTTTAAAAATTGCACTGATAGCCAGCGCGGTATTAATTCATGAGCGTGGTCACAAGCGTGGTCGCTGCTTTGGCGCTGCAATACTGTATAACGCGCCCTCTCTGGTCAAGGAAGATTCCTTGGTTTGCCCGCCCTAAATACCTGGGAGTGAGGCACTAGCGCGTCAACCACGATGGCGCCGCCGAGCGTCCAGTGCTTCCCAAATGCTTCCCCTAAGATGGCCGCCGGTGAAAGGGAAGGAAAAGGACCCGCAAAGCGCTGTGGTTAAATTTAGTTTTTATCGTGCGGGTAAGTGGACATAGGTATGGCCAGGTTAAAATCAGGGAGAATTAACAATTTACAACTCAAATACAAAACGGGTAATTTTTAAAAATTGCACTGATAGCCAGCGCGGTATTAATTCATGAGCGTGGTCACAAGCGTAGTCGCTGCTTTGGCGCTGCAATACTGTATAACGCGCCCTCTCTGGTCTATGTTCTATGCCAGGGCTCCACCTAAGTGGGTGTTTTTTAAGGCAAGCAGGTCTATCTTGGGCTTCCAACTCAATTTATCACTAAAGGTAACCCCCAAATATGTAAAGACAGATGTCTGCTCACGAGTGGCTCCTCCCATGTGTACCCTTGCACTAACTGGTCTTGAACCATGGAGAACCATGAACTTGGTCTTCCCCATGTTTACTTCCAGCTCATGTTCGCAGCAGAACAACTCAAAACGAGATAGTGCCAGTTGTAATCCCTGTCTCGTCTTGGAAATTAGGAGGGTGTCGTCGGCGAACATTAGCAGGGGGACTTTCATTTATTTATTTATTTTATTTATTTATTTAAGGCATTTTTATAAAGCACTGACTTTACCCGAAGGTGTCAGAGCACTATACAATAGAACCAGTTACGTTACATGAGAGAACTGTTGCAGGAATAGAACAAACAAAAATAGCATGAACAGACTGTATAAGCAAAAGTAAGAATAAATATGACAAATTTTACAATGACTAAAGAACTTCCTAGCGAACAATAGCAGGCCATAGAATCAAAACAACGCAGGCAAAAGGAACACAATTTCAAACACAGCAGGCATAGGATGTATAAGCAAAAATATAAACATATGTGACAAATTTACAATGACTAAAGAACTTCCTGGTAGGGTCTGAGAAGGAGGGAATTAGTTCTGAAAGTGTCTTTGGAATAAAAGAGATTTGAGGTCCACTTTGAAGATCTGGATGGAGGTGATGGCATGGAGAGAAGGATGAAGCGAGTTCCAGGTTCTCACCGCATTACCTGAGAATGATTGTGCCAACAGTTTTTCACTTTTGAAGGAGGGGGGTTCAAGAAGGAACTTTTCCGCATTCCGAGAGGTCTTGAGCCTCCAGACAGTTTGAGTTTATTTGCCAGATAGCGCGGGGAGGAAGAGTGCAAAGCTTTGTGGGTGATGGATGCTGTTTTGTAGATAGTTCTAGCCTTGATGGGAAGCCATCGGAGAGAAGACAGGATAGGAGTGATGTGGTCACTTCGTTTGGACCCCGAAATGAAGCGAGGACGGATTTGAGGGGGGAGAGGTGAGATTTGGGAAGGCCAGTCAGAAGAGAATTACAATAGTCAAGTCTAGAGAGAACTAGCAATTGGACCAAGGTTTTTAGGTCATTCTCCAGGAAGAACCGACGAATCCCCCATAAAAGTCGCAGTTGATAACGTGCGCTCTTGGCCATGGAGTTGATGTATGAGATTAGGTTGAGTCTTTTGTCAAGTATGACACCTAAGGATTTAGCGCAATCCACAATGATGGGTTTACTGTTGAGTAGATTTGATTGATCCATCCAGGCTTGAACAGGATGCGGAGAGAGAGCTAGATATGAGGAGGAATTCCGTTTTGGAGGGATTGAGAATAAGTTGGTGAACTAGCATCCAGTTGTGAATAGTGTTGAGAGTAGAGCTGAGTAGTAAGAGATCAGGAGGGGAAGACACCTTGAGGTAGATTTGGGTGTCATCCGCATAGAGATGGTAGAGGATTCCGGCTAGAGTTGGTGCATCTGTCGGGTGGTTAGAAAGATACTTAACCATCCCATTAATAAACAAGGAAAACAGGGTAGGGGGCAGCACGCACCCTTGTCTAACATCTTTGGACACCTCAAATCTTGCAGTTACCTCCCCTGGTTTACCCCAGCGAACCTGAGCGTAGGTATGTTCATGGAGGTTGACCAAAATCGCCACTAACTCCTTAGGCATGTCCATCTCCAAGAGAACTTCCCATAGTTTAGCCCTAGGTACAAGATCAAACGCGGATCTTAGGTCCACAAAGGCCGCAAACAGCATGCCTCCCCAAGAAGTACTTCCTTCCAATACAGAAGCACAAATCTAAAAGCTTGGTCCAGGGTCCCTATATGTGACCGAAAGCACGCCTGGAAGGGCTTTAAAATGTCGGTTTCAGACATCCAGCTCTGAATACGACCCAGTACTAAACGTGCTATAATTTTTTGTAGTGCGTCAATAAGACTTATCGGCCGATAATTGGCTGGGGCAGAGCGATCGCCTTTCTTGTAGATCGGCAAAATCTCTGCCCCAAACCAAGAATCTGGAACCGGTGCTCCACTAGCAAGGGCATTGTCTAGGGTTGCTACATAAGGGACCCACAGAGCTTGTTCTTGCTTAAATAAATCTACGGGGATGCAGTCTGGCCCTGGGGCTTTACCACACGGGATCATTTTCAAAACTGACTCTACCTCGCTGGGGACAAATATCAGGGGCGCTTCATAACTGAGGGGAGGTATAACCGCTACATTCCTATCCCTGATCTTAAAGTGATTTTCAAAATAACGTACCCACTGCTGTGGCTCAACATGAGTAGTGGGTGTCATAAGTTGCGGGCACTTTTCCCACTTAAGTAGATGCCAGAATTGAGTCATATTTCGACCTTCACATGCCTGAAGTAACTCCTTCCAACGATCTTCATCCCAATTTTTCTTGGCTTTGATCTGTTCTACTTTGTATGTGGCCCTGCAACTTTTGATGGCATCAGGTAATCTAGATTTAATAGCTATTACCAGAGCTCGTTGGGCCTGTCTCCAACTATTATCATACCAAGAACATGGCCTCTGCACTTTATTTTTATTGGTGTTTGGGAGGTTTTTGATTAAAAACATTTTAAGCCCCAGAAATAATTCACTGTGGATACCCAGCATTCTATCATTACGCACCTCCTGCGACTCACAGCTGGTTAATTTATCAATGGTGCGTCTAACCATATCTCTTATGGCAGCCCGTGATCTATCATTTGTAGCTATCTTTGGCCACCGAACCCTTCTATGGTCGTTGGTAAGATTTACTTTCTCCTGTATAAGGGCATCTTCACCTATAGGGGAGCTGGTGAAGCTGTTACCAATTATTGTGAAAATCAAAGGATTATGGACGCTTTCCGGTCTGTTCACCACCACCATGTCTACGATGGCCGACCACATCTCCACATTAGCTAGAATGTAATCAATTCGAATTATTTTATAACAGTTGCACCTGTAGGGATACCTCGGATAGCCCTAGAAGAAATCAAAGGGGCACTGAATAAAAGTTCTAGCGGTAAGGCTACTGGCCCTGATGGGGTCCCGAATCGACGTTTTTAAACATGATATTGAATTCTGGTCACCTATTCTACTGAATTTTTTTAACGCAACCTTTGATGGAAAGCTGCCCACATCTTGGGTTGAAAGTATTATAGTTCCCATATTCAAAAAAGGGGATAGGGTGTATGCCAAGTGTTATTGTCCCATATCTCTCCTTGACTCTACCTCGAAACTAATGGGGAGAGTCCTGCTGGGAAGACTAGAAACCTGGGCCTCTGAGAAGAACATTCTCTCAGAGGCCCAGTATGGGTTCAGAAGAGGTTTTGGGATGATAGAAGAATTTGTAAACTTGGAACTTTTGGTGGGAAAATATACTTCAGTCAGTCGATAACTTTATTTCGGTCTCAAAGGACCATAAAAGCACATATTAAAATACATACATACGACAACAATAAAGTTAATAAATAACAAAGAACAATACAGAAACAATCATACATGTAACATTATTGGCAAGTTAAAACTAAACATTTAGCCATCTGATTTCAGTGGAGTTATCGACAATAATCATTTAAAAATACTCCTACGTTTATGCCACATCCCATTTAAAAAACGCGACACAGCAAAAACAATAGGGGGATGGGTAAAAGCTTGAAGACAATGTCTAAAACCTAAGTTTTTACAAATCGGAATCACCCAACATTTTCTTAGTGCATAATATGCAGGACAAATTTAAAAAACGTGAATTTCAGTTTCTATATTATGTTTACATGCTGGACACTCAGTATTTTTTTGGCTGTCCCATTTGCTAGTAAATGACATAAGAGGGAGAGTCCCCATCCTGAACTGCATGTATAATTTCCTAGCCAGTGATGGGTAGATCAGGTCTAGGAACTCCTCTTTTTTGTAGTCCTCTTTTACTGGAAGAAACTCAATTGTCAAACGACCGATTGTAGAACTTGCATAAAGAGTTAAAAGAATGTGGTGCCTATATGATCGAACAAGTTCTGCCTTGGTTATTGAAGGGCTTACTACTTCTGGAGTTTCCAATAACCCAGGCCTTTTTATCCTACTAATGATTGCCTTAATGTGAGTAAGCCACGATATTTTTTGCTACTCAAGGTTGCCCACACCTCCCTAAATTCATTTCTATAGGAAACTAATTCAGGGACTGTCCAGAGCCTTCTCCAGTACATGAGTGGCCTTAGAGCCACTTCCTCCTCAATGGGAAATAACTCTAGATCCATACAAAGGGGCACTAACGGTGTACTAGGTGGAAGTCCCACCAAATTCCTCATGAATGTATGCTCTACCTTCATGAGGTTGGCAGGCCTATTGTGCCCCCAAATTTGAGCCCCTTAGAGGGAGGCTGCCCTGGCTTGTACTTTGAAGATATTGATAACAGGCGCTGCTGGTTTAAACTCGGACCCTCTAGGCATTTTCAGTATCACCCCCGCCATTTGAGTTAGCTTTAGGGATGCCTTTACTAATTGGGTACCCCATTCCAGATGTTCCGAGAGGGTGATGCCCAAATACTCAAAAGGCTTCACTCTATCAAGGGGAGTGCCGTCCAAAAATGGATTTGGGCGAGTCAACATGGGAGGGTTGAAGATCATAAATTTGGTTTTATTTAAATTGATCTCCAGTCCTCGCATTTTACAGAATTCAGCAAAGCCATCCAGGGTGCTTTGGATGCCCGTTGATGTCTTGGACAACAACAACGTGTCGTCCGCGAACATCAACGCGGGCACCCACCCCGAGACTAACCTCGGTGCATCACTGTCCTTGGCTCCAAGTAGGTGGTCTATAAGCCCATTAATGTATAGACAGAATAAGGTGGGGGCCAGGACACACCCCTGGTGCACCCCCTGTTTCACCGGGAAGCGTGCTGACAGTCTCCATGCTTCCCTCACCTAACTTGTGCATAAGTCTCCTTATGCAGCTTCACCAGCACATCCAAAAGGTAAGGTGGAATGCCAAGATCGTACAGTACACTCCACAGTTTTTCCCTGGGGACCAGATCAAAAGCAGACCTCAGGTCAACCAAAATGAGGTAGAGGCTGCCACCCTCCATATTCACCGTTTTCCAATATAAGACCTGAAGTCTGAATATCTGGTCGATACTAGATGTGCTTGTCCTGAAGCCAGCCTAGAAATGACTCAAGATCTCTTTTTCCTCGATCCAACCCTGGACTCTGTCTAAAATAACCTGCCCCATCAGTTTTTGGGTGGTATCAATCAGGCTAATAGGCCTGTAATTGGACGGTAAAAGAGGGCAACCTTTTTTATGAATCGGGACTATCTCGGCACCACGCCAGGTGTCCGGCGGGTCCATGCCCTTTAAGATGGCGTTGAACAGGGCACACAAATATGGTGCCCACATTTTTGGTTCTGACCGGAATAGATCCCCAGGAAGCTTGTCTAGACCGGGTGCCTTATTTGGTAGTAATTTATTAATGGCGGATTCTAATTCGCATAGAGTAATCTCCCAAACCCCCTCGAATCGATACTCATGGAGGAGGCTTGTTAGCAAAGTAGAGGTACATTCATCATCCGAATTTGCATACAAAGCTCCAAAGTGTGCTTCCCAAGCTAGTGGGGCTATATTTGGTATTACCGCTAGTCTGCCCTCCCTCCCCCAGAGCTGACTATTGCCCAAAATGTTTTCAAGTCTTTTACCATAAGGGCATTCCTGAGATCATCCCATTGATCAGGTTCCCAGTTTTTCTTTTCTATTTGAATAACCCGCTTATACTTGCCCCTACATAGATTATTTTTTGACTTCTCCTTAGCCTTTAGAGCACTTAACTAATCTGTTTTGGCCTTTTGGCAATTGGCATTATACCAGGGATGAGCAGAGACCTGATTCACCCTTCGAGTTCCTGCCGGATAAAATACTTCACGCAGCTTCGAAGGCAGCTGTTTATGTATTTTTAAAGGCCTGTCCCCTGTCCCTGTTTACATGTCTGTTGCCCCGGCCTCTCCCATTTCTCTTAAGTGTAGCAAAACCTGGTAATAAATGCTAGCTAATTTAGTTGGAGAGCCCTGAATGAAGGACCATTTCACTCTCCGCCTATTATTAGTTAGAGACAGTAGATGTTGAGTTGAGTTGGATACTGATACCGGGTTCGACAGACCCAAACTCCCTGGTTTAAGGGTCATAACTAAAGCGTTATGATCTTTATCTTGTCTCGGGTAGATCTGAAAGTCCAGGACCCTATCCCATGTTCTGGATTCAACCATAATATAATCCAGAATTGAATTTTGCCCTTCTCTATTAAAGGTGGGCAGACCTGGTCTAGCCGATTTTGTCCTCCCGTTACATGCCCTCAATGAAGATGACAGAGTAAACAGATTTATTTGTAGAACCAACGGCGTCCATGCTTTAACTGGTGGAATCTGGGGTTCGGGTATATGCCAGTACTGATCCTCATCGTCTGGGCCTTCTATGCTTGAATTAGTTAGGGGTTCAAACTGACAATTAAAATCGCCCCCTATAATCAGGACAGCTGCTGGGTCGAAATTCAAGATAAACTGCCTCAGATGTTCAACGACTCCAGACTCCTGCTCGCTCTGCACTGGCCAGAATAGATATTAAGTAGGGTGATTTGTATGTTTGCTGGCATTGTTTAGAGGACACATTGTACATCCTGTGAGTTTGCTACAATCTGCTCAGCTTTAGCACCCAGGTGCGTACCCACCCAGATACTTAGACCCCCCCGATGGTCTCCCCTTGCCCCTCATCGTGGCCAATATATTAAAAGTGGTAAAGCCTCTCCTCTGACAATCTTCCCGAGCCCACGTCTCCTCGAATTGGCAGACATCACAGTTCTCTACAAAAGAACTCCAATCTGGGCAAAACAATTTATTTTTAATGCTGGCCAAATTCCAGGAGAGTATTTTAATATCGCCATTGGCCATCTGCTCTTGTGTTTTCTTCTGTCGCCTTGTAAGTCCGTCATCCCTAGCTAACGTGCCTTCAAAATGCAATCTTACCTAACTACAGTCTTGCCCATCCCCCCTGTTTCTCTATCGGGGGCCCTTCCAGCTACTGAAGGCATTGTCACTCTGGCTACACCCTCCTGTATTGGTGGAAACGGAGCACCCAACAACATACCATCATGGTTGCTACTGCTAACCCCCCTTAAGTTTCCCAACAACTGGGCTTGATGTAGACATGATATCTTGTACAGGTGATTGGCTCAGTACTGGACTAGTTGATATTCCAATTATTGGCCTTTCCCCCACATTACTGGATTTAAAAATTTTCGCTTTTTTATTTTTCAATGGGGCTCCTCCAAGTTTCCTTTTAAATGTTATGTCCAGTTCACAGTGCTTAGGCACTACTTTCAAGATGGGACTATGTGCTGACCTCGTTCGCAATCTCGAACTTAAGAGTTCAGAGTACTCTTGGTTTTGCAAAGAGGCATTTGAGGCAGTTGATGTAGCAACCATAGAGGGAGAATTACTAGACAGTCCTCCGACAGCTTGGAGTTGTTGACTACCATCGCCTAAATTGCCTTTTGCACCAATGTCTGTACTAGGTTGTTGCTTCTTTGGCGAGGGCACCGGAGCCAGCCTGGCCATTGAAGACCGTTTATCAAAGGCGGGGTCCAAGGATAACCGCCGTTCAGTCATTTCTATTTCATGGACCAATACGGAGGTCGCCCTGGTTAGAAATTGATCCAATATGCCCACAATCGACCCTCCAGATATAGACTTCCTGCCCTTTCCAGATCTTGTGTTCGTCATAATTTAAAAGGATGTACAACGGCTACCCCACTAATAGATTGCAACTAAACATAGGATGAAAAAACACAACTAAGCAATCATTCTGATACTCCAGCATACGAATACTGACCTTCATATGTACTTCACAATGATGGTGTAAAGGGGGGGGCCCCGTCCCGTCCTCTTCCGTGCTCAAACGGGCTCGCCCTTGGACCAGGCTTCGCCCGGCGTGCACCCCGCACGTTCCGCGATTCGGGCCCGCAAGGAGTGATAAGGCGGTTGTGGGCGGGCACTGGTGCAGGTAATCCTGGTCTCTAAAGTCCCAAATGCTCCTGGAGCTGGGTCTTCTCCTACGAGCGGCAAAAATATACTTCAGCAAAGGGTGGGTTATTACACCTTTATTTTGTGGACCTCACCAGTGCTTTTGACCTGGTAAATCATGATAAACTGTGGCAAACATTGGCTGAGTAATGTGCCCCAAAGACATTGTTGTTTATTTATACCAGATTTATACCTTTTTATTATCCAGAGTTCGATTTGGCTAAGGGAGAAGGACTTCAGGGTAACTCGTGGGATTAGACAGAGGTGTGCGTTTTAGCACCCCTTTTATTCTCAGTATATATAAATAAGGTTGATTGTTTTTTACAGAATGCCGACGCACCAAAAGTAGGACCTCGCCCCACCCCAGTGCTTCTTTATGCAGATGATGCTGTCCTTATTTCAAGGATGGCAAATGGTCTGCAAGATTTGATAGAAAAATTTGCCCATTTTATGACTGAAAAGGATCTAAAATTGAATTTAACTAAAACCTTTGTCATGTCTTGTGGCAAAAATAGAAAAACGATTAAAAAGCACTATGTGGGTGGTATCGCGATTGATAGAGTTACTAATTTTACTTACTTGGGCCTATTGTTTAATAATAATAATAAACTTTATTGCACGATTACTAAAAATCTTTGCAATTACTCTTTTAAAAAAGAAGATACATGATCAAGAATTTTACAAAAACGGGTAAAAGCAGTAGAAAAGTAAAAAAGGAGGAAGAGAGAACAGTGCAAACTGGTACAGTACAGTACATTTGTATAAAAAAAGCCTTTCTGCATTTACTGAGTCTTTGATAATCAAAAGAGAATTATCTTAAAGTGCGAAAGCAGATCTTTTTAAGTCAAGTTCAATCACTAGCCGCTGGATTTTGAATCGTGTTAACTGTTTTCATAAAGCGCACTAGTCTGCAGGCTAGTCGGATATCTTCTCCCTGATCAGCAGAGCTTGTCTGCGAGTTCGCACACCACTTTGGTTCCAGAGCTGTGTTAGTTGGGCCCTTCGGGCTCTATCTAAAGCTTTGCAGCTACAAAACAAGTGCAGAATGTCCTCTTTTGGATTGTCGCAGAGCCTACACTTGGGGTTGGAGTCCAGGCGTTTCCATTGGGGGAGATGTTCTTTTGACGGAATTACCCCCATCCTCAACCGCAGAAAATCTTCCTTCGCCTTCCTTGAGAAGCAGGTGCTGAGGTATGACTGAGGTAAGGCGCTGGTATAGCCTTGGATCACGAACCACCCGTGGGTCCTCCTGGTTAGTGCTGCTTTGTCTTCTTCCATGGAAATTATTTTCACAGATTTGTTGACCAGGCGCTTAAAGCATTTGTGAGAACAACTCGAGTCCCAGAGGTCTTTTAGTGCAAGGGACTTTATAGCTGTTTGGAGGTAGACCATTGCAGGGGAGCCCTTGTTTGTCTCCAGCTCTTTCCAAAGGTGGGCATTCAGGGAGTCTGTTTCAGCGTTCTTTACTTTGCGCCAACATTTTGCGTATGCGCCCTTACGTGCAATTTGCTGCTTCTGTAAGCCGAACTCCAGCCTTAACTGTGCTGGGGAAGTGTACGGAGGGAGTGTGAAGAGTATTCGGAGTGTTTTACTGACCACGTTGTCTAAAGTGCCCTCGTCTCTCCCTCTCCTGCATTCACTGCCGTATGTTATTCATGGGAGCAGTTTTGCACAAAATATGTCCAGCAAGGGGGTTAAGTTTGGGCCCGCTATTTTGTTTTTGATGCTTTTTAAAGCGATGGCCAGTGAAATCCCTCTGTTCTTTATTGATGTTTCTTGTCGCTGGAATGAGCCGTTGGAGTCAAAAATTATCCCCAGATATTTGTATTCTTTAACTGTTTCCATTTTAAGGTCGTGCAGAGACCATTCAAATGCTTGCTTTTTTGATTTTTGATTAAATACCATCAACTTCGATTTTTCCGTATTTATATTTAGGCCTTTGTTTTTGGAAAATGTGCTTGTTGTGTTAATAAGGTGTTGCAGGCCTACTAGGGTGTGGCTGATTAGTATCAGATCGTCCGCATTTAATAAGTTCGATAATGTAAGACCTCCTAACTTTGGGGCATGATGGTTGCAGTTGTACAGATCTTTGGAAAGGTTAGACATGAAAAGGTTGCACAGGGTCGGAGCGAGGACGCACCCCTGTTTCAACCCTTTTGTAGTCTGAATTTCTTTTGACAGACAGTTGCCAGCCCCCAGTTTTGTTTGGATCCAGGTATCTGAATGCAGTAAGATCAATAGATTCAGCAATTTGGGAACCACCTCCCACTTTGAGAGTTTTGCCCACAATTTCCCTCTGTCAATGCTATCAAATGCAGCTGAGAAATCGATATAGCACACATATAATGGTTTTTTATGTTTGATTGTAGCATCTATCAGCAGGGAGAGGGCTAGAATGTTTGTGAGGTCCCTAGATTTTTTTGGAATCCAGTCTGATTGATAGGGATTAATTTTTTATTTGATGCCCAGGAGGTTAGTTCTTCCAATAGTAGCCCCGAAAAATATTTGGCGTCTATATCTATAAGGGCTATGAGCCTGTAATTCTTAGTCTCGTTCTTATTGCCGTTTTTGTAGATCGGTGCTATTATTGAACCCTTCCAGGAGGACGGAAATTGTTCGGCCTTCCAGGTTTCTACGAAGAGCGGGAGCAGTTGTTCGGCCCAGTAGTTTGGATCTTGCTTATAGATGATGGGAGGGATTCCATTTGGGCCTGGGGCTCCCTCCTTCCGTCCTTTCACAATTCGTCCCTTCAACTGCTCAATTGAGCCTGGGAAGTTGGTCTCCTCAACCGGAGGCTTTGGCGCCGTCGCGATCGCTTGGTAGAACTCTGGATTTCGGTGGCCCTTGCCTGGTACTTTGTCGTTAAAGTGTTTAAATAGATAATTTACCCATGTGACCTCTGTGATGTGGGAGTTCACTCCAGGGGCGTTGGGATTGTCTATTTTATTAACAGTTTTCCAGAATCTTGCACTGTTATTGTTTTTTGAATCATAGAGCAGTTTCGGCCAAGTTTTTTGCACAGGATTTTGTTCTTTTTACACTTTAGTGATCTCAATTTGGTCACTGAGTTGTTGTCACTCCCATCTTTCCGCAGCTCGCGAAGTGTTCTGTTAATGGCTGTTTTTATTGCCCTTAAGTTGGGAGTTAGAGAGGGCTGAGGATAATTTTTTAGGTTACTTGTCGGGTGGGGCGATATTTTTTGGCTTGTCCGTACATCGATTTCTTTAGCGAGGTTGAGCTTGGTATTCTTTAGGCCAAAGGATTTCTGGAAGGACTCCCAGGCGAATATTTTGTTGTCGTTCAGCGCTGCAACACTTTCCCAGCACGTCTTCGCTTCTTTCTCTAATCGATCAGGGTCACTAATATTGCACTTGATTCTGTGGCATTTTGCTGAGTTCGATAACTTTGGGCCATTTGTTGGAAATGTTAGCGCTGTCCCTTGTGCCCACAGTGTCAATTATTGCGGGAGGTGGTCGCTGCAGTCGGATATGCCAATTTTAAAGTCTTGTACTAATGTGAACTGTGAGCAAGATAAGAAGGTGTAGTCGATCGCCGAGCAGGAGATCGAGTTATGGAAAGTTGCTGCTTGGGGACGGTCCCCTGGGGATCGCCCATTTATCGACATCAGGCCCAGATTTGTTAAGTCTTCTATTAGGCTTTTTGATAAGTTTGTTGGTTTGCCCCATGGACACACTTCCAGAGGTGGGATCCCCCTGGCATGCAAATAAACTTCAATTGGATGATTCTTTCCTGACGACTTCGAAAGGAACATGTTGAAGTCTCCTGAGACAATAAGGTTCGAAGTTTCCGCTTCCGTTATTAGTTTGTTCAGTTCTGCCACCAGGGCAATAGCGCTGTTTTTTTCCCCTTTGGGTGCAGATAGGTGTTGACCAGGATTAGTTCTTGCCTGTTGGTTCCCGATGTTGATATTTCCAGCTGAACTGCAGTGATCCCGTTTTCAGATCCCGAAGTGTTTTTATTTAGCAGTTTTTTGCATGGTTTATTGTTTGTATCGAGGTGTATGTCGTTAAGCCACCTTTCTCATGTCCAAATTTTGAGGTTCTCCTTGCTGGGAAGTGGAATGTTTTAAAGTCACGAAGGTGGAACGGTTAAGCTGACCAGGTTTCTTGTAACAAGATTATGTCATACTGCTGAAAGTATAACAATAGATCTTTATTGGTGATTTTTGCTCCTAGTCCGTTTATGTTCCAAGAACACAATTTTAGCGGCCGATTTGTATTTGAGGGGATACTGATTCGCTCAACAGGTTGTCATTGGTTGGGCTGTCTGGTGCTTTTGCAATCCAGTCCCATTCTTGATTTGGGGTCGGAAGACCATTGATTTTTTGCGGAGGGGGTGCACCGGCCTTTTGTTCGGCTGAGCTTCCGCGTGCTCCTCTCAGTATAGATTTTTTGGGTATATCTGGCGGCGTTTGTTCAGAGTCGAGTTAACGTTTTCTTGGAGATTGCGGAGTAATGGAACTGAGTAGCCGGGGTTGAGGTACAGTTTGATTCGAATCCCCCATGCTTTTAGTTGATTTTCCTCTCTTAAGATTTTTTTCGCCAATTCTCCGGAGTTCCAGATTGCTTTTGTTATTTCCTGCTCTGATAGATGTTTGAGCGTGATAAATTCGACAGCCTCCAAATCTTGGGTAGTTAGCGTACCTAGAGATGTAATCGAGTTCTGGACTCATAGGATGTTCCTTCGGTTTAAAATGTTCTCACGGCCTTTGGATCTGTAATCGGGAATGAAGAGTATTGTTTTGTGCTCTTCGTGGGTGGTAGCCTCCTGCCGCTGTTCAGGATTTGATACCCATTCTGTGCTTTTCCATTTGCTGTAGTCTTGAGGGCCTTGCTCTCTCTGGGTCGGCGGGCCCGGGTTGGCAATTGGGTCACGGGGTTCAATACTTGTTGGTCTACTGAGTTTGTCCAGGTATTGGTTCGAGGATTGTACTTTGAGTGATCCTGGGACTCGCTCTCTCCGGATTAGTGATTCCTTATCAAAAATTACATTGGGTTCTTTTTTCCTTGCTTTTGAGGACATGCAGATGGCGGGATCCCAAGGGTTATTGCCTCCAGTTGATTGAGCAACCAGGTTGTCCGCAATTTGTAGCCCCATTGTCTTGGAGCAAAAGGGATTTTTGCACTGTTGCTTACCGCCCCCGAATCATCTTGTTTTCGACCTTCTTCTTCTGATCCCCTTATAAATTCAGCTTCTGTAGGTTTATTCTTGGCAGACGTTGCCTCTGGGCCCATAAGAGAAGGGGCGGGTGAGGGGCTCTCCCTAGACCTTTGGCTTGGTTCATCCTTAGTTCTTCCTTGTTCCTTCTCTGATTCTGACACCGATTTATTTGCTTGTAGGAAGTAGGTTTTTATAGAGCCTGTCTTGTTTCTCCCTTTTCTCTTCATTTTCCTTCTTTGTTCTGCTGACTGTTGTTTATTACACATATGTTCCCCGCTTTCGACGATGGCTGGCGGCTCTCTGGTCGTGCCCTGCTGCTTTTCTTCTTGCCGGAGCTTGGGTGCGCCTTCCGTTTGTTGCGAGTTCTGTTCGTTCGATTCCTTAGGGTGGTCAAGTGGATTGTTTGAGTCGATTGTGACGTTGGGAGTAATCACCGGCTGTTTTTTTTTCTCTGCTTCGTGGTCTGGGTTTTTTCTCTCGTTGCTCGCTGCTGCCCATGCTGCTCTGTGGGAGTTATTTACAGGCTTTATGTCTGTTAGGAGCTCGCTCATTACGTCTGGTAAGGAGGATAATTTGTCAATGATTGAGTAACATGTGCAGCTTGGCGGGTTAATTGTAGTTTTGATTGAACTCTTTTGATCAGCTCATTCAAATCTAATAACTTGGTGTCGATGTTAATGGCATGGGTGGTTAAGCGAGTTAGCAGGTTAAGTTGGATCTCCATCTTGTCCGAATGGTATTCCATTGCTTTTGTCGCGAGATTCATGGTGTTTAGCAGTGATGCCCAGAGACCATTCTCTTCTGTGTTTAGAGCCTTTGGGGAATCTTCAGTTTTACTTTCTATGTCATGAAGTGACAAGGCACCTTTTTCCTGGGCATATGTGTCCACCATTTTCTCCCATTCTTCAGTTGTCAGGGAGAATGAATTAGTTCCAACTGTCCCCGTGTGCCAAGCCTGCGGTTTGTTAGTAGTGGTATTTTCTGGAGAGTTGATTTTGGTTTGAGCCCTGTTAATGTTTATATTAGTTGTTGAGGTTTGATCTGTGGATGGTTGTTGAGTACAACCTACACCTTTTTCTTGATCGGTGATTATGTTGCAACCGTCCTGTCTCCCTGTGAGGAAGTGGAGGGTTGAGACTGCGCTATTTGCGGGTGCTGGTCCTGAGTACTGAATTGTGATTGAATCCGAAGGTCTGGCTTGAGGTAAGGTGTTTGGCTCCAAAGCAGGGGAGTTTGCAGGTCTTAGGGTCGCGTGGTGGATCGTGTTTGGACCAGGATGGGTCGATTGAAGTAAAGTATTTAGCTCCAAAGCCGGATCGAGGGACACCAACGCTGATTTTTTAGCTGGGGTGGAATGGAATGAGTAGTTTTGAGGTGATGGATGTTCTAAGTGCTCATTGAGGGATATCTCTTTGACTTGGTCATCGAACTCATCTGCTCTTGTCACACTCGCATCCTTGTTCGCTTCAAAACTTTTGATTTGCCACCTCGGGTTGCTTCTATCATTCTCAGTGCATTGGAGACTGTTTGCTGCTGTAGTTGGATTGGGCATTAAGTCCCTGTAAGGCTTTGATGGGCTTTCGTTGTCCAAGTGACTCACCGATGCTGATACTGGTGGTAAGGCTTGTGCCAGATCTGCGACATCATGCTTTGTTAAAATGATTATTTCCGGGAGCAAAGGGGAGGGAAGGCCCTTCTGAGTGGTGCTCATGTGATTTAGCACTGCCCCAGTGTCTTTTATGAAGGCAAACTTGGAAAAGATTTTCGGTTGGAAGAGAGTTTTTTTGATTTTTGTAGGTTATGAGTTTATGTGTCGGTTGGACCTAATGCTGAGCCCTCTGCTTCGGTATCAAGAGTAACTAAAATGTCATCCTCTGGACTTGTGCCAGGTCTTGTTAGCCTTGTTAATTTCTCATGGCTGTCAGAGGGTACCTTGAGTATCTTGTTTTTCTTCTTCCGTTTGCTCACTACTGCAGAAATGCTCCATCTTTCTTTGCCTGATCTCATGGCAGTTGGAGGCTGATGTCAGCCGAGAAGGGGGAAAAGGCCCAGTAAACCGTGCGCGCAGACCTTTCAGTAAACGCCAGGGGCAGTGGGAGTAATCACGGCAGACGCGGCGGAGTCAAGCGGAAACACAGTCACAATCACAGACTCTCGATTGTATCACTGTGTAACTGTATGATTGTATGACTGTGTGACTGTAGAATTGTATGACTCTTTTCCCTACTAAAGTAATGCACTTGCGCCACAGCCACCCCCCCCCCCCCCCCCAATGGCAGGGACAGGGGGACTGGCTGACTGGCAGGCTGGCTGGGTCTTTTGTCGTAGAAGTTATGGTAGGGACTCTCCCTGGGGCTGGTGATGAGCTATGCTGCGCTGCGCTGCGGGCACTCTTTCCGATCCGTTGGCCGTAGAGTTAGCCGTTGAGTACCGCCACTGTGAGCTGTTGTGAGCACTCTCCCCCTCTGCGGGCTCAAGCTGAGGGAGGGTGTTAGCAGTTGGCGGACGGCTCCTAAATAGAACCGCTGCTGCTATGTTCACCCCGCCAGCGCCCCGCACTCCCTGTACAGGGCGTCTTTGATTCACGGCTATGACTTTGTGTATTAAAAGTCACTTTTTTAAAGTCGCTTGTACTTTAAGCGGTGCGTAACACTTACAGAACAGGCGGTGCTGGGGCGGAGCTGGTTAGCTGCTGTCGGAGCCGAAGGTGAGACGGGGCCAACCCCAGCTCCTCGACTCCGTGTCCGTGGCCCGTGTCTCGCGTCCACGAAAAGGAGGAGGGGGGGCTTGCATCGCTCACTTTGCTTGCTTCACTCGCTTTACTCGATTTGCTTGGCCCGGCACGGCACGGTTCTCCTCTCCGCTCTGTACTCCGTGCTCCTGCCTGCTTGCTCAATTTAAAGATGATAGAGGTGGGTAGAGGGCTGGTTAAGGGCGATTGCTGACAAAGAGTTACTGTGCAGGGCAAAGGCAGAGAGAGGGAAAGGGAGGCTCACCGCATTTCGTCCCCTTGGCACCAGTTCGTCAGGGGAGCCTCCACCAGGGTGCTGTGGAGTGTGACCACTAGCAGTGCTAGCACTGGGGCTGAGGTCGGGTCGCAGGTGAACGGGTGAACGGGCTGCCCTCCGGGTCTCCGCTGCACCGCTCCAATCCCGTCCTGCCCCGCTCAACAACCGAAGCTGCTGCCTCTGATGACAATGCCGTGCCAAGCCGCCGAGCGCAAGCCGCCAAGCCCTGAGCCCGCACTCCGCCACCCGGAGCTTTTTTCCGACGCGCCTCTCACCAATCCTCGGCGCCAGCTCCAAACTCCGGGCTTCAGGCTCACAGACTCACAGGTTCGGGCTGCCTGCTCGCAGGCTTGGATCTCAGGAACGCTCCGCTCGCCGCTCAGAGACCGCCGCTCGCCGCTCACCACACCGCTCGCCTCTCTTCTTAGTCTCCTCAGCCTCGCGATAGGACTGATTGTTTAATGAAAATGGGACATGGGGTCCGCATATTAATCTATCAAATTTAAAATTTACAAGAGCCTTAGAGGGCATTTTTTGGTTCTCAGAAAAAAAGGAAATAAACACATTAGGGGAATGCTCACTCTATATAGATGTAAAGCAATTTCGACTGCATTTTATGGTGCATCAATGTGGGGGAGAGCTAACACCGTAACCCTCTAAATACAAGAAAATAGGTTTTTAAAACGTTTGCTAGAGGTTCCAAGATCTACTTCAAATTGTTTAGTCCACAGAGAATTGTCTGTCCCCTAAATTAGCGATTTTATAAAAACAGCTGGTTTAACATTATGGCATGGGATTTGGAGGAGAGAAGAAGCAAGGTTCACAAAGAGCATAATACTTAACTGCCTGGCTCTAGATAATAGTAGGAAAATATTGTGGCTTGAATACATACAAACTTTATTAAAAAGCTGCAAATTAACTCCAGAGCATTAAGAACATATGCATATTCAAGAATATAGTAAAAAAGAACTGAAAACCACGCTTACTACTGCAATGGACTTAGTAAGGGAGGGCAAGTCAAGTACAAAGCAAAGCATCATCTCTTACAATGAGTGCCCATTTTGTATGGGCATACAACCCTATCTTATTATAGTAAGAAATGTTCAGCATAGGTTCTTTTTGACTAGATTAAGACTTGGTACTTTACAGTATTTAGTTGCATTCCCTAATATTAGGACAAAGGTACCACGTTTTACCAAACTGTCCATGTGATGGAAAATCTTCTCAAACCACGCTGCATTTATTTAATAAATTTGTGATTTTTATAGGGACATTTGCAAATTTACTCTGAAACCACATTTTTTAGTAAATACACTTTATCACTATAAACAAGCTTTTAATTTTATATGTAGTTTAGTGAAGAAAAAAATTAGGAATGCTGCTTGCAATTTTATTCAAATGTCTATTAAGACTTATTTCAATTTGGAGTCCTTAACCTTTGAAAATTATGAAAACTGAAGATGAAATTATAATGCCCTCTATTTCAAATGTATCATATTTAGAAACAAATACACTTTATGTATTGCTGAGAAGATCTCTATTAAGAGAATTTTTAAAAAATCTTTATTAAATTGCACTCTTGGATCATTATCTAAAAAATGGACTGTATTTTTGTAAACCAATTGTGATTGTGTAAATAATGTACTTTTTAACTTTGTTACAAGAATGCTTTTATGGTGTTGTAAAATGTACCGAAAATGTACCGAATAATGCTTTTTGATTTGACTACTGCCTGTCATTACTGTCACAAAATCGGGCATTGGAAGCACGAGTGTAAAGCAAATCTGGCAAATCGGATACAAGACGTAGAAATAATACAAGTGCCTGATGTTATAAATACAGTAATGATACCTAGATCCATGAATGGGGGCAGTATGAGTCCACAAATGCAGGTACCCCAACCTCCAAGAATCTCACAGAATAACTGAGTGTTCCAACAGAGGCTTTTATTGAGGCATCCGATGATTTCAATTCGGACACGTCATTATGACTGGGCCAGAGGGGGGTGGAAGACTGCGCTCTTGTAGATGTCTTGGAGGTAGACCAGAGAGGACCATATGTAGAGGCAGTTGGTGACGGTCATCCCATTACATTCTTTATTGATACTGGTGCTACCCATTCCACTGTAAGGTCTACAGTAATTCCAAACCTACAAACCTACACCTCCTGGGATAATTGATCCCAGTTGTAGGAGATGCTAATCTGTGGTTGACAAATTCCCTGACATATGAACTGCCTGTGAGAATAGGAACATTCCACAATCGACATCAGTTTATGGTGTGTGACTCTAGCCCAGTCTGTTTGTTGGGACATGACCTTTTATGTAAACAAAATTGTATCATCTATTGTACACCGAAGGGAATAGAATTATGGACTAATGACGATGATATTGGTATTCCATTTCTTTTGTCGCGAGATTCATGGTGTTTAGCAGTGATGCCAAGAGACCATTCTCTTCTGTGTTTAGAGCCTTTGGGGAATCTTCAGTTTTACTTTCTATGTCATGAAGTGACAAGGCACCTTTTTCCTGGGCATATGATTCCACCATTTTCTCCCATTCTTCAGTTGTCAGGGAGAATGAATTAGTTCCAACTGTCCCCGTGTGCCAAGCCTGGGGTTTGTTAGTAGTGGTATTTTCTGGAGAGTTGATTTTGGTTTGAGCCCTGCTAATGTTTATATTAGTTGTTGAGGTTTGATCTGTGGATGGTTGTTGAGTACAACCTACACCTTTTTCTTGATCGGTGATTATGTTGCAACCGTCCTGTCTCCCTGTGAGGAAGTGGAGGGTTGAGACTGCGCTATTTGCGGGTGCTGGTCCTAAGTACTGAATTGTGATTGAATCCGAAGGTCTGGCTTGAGGTAAGGTGTTTGGCTCCAAAGCAGGGGAGTTTGCAGGTCTTAGGGTCGCGTGGTGGATCGTGTTTGGACCAGGATGGGTCGATTGAAGTAAAGTATTTAGCTCCAAAGCCGGATCGAGGGACACCAACGCTGATTTTTTAGCTGGGGTGGAATGGAATGAGTAGTTTTGAGGTGATGGATGTTCTAAGTGCTCATTGAGGGATATCTCTTTGACTTGGTCATCGAACTCATCTGCTCTTGTCACGCTCTCATCCTTGTTCGCTTCAAAACTTTTGATTTGCCACCTCGGGTTGCTTCTATCATTCTCAGTGCATTGGAGACTGTTTGTTGCTGTAGTTGGATTGGGCGTTAAGTCCCTGTAAGGCTTTGATGGGCTTTCGTTGTCCAGGTGACTCACCGATGCCGATACTGGTGGTAAGGCTTGTGCCAGATCTGCGACATCATGCTTTGTTAAAATGATTATTTCCGGGAGCAAAGGGGAGGGAAGGCCCTTCTGAGTGGTGCTCATGTGATTTAGCACTGCCCCAGTGTCTTTTACGAAGGCAAACTTGGAAAAGATTTTCTGTTGGAAGAGAGTTTTTTTGATTTTTGTAGGTTATGAGTTTATGTGTCGGTTGGACCTAATGCTGAGCCCTCTGCTTCGGTATCAAGAGTAACTAAAATGTCATCCTCTGGGCTTGTGCCAGGTCTTGTTAGCCTTGTTAATTTCTCATGGCTGTCAGAGGGTACCTTGAGTATCTTGTTTTTCTTCTTCCGTTTGCTCACTACTGCAGAAATGCTCCATCTTTCTTTGCCTGATCTCATGGCAGTTGGAGGCTGATGTCAGCCGAGAAGGGGGAAAAGGCCCAGTAAACCGTGCGCGCAGTCCTTTCAGTAAACGCCACGGGCAGTGGGAGTAATCACGGCAGACGCGGCGGAGTCAAGCGGAAGCACAGTCACAATCACAGACTCTCGATTGTATCACTGTGTAACTGTATGATTGTATGACTGTGTGACTGTATAATTGTATGACTCTTTTCCCTACTAAAGTAATGCACTTGCGCCACAGCCCCCCCCCCCCAATGGCAGGGACAGGGGGACTGGCTGACTGGCAGGCTGGCTGCATCTGTTGTCGTAGAAGTTATGGTAGGAACTCTCCCTGGGGCTGGTGATGAGCTATGCTGCGCTGCGCTGCGCTGCCGGCACTCTTTCCAATCCGTTGGCCGTAGAGTTAGCCGTTGAGTACCGCCACTGTGAGCTGTTGTGAGCACTCTCCCCCTCTGCGGGCTCAAGCTGAGGGAGGGTGTTAGCAGTTGGCGGACGGCTCCTAAATAGAACCGCTGCTGCTATGTTCACCCCGCCAGCGCCCCGCACTCCCTGTACAGGACGTCTTTGATTCACGGCTATGACTTTGTGTATTAAAAGTCACTTTTTTAAAGTCGCTTGTACTTTAAGCGGTGCGTAACACTTACGGAACAGGCGGTGCTGGGGCGGAGCTGGTTAGCTGCTGTCAGAGCCGAAGGTGAGACGGGGCCAACCCCAGCTCCTCGACTCCGTGTCCGTGGCCCGTGTCCCGCGTCCTGCGTCCACGAAAAGGAGGAGGGGGGGCTCGCTTCGCTCACTTTGCTCGCTTCACTCGCTTTACTCGCTCTGTACTCCGTGCTCCTGCCTGCTTGCTCAATTTAAAGATGATAGAGGTGGGTAGAGGGCTGGTTAAGGGTGATTGCTGACAAAGAGTTACTGTGCAGGGCAAAGGCAGAGAGAGGGAAAGGGAGGTTCACCGCATTTCGTCCCCTTGGCACCAGTTCGTCAGGGGAGCTTCCACCAGGGTGCTGTGGAGTGTGACCACTAGCAGTGCTAGCACTGGGGCTGAGGTCGGGTCGCAGGTGAACGGGTGAACGGGCTGCCCTCCGGGTCTCCGCTGCACCGCTCCAATCCCGTCCTGCCCCGCTCAACAACCGAAGCTGCTGCCTCTGATGACAACGCCGTGCCAAGCCGCCGAGCGCAAGCCGCCAAGCCCTGAGCCCGCACTCCGCCACCCGGAGCTTTTTTCCGACGCGCCTCTCACCAATCCTCGGCGCCAGCTCCAAACTCCGGGCTTCAGGCTCACAGACTCACAGGTTCGGGCTGCCTGCTCGCAGGCTTGGATCTCAGGAACGCTCCGCTCGCCGCTCAGAGACCGCCGCTCGCCGCTCACCACACCGCTCGCCTCTCTTCTTAGTCTCCTCAGCCTCGCGATAGGACTGATTGTTTAATGAAAATGGGACATGGGGTCCGCATATTAATCTATCAAATTTAAAATTTACAAGAGCCTTAGAGGGCATTTTTTGGTTCTCAGAAAAAAAGGAAATAAACGCATTAGGGGAATGCTCACTCTATATAGATGTAAAGCAATTTCAACTGCATGTTATGGTGCAGCAATGTGGGGGAGAGCTAACACCGTAACCCTCCAAATACAAGAAAATAGGTTTTTAAAACATTTGCTAGAGGTTCCAAGTTCTACTTCAAATTGTTTAGTCCACAGAGAATTGTCTGTCCCCTAAATTAGCGATTTTATAAAAACAGCTGGTTTAACATTATGGCATGGGATTTGGAGGAGAGAAGAAGCAAGGTTCACAAAGAGCATAATACTTGACTGCCTGGCTCTAGATAATAGTAGGAAAATATTGTGGCTTGAATACATACAAACTTTATAAAAAAGCTGCAAATTAACTCCAGAGCATTAAGAACATATGCATATTCAAGAATATAGTAAAAAAGAACTGAAAACCACGCTTACTGCTGCAATGGACTTAGTAAGGGAGGGCAAGTCAAGTACAAAGCAAAGCATCATCTCTTACAATGAGTGCCCATTTTGTATGGGCATACAACCCTATCTTATTATAGTAAGAAATGTTCAGCATAGGTTCTTTTTGACTAGATTAAGACTTGGTACTTTACAGTATTTAGTTGCATTCCCTAAGATTAGGATAAGGTACCACGTTTTACCAAACTGTCTATGTGATGGAAAATCTTCTCAAACCACGCTGCATTTTTTTTATAAATTTGTGATTTTTATAGGGACATTTGCAAATTTACTCTGAAACCACATTTTTTAGTAAATACACTTTATCACTATAAACAAGCTTTTAATTTTATATGTAGTTTAGTGAAGAAAAAAATTAGGAATGCTGCTTGCAATTTTATTCAAATGTCTATTAAGACATTTCAATTTGGAGTCCTTAACCTTTGAAAATTATGAAAACTGAAGATGAAATTATAATGCCCTCTATTTCAAATGTATGATATTTAGAATCAAATACACTTTATGTATTGCTAAAAAGATCTCTATTAAGAGAATTTTTAAAAAATCTTTATTAAATTGCTCCCTTGGATCATTATCTAAAAAATGGACTGTATTTTTGTAAACCAATTGTGATTGTGTAAATAATGTACTTTTTATCTTTGTTACTAGAATGCTTTTATGGTGTTGTAAAATGTACCGAATAATGCTTTTTGATTTGACTACTGCCTGTCATTACTGTCACAAAATCGGGCATTGGAAGCACGAGTGTAAAGCAAATCTGGCAAATCGGATACAAGACGTAGAAATAATACAAGTGCCTGATGTTATAAATACAGTAATGATACCTAGATCCATGAATGGGGGCAGTATGAGTCCACAAATGCAGGTACACCAACCTCCAAGAATCTCACAGAATAACTGAGTGTGCCAACAGAGGCTTTTATTGAGGCATCCGATGATTTCAATTCGGACCCGTCATTATGACTGGGCCATAGGGGGGGTGGAAGACTGCGCTCTTGTAGATGTCTTGGAGGTAGACCAGAGAGGACCATATGTAGAGGCAGTTGTTGACGGTCATCCCATTACATTCTTTATTGATACTGGTGCTACCCATTCCACTGTAAGGTCTACAGTAGTCCCAAACCTACAAACCTACACCTCCTGGGACAATTGATCCCAGTTGTAGGAGATGCTAATCTGTGGTTGACAAATTCCCTGACATATGAACTGCCTGTGAGAATAGGAACATTCCACAATCGACATCAGTTTATGGTGTGTGACTCTAGCCCAGTCTGTTTGTTGGGACATGACCTTTTATGTAAACAAAATTGTATCATCTATTGTACACCGAAGGGAATAGAATTATGGACTAATGACGTTGATATTGACTTCAAATTGACAAACTAAAATTTTTGTACAGAGATGTTTCCCATACTAGCAGTGGAAGAACTACCGCTTGACTCGACCGATGCAGTTTCTCAAGAGGTGTGGGATTTTACTGGGGAAGAGATAGGACTGATTCGAGGAGTCGAGACAGTTAAGATACAGATTAAACCGAATGCTGATTTCCCAAGAACTCCACAGTACAATCTGACTCAGGAAACAGTGTCAGGAATAAAACTTGTAATCGAGTCCATGATTGCACAAGGCATTCTAAAGAAGTTTAGAGGTAGTCCATGCAATTCACGCATCATGGGATTCCAGAAGCCAAGTGGCAAGTACAGGGTTGTCCAGGACCTGAGGAATCAATCAATCAATCAATCAATCAAAGCATTTACATAGCGCACTACTCACCCAGAGGGTCTCAAGGCCAACGAGACTGTGATTCCATGTTTTATTGTGGTACCGAATCCAGCTGTGATCTTTTTCGAAATTCCTTGTGAAGCAGAGTTGTTTACTGTCATTGATTTGTTCAAGCATTCTTTTCGATACCCTTACAAGAGGAAAGCCAATTTTCATTGCTTTCCGGTTGGAAAACCGTGTGTTATGTAGTGTCCATCTATTTTCAATCAAATCTTGAAAAAGAACCTTGAGAGTTTAGGGTTGCCACAGAACTCAGTACTTGTGCAATACATAAACGATCTTTTGATCGCTTATGAAAATGAAGATGCCTGTAGGATTGGTACTGTCACTCTGATAAATCACCGGGAAGAAAATGGACCCAAGGTGTCACCAGGCAAACTTCAGTAAAGTTTGCCAGAAGCCCGGTATTTGGGTCATTGCATTTAAAAAGGAAAGAGAAAGGTGTCACCAAAACTTATTTAGGCAATCATGCAAATGAATCTGCCTAAGACTCAGAAAGAAGTTTGAATATTCGTGGGAATGGCTGGCTATTGTTGACAGTGGATTCCCAATTTCTCACTGAATGGAAAGCCTTTACTGAGATTGACACTCAAAGATGTGAGTGATCCGGTACCATGGGATAACGACTGCTTGGAGCTGAGAGAAAGCCTTTGTCGCGCTCCAGCTTTAGAGATGCCCTATTATAACAAAGCATTTTTGCTCTTCTGTGGGGAACAAAAGGGTTGTGCAGGCGCTGTACTCACCCAGACACATGAGGGTGCCCATAGACCAGTGGCCTATTTTTCAGCTACATTAAACTCCCCAGCTTCAGCGTTGGCTGGATGTCTCTGATCTGGTGTCAGCATTGAAAGGTGTTAAAGTAGTTTAGTAGGTCATCCGTCCATTTGAGCTCTTGATGACAAGAACCAAGACACAGCATTTGACAAATAACTGACTCACAAAAGATGTTCTGTATTGAATCCTGCTACTTTCATTCCTATTCCAAACACAGAAGGGGAAGATTGTGAAGACCATGACTGTCTTGATGTGACTGGACTTTGCACCAAACCGAGACCTGACATTGTTGATGAACCTCTGCCTTAGTCAGACCAAATTATTTTTGTCAATGGTTCATGTTTAAGAGACAATGCGGGTTATCTAAGAGTAGCATTTGCTGTCTGTACCATTTCTGGAGTTGTAGAAGCTTGTTTGCAAGGAGTACACTCCGAAAAAGTTGCTGAAATGATTGCTTTGACACATGCATGCCATGTTTCAGATCAAATCTGAGTCACCATCTACACCGATAGCCAGTATGAGTTCGGTGTGGTTCATGACGTCTGACATCTATGGTCACAGAGGGGGTTCTTAACGTCATCAGGATCTCTAATTAGGAACAAGGAATATGTGAGACAACTGTTGGAAGTTTTACAGTAGCCACAGCAGCCAAAGGAATTGGCAGTAGTGAAATTAGCTGCTCATGGAAAGGGAGAAGATTATGTCACAAAGAGCAACCGCTATGCGGATGAAGTTGCACGTTTTTGTGCTGTACACGCTTGCACTTTCAATGGAGAATACATAGGAGAGAGCACAGAAAAGTCTGAGGTCAGCATGATGCTAGCCATAGCAGACACTTGGGATGAGGTCAAGTGTCTGAAGGGAGAAGGCTCAGAACAAGAAGAAGCTTGATGGATTAAAGGAGGGTGTGAAAGACGAGTTGATGGCATTTGGGTATCAACCAATGGTAAAGAAGTATTACTAGACTGTTGAGTCCTATTGCGAGACAGATACATGGAGCAGTGCACCTTGGGAGAGATGCTATGGTGCGAGTGTTCACACAAACATGGTTCAACACTAAGTTTTGTGGGTATGCTGAGGCAGTGTGCAGCCGATGTGTTACATGTCAACAGATGAATGCTGGAAAGGAAGCTATGGTTGCGTTGAGTCACACTGGAAGATCAGGGGGTCCTTTCAACAGGATCCAACTAGATTTCATTGAGATGCCCAGGTGCAGTGGACTGAAATATGTCTTAGTAGTGGTGTGTATCTTTTCACGATGGGTTGAGGCATATCCAGTCTCACAGTGGCAAAGTTACTGCTTAGAGAGTTAATTCCACACTGGAGATGTCCAACCTCAGTGGAGTCGGATAGAGGAACTCACTTCCATAGTGAGGTTGTGAAACTGTTGTTTACCACCCTACAGGTTGATCAGATTGCTCTGTAGGTTTAGACCAGAGGTGTCCGGACTAGTGGAGAAAGTCAACAGAACTCTCAAACTGTGAATGGCGAAAGTATGCCCTTCGACATCATTGAATTAGCCTGATGCACTGCCCTTAGTGCTGTTTTTGCTTAGCACTCCAGATAGGAGAACAGGGCTTGAGATCCTAATGGGGAGGGCAATGAACTTTCCTGCGGTTCCAGCCACAGCCTTGATAAACATCACAGATGATTTTGTCCTCAATTATGTAAAGCAGTGTTTCCCAAACTGTGGTCCGCGGACCCCCAGGGGTCCTTGACACATTCCCAGGGGGTCCGCAGGCAGCAGTTTTAAAAGCACTTCAAAGTTCCTTGCAGAATTAGCAGTGTTCAAGCAACAATAAAAGTGTCAAGATAACACCAGTGATTAATGTACCTGCTGGAGAGAGAGAGAGAGAGAGGAGAGTTTTGTCCAGTGCTGCTTTAACTTTTCTAATGTAGCACAGAGGGTTAATATGCCTACTGCAAAGAGCATGTACCATGCATTTAATTTCTTTTACATTTCATGTGCATAGGTCAGTCGGTTACTTACTGCTTTTGTCAGTTACTTATTGTTCTTCCCAGATTGTCGTATCCTGGTGCATAATAAGGTCTTCATTTACTATTCTTTAAAAGCTAATACAATTCAATATGTAATGATAACTGTGTTGTAGACTGCACCATTGTTTCCCAAAAACTTTTGGGGGAGAGCATTCCAAAGCCCCCTCTGAAGTGGCCAGGCTCACTCATTGCACTTGGTATGCACCGTATGGGGACTGGTCTGAAAACATTTTCTAGGGCTGCTTTTGGTTTCCAGTCTGGCCCTGGCAGGAGCAGGAGCCTCGTACTGCAAAATAAAACCAGCCATGTAAAAGTTTGTCACTGGGATGCAGCACCAATCTTCCCATTAAATTATTTAGTTTTTTGCAAATTCTTTCAATATAATATTTTAAGAGGGATCTTTACAACAGAAATGGTGGAGCGTGTTGTTAGCCTCCTTGGCTTAATGACACGGTCCACCACTTCGGAAACGTGGGGCTGCACCATATTTATAAGAATATTGTGCAGCCCTGCGTTTCCCCCTGCGCTGGCGCTACACTCAGCAGGGTAGCGCCAATGCTGGCATCCCTGCACCATAGTGCAAGTGTGACTGCGTGAAGGGGAAGATTGTTTATGTACAGGAAGATCCTCCTTCCTGAACGTAAAAAACCCAAGGCATTTTGCTTTTTCCATGTGTACTGCATAAGGCAGCACACATGGAAAAAGCTAAATCGAGGAGAAATAAAACACTTCTCCTCGTTTCGTCAAGTTAAGTCCAGGTGTTTCCTGGTTTTCATTTTGGCGCAGCCTTCTATTTACCCTGCCCTTGTAAATAGGAGGCAGAGTTAAAAAATCAATGGGTGTTGCAGTGGAACGCCCATTGCAACACCCACTGCCCACCTCTTTCACGTTAAGTATTGCATGAAAGGGGGTCTTATTTGCAAAGCAGCGTTAAGCCACAGTAAGTGGCTCAATGCTGCCTTGTACATAAGGCGAAGCCCATATCGCCACGGGAATATCTCAAAAAGTGACGTTCCCATGGGGATAGGGGCTTGTAAATATGCCCCAAAAATTGTTAGTAATTCGAGTTTTTCTTTTGTGTACACCTGTGTTTATTTTGTTTGAATTACTGTTTTAATGCTGGAAATTTAAATCCTACAAATTGCTTCTGGTGGTGACTCAATGGGGGTCCACAGGAGTGAAAAGTTTGGGAACCACTGATGTAAAGGATTGGCTGATGTGCTTTGTTGTGTGTCTCACCAGGTTGAAGCTACGACTGGGCAGACCTTGCAGGGATCTCTTGAATGATCTGAGCCCAGGGGACTGGGTATTAGTCTGCAAGCACGTGAGGAAGAGTTGCCTTGATGCACGGTGGCGAGGTCCGTACCAGGTGATCGTGGTGACGCATACAGGTGTAAAGTAGTAAGGTTTGCCAACCTAGATTAATGCCTCCCACACCTGCAGAGTTCCATAACCATCGGAAAAAACAGCTCCTCTCCCTGAAGAAAGTCCAGCTGTGGTCGCAAGCAGGGGAGAGGGCAAGTCAAGTTGTGGGGTTCTCAGGGAAGTGGTTATTCACCAGGTCTAGCTGAGGGGGTATCACTTTACACAAGACCCAGGTATAGACTCTGAGGGAGAGGGTAACGTTGTGAGCGGTACGGAATCAGACTCAGCTGAAGTGACTGGTGTGAGAAGAGTTGAGTGATGTGGAGAAAAACTGGAACAGAGAGAGAATTGTGGCCGGTAAGACAAAGAAGATTGAACTTGAGACTTTAGGTGGGAAAAGATCTGCCTGCCTTGTCTGAAACATCAGAGTCAGAACAGAGTGATACTGAAGAAAATCAAGGGAGATCAAGAGTACCAAGCCAGAGGTACGCTACCCCTTAGTAGACATACCTAATCGCAAATGCATGAAACATCGAGGACCGGGAGACTGAGATCTGGATGAGCGAGGCGAGGTATCTAATTGCTGGAGCTTGAGATAGAGCTGTTAGTCCCTGGAGTAGAATCCTTCGGACTCCTGACACTAACTGTACCAGACCCTCTGAGAATGGCCTGCAACATTCTATCCTAAGTGAAGTTTAATTTCCACATTTTGAGCGCCTGCCTTCAGCTCAAGGGCTTACAGCCTTAAAGATGGACATCTTGCAAGGTGTTATCACAAGGCTGGGCTCTGATCTCATTGATGATGAAAACTGAACTGTATATAAAGCTGAAATTTTAAGAAGATATCCTAGGTCCAAGTAGAAGAAGAAAAAATATAGGGACCTTTCAGAAGAAGAAGAAAGAGGGCTAGGGAAGTCTTTGAACGTATCATAAATCAAGCAAGAACGAATTCCAGGTATCAACCATTGTATGAACTTTGTGCATGACAAGTGAGAGGACTTTGTTTGAACCTCTTGCAAGATACAATCCAAACTCATTTCAAAATGGAGTCTGGAAATTCGAACCAAAGTCAGAAATGTATAATAGGCACACTTATAGTCGGCTTAGTTATAGTTTTAGCCACAGTTATCGCTATATCCATGGTAAAGTCACAAGATGCTCAGCCTGGTGGGGTGGGAGTACATGGGACATCTATACCTTGTACCTCAAGCGTTAGGGAAGATACCTCAAAATCGGATAAAGCTATGATAGAAGAAACTAGTTGCTTATTACACATAGATTTATGTAGAGGTGATTACACATTGAATGCATATACAAAGTTGATGTATGAGTATGTGAGTACGATGGATGTGAGTGATTGCTATGCATGCATGCAACTGGCCACATCAGTAGAGGAGGGAATTAGGTATCACCACCTTCCCCTGACATATGGTATTACTCGTAGTGTATTGCTTAATGTGTTCTATGGCAAAGGACATTTTGAGTATTATTTTTCAAATTATGATGTGGTGCTTTCAGAGGTTCCAGCTCACAAGCACCTCAATAAGTACAACTATTATAAACAGGAATAAAGAATGGCTAAGTACTTTGTTCCTATTGTCACATTAGATCAGTGGTTTCCAAACTGTACACCGTGGCTCCCTTGGGAGAAGTCAAACCTAGCCAGGGGAGCCACGGACCAAGCACTTTAATGCATTCAATGTTGAAGTGGTTGTTGGCTTCAGTTAAGCTAATTAGACTTAAAGGCATGAAGTCGATGATTTGTAAGTGACATGCCTAAAGCTGTAAACATAGTGCTTAATTGATGGCATGTCGAGGGAGATGACCTCCATATTTCACTGGATGCCCAAATTCCTATGCCCCTAAAGTAAGCGGAAGATGCCTGATTAATTTTTTTAGACTCGTTAATAGTTTACTTTTTTTCCAAATGCATTTTACACCAATGAAAGTTATCAGGAAAGTACAGTTGATCTGTCAATTAAACACACTATGTATTAATAAGTATTGACATGTGTACTTGAATCATAGGTACTTCCAGAACACATTACTTTTAGTACATCCACATTTCCAGACAGGCCTGCTCTCTCCTTCAGCACAGGGAAGTAGAACACCGTAATGCCAACATTTGGAAGCAAGAAAGAGGGACGTTAAAAAAATAATTTGAGGAATTTATTTAACTTGCAATGATTTGGAGGCAACTTTAGGGTGGAGACAGCAAAAATAAAGCTTCTAGGTGGTTCAAAAAAAATAGTGAGTCACCCTGCTGAGGCAGGTGTGTTGGCACATATGACATGGGTAAAAAATGGAAATGC
Organism: Lissotriton helveticus; assembly: GCF_964261635.1. NCBI lineage: Eukaryota > Metazoa > Chordata > Amphibia > Caudata > Salamandridae > Lissotriton > Lissotriton helveticus. The sequence continues at coordinate 1,675,641,165 of NC_136069.1, read as the reverse complement.
ATGCGAATGTTCTTCAAGCGCAGAAACACTTTGCCAATGGGGCCTACATGCATAGGAGTGCTATCTACCATTTAAGTGGGATAAAAATGTTTGAGAGGGTACGCAAAAAAAAGCATGGGCAAAGTAGAGTAACTAGAAATACTTTATTAGAGGAATCACCTTAGTAATACGAAACACCCTGCGTATATCATTATAACACCTTCATCAGCTTCATTCCAATAATTTTCAGTTAAAAAAATTCAACTACACCGAGACCGGGCTTACATCCCCTCATTCTCCAAAACAGTAACTGTGGGGTGCAACGGGCAATGGCCAATGGGTCAAGGGAGCTGTGGGTCGAAAAAGTTTGGGAACTACTACATTAGATACAGCTTACGCAAACAAGCACAATGTGACCTGCCTACCGACTGACATAGAAAAGACCAGATAGAAGACAGACATAGGCAATCACTACTTAGGCCAGGCGTAAGACATGAAAAGAATGAGTGGACTAAAGAGGAGTTAACTCATAAGGCAAAGGGAAGATATGGTCCAATAGCTTTAGATTTACAGTAAAAAGGGAAATTATGCATTAGACAGCCACTGGCATATTATGATAAGGTTTTTGTGGTTGAAAGTGTGTGGGATCTTATATTCTTGATTGAAGATTCTTTGAAGAAATCCTTGCAGGAGACGATTAAGGTAGTGCCGAATGTGTATTATGTGTGTGGAAGGAATGCATATGTTTGATTGCCTCTGAATTGGTATGGCAGATGTTACAAGGCTGGCCTATTTCACAGGATTTACCATGTAGAGGGTGTGTGGCCATTGGAAAGGAAGCAGTTTCGTAAAGAGAAACAAGACACCAGTGCAGTAGAGATTATGGGAAATATGTTTGGGGCAATGATACAGAGTCTGGGAGTGGTTTTGAATGATATGAAGATCAGACAGTTGGTGATCTTGTGGATAAGTTGTCAGTGAATACAGCCCAGTCTTTGTTGCTTATGGATGGAGAGATGGTCTCAAAAAGGACTATGGTAAAGCATAACCGCATTACCTTAGATGAATTCTTAGAAAAGAGGGGGGAATGTTGAGGGCTCAACAGTGCTGTAATTATATCCCAGACCATAGTAATAATCTGAGGAAGTACATAAGTAATATCACTAAGCTACATCGTAAGGTACAGGACCTGGCAACAGAGGGAATCTGGGATAAAATTGGGCAAGGATTTAGAAAAGTCGGAAGTTGGTTTCCCAATCTTGAGATGGGACTTCTTGGTTACATCTTGAAACCGATCATAATAATTGTGATTTGTGTCAGCATGTTATGGGGTGCTGTCAGAGCCTATAAGCGGCATAGAGAAAGACTGATTGATAATTCTCCTGGATAGGAGGAAAGGAGAATGGAGAGACTGCTGGACAGTCATTATGAGAATCTCAAGAACATGGAAAAATGTAGACAGGGAAAGGTGGTTACTACCTCTGTTTAGGTCGGTCTTTTCTGCATGGAGATACATTTCATTAAGTTAATTAATTGCAATGACACTTTTCATCAGAGGGTGGGGTTAATAGAGCTCATATTGGCTCTTTATTTGTAGGGGTGCGTTATGATCATGGTCAGCCTGCATCCAAATGTAATCCATTGTGTTAACGTGAAATGTAATAATGTAAAAGTGACATGTTAGAGTTTTATTCGTGTAATCAAAGCAAATGTACACATTTAGTTAAATTACATGTGGAAGTATATTCATGACTAATGAACATATCTTTTATAATGTGTGTATATTAAAGTTCATATATGCATGTGTTTTAAATGTGTGCAATATTCTTATATTAGCCGAAGACTTGGTAGGCCTAACTTTCATTTCTCCCTGTTTGCTCGAAGGCTGAAGGTTGTTAATTTGAATTGATGTGCTTGTAGAATTCTTTTGTTTCTTGTCTCCAATGCAGGTGCAGGAATTTGTCCTTGTTAGAATGAATAGCGCCTTTTTTTTTTTTGGAGTTGGACAGGTTTAGGGAGGAGAAGATGCCTTTGAACAGGTGGAGCCGGTAAAGTAGGAGGATTTCCTTCGTGTTTGGAAAGGCCTGGGAACAAGGTCATCGAACAAGAGACAGGATGTCCATTACCTCATGGAAGGTTACCTAACGAGAAGTGTTTAATTGGATGAAATTGTCTTGTGATGTACTTGGGGGTGTGATAATCAACTTTTGTATTGGGGATAGGGTCAGATGCCGATCTCACTCTGGCTTTATCTGAAGAGAGGAGAGCATCTTAGAACGAGCTCCTGGTTTTACACTACTTCACCAAATTGAAGTCTTCATGTGCTTCATGGGGCTTTTCCGGGAAACGTTAAGTAGGGATGCCATTTGAGAATAGTTTAGGGACAGACCAATGCTTTTTACTTATGAGCTGCCAATGAAGACTTCTCTTAATGTATTTTCAACAATCAATTGTGTTCTGATTCTTGAACTTACACAGGCTGTAAAGGCAAGTTTGTAGTCATAGTTTAAGTGGATTCCCATGGGAGGCACAATAAATTCTGCCGCCAGTGGGAGGCGCCTGGGTACCTCAGTACCATATACTAGGGACTTATAAGGGTACATCAGTAGGCAATTGCGGAGGTATGAAAGTGCTTACCATGTAAATTTAGGGGAGGAAGCACAGTTGCTGGGGTCCTGATTAGCAGGATCCCAGCAGACTAGGTAAAAAACCCACTGACACCAGTGAAAAAGTGGGGATAACCATGTAAGCAGATCCTATTTTCCTAGACAACACCCCCAAACGTAAAGGCAGATTCCTGTGGGTCATGGTGCAGTGCTGAATGCCATCCAGGTGCAGAGCTCACAGCTAATGCAGAAGGTCTCATACCTTGAAGGGATTCATGCTGACATATCTGCCCTACAGAAATCTTTTCAGGCTTGGATTTCCACACTCACTGCAACCTTCCACCAGTTCCAGCTTTCCACCCCTCCTCCTACCTCCTCCCCATCCACACTCCCTACTCCCAAACCTGCCCAAAGCATATCCACCTTAATATCCACTTGCAACACATGCAGCACACGCAAAACGGAAACATATGGAAAAAAAACAGGCATGCAACCATGCACCAGGTACTAACACCCCTCATGACTACATCCAGTGATATACAGGCAGACACCACACCAGCAGACACAGCCAGTATGCACATACAGCCAGACACCACACCACCAGACACAGCCACTACATCCATCAAGGCAGACACAACCACTACCCACATAACACACCCAGTTGACACAACACCACCACCAGCCACATACACAGCAGACTTTGCACTGGACCAGACATATTTAACAACCACATAAACATCTGACACACAGAGACATGCATGCAAAGCCACACCTCATACCTCACATCCCTCCACCTTCAATATCCCACTCCTTGTCTCACCTCCTATCCAGTCTTCCTAAGAAGTTTGCCTTATTGCCCTAGACCTCTTACCTGCCACAGCTGCATGACCCCCTCCCAAGCCCAGGTCTGGTTTCCCACCCTTACCCATCCCTTTCACTTCTACCCCTGGCAAGAGGAAAGGGCACTAGATCAAGAGAGGGAAAAAGGGCAATACCTTTCACTTCAGTTACCTGTGCTTTGATATCATCACACATTGATTATGCTAATGCCCTGTACATGGACCTATCGGGCTATCTCTTGAACAGACTGCAGGTAGTCCAGAATGCTGCTGACAGGACTCTTCTTAATATCCCAATAAAGACCAGCGTGAGGCAACACTTGCGCGATCTACACTGTCTACCTGTGAGAGAAAGAGTTGAGTTTATATCCCTTGTCCTGGCACACTCAGCTCTGTATGGACATGCCCTTGTCTCTCTGAGAAAGCGATTCAGGTTTTATGTTCCTTCCAGACAGCTGCGATCAGCAACGCAGCTTTTTGCCCTCGTCCCGCGATTTCGCCTCAAGAGATTTGGAGGGAGCTCTCTTTCTTTTAGGGCGGCCTCAGCCTGGAATTTGCTTCAATGGACCTCCACAGCACTCAGGACCTCAAGCTCTTCAGGAAGAGACTAAAGACGTTTATTTTTATCTATTAGTCCTCTCTGACTTTCCCCCACCAGGTTCATGCCAGGATACTCTTTGAGTAGCTGTTCGTGTTACAAATTGAGTAAACATGAACATAACTTTCATTGCATTATATTATGATAACACTTCATTTCTGACCTGACAACACTTGGAATGGGGTATTACGAGTCTCTTTGCAGTTACATCTGCTGCAGGGGACGGCGGTACTTCTGCAGAGTTCATTTCATGTTGCACCCTGAAAGAGAGGGAAACTATAGGGAGTCTGATAGGACCCATCTCTGCATCTGCTTTTACGACCTGCAGGTGTTAATCACCAGCAGACCTCGACCACTTCAAGCCCTGCTACACAACTTTCACTACTCACCTTCTGGCCACCTCAAGTCCTGCTTCTCTTGAAATATGTGATGGCAAGATATCACAGAGTGAAGACGTGGAAACTCATAGTGAGCAAACTATGCCCCAGCTTGTACATGGCAGTGTATAAATTTGCTGAGGACTCCATGTACATGGGTAGGTGTACAACTTACTGGCAGTTGAGTCTATGATTGTGTGGTTTTTGGGGGGAATCGAGCAGGTACAGCAGTGGCAGGGCGTGTGCAATCGATTCCATATGCCTTCTATTCTTCCCTTTTCACTAGCTCTGATGAGGCAGTTGGATCGCCACGGTAAGCTTGTCAGAAAGGAACATCGTAATTGGGCAGGCAGTTTGTGAGGCGGTCTGCTCTCAACCTAGCGTCATTCAACCATTCTGACGCCACTAGGGTTGTAACTTTCTGGCGGAGTCAGAGGGACTGGGGTGGTCAGATTTCTGTGTAGACGCAGGAATGTAATCCGGCGATCGAACTCACCACTTCCAACTATACTACAATAGTCCGCCAGCCACCACTAGTACCACAAAAGCGGTCTGACCACCATTGTAATGGGGCCCATTATTTGCGATGCATTCAAAGCTGTATTCTGGGGTACTTGTCTCAAAACTGCATATGGGGAAAAAAACTATTACACGTCAATCTTGTGGAAAGAATCAGAGCTGAGAGAATTGTAGACTAGATCTGTAATGGACTCTAGTGCTGGCAAACAGAGCCTTGATGTTGCCATGGAACACAAATCTCTCACTGATGCACTTTGCAGAGTCCGTTTTAAAGAAAACGTTGCTCACCAGCATGCCAATGAGGATAGGGCAAGACAGATGCTGGCCTTGGTATTACTCGAACATACTAATAGAAAACAGATCAGCACAATCAGGACAGAGAGTGCAGATAGCCTAAACATAATAGACAGTAAACACTGAGTTTGCGGTGTATTACTCTGCTTCACTCAGCACTGACCAAAAAGCCATTATATCATACTTACAATATATGCCTTTGACCACGCTAAATGTGGCACTGAAGCAGGCCCTAAATGAATCACTCACCATGAATGAGATTAACACATCCATCAAACCTGCTTGCATTAGGCAATGCAATGGGCACAGATGTTCTTCCAGCAGAGTTCCATGTGACTCATAAGAGCCAGTTGGCAGCTAAGTTGTTGATGCTTACAATGAATCGGGTAAAAAGTGGCAACTCTCAAAGTCCACCATGACTGCAAACATGGTGCTGTGCCTCAAAAAGGGTCGGGATCTCCTTGATGTTCACTCATATTGACCCCTGTTCCTCCTCAACACCAAGAATAATATCCATAGGAAGGTAGTAACTATACGACTGGCACCCCTGGAATGTGACTTGATGCTCCCCATTGAGAACGGGTTCATCCTGGGAAGACACACACATATGAACATACATAGACTGTTTCCTGTTCAAGACCAGACCCAACGAAGTTTGATGTCACTCATGATCACATCATTAGACATTGAGAAAGCCTTCAACACCTTAACCACGTCTTTTTATCTGAAGTTCTCACGCTGATGGAAATTTATGAAGGTTTCATAAAGTGGGTGTGACTGCTCTGCACAGACCCCATTGCAAGAATGAGGACCAGGAAGGTGCTTTCCCACCTGTAGGCCTACATAGGGGTACTCTCCAGTGGTGCCTATTCTCTCCATTGCTGTTCACACTGGCCATGAAGCCATTGGCTTGTTTGTTTTGTGAAATGGCACAAGAATGGGTCATCAAGTTGGCACACGCTTCCCACGTAAATTCCTTATATGCTAACACTGGCCTGTTGTATCTAGCAGATTCACGATCGAGTTTACTGCAGATTAAGATGATACTGTTGACTTTTGGAGACATGTTCATAAGAATGAACTAGGATAAGTCTTGGCTCTACCAGGTACATGCAACTTCATCAGATCTCATGTCGGTGGGCTTCTAAGTTGAAGAGACTCACCATAGCCAAGGCTATGCTTCTGCTCACTCGTTGTGGGATTGGCATGTCGAACCTGGAAACTTATCACCTGCCCACTGATTTGATATGGGAGATTAAGTGACTGGGGACCCCCAGGGGATCCCAACATCATAGAACTCATAACATGCCGGGGTGGGGTCTTATTGATTGGGGTTCTCCTGGGTGGTGGTACAAATGCAAGATCACAACCTTCGACCTTCCAAATATTGCTGGCAAAGGAGCCATAGTCTATTTGTCAGCATTTCCTCTTTGGTATTTGCCTCTGTTAAGGGCGCTGTTTGGGCATAGAAATGTAAAGATTTGGATGGTAGCTGGGAATCACATGGTAGGTGAACTGTTCATGGGTGGGTCACATATGACTTTTGAATATATAAGTGGAACCACAGGGATGGAGGATGGCCAATTCATGGCTCAAGCAGCTGTGGTCGCAGCAGCAAAAGCAATTGTGCCTGACATGCTGGATGTGCAACCTATTTCTTGCACTCTTACCAACATTCTTACATTAGGGGACTGCACAAATGCTGTTGTATTGTTCACTGTCCCCTACATTCAACACCACTACAACACAGGTCAAGTTGATTTGGGCAGGGGTAGTTGCCTTTCTGTGAGACCAGTGCATAGCCCTGCACCTGTGAGCCCATGGAACTGCGGCTAAATTAAATTATTACATTGGTAATGATTTAATTCAGCAGTGTTCATGTGAACTTTCGTCCTTACATGAACTCTGCAGTGAATGGGTCAGCCCTCTTGGCCTCTCCATAAGGCTCCTGATAGGAGATGGAGGAGGGGGTGTCAGAGCGATGTTCTAGCTACAGTGTTACTTAAAAACACAAAACTCTGTAGATGTAGATGACTGGATTGCACATGTAAAGGATGTAGTTCAACTATGATCCCCTAACACAGGCATAGTTCTTATTATTTAGCAGACATATTGTGATTGAGAAAGAATGAGACAAAGTGAGAATGTGTGTTAATGTAATGGGTTTGAAAGTGTCAACATGAATAAAAGAGTGAGAATAAATGATTGGCCTGAGTATAAACAAGGGAAAACAAGAGAGTGGATCAAACTACGGGGAGACAATCAGTCTTTTAATATGGCAAAAAAAACTCAAAGCTCTAACAAACTGTTCACCAGTTTTACATAGCTTGCCCAATAACTGGCCTGAGAAAAGTCTCCATCAGCCCACCCATTTGGCAGAACTTCGTCATCTGGAAGACAGTGAGAGGAGGGTCAGATGCAGCCAATGTTGCTCTCAGGCTAACATATAAAAGTACCCGACTTGATCCTCTCAAAATATCTCAGCCAATATAATTGTTCAAGGTATGAGACAACTGATGGAGTGCAGTGCAAGTGATAAACGTGTGTAGGATAAGAGGACAAAAAGTAACTTTATTAAGTATTGTCCTAATGCCATCAGATAAAAACCGCCTGATAGTGTGGAACAAATTTAACTATCGTTTGGCAACAAGTGAGGTCGACATGTTTCAGCCGTCCGGCTTAGTAGCCCGGCTTTATTCAGGACCTTATAGGTGTTAAGTGCTACTGCAGAAAAACAATCATAAGTGAAAGGTGTTTATACATCCAAATTTTACATATGGAAGTAAATAGATTAGTGGTATATTACCACCCTACCAGACATGAGTCCCATGTACAAGTAGGAAAAAGCTATCTCTTCATTCCCAGCTTTCTGTGGGAGTGAGCCGCACCTCACCCGGCAACTGCTCGGTGGTTGAGGCCTCGCTCTGTCCGTCGGTACCTCGGAGCAATCTGCAAGCAGTGTGGGAGTCATGTCTGGTAGGTCGGTTACAGCTCCTGGCTGATGTCGGAAGCGGCCCCCATGTCAGTAACCATGAATGCTACGTTTAAATGAACTAAAATCAACTACATCCACCAGGCTTAACTGTCCTCAGGTGCCAAAATGTACCAGGGGCTTTTGATACTTGACCCAGGTGCCCGCATGCACAGGCTAATTTCTACTTCATAGCATGAGAGTGCTGCGATATACATACAATTGGAGCTCTTATAATGCTTGCTCGGACTATGTTGTAGACCCAAGCTGCAGCATTTAAATGTATAGCCTCACCCCTGATCCTTGCCAAAAGGAACTTTGCAATAGGATGGAAAGGAAAGACTGCCCTAGGTTTTCATAAATGGCTACAGGAAGTGGCAAAATGGACTAGAGTAGGGATAATCAACCGCAGGTCACAACATGGAAGAAACAAGAAAGGATTATCAATCGCCTCATGGAACACCATCCTTTTGGCCCTCAAGGAACTATCCTGAGTCCACACTATAGTTTTCACAGACTCAGTAAAGTGAAAAGCAATGATGTTTTAAAGTTTTGGTAAAATTTAGCTTGAATAGATTTGCTTTTATCTCAATGCTGGGGAAAATGAAGGTTTATATTTTAGGGTATACTGAAAGGCCAACTACTGCAGGGTAGCGGTACTGAAATTACATCACTTGTTTTAGGTAATATTTATTGGAACCTTGCTAAGTCTCCCATCATAATTAATCACATGGTACTGGAACAGGACATGCATGAAAATTTCATTGTTTGCACTTTGATGTATCTGGGTAAGGGTTAGGGATATGTATATAAGATAAAATATATAGGAAATGCCAAAGCACATTGGAAAAAATATTTTATGAATTACTGTAACATGAATTTCTATTAAATATGAAACTACTTTTAATAAATTAATTTTAATACATTGAACATTTTAATTTAAAAAAGAAAGTTAATAGCTGTGCAGCACTTTCAACAATGGTGTTCTACATTTAATATAAATATATTAAATTAATTTATATTAATATTTCACTTAAAGATTATTTACTAATTGATTAATAAAGTTTAATAAACATTTCTAATTTTTCATTTATTTTTCCTATATATATTTAGACAGTTGAGTCTCCCTATTGAAAAGTATATGTAAAAGGAAAAATGTGATTCAACTCAACAAAAATATGTAAATATATTATGTAAAATATGGATGTAAATTACTTTTATACATTAATTTGAAATGTAGAACAAAAATGTTAAAAAAATTAGGGACTAATATTATAAAATATTACATTAAAATTCCCACCTAAAGTAAATTGATATGGATTAAAATTAATGTATAGAATTAATAAAAAGTGTTTTTATAATATTGTACTAAATATAATGTTACATGACTTTATAAATTCAAAAAAGGTTGTTAAAAATATTGTGTATTTAAAAAATAAATATGTTTTAGATTTTTTTAACATGTGTATATATGTATTTATATTTTTTAATATTTTAAATAATGTATTTAATTTAAGAATATTTCCTATGGGGTTTTATCTGAAATCCCGACCACCATTATTTTCTTAGGGAGGGTGTTGCAGAACCAGTGGTTGGCCTTGTGTGGTACTCGACTTACATCATTTCTGAGCTGGAATAATGCAATACTGTTTTGGGTCCCTTTTTAGGTCTTGCCTAGGCAGCGCGTGCGCTCTCCGAGACATCAAGTAATTAGTGTATGTGGTTATTATTATTATTATTATTATTATTATTATTATATGAAACTTGTAGCGCGCTCAGCTTACCCGGGGGCATCCCGGCGCGAACTCCAACTATTGGCTTTTATTGGCTTTTTATTAGTTTGTTTGCTTGTCTGCTTCAATCTCTTTGTTTCAACAGGCTAATGTGGGTTTTAGTTCCTCTTTCATTTGTTTGGGAACGCCTATGCAGCAGTCCCTAACTACTGTAAACATGCTGCTTGTGGAATGAAGCGTTTGTCTTGGAACTCTTTTGTGTTTTTTTGTTGCTTACTTATTCTCCTGGTGCACGTTTTCTTTGTATTGATGATCTGTGAGCGTTAATGCTTTTGTGTGGTGATAGAAATGCAGCACATAACCTGTGTATATTGGGAGGGGATGTACCTTAAAGGACAAAACTTTTAATGTAGGAGCTCGGAAACCAGGCTATTGTGTCCGATTTTGCACAACGGCAAGTAAGTTGATATTTCAGTTTTACTATTTTATATACCATACAATTTATGTTTGTAGTATAGTAAATTGTATTTTAAAGTGCACGTCAATGGGTTTTCAAAAATATGCCTTTTATCTGTATTATAAGTAAGAAAAAGGGGCTGTACCCAAATCACCCTCCTATACCTGGGCATAAAACATCACAGATGTATAAAGAAAGAAAAAGGTACAGATGGACCAATCCAACGATTATTTTCATACAAGGTACCATTAATTACCTTGATGTAACATTTATTTAAGAAGAGGTTCTATTTATCCATAGTTCTAAGTCATATACGTGTCAAATGACGGGACTGGACATGAACAATTCAAATCAGAGTTTCCTCATGTGAAAACATGATATGTACAGGACATAAACATATAAATCACATTCATATATATGGTACAATACATATAAACATTATATAAAACATATACAAAGAATACATAAACAAAGCAACCCTAACACGAGCAAAACAATGAAAGTGTACACTCCGTACTCCGAGTGGTACACTTTAAGGAAATCCCCTATGCGCCAGAGGAATTCTACCTCTAATCCAATTATTCAAAAGGCGCTTTCCTTTTATTCACGAATCAAAGTAATGGGATTCCTCAAAAGTCTGTCGACACAGTCGCGGTCGTGTTTCAGCCAATGATTCCTTTCGGCTTCTTCAGGACAAGGGTATCAACATATCTATAATTATGAGAGTAAAAAGAACTTAACTATGCATAAAACTCTACTAGATCTATACTATCCCATCAGTGACCATGCAGTGCCCAGAAAGTCAATTGATCAAGGGTGGAGCCTGGAAAAGAGTAGTAAAAGCAAGCAATCAAATTCACACTCGCCCACTCAAAGTTAAAAGAAACCAGCAGACATTAGGCTAATAATACACAGTGCACCACAAACTATGCCGAAAAGGAAGTCACCCCAATCAACACAAAGGATAGTGAACACTCCAATACCTTAACGGAGAGGACTGCTCTCCTAATCTGGCACAACGAGGCAATAACCGGGGCACACATGCCCACGGATGCCGGGCCCCTGGGCCACTCGAATCCTACGCATAAATAGAGAACAAAGAGTCCTGTAGTAAACTACACAACACAGACTCCATCCTATAACTCTTTACATAAATCAGAACGAATGGACAACATCATACATACCTGTTTTATCACGTCGGTCCACCAGAACAGTAAATCCATACACGCTCCCTCTTTAGTCAGGCAGGGCTCCCTTCTCCTGTTAATGTACAACAAGCACTCTAAGAAATCTTCCTGGTATACAGAATATCAGCATGCCACAAGTTGCGCATGGCATCACAAATGTGCCTCAGGGCCAATCTCTTACCTGCAACTCAAATTCAGGTAACGATCCTTAATCTTCCAGTCTGCTCACACTAACAAACAATGCTCAAGACGCTCATGACAACGCTCAAGACGCTAATGCCGCGGCCGGACTTTAACACGTACACGCAGTGGCATCATGGGCACTAGTAATAGACACAGAAAGAAGACTCTAAACCACTGCGTCCTGCCCAGGTCGAACAATACTTATTGTAGCAGAACGAAGAAAGACCCAACACACCAAAGATACCAGAGTCTCTCTCTCTATATTAAATTATGGCTAAAATAACAGCCACATCATAACAAAAGATGGGGTGTCATGTCAAACCATCGTAGATAAAAACACCCATAGAGACTAATATTCCAAGTTTATCAAAAAGAGGTATAGATCACATAGCTCAAGGAAACTCCAAAAAGCGAATCTGAGCAATTCAACTCAACTGCTCTGGACTCTGCTCATACTTCTGTACTCAAGCACACATATAAATAAAAAATGCTCTTCTAAGGGTCTATATAACTTTCAATACCAACTAAAATACCCGACACTAAAATCATACACTAGTTCCTCACCGGGTATTCACATGGCTGCGTCCAACACTAAATGTACACCCCCATTCTTAAATCTCGAGCGCTCCAAGATAAATCAGAGTAAAAAGATCAAAAAGAAAGTCAGTAGCACTGCATGTTCACATTCGGATTTACATTCTTAAATCATGTCCCAGTATGTTCAATCTAAAAGGTCAACAGCAGTCTTAATGAGAAGTGGAATGTGGACTAACATTCAAATCTGTCTCAAGGACAGTAATCAAGAATACATTCAACATGGGGGCGTGGCCAACAGCATGGGCGGTTAGGACGTGCCACAGCGGAGCTCCTGCCGAGCTGCCTCAAGATCCGACAAAATTCTGAAACTGTACAATCCCCGAAACGACGGCTGGGAACCTGATGGTGTCCTGCACCAGCGGAGGGCGAGAAACGAGTAATATAGTGGCGCTCAGAACGGAAAAATCACTCCGAAATCTTCCGCTCGTGCGCCCGACTACACCAATATGGCGGCCGCCGGCGACAGAGCGAGCCGAGCGCAGTACAGGCTGGATCTTGACCCCACTGCTCGGACCTGCGGAAGGTGGGTGGCAATGCTGTGAGACTGCACACCCCGGACCGGCGCTTGCATCTGCCTCCCATCCCCGGCGGAGAGCAGCCACCACGGAGAGACCTACACCAAGATGGCGCCCGGAGTGGTGAGGGATCGCCGGCGGCGCTGAGAGCCACGATTCGGTCCCCCGACTTCCTGGCATAAGGAGATTGACTCCGGCGGTGGACCCAGTGGGGCGCTGCAGCAGTCTGGGGGCCGCGTTGTGAGCCACCCTTCCACCGACGGCGGGAACACCCGGGGAACGGAGGACTGGCCCCGCCCACTACATTGAGACACGGCCTGCATGACGGTGGGGAGCAGTCGAGTCGCACCGTGATTTTGACCCCTGTGAAGCAGCAAGGTACGTGCAGAGGCACGGCAGGCGCCGTTTTGCCTGTGATGACACTCCAGCCACTGTGAGGGAGACCGGCGGGGCCCCGAGACCCTCACAAACCAGCGGAGAGACCCAGGGCCTGGGGGACTATTGGACGGGGGGAGACGTGGAGGCAGTTACCCACGCTCTCGTCATCCGGCGGCTCACACACTGACCGGCGCTCCCATACTGAAGCAGGGATCCCGGCATATTCTCCTGGGCGGCTGTGCGGTGAGGAGATGGGGAAGAATAACCCGGCACCCAAACCCCCGCGCCAGGGACCTATGGACAATTTCGCGGCGCCACGGTCCATGGCAGACCATCCAGGCCCCCACACCGACACGGCCATGCTACTGGAGGCCATCCAAGCGTCCAGAACGGACATCCAGGCATCGCGATCTGCCCTAGAGACCAAGATTGGCGAGGTTGGGGCCGAGGTGACGCTTCTGCGCCAGGACTTCCGGAACCTGACCGAAAGAGTAACGGCAGTGGAAGACAAAGTGAAGGAAGACGGGGAGGCGATCACTACGCTCAAGAAAGACATGGCAGAGCTACAGGTTGCGCACCGTCACCTCCAATGGAAGGTGGACGATGCTGAGAACAGGTCCAGGCGCAATAACCTCCGCTTTGTAGGTTTTAGGGAGGGGATTGAGAAAAAGGACATGGCCGCCTTCCTCCTGGCCTGGCTGAAAGCTACTTTCCCCGAGGCGCCATTTTCTACATGCTTTATTATTGAAAGAGCACATAGGGCGCTTCTGGCCAAGCCACCTGAGGGCGCGAGACCCAGGCCAGTTATAGCGCGCTTCTTGAACTTTGCCGACCGGGACCTTATTCTGAGGGAGGCCAGGGCCCTGGGAGAGATCCGCCATGAGAACACTACAATAATGATCTTCCCGGACTACAGCCAGGAGGTCTCGAAACAACGCCGCTCCTTTGACGCGGTGAAGGCGAAACTGAGGTCCCTGAATCTTAAATACATGCTCCTCTTCCCCGCCAAGCTGAAGGTGATATATAAGGACAAGTCTATCTTTTTTGCCCACCCGGAAGACGCTTGGCAGTGGTTGGAGGAGCGCCCTATCTTGAACAGTAGGGAGGCGGCAAGTCGGGACGCAATGGACAGAGAGGTGAGGGACAGAACGAGCTGGGAGCGGCCGAAGCCGCAACGACGGAGGTTACGGAGGACCCAACACACGAGCGCGGCGACGCCATATAGGACCCGAGGATCGGCCAACAACAGGGGAGGCAGATCGGAATCCCCAGGCAAAGGCCCAGTGGCGGGATCAAGGTTCAGCAGTCTGAGGCGAGGGGTACGCTCCGAGGGGGATGACGTGGAGGGATCGGAAGGCCCCTCATCCGGCGAGGAAGATATGGACCTCTTGGGCGAATCGCTACACCCCTTGGCTAAGGAGATCCGCCAGTTAGAGCAAGGCTCCTCGGGTCAAGACCCGATCGTAGATACTCAGGACTCTCATTCTTGAAGGCAGGAACATGCAGCTCGGATGTGATAGCAGCTCGGCATCAAGGAGCACGCAAGTTGGCACACCCCCTACAGTTTCTTTTTTGGGTGTCTGAACTGGACACAGTTTAATCTGGGGAGGGATGTGCGGGAGGGCGAATGACCTACTCCCATGGATGGTTTGGTCCCATGTTGGGGCGCAGCTAGAAGGGGAGGGTGGTGGGGTGGGGGAGGGGGGGGCATGTTGGTACTGTTGTTTCCTCACGTTGGGGAGTTGGGGAGTTGGGGGGGGGAGGGGGGTGGTGTCAGTGACGCAGCAGAGCTTACCCTTGCTACTGCCCTGGACCCGGGATCGGGCACTCGGTGGTCAGTGTGAAGTGCAATGGCAGGTACACTAGCTGAACCTAGCCGGGAGGGCGCTGGGATAAAGGCGCTAACCTGGAATGTAAACGGCCTGGGTTCCAAAATTAAGAGGGGCTTGGTCAATGCCTATATTAAACGCATAGCACCAGACATCATATTCCTCCAGGAAACACATTTGAGGGGGAACCATTGTGCTTTTCTAGCACGTGGGCAGTACACAGTCTTAGCACACGCGGGATACACGACGGGCTCACGGGGCACAGCAATACTCATAAGGAAAACGACGCCATTCACGGTGACACACACATGGCTGGACCCGCAGGGCACGTTTGCAGGGGTACAGGGGACATGGAGGAGGCGCAGGTACACGCTGCTGTCAGTATATGCTCCACCCAAATTACAAAACCGGACGATGCAGGAGATCACGAACATACTGCTAGCCACTGCTGACACGACACAGATTATGGGAGGGGACTTCAACGATGTGATGTGCACGACCAGTGATAGATCGGGGGACTCTCACGCAGTGACGGCAGTGACTGCTTTGGCCCGTAGAATGGACGCGATTGGTCTCACTGATGTGTGGCGGTGGCTCCATCCTGTACAGGCAGCCTACTCCTTTTACTCAGGGGCCCACAAGGTTTTTTCTAGATTGGACTATATATTCACTACGAGGCAGGAACTCTCGACGGGGGACTTGGCAGAATATAGGGCGAGGGGTGTCTCGGACCATTCCCCGCTGTTTGTACATATAGGACGTGGTAGGGGGAGTGGAAAGGCACAGTGGCGTATGTCGCCGTGGGATCTCCAGACTCCTGGAATTCTAGGGGGAATTAGAGCGGATATCAAAGTCTTTGTGGCGGAAAACGAGGGGTCGGTGCAATCGGGAGTTACGCTATGGGAAGCCATGAAAACCGTGTTGAGAGACCGCTTCAGCTCCAGGGTGGGGGAGGCCAGAAGGAAACGCACTGAGGAAATAGCGCAGGAGGAGGCCAACATCTTGTCTCAAGAAGCTGAATACCACAGGACGAAGGGGGAGGGACATCTAAGGATTCTGCTAGACACTCAACGGCTATACAGTGAACTGCTCACGGACGAAGCGCGCACGCAGGCGCTGGCCACCCTTCATCGCCTGTATGATGTAGGCGACAAATCCGGGAAACTCATGGCATGGCTGAGCAGGCGGGAGCAAGCGGCCAGATGGGTTGATTGGATTGGGCTCCCGGGTTCGGCACGAGCATCAACGGATGTCGCGATAGCAGAGGCCTTTGCGAACTATTTTGAAGAATTCTACAAGGCTAGGGACCTCGGAGATTGCGAGGTGGTAAAGTCGTTCCTGGGTAGTATGGAAGTGCCGCAGTTGACCCCCGAAAATAGCGAGGCTCTGGACGCCGACCTATCCCTGGAAGAAATTACGGAGGCAGTGGCAGTCCTGAAACCTGGAAAAACCCCGGGACCTAACGGCTTCCCGGCGGAGTTTTTCAAACGGACGGGGGACCTCCTGGCACGTCATTTGAAATCACTTTATGTGGGGGCGTTTGACTCCGGAGGTCTCCCGCCGGACCTGGCCCTGGCCACCATAATTCCGATCCATAAGGAGGGCAAGCCCAGGGAGGACTGTTCTTCATATCGCCCTATCTCCCTTCTGAACAGTGAGAATAAAATCCTCGCCACCATCTTGGCACGACGACTCCGACAGGTCATAGCGGACCTAGTGCACCCGGACCAGTCCGGGTTCCTGCCGGACAGGGCCACTAAACTTAACCTGAGGCGCACCCATAACTGGCTCCAGGAAGTCTGTGACAAAAGGGAGCCACACTGGTTTCTCTCATTGGACGCGGAGAAGGCATTCGATGCGGTCCACTGGCCCTTCCTGATGGGAACGCTTGAGCGTTTTGGGTTTGGACCCAAGTTCCGACAGTGGGTGAGTCTTCTTTACTCGAACCCGAGGGCGAGAGTGCGGATTAATGGGCGAATGTCGAGGGAATTCGCGATAGAGCGGGGGACACGTCAGGGGTGCCCGCTGTCCCCACTCCTCTTTACCCTTACGATTGAGATCCTGGCGATCCGTATCCGGCTCAATCAGGAGGTGACTGGTTTTCACTGGGGGGCCTCGACAACAGACCAGGAGAAGATCTCCCTGTACGCCGATGACGTGCTGCTATATGTGACGGACCCGGCTAGGACGATCCCGGCCCTCTTCAAGGAACTGGGCGAATTTGGGGCAGTGGCCGGACACACTATAAATTGGCATAAGTCGATTCTCTACGACCCGCAAGGTGAGCCGCGGGGGGAGTGCCTGCCTGAGTTGCTCATTCACACGACGGAAGGCTTCCGGTATTTGGGGGTGTTTATCACCAGGGATAGGCGGCGCTCATACGCAGACAACGTAAATAGGGTAGTGGTGGCAGCGAAGGCGGAGATGGATAGATGGAGACCGCTACCGCTCACCATGTTAGGCAGAGCCGCCCTGTATAAAATGATCCTGTTACCAAAGTTTTTATATGCCCTGCAAAATGAGTACTATCCCTTACCAGAAGCGACACTGCGGACAATCCATGCTGACCTTCGCTCTTTCTTGTGGCTGGGGAAGCAGTCCCGGGTGGCACTCACGACCCTGCAGCGCCACCAATACAATGGGGGTATCTCGCTGCCTAATCTGGAGGCCTATTACTGGGCAGAACACCTTGCCCCGATCAATGCTTGGTTACACGCCCCGGCTGACCATCCCACTTATGCTTTAGAGAGATCCAAATGGGGCAACAAGACGGTATTACACTTCTTGTATGGTGGGAAAGGGGGCCGCCAGCTCCTACCAGCGACGAAGATCACCCTGACGGCGTGGCGCAGAGCGACAATTAGAATGGGCTGGCATGAAAGGCTCACCCGACAGACACCCCTATGGTCGTGTAGATGGCTGACAGAGCTACATAAACTGAAGGGATTCCTCAGGTGGGATGACATTGGCATCTCCACGGTGGGAGATGTCATAGCGAAGGGGGAACTTAAAACTTTCCGGGCGCTACAGCAGGACTTTGGCCTCCAGAACACCCAATACTATAAATACTTGCAGTTGAGACATGCATGGGGGGCTCAGCATATATCGCTCACAGACATACCCCAGTTTGCACCACTTGGGGGCCGATTACTACAGGAGCAGATACAGAGGGGGGCAATCTCTATGACATACAAAACACTGACAAATAATATGTTGGGAGACTTGCGGACACTCAGGGAGAGGTGGGAGGCAGATGTGGGCACGATGGAGGACCTGGATTGGGAACTAGCACTCATGCACCCGAGGGAAGTGGCCATAAAATCGAGGCTTCGCCTCATACAGTTTAAGATCCTTCACAGGGCCTACTTCGATAGAGTGAGGCTTGCCCGGATGGGGAGGGCGACCGACACCTCTTGCATACGATGCCAGAGTCAGACAGGCGATTTCTTCCACATCATATGGGGCTTCATAGTGATACAGGAATATTGGGGTGAGGTATTCAGGGAACTGAGTATGATATTGGAGGTGGAGATTCCTAGGGATCCCAAACTGGCGCTTTTGGGCATGTCGACGGAAGTAGACATCACACGATACCTGCTCATTTTCCTGCTGCTGGCTTTGGTAGTAGCAAAAAGAGACATAGCACGAATGTGGGGGGCGCCTGGGAAACCCAACCTGGATGAATGGAGGAGGGGCTTAGATATGTATATGGCGGCGGAAAGAGTGACCTACAAAGCTAGAGGGTGCCCTCGGAAATTTCGAAAAATATGGACTAAGTGGAGGCGCTACCATGGATTGGAGTAGGACTGTCCGGGGAGAATGGGCGGGTGGCAGGGGAGACAGCCGGGGAGGCACGTTTGTCACTGAATCCAACATAGTTGTTTCTGGAGGGTTTGGGTCGTTGAATTACCTATATACTGTGTCAAGACTCAGAGGATGCGAGAGACTCGGGGGTCGAGGGGGGTAGCGGAAAAGGGGGGTATGCTGCAGAAAAGGGAGGGGAGTGGGAGGGCGGGAAGAGGGGCTTTTGATAGAGGCTTCTCAGTTGCTGACTTTATCAGGAGTTAAGGGGGGGGGGAGGGAGTTTGGGGTGAAAATGAAAAACAAGTTCGTCACGATGAAAGCTATGTACCTGACATTGAAAAGTTGCAGAATATCGGGAAGAGCGGAATGTTGACGCTCCCCCGAATTGTTTTTGTCTCCTGCACCCATGTTCCGCCTGATGCAACAATAAAAATAATAAAAAAAAAAAAAAAGAATACATTCAACATGATTATCTCCACATCTCAACCATTTCTAGATCAATGCCAATAGTTCATCTCTGTCATTTAAACCATTCACAGCAGTATGATATCTTTCTATTAACCGTGCTTCCGTACGGTTCAACTTGGTCTCCAATTCTCCCTTGTTGCTTGCTTTGATCACTACTAGTACAGCCCAGACCAAATCATCTTCACTGTGCCCATTCTCATTATATTGTTGCACCAATAGCGCTCCTGGTGTCCTGCATCTAATGCGTGATTTATGTTGGCAAATACGCAGTTTAACCGCCTGTGTGGTCTGACCGATATATGATTGCCCACATACACCACATTTTTGGTGTTACAATTAAAGAAAGACCGCATAGTATGGGTCTTTTTTTTAATTTCAACCAATTTGCAATCCTTAGTGCTTGAACATGCGGTGCAATTGTTAAAACATAATTAATAGAAGTGAACATCACCGGCGCCATCTTGCCTAACAAGAGCCATTGCCCGCACATAAACAGCATCCATTTTAGGTGCTGCGGCCATCTCGCGCTTTGCGAGCCACCCACGATTAACCCTGACCTCGCAACCATCCCCGGTGTCCTGACTCAGCATGAGCAAATGCTCTGAGGTCATAAAACCTTGTCCTCGTGACAAGGCCCTGGAGCCACTTCCCGCCCTAAACACGTTTGTCCTTTCATCCACCACACTCGGGCAGGCCCTTCTGATAACCCCCAACTGCACCTGGCCACTCGACCCTGTCCCAGGCTGTAAACCAGGCCTTGCGGACGTGCTTTATTGCCCCCACACAGCAGGACTTGTTGCACGAACAGAAATGCTTGATCTTATCACTTGCATAACTCTTAGATCTGACCGATCCCACACATTTACAGATCCTGTCGGAATTTCCAGCTGCGAGATATCAATCACTAATCAGGATCTGGGTGGGGGACGACAAACTGTTGGGACTCTGTGAGAAACTGCTGGGGCGGGAATTCCTAGGATGTTTGACCACCAATAAAGTTGCTGTAAAGTGTATAAAAAGTGGAGCAGCGGAGAAGTTGAGAGAACACCTCCTGAAGACGTCCCTTGCGTCAGACCTGACGTGTT
Organism: Lissotriton helveticus; assembly: GCF_964261635.1. Taxonomy (NCBI): domain Eukaryota; kingdom Metazoa; phylum Chordata; class Amphibia; order Caudata; family Salamandridae; genus Lissotriton; species Lissotriton helveticus. Next base: position 1,675,620,746 of record NC_136069.1, on the reverse strand, counting down.
CTCCTCTAGAGCAATAAAACGTGTTCCTGCTTTCCAGTTTCCAGTGCCTGCCTTTTTTTTTTGGTAACTATCGATATTGGGAATTAGAGACGTCTTGCGCCAAACAGCCTGGGTATTTGTTAGAGATTGGCTGTTTTTCCACAATTGGCGTCCGAACGCGGGGCTCATCAGCGACACGGGGTCCGGTGGAGAGCTCCTAACGACGGAGTGAACGACTGCAACGATCGGGAAAGTGCACCTGCCTGAAAGAGACCCTCGTCTGGCAGCTGATCATCCGAACTTCACCGGTTCCAAACGGACCTCTCTCGAGTGACCTACGGTCCTGACTAGGATCCCACAGGAGTGCCGCGGCTAATATGGAGAAAAGAGGACGATCGGGCGCTGGAAGTGGAAGACGAAGAACTGTCCATACGGTCCGGGTAAGGTCGTGAAAACGACTGATGTTGAATGATTGATTGTATTGAAATTGTTTGGATTGAATACTAGTATTGCGCTTTATTGGTTCGTTAGCTCGTTAGCTATTTTGGTACGTTGGTTCTTTTTGAGATATTCCCCGTTTGCAAACAACGAAAAATAGGAATATTCTATCTCTCTTTGCAGGCAGCGAAGGATAGGTAGTGCGGACCTTTGTCTGAGACCTTTATTTGTCTGATTATACGTCATGCCTATCTTCGCCCCACTGATTGGTAATTGGTTCAGCCCGGACCGTTTATTAGAGGTCAGTCATCCGGCTCCACCGGAGGGCACCCCTAATAAGGACATGTACATAAAATATGGATTAGTCGCTGTAGCTTATAGCAAACTATGGCACAAGCACACTAGGAAGGATCGAGAAAATCAGTGGCCACTGACGGGATCTTTTGATCCTGCTAAAATAGAAACTCTAGAAATAGCCTTATGCGGAAAGAAAACCACGCCGACTATGCCTGACAGCTTTGGCTTATGGCGAAAAGAAACAACACAGCAAAATAAAAGAGATGAAGCAAGAATAGAAAAGGAACTACGGAAATCAGCTCACCTAGTCGGCAAAAAGAAAAAGCTAGGAAGGAGCGAGAGGCAGAGATCTCAGGTCAATACCCGGTTAGAGCTCCCTCAACTCTTTACCCTGAGCTCCCATCGAAACAAAGGGTAGACGACGATCTACTCCTAGGACCACCGATTATCTACATGCCGCCTCCCTATGCCCCTACCCATCCTCTAGTGCAACAACGAGAATCTCAGAATACCACTGAAGGTAGCGCCGGGGCCTCGGTATCCACGGCCTCTGCGCCGACCGAGCCTCACACGCCTAATGCCTTGCCAGACGACACATCAGAAAGAATTGAAGTAAAAGGGCCAGTGAGAATCCCACAATTAAGTAAAGATGAGCGAGCAGGCATCGATAGGATAGTTAGGACCCTAGTAGACAGGAAAGAAACAGAGGAATACATAGCCGATATATGCAACTCATTTGTCGACAACCGCAAACGACACTTTGTCGTGTGCTTTTGCTATCACACACTCACAGTCTATGAGGATAAATATAGCAATAAAGGGCCCGACGGACTCATGACACTGTACAGAAAGTTAGATACAGGAGACGAGAGTGAATGCGATGTAGCGGAACTTTTCTCCTACACTTTAGAAGTCTTCCGCCACCTCATGAAGGAAGGGCAGATAGACAAAAACGCAACATCTGTAGTGACGGAACCCCCGATAGAGAGAGTAGATAACATGATGTCCATTAAGGAAGCTGCCCCCTATTGGGTCCCTCCTAGAGGACAAGGAACTCACGATGATATAAATCACCAAGACGCTAAAGGAAGGGTGGTCTATAATTGAGTATATCAGCCCTGGGATAGACAGGACATTCTGACGTTCCGAAAATCCCTGCCGGACTTACGAAAGAATCCTACCGCATTTTACACAGAGGTAGGTACAGCCCTAGGATCGACAATTATGATGTTAGCCAACATCGAATTGTTCTTTGGACTATGCCTGCCAGCCGATGTGTGGAAACAGATCAGGAAAGTAGACCACACAGACTTGTTCGGTCATACCTGGGGACAACTCGATGTGCAACAAACAGCGAAACCCTGGACAGAAACCCTTGAAAGCCATACTAGACCTCCCTGACAAAATAGTGCAGAAGGTAAAAACCCTAATTCCTGAGAAAAAGATAGATTGGTCTATCGTAACAGCTTGCCATCAGAAACCTCAAGAAAATATTTCAGAATTCTTCTCCCGGTTCGAGACAGTGTTCTCCGATTATAGTGGACAAGACATGTCCACTGCGACCGTACACCACTTGTTCGTACAGAACTATGTTAAAGGACTGTTGCCAGAAGTCTCACAGAAACTACAGACCAGTGAGAGCAGTTGGGCGGCCTCTAAACCAGCGGCCATCCTCCAGATGGCCCAATACTATGAACACCAGAAAAACGAAAACGAAAGAGCCAATGAAAAGAAAAAGAAAGATTTGAAAGAAAGAGTTATGATAGCGCAGCTACAGGGTGTAAATTTAGGTAGGGAACAATACAAGGGAGGATATCAGCAAAATACCCCTAGAGCACCACCACCTAGAAATAACGTGCCTTCCCCATACAATGGACGCCGAGACTTAGGGGAAGATAAGTTTGCATTTTGTAAGGGGTATGGACACTGAAATCCCAATGCCCGATCCTGGCAGAAATAAATAAAGAAAAAGGAACGAGAGAATTAGCAAATGGACCACGAGGTAGAGGACGAGGAAGAGGGTACGCAAACAACGTTAGAGAATAGAGGCCAGGTAGGACAAATGATTTTGACCGCCCCCGACAGAACGAGTATCAGCTATTGGACTACGACAACACGTACGATTTTGCATAGGACAGCCAAGGGCAAGGGAGGGATCCAGTCAAGCTCTATGTTGATCAGCAAGGCTCTTATGTTACCGCAAAGGTCCTGGGCACAGAGTCGCCATTTTTGGTAGACACAGGAGCAACACGTAGTGCACTATCCAAACGACTGATTCCAAGGGCACCCTTGTCTGGCTCACATGTCACCTCAATAGGATTTGACGGTACGCCCTCCACTAACCCTTTGTCCAGGCCCATCCCTTTTAATCTAGAAAATAACATCATCAACACCACATTCCTTCTCTCTTCCAACACCCCAGACGCCATTATGGGTCTCGACTTACTGAATCACTTCCGTGCAACTATTCGATGTTCCCCGGACAGAGTGCGAGTCATCCTCTATGACAACCACCAACATCAGAGAGATAGCCCACTCCAACGCATGTATCCCATTTCCGAAGCACACACATCCCTACTGGACGCTTTGCCATCACACTTGTGGGCTAGGGCTGACTCAGACGTAGGACAAATGATGATTGGCCCAGTGCATGTAGCAATTAACCCTGGGCGAAGGACTTCGCTACGCCCACGGAGTGGGCGTAGTGTTGCCTACTTCGCCCTTTGCAAAGTAGGCGTAGCAGGGAACACTATGCCCACCCCGTGGGCGTAGCGAAGGTGCCTGCCACCCGCCTCCCTCCCGCCCTCCCCTCCATAGCTAATTTTTGAAAATATTGAAATAAAAGTAAATAAAAAGGCACTTACCTTGTGCGCTGCGTCCCGGGGCTCCCTCTGCTCGTTCGCGCCGCCGTCGCCGCCGTCTTGGATACCAATGCACATTTCTCGCGAGAATGGCGCATGCGCGGGCGGCCGCGCATGCGCATTGGTATCCAAGATGGCGGCAACGGCGGCGCGAACGAGCAGAGGGAGCCCAGGGACGCAGCGCACAAGGTAAGTGCCTTTTTATTTACTTTTATTTCAATATTTTCAAAAATTAGGTATGGAGGGGAGGGGGGCAGGTGGCGCGTAGTGGGGCTACGCGAAGTGCGTAGGTGGGCGTAGTTTCTCGCCCACTTTGTGTAGCTTCACGTAGCCCCACTACGCATACTACGCCCAGGGTTAGTAACGATACGACAGGACGCGACTCTGCCAAAGATACCGCAGTACAAAATCTCACCAGAGGGAGAGAGAGCACTCACAGAAATCATTCACTCACTTGTAGAGGCAGGGGTGGTAGAAGAGGTAGTGAGCAACGTTTGTAACAGTCCTATTCTACCGATCATAAAGAAACAGGGAGAGGGAGACGGAAAAGCCTACCGCTTTATCATTGACCTAAGGGAGGTAAACAAGATTGTAGTGCCCCAATACCCAGTTGTTTCCGACATTACCACCATCCTGACCCTCATCCCATCCACTGCCACCGTTTTCTCTGTTATCGATCTCAAGAATGCGTTCTTTTCTATACCCATTCATGAGGACAGCCGCTATCGTTTTGGATTTCCATTAAGATCCCGCTCATTTAGATTTTGCAGAACACCACAGGGGTACACAGAAAGTCCAAGCATCTATAGCCAGGCACTCAAACGACAGCTGGATGCCGTACAATTGCCAGACGGAGTAGCACTGATACAATACGTAGACAACATTTTGCTAGCAGCAGACACCACTCCAATAGCAGTCGCTGCCACCATTCAGTTACTACATTTCCTTGCCAAAAATGGTCACAAGGTCTCCCGCAAGAAACTGCAATTCTGCCAACCACAAGTGACGTATTTAGGACACCTTTTGTCAAAGGAAGGGAGAACACTCACACCAGACAGGATCCAGACCATTCTAGACACTCCTGTCCCCAAAAACCAGAAACAAGTCCGCTCACTGATAGGCCTCACTTCATTCTGTCGACAATGGTTACCAAACTTCAGCCTCATTGTCAAACCCCTTCTCTCCCTCCTAGTAAAAGACACACCCTTTACACTCCCTTGGACACCCAAATGCCAGTCAGCATTCAAGGAACTACGAGATGCCCTTTGCTCAGCACCCGCTCTAGGAACACCGGACTATCCAAAGCATTTTCCCTCTACACACACGAAAGTGAGGGATATGCATTATCTGTCTTGACACAATCAATCGGCCACAAGCAACGCCCCTGTGCGTATTTCTCTGCCACCCTCGACCCAGTAGCTAGAGCGCTGTCCACGTGCTTGCGCGCTGTAGCAGCTGCAGCAGTCTCCATACGACAGAGCGAAGGAATAGTACTCTCCAACCCCATCACAGTGCTAGTACCACATGCAGTCGACACATTGCTAAACCAGACTAAGACGCAACATTTGACGAGTGCCCAACTGACTGGATATGAACTGACTCTGCACATTACGCTGAAACGATGCTCCACCCTCAATCCAGCCACATTGCTGCCTCTTCCTGAAAACGACCCTAATGCATTTTCGCTACACGACTGCGTAACCCTCACTGACGAACAGACTAAAAGTAGAGTTGATCTTAGAGACACCGCCTTCCCAGAACCAGACGGGGAACTATGGGTAGACGGCTCATGCCTCAAGCTCTACAATGGCAATACCTCAGCCGCATATGCCGTGACCACAGCCCGAACTGTCCTAGAAACCGCCCGCATTGCCCAACGATCTGCCCAAGCAGCTGAGCTCATCGCCCTTACACGAGCATGCATTCTAGTGGCTGGCACGACAGTCAACATATACACCGAAAGCCAGTACGCCTTTGGGGTGGTTCACCATTTCGGGCTCCTTTGGAGGGAAAGAGGGTTCCTGACATCACACGGCACACCCATCTTACACGGAGACCTAGTCTCCGCATTGACAGAAGCAATCCTCCTCCCCAAGCAGCTAGCAGTAATTAAGTGTCAGGCTCACAAGAAGGTGACCGATCTCATAGGGCAGGGAAATGCACCAGCAGACATTAATGCCCAAACCACAGCACAAGACAGAACCACGACACACATGTATGTGACCAGGTCACAAGCAGAACACTGGACTGATGCTAGAGCGCCTGTAAGGGACATACAAATGACAGGCACACAAAGCGAACTGACCGAATGGGCGCAAGTGGGACTGAAAGATGAGGAAGGCTGCTGGAGGACAAAAGACGGTGACAAATGGCTGTTACCAGACGCCTATCTGATCCCCATATTGACCATGGAACACTTACCCGCACACATAGGATCCTCCCTCATGACCGAACTAATCAAGAGGGTATGGCATAACGACAAGATTGCAGACTCAGAAAGACGTTTAGTACAGCAATGCATGGTGTGCTTGCAACACAACCCAGGGAAGGGGACAGCAGTACCACGGGGAGGGTTTGGGATCCCCGATCACCCCTTTGAAATCCTCCAAATGGATTATATACGATTAGAAATGTGCCATGGTCTCAAATACGTCTTAGTCATTTTGTGCGCTTTCAGCAAATGGGTGGAAGCATACCCGATTCGTGACAATACCGCCACAGCTACTGCTAAGGTGTTGCTAAAGGAATTCTTCCCTAGATACGGCCTTTGTCAAATTTTATGGAGTAACAATGGCCCCCATTTCGTAGCGGAAGTGATTCAAAACATTCTGAAGGGCTTAGGGTGAAGCAAAAGTTCCACGCCGTCTTTCATCCCCAATCAACGGGCCTGGTGGAACGACACAATGCCACACTAAAGTTAAAGTTGCCAAAGATAGTCACCACAACTGGGCTGAAATGGCCCGACGCACTCCCACTGGCATTGCTATCGATGCGTTCCACCCCAACCAAGCGCAGACTGACCCCATACGAAGTAGTTTTTGGCTGGTCGATGAACATTTGGCGGCACCGAAACCAACCACCATTAATGATGTCCCGGACATATTAATGTCTGATTATCTGTACAAATTAATGAATGAATTAACGCTCATCCACCAACAGGTGCTGCATGCCATTCCGGACGTGTCCAGGGGCCCAGGAAATGATATCAGACCTGGGGATTTTGTCCTGATCAAGAATTTCCAGAGGTCGAAGAGCCTGGAACCCAGGTGGACGGGCCCCTGGCAAGTCCTCATCACCACCCGAACTGCCCTTCGAGTGGAAGGAAAGAAAAATTGGCTGCACGCCCACCACTTTCGGAAGATTTCACCGACCCTGACAACCAGCAATGAAGTGGACGTCCAAGAAGAGCTCCTGACCAAAGATCGACCAGCCTTGAACTGCTACCCACAGACAGAGACTCTAGAACTGGCAGAGTATCCCGACCCTACCGTACCATCCAAGAAAGAGTACAACTTGAGGTCGACAAAAGGATGGCGTCTCGTCACGCAGACCACTAACTAAGTCAAAAGTCTCAGATCGGTAGCCAAACACTACAAAGGCTACCAGGAGATACGCTAGACGAAGTATGTGGTCCTGTGAGTCATCGAGCCCCTTGAAAATGATGGAAGATCCCGGACGACAGAAGAAACACCGCAACGACGCCAAGGCTGCCAAAATTCACACAGTAAAGACAATCGCACTCGTAGCAGTATCTCTCACCAGCCTCTTGCTAATGGTCGCAATCTGGATCATCGAAGAGAGTGCTCCTGCTTATTGAACATTGATGCCTACTGTGCAACCCACCACTGGAAAAGAACACTATCTGGTATCACTGTCACCACGCCTCCGAGAACGACGCAGAGAGTTCTGGAATAACTCTTTCGTCCAACTGTTGCACCAGCACAATCTTGTTGCAAATGCTACGAACTGTTGGGTTTGTGGGCTGCTACCACACGCCACTGAACATTCCATTCCTTTCATCCCTTCACCTTTCTCTGTTCATGGGTCTTGCCTTGCTTGGTTAATGCTCCTACAAGAAAGCTACAAAGACAATGTCACATCCGATGAGACAATAAAACAATTCTATAACGAGTTCTGGCTGAACAAAACTGGAAGAACGGCTGTTCCCTTTTGTCCTCTCACTTCAAATGCAACCTTTCCAATGAACATTCCTGCAAAAGAACGAGTGGAAATGCAAGTGTTCAATAATCCAGCCAGACCCACCTTCTCCTTTCTAAAGAAAAGAACAGCTGCAACCACAACTGTGGCCCTATCTGTGGTGAACGTCTCAGGACTTGTCTGCATCGAAGGCCATGGGGCGAAAATCGTGGGCCACAGTACTTGTCACATCACCAGGACTCTACACACCTTCGACCCCCCTTCATTTGTTGCATCACCCAACAGGTACTTCATTTGTGGTACTAAAGCCTACAACTGGCTCCCAAAAGGCTGGGGGGTTCTTGCTACATTGCCTTTGTTCTGCCTCCGACCTACACTGCACCTGCTGGACATCATCGAGAAAAACGGTCCGGAGACACAGACCAAGCAGATTCTGCTACATCCCAGTTTCTTGATGCAGTTAAAGGCCTTGTTCCACTTTGGGGTCCGATGGCAAACAGCCGGGCCATTCGACACCTGTCCCCGGCAGTAGAGATAGCTTGAACGTAACAGCTGGCATCCTTACCAACAACACTGCTGAGCTTTAAGCGGTCCGCCTGATGACTTTACAAAACCGTCTTGTTCTGGACGTGCTACTAGCAGACCGTGCCGCATCATCGGTGCCAGCTGTTGTACCTTTGTCCCTGACAGCTCGCCATCTGTCTATAAGGCGATTGAACATCTGCACAGACTGGCATCGGAGATCCATCAAGAACAAGAGACTTGGACACTTGGTAGCTGGTGTTGGGGCACATTAAAAGAATGGGGGTGGAAAATATTGATGATCCTCTTGGTTCCGATTTTTATGATATGTGGCTGCTGTTTGGGGATACATTGCATACCACCCTTGTGTACTCTATGTTTGAACTCTTTCTGCCCTAATACTGTAGATTCTCGCTTGGAACGAATTAATGTAATACATGACACAGAGATACAGAACATTATGGGGATCGAAATAGATTAAGCAAGATGTCTTGGGAATGTTCAAAGGGAGGACTGTTAAAACATAATTAATAGACGTGAACATCACCGGCGCCATCTTGCCTAACAAGAGCCATTGCCCGCAAGTAAACGGCATCCATTTTAGGTGCCGCGGCCATCTCGTGCTTTGCGAGTCACCCACGATTCACCCTGACCTCGCAACCATCCCCGGTGTCCTGATTCAGCATGACCAAATGCTCTGAGGTCATAAAACCTTGTCCTCATGGCCCCGGAGCCACTTCCCGCCCTAAACACGTTTGTCCTTTCATCCTCCACACTCGGGCAGGCCCTTCTGTTAACCCCTAACTGCACCTGGCCACTCGACCCTGTCCCAGGCTGTAAACCAGGCCTTGCGGACGTGCTTTATTGCCCCCACACAGCAGGACTTGTTGCACGAACAGAAATGCTTGATCTTATCACTTGCAAAACTCTTAGATCTGACCGATCACACACATTTACAGATCCTGTCGGAATGTCTAGCTGCGAGATATCAATCACTAATCAGGATCTGGGTGGGGGACGACAAACTGTTGGGACTCTGTGAGAATCTGCTGGGGGCAGGAATTCCTAGGATGTTGCTGTAAAGAGTATAAAAAGTGGAGCAGCGGAGAAGTTGAGAGAACACCTCCTGAAGACGTCCCTTGAGTCAGACCTGACGTGTTCTCCTCTAGAGCAATAAAACGTGTTCTTGCTTTCCAGTGTCTAGCGCATGCCTCTTTATTTTGGTAACTATCGATATTGGGAATTAGAGGCGTCTTGCGCCAAACAGCCTGGGTATTTGTTAGATTTTGGCTATTTTTGCACACAATTGGTGCGCCGAAAGTGTCCAACCACTGCCGGCAAACCTAACATACTTCTGGTGTCTTTTTTGACCAGTGGTTCCCTGTTTGCTCTAACAAGCTGTTGTTTCAGGTTCCTACCTTTCTTAAAGGAAAACAGAGGTCTGGGAATGTTGTGATGTGCAATCAATCTCCAATTTCTTGAGATTATCTGCTTAACTTTATTCGATTTGGGGTTCAAAGTCAAGACACATGTCATTTGTGTTACATCCTTCTTAACTTTAGGAGTGAGCAGGGTTTCGCGTGGGGTGTACCAAGCTCTTTTGAGGGCAGACTTGACTAATTTCCTCGGGTACCCTCTCATGCACAGTTTCTTTAGTAAGATTTCAGCATTATCAAAGTAATCGCCCTTATTATAGCAATTACAGCGAATCTGTAAAAATTGCCCATAGGGCAAATTTTCTTTGAGGCTCCTTGGTGTCCACTCGTGAATTCAAGAAGGGTATTCCTATCCGTAGGTTTGGTATATAGGCTAACCTCTAGTTTCCCATTATTATCAAAAATCCAAATGTCCAAGAAATTAATTCTGACACTACTGAACGTTTTAGTAAACTTCAGATCAGGAGTACACAGGTTTAACCATAAGTGAAACTGCTCGATTTCATCTTCATTACCATTCCATATTAAAAATACATCATCGATGAAGCGTACCCACCTCAGCAAATGATGCTGAAATGGGGCCGCCTCATCGAAGATATACCAAATTCGCTATCTCTGGGGCGAAGCAACATCCCATTGCTACACCTTTTATTTGTAAAAACAGCTCACTTTTAAAAGAAAAGAAGCTACTTTTTAAACAAATTCTGGCCAGTTCCAAAATAAAGGCGGTAGGAACCTAATGAGGCCTTGCCCTCTGTTCAAGAACCATTTTCATCACCAACAGCGCCTCATCCTGTGGAATATTAGTGTATAAACTCTCGATGTCGAGGGAGACCAACAACTGGTGGTCTCCATCGAACACCGAGTGTTCAATCTTAAGGATAAAATCCGTAGTGTCTCTCACATAGCATTGCGTGGCACTCAAAAACGGCTTCAAGAAGGTGTTTATATATTTCACAAGCGGCTCAGGGATAGAACTGCATGCAGCAATAATAGGACACCCAGGTGGTTTGGCAGCGTTTTTATGTACTTTTGGAAGCACATATGAAGAGAGCACTTTTTGCATGGTGAAATTCAAATAGTCATATTAATTTTTACATAAATATCCACATTCAAGGGCCTGTGTAGTCAAGTGCAAAATGTTTGCTTTCAGCATAGCTGCAGGACTCTCTTGAATTTTACGGTAGTGTAATGGATTACCCAATTGTTTCAAGACCTCGATGTCGTGTTCATCACTGTCCCACAGGACAATCCCCCCTCCCTAGTCGGCAGGTTTTATTACCGTTAAGGGATTACTCGCTATATTTTTTAAGGCAATATGTTCATGTTTGTTGAAATTGTATTTAAACGAAAGGTTTTTAGTATTCAATTTATCAATTTCCCGCAGGATTTGGTTTTCTAAAAGTATAATTTCATCTGGCATGCTGGCACTGTCGAGGGCAGAAGGAGGACTTCTTCTTCAGCCCACTCACATTCAGTTCAGGGGTCTCATCTTGCTCTAAGAAAAAAGCCTTCAACCTGATCTTACGTCAAAACTGCAATACTTCGGTCTTAGTGTCAACAGGATCTTGTACCACTAACAGTACAAAAGAGAGACCCTTTTGTAAAACTTTCATTTCCCATGATGTCAATAGGTGTTTAGACAAATTATATATGGGCATAAGTTTATTATTATCAACGGTGGACAAGGCTTCCAGGGGAGCAGTCATCAGACCAGTTACTGCCCTGTTGATGGCTATCACCTGTACACTCTCTGTCGAGTTCCAAAGAGGTTCTGATCTTGTGGGGGTTGGAAAGGTGGAGGTCTCCATCATCTTCTGAATCCTCTGCCCCTGCGACCCCCTTTGTTTAAAAAAGGTGGAGGGGCATTAGGATATTGATAAAAAGGTTGGTAGGGCTGATAATATGCTCCTGCTCCTTGTTCTAAATCGAAGGAAGAGTCATAGAACGTTAAGAACATAGTACGTGATCTACCCCTATATTGTGAATTCAAAGCACTCGGGTTGGTGTTTTTGAAAAAATCTGACTTTAGTAACGGATATACTTGCTCCGGATTGAAATTTTTAATATCCCTGCTTAATTTAGATGTTTTCAAATTCACTGTATGGGTTTTGAAATCTACCAAGGTTTTGTTTATACTCTCTAGTAGAGCTTTAGCGTCTGTGATAGTGGAATCTGCCTCTATCTCTTCTTCTAACCTTTTAATCTCTTTCAGTTCCTCTTCACTGATACGTAAGGCTGTATTTATGGATAGAACAATCCAGTCCCTGGAACACTTAGTCCCTACTCCACTGAAGTCAATCAAATAAGGTTTATCATTCAAGAAAATCACCGGGATATTTTTGACCTGGAGTCCCACCGGTATCGTATTTGTCTTTAAATATCCCAACAGGACCTCTGCATTTAACTGGGTCCTCGTGTTTTTCTTTTTAAGTTGAATAAGTCTCTCTCCTTTATCTGAGCTCAACGGCTTTTCTCCTACAATGTCCGCCCCTAACAACGAGGGAATATGTTTTACTCTATTTATCTCCTCTTCTGTGTAAATCATCATATAAGGTTCTGACATAATCTTGTTTCAAATAAATTCCTAACCCTCCACAGTTTCAACCTGGGCACTGTGGGCCTAGTAGAATGGACAAAAAATGATAAAGAAAAATGTATGTGACAATAACACAATACTACCCACACTCCCCTGTCAAGAGGCACGCATATCAAACACATCAATTTACAACTTTACACAAGCTAATTAAATTAGATTAAATGCTGAACACTACCCTCACACTTAACAAAGTGCAAAGAACCAGATACAAGTAAGAAAAAGGGCTTGTACCCAAATCACCCTCCTATACCTGGGCATAGAACATCACAGATGTATACAGAAAGGAAAAAGGTACAGAGGGACCAATCCAACGATTGTTTCCATACAAGGTACCATTAATTTCCTTGATGTATTATTTATATAAGAAGAGGTTCTATTTATTCATAGTTCTAAGTCATATACGTGTCAAATGATGGGATTGGCCATGAACAAATCAAATCAGAGTTTCCTCATGTGAAAACATAATATGTACAGGACATAAACATATAAATCACATTCATATATATGGTACAATACATATACACATTATATACAACATATACAACATATACAAAGAATACATAAAGAAAGCAACCCTAACACGAGCAAAACAATGAAAGTGTACACTCCTTACTCCGAATGGTACAGTTTAAGGAAATTCCCTATGCACCAGCGGAATTCTACCTCTAATCCAATTATTCAGAAGGCGCTTTCCTTTTATACACAAATCAAAGTAATGGGATTCCTCAAAAGTCTGTTGACGCGTATTTAATTCTCAGTTCCCCTGTTGCTTTATATATATATGCTGTGCGATCGGCTTCCAAACAGTTTCTATTTAAACTGGAAGTTCAGCTCTGTAGTGACCGAGGTATTTTCAATGATTGGGTCGATTATGACCGTTGCCCACCACCATCTCAGCATATTCTAGCCTAATATAGTGATATTTAGGCCTGTTTCTGACTTTACCTTGTTTTATGGCAGTGCTGACTATTGCCTTTGACATGCTTTCATGTTATCTTGCTTTGCAATTCATATCATTACATAGACATAGTGATGTGTAGACCTGAAGCTACAAAGAAGGGCTTGATTATGTCTCTTTCTGTTTCTGACTTCATCTTGCTTAATGGCAGGGCTTGCCTATTGGATTAGGCATGATCTTATGCCTTCTTGCATACAAATTTTGGCTCTTTGCAGGAGTAGTGGCCTATGCTTGAGCAACTCCATGTTCTAAACTGTCACCATCTTCTGAGCCTCTTTAGGTGAGAGGTTATGTATTAATTCCTACTTGTTATTCGCTCTACCTAAACTAGAGAGGACCGGTTCTTATCAGAGGAATGTGCTCACTCCATGCCGGAGTCATAGCAAACGCCTGGCCAGCTGCTGTTGTGGTCTCGGTGCGAGGTGGTACAGGAATCTGATGAGAAAGCATTATATATTAGAGAAAGGATCCGAGAGCTCTGAGAGAGAGTGTGAGTTAGTCTGGTGGTTTTGCGGTCTGGTGATACATCACGGTGCAGACGTGCAGCCGTGACTGTGGAGCAGAGAGTCCTGACTAGGCTGGAGAGACGGGCCCCCTCCAGCGAAGTGGAAGCAAGTTGTATAGAAACTTGGTGAGGTGTTCAACTAATTCTTATATTCCAACTGTCTACGCTTAACTATTCCTTTTTATTTTCAGGTTCTACATATATGTATATGTCAGTAATTGCTATTGTGAAGAATGTCTACTGTGATGTTTAGTTATTTCTTTCTTTGGTCATTCTATCATTGTGTAATAAAGAAACCCCGGAGCATATAATTTGTCTGTATTCGTTGTGAGGGAAGGTCGGGCCCCTTTTTTACCAAGTGCTCACGGAGGGATGGGTAAGTTACCCTCCAACGGGTAGTTGTTGACAGCTAGTAGGAGATAGCGATCATCTTGGGGCCCACTTTGCATGTCAGCGATATTTATCGCTAATGACATGCAAAGTGGGCGTGCCAAGACGTTAGCGACTGTAAACAGTCGCTTACATCGCTGTCTCCTATTACCTACTTTTACCTACTTTTGGAAATAATCGCGCTAAGAGCGATTATCTCCAAAAGCCAACGCCTGCCCAGAGCAGTTCTTAACCATGTTATCCAATGGTAGTTGGATAACATGGCTAAGAGCATTAGCTCGGTAATGCATGAATATCGCTGACTTTACAACGATATTCATGCATTTGGGCCGATTTTTATCGCTTAGGAGATAAACCTTGATAATTGCAAGGTTTCTAAGCGATAAAAATAGGCGAAGCACAGTGATAAAATGATTGCCTCTAACCAAGCTTAGCGATAATTATCGCGTATTCTTGGTAATATGCCCCTTAATCTCCTTAGATGACCTTTAAAAGGCTATTATTAGGCAGCAGCTTCCGACAATACTTTGTTAAGCCTGCCTAAAAGGTAGCACACAACCTGTGTAAACATGAAGGGAATCTGCTTTAAAGGACAAAACTCCTGGTTCCAGTCGCACTCCCGATGCTTAATTTGTAACCTTACAACTGCCGGGACACTTATTAGGCAGCAGCTTAAGACAACATACTTGTTCTTTTAGCCTGCCTAACAGGCAGCACACAACTTGTGTTAATGGGAAGTGAATGTGTTTTCAAGGACAAAACCTCTAACTGTACGAGCTTGGAAATCAGATTCCATTCTCTAATGTTGCTCAATAGGGTGTGATTTTGGACAAAGCATTTAATTTCCCTACACGCAGTAGAAATACAGGTGGCCCGGACTGCAGATAAAGTATTTCTGTTGATTATTAGGTGCTGCTGTTGAGCACCAGAAACCACCAGCTCATATTTAGCATTGCACTTTCCCTATGTTTAAGACACCACCCCTTAATATAAAGCGTGGTAACCTACATTCAATATTGGTTTCACTATGAAAACACAGAGCACAACCCATGTAAAAATGAAGGGAATGTGCTTTAAAGGACAAAACTTCCGGCTCCAGTCACACTCCCAATGCTTAATTTGTAACCTCGTAACTGCTAGGGCTTTTATTAGGCAGCAGCTTCAGACAACATACTTCGTGTTTTTAGCCTGCCTAAAAGGCAGCGCACAACCCTTGTAACTATGAAGGGAATGTGCTTTGAAGGAAAAAACTCCTGGTTCCAGTCGCACTCCTAATGCTTAATTTGTAACCTTACAACTGTCGGGGCTTTTATTAGGCAGCAGCTTAAGACAACATACTTCTTTTGTTAGCCTACTTAACAGGCAGCACACAACTTGTGTTAATGGGAAGTGAATGTGCTTTCAAGGACAAAACTTCTAACTGTACAAGCTCAGAAACCAGGTTCCATTCTCAAATGTTGCTCAATAGGGGGTGATTTTGGACAAAGCATTTCATTTTGCAGTAAAAATACAAGTGGCCTGGACTGCAGCTTAAGTATTTCTGTTAAATTTTAGGAGCTGCTGTTGATTATCAGAAACCACCAGTTCATTGTTTAAATCGTTTTTTATTTTACAGAGTTTTATATAGCGCAGAATTGACCCAAATCGAGTATCAGTGCGCTTTACTTAGCACCAGTTGCATTACATGAGGACACATTCATTTTTGTTAGGCACAGGAAGATTAAGTGAGTGAGTAAATCTTTATTTCGATATGTTAAGTACCATAAAAGATACATAAATAAAATATATTATGATTACATTACAATTTTACAATATACATCAGTGGATCATAAGGTCACATAACATAATTAATGGTTTGTACAAATAAATTTCATGTAGGTCCTGGACATCATTTCCGGGGGCAAGAAACATAAAATAGGATTTTAAATAGTTAAAAAGCTAAGAAAGGCATAGATAAAAACTTTGTTAATATAAAAACTGGGGGTCTGTCATTGAGGCTGTTAATATATCATATGGTATTCACTTCATAAATGTCCAACAGTATTACAATGAGGTTCGCACCTACTAAACAAATTCTATGACCTCAAAGTTTCAGTCCCATTTTCGTTCTTATGAAATTGACAGACAAGAAGAATCTGCTAACACCAAAGACTATGACTTGGCTGGTATCAGTTTTTAAAATTCTTTCAGCCTCTGTATGAGTTCTTAAACCTAAGTTACGACAAATAGGCAATATCCACCTTTTTCTTGGTGTTGCAACATTGGACAAAAAACCAATATGTGTGACTCATCTTCCTTAACTTAGTTTATACATAAGGTACACAAGTTACTAATACTGCTGGACCAGCTTTGTTCACACCCATGTGTCCTAAGGGTACCATATCGGAATTTCATATAGAGTGTCTTTGCTAGTGGTGGATGAATCTCGTCCAGAAAGGTTTCAAAAGATGCTATGTCTTTAAACAATAAAAAGTTATTTGTAAGAGATCCATATATTTTTATGTTCACTGCCTCGTAACTCACATATGACCAGAATGATAATTTTAATATTTTCTTTAAGGACGAATTCAATAATAGTGGCTCATTCCAAAAGTGTGCTATTCCTAATTTTGCAAACCAGGTTTTTACATGTTTAAGCCATTGAACTTTATTACAGCAATCCAGATCCATAACTTCTTTTAGACCATCCTTATAGTCTGACAGCTCTGGAGTCATCCACAATCTGACCCAGAGCATTAACGGTCTCAGGATTGCGTGATAATCTATACGTTTCATGTTCAGGTCTAAAAGAAGAGGGATCAACGGGGTACTAACTGGTAGTTTTAACAGCGCCCTAAAAAACGTGTTCTCTCCAGTTTCAAAGGAGTTTCTACACATAGGTCCCCATAGTTCTGCCCCGTATAGCACTGCTGATTGTACTTTGAATTTGAATATCTCTAGTGCCGGGGTGATTGCTTTATTCAGGCTATAACCATGTCTTTTCATTATGGGTAGAGAGTTTTGTTTAAACACTATTTTGCTTTTCTCTATCTGACTTCTCCATGTTAATTTCGAGTCCTAAGAGACCCCCAGATAAGTAAAATTCTGGACACATTCCGATTTTTGTCCATTTAACATCAGGTTTTTTCTAAAATTTTTGTGGGCGCTCAGGGCCATATATTTTGTTTTCTTTACATTAATCTCTAGGCCCTTTCTACTGCAGTATAACTGAAACCTGTTCAATAGGTTTTGTAATCCCCGGGGTGTTTGGGAGATAAGGATTGTATCATCCGCAAAAAGAAGGGACGAGACCCGTTCGCCCCCTAGTTTTGGGGAATCATTATCACAATCCTCCATATCCAAGGGGATGTCGTTGACAAACAGGGAAAAAAGTGTCGGAGACAACACGCATCCCTGCCGGATACCCCTCTTTATAGGTATGGACTGTGATAATTCCCCATTCGGTCCCCACCTAACTTTGGCATAGTTGTTCGTGTGTAATTTTATTACCAGCTTTAATAAATCGGCTGGTAACCCCTGGCCTTTAAGGGTCTCCCATAGCAATTTTCGGGGAATTAAGTCAAACGCCGCCCGAAGGTCAACGAAGGCTACATACAGGTGACCTTTATGTGTATAGCAATCGGACCCACTGGATAAAAACCGGGCCAAAGCCAAAACGTTTCAGGACCTCAAGAAGATACGGGGCCAAGTGCTTGTGTGAGTGCAGGGGCAAATGTGGTAACAGTATTGTTATTAGTTATCCACGGACCATCAACCCCAATATTGTTACCCTGTCGCAAAATAGAATTTGGGGATTTTAAACCGTCTGCAACATTTATCAGTTTTTGACTATCCATACATCTGCTCTCCAGTTCACTCAATAAGCAAGTACCATCTTCAATCAACCCCCTGCCTTCTTCAATAGTAACACATAATTTAGTAGACAGTTTATCTAATAGTTCTACTTTTCTGTCAAAAACTGTTAATCTAGAGTTTAGGCATTCGTTAATTACGGATTGTATTACATCTAGGGCATTTTTAAATATTCCCACCATGGTACAATCTTCTTTTGCCTCTTTTACCTCTGTCTCACTTTGTTTACCAAAATTACTAAAGTTCATATCATAGGCAAAATCAGTTTGAGTTCCCAAGGACCTGCATCTTATCTCAACCAGGTCATGGATATGCGCAGTGCCATCCCCGTTCTTACAACCCATAGTTTTACACGGCTTCCCCTTCTTCCGAGCTTGTTTTTTCTCCTTGGGCTGAATTTTTGGTTTTGCTCCCATATCCATAGCAGACTTCTGCGTCCGCAATCTGGTGAAGATCCCTGCAATCCCGGCGTCTTTATGTTGGGTCCAGGGATAATATTGTTCATGGTTTGTTGCGGTGACGGAGACGGTTGCGGTGACAATGGGCTATTACCCTCATTCTGTTGTGAATGTGAAGCAGAAAATAGTACTTTGCTGATAGGTATACTGGTCATTTGTCCATATGTTGGAAGGCTAGAAGGGCCAAGTGAAAGTCGACGCTTAGCAAACTCAATCTCACGACACACTAATTGTTCTGCTCTGGATATAAAGTCGTCCAAAGAGCCAGTTACCCCCAGGCTCCCACTCATCTCAGCCATTATTTGAGGTTTGTATTTGGGTCCAGGTTACAAACGTGGATAGAAACACAGTAATCTGCCTGGCATAACCACTACTGTTAACCCTTACAGTCAGAGGCCAATAATAGCTGAAGGTGCTACTGTTACCTTAGATGAGTTGACGACCAAGGGGGGTTGCCCGGCCAGGCCTCCTCTGGCCTCGGACGGCCACAGACGGTCCCGCCCTTGTCCCGGGCTTCTCCCGGCGCCGCCCGCGCGCGTCCCGCGATGCGGGAGGCGTTCCTTCCTCTTAAAGCGCCTCCGGGCGCGTCGTGGGCGTCAGTAGTGCGCCAGTCCCCTGGGCAGCTGGGAGTTGTAGTGTCCCGCTGCTGACGGGACCGGCGTGTGCTGAAACTCGAGCCGTTCCCCTCACGGCGTGGGTTGCTGGGGCAGAATGCCGACAATGTCAGAAAAAGGAGCCGTTGCCCTCACGGCGTACTGGAGCTGCGACCTGTGACCCGTATCCCAGGGAGCGTTCGGCGCTCCTTCCTCTTAAAGCGCCTCTGGGCGCGTCGTGGGCGTCAGTAGTGCGCCAGTCCCCTGGGCAGCTGGGAGTTGTAATGTCCCGCTGATGGCGGGACCGGCGTGTGCTGAAACTCGAGCCATTCCCCTCACGGCGTGGGTTGCTGGGGTAGAATGCCGACAATGTCAGAAAAAGGAGTTGTTGCCCTCACGGCGTACTGGAGCTGCGACCTGTGACCTGTATCCCAGGGAGCGTTCGGTGCTCCTTCCTCTTAAAGCGCCTCTGGGCGCGTCGTGGGCGTCAGTAGTGCGCCAGTCCCCTGGGCAGCTGGGAGTTGTAGTGTCCCGCTGCTGGCGGGACCGGCGTGTGCTGAAACTCGAGCCGTTCCCCTCACGGCGTGGGTTGCTGGGGCAGAATGCCGACAATTTCAGAAAATGAAGCTGTTGCCCTCACGGCGTACTGGAGCTGCGACCTGTGACCTGTATCCCCTGAAGATTAAGTGATTTTGCCCAGAATCACAGGATGTTCAGCATCATTACCGAGACTCGAACCCGGTTCCCCAGATTCGAGGTCGACCGCCCTAGCCGTTAGGCCAACTCCTCTCCCCCTCATATTTGGCACAGAACTTTCCCTATGTTTAAAATACCACTACATATATAAAGCACAGTTTTAGTGTCATATTTTGCGCAATAGTGTGTGATTTTGGACAAAGCACTTAATCTCCCTAGATTTTTTCAAGTGGAACATAACTATGTTGTGTAGAAGGCTGAATTAGGTGGTCTGTGTTTTTTAGGCACATCGAGTGAACAGCACACATAGCATCTTTCATGGGCTACACAACTTACTTTTTAAATTAAGTTCCTTATTTAACTTTATGGTAGGATCATGGTTTTTATTTCACTAAGTTAAATGCATTGTTGTGGCTTAACGTTATACATTTTTTGTAAGCTTGTGACAAACACCAAAACATATGTAAATATATTTAAAGCAAAAAAAGCTGGAGCTGTAATTAGGCCGCAGCTTTAGCTACATACTTTTTTCCCCCTGAGTTTATCATCCTGTTTTCTGTAGCTTACTGATCTGCATCCCACAGATGCTGTAGACCAAAATATTATGATCTTTACAACAAAACTGCTTTTCACTTCATTAGCTCCTCCTGATTTCCTTTCGCAAATGTAGTACACATGCTAAGTTTTCACACAACAGCAGACTTTTAGGCTCCTTTTTTTCCCAGAACAAATGCCAATGCACTAGGATTTATTCACACCGCTACACAAGACAGCATAAAAACAAGCATTGGCATAGCCAACAGGTCTCGTCTTTGGGACCTTATAAGTATGTAGTTATGCAGCAGGTCCCAAAGGCGAGACCTATTGGCTATGCCAATGCTTGTTTTAATGAAAACCAATACTGTGTAAAGGGTCTGAGCGAAGTTTATAGACCAGCTTAGGCTACAATCCCCAATAATACTATTAACTACAGAAAAACCTAGGGGTCTAGAGAGTGAGGGAAAAAAGGGGACCTCAATTATAGGGCAATGACAGCATTCGAGTCTCTCAATTACCAGGGCAAACTGCTATTAGTTTAAGCATTTAAATGATACACACAGGACCAAATAGTGATTGTAGGTGAAACCAGTAATCAAATGTAGGATTCCCATCAAAGTCTTGTTGTGATCAATATTATCATCTGGTTATCATTCGGGGATGGTGTGTCTCTAGATCATTGAGACCTTTCTACCAACCTCCGGTCGGAGTTGGGTTCCGACCCACAATCACTCCCGGACCATGTAGATGATTATGTATGATGGGAACCAGTGCAGTGCAAAACCAAAAATAGTGTATTGGAGTGGTGCATTAAAATAGGATAGAGGACAAAAAGAAAAAACTTTAATAGAGATTGGCCTCTTCCTAATTAAAAACCAGGAACAGTGCATGAAAAGACAGTTTCAAACAAATAACTGTAAAGGGGCCAACATGTTTCAGCCATAAGGGCAATACCCTAGGGTTTCTTCAGGGCCTCTGTTCTTTAATTTTTAATGCTACTGCATGTGTTTATTCTGAAACAATGGTGAATAAAAATAAATATACAACAAAGGATATAAATGACTGCAATATACTTTTTCTCCGTGTCAATCCGAAATGTCGCCAACATTTGGATGCGAAATAAATTATAAATTAAATTATCACTCACCCGGGTAGACCGGAGACCAGACCTCACCTCTCCTGGACCAGGCTCAGAAATTTGGAGGCCCCGCTCTAAAGGTATGAGGAAAAAAGTGGCTCAACATAAACTTTGGAACTTTCATTGTTGCCCCTTATAGTTTAGCTGTTTTTAACCACCATGGAATTCTCTCACATCCTTGAGTAACCCATTAATTCTCTCACTAATGCCAAAGAGGCTCACCCTGTGAGGAAAGACACTAAAGTCACTATATTGCAAAAAGGTTTTAAGTTTCATAAAAAGATGGAAGATAATCACCAATCTGAGTTGTAAGGGTAGATCACCCTTTAAAACATTTAAACTGAGTTCTATGAGTAGAGTCTAGGTCCACTAGTAGGGATTATGCATCTCGTTGCCATAACAAAGAAGAGAAACAGCAGGCGGAAAGCAGGAAAGAGACCTTGCCTACCTGTCCGTCGGATCCTGAGTCAGGGGGAGGCAACGACTGGGCAGCTAGCTATGCTTTAAATAGTGATTTGTTTAGACATGGTCCAATGGTGTCACTAAGCTGGAATAGCCAATAGCTGATGTCAATAGATGCATAGCACCAATCCTCATCTGCCAAAGTGATATTCAAATATGCCCTCCTACATAGGAACCAATAGCCTCCCTTAGGACTAGTGCACCATCCAAGTTGTTTTTGCGAGCGTAATCTCGCGATATTTCGTGAACTACAAAATGACATCACTCTTCTGAGCGCTGTAGTCCTAAATGTAGAAAAAACGAAAAAACAAAGGTGATGGATAGTGGTAAACCCGAATAGGCAGTATTGGATTTAAGCAATGCTATCCCTCGGTGGCTCGTAGGGCGGCTCATTAATGTTTTAAAGTACCTTGATGGACATCGCCTTATGAATAACAGCGTCCTCTCGCGAGACCACAAAAACTACTGAATGACGTCAGCCGCCGTCATATTGTAGTTCTAATGCCCAATAGATAGCTCTCCCTAATTGATACCGAACATAATGGTTGACGATGTTCAAACACTCGGTATTAGAGTTTATTAGTCAAATCACTAACCTGATTAGGTACTGAGCAATACCAGAACGCAGTAACACAAAGGTTTTAGCGGTGACTCGTAGATGTTAATAGTACTTGAAAGAGTATTACAGTACTATTGCGAGCATTATCTCGCAAGACTGATAAAACGTAAAAAAACGTAAAAACGTTAGCCATCGTCATGTAGTAGTTCAAGGCCATAGAAAAGGAAGAACTGGTGTAAAAGTAAGGATCTACGGTAAAAAGAAGAAGCGTCATGTTTTCAAGGAATAGCCTCTTGTAGTTCCACTTCACATGGAGTGATAGTGCAAAAGAAACCAAATGACCTAAGTCCTGACTTAAACAGTTGAATACGGAAAACTCAAACCTGGTATGTATTCTACGGTATACTGCCCCTACTGTGAGATATACTTTATTGTTTATTGGGGGTACCCGAAAATACCGTATGGATTTAACTGAGGCTAGTCCAGGGAATTTCATCATTTAGGACACGGCTGTCACTGGATAACTTGTATATCCATTTTTGCTCTTTAGTGAACAGAAACTTAGATACTTCCCCTACATAGGAGGGTATGAAAGGTTTCTCAAAGGCAGTCCACTTAAAGTCTGACTCACTATGGTTATGTTTGATGTAGTGTTTCGTGAGTTTTTAAATGCTCTTTTTACACCTGAAAGCGCTCTTATGTTTGAGCATGCGTGTCTGGACCTTCCGTGTAGTCATGCCAATGTACCTTTCATTACAGGGGCAAGTCAACTGGTAAATGACGTGTGTACTATTGCAATTCGAGAATTGTATCAGTTCCCACGTTAAGTAAGTGCCTTTATCAATATTCGAAGTGTTGGAGGTCTGTGGGCAGACCGAGCAATTTCCACAAGGGTAATGCCCGACTACTGCTGGTAAATCCCAGAGAGTACCAATATTTCTGTGGGGAGTTTCTTTTGGTCGGGTATGTATCAGATGGTCCCTCAGGCTTTTGGAACGCTTAAAGGAGAACAAGGGAACTTCTATTTTGTCGTTGCTGCAATTCAAGACGCGCCAGTGTCGTTTAACAATGCGTTGAATGCAGTTTGATTTGATGTTGAAAGTACTCACAAAAGTGAGACGATTCAGAGGTGGTTTTTCAATAGGGGGCTCCAGCAGGGCCTCCCGATGTCTGTTAGTGGCTCGTTTAAGTGAGCGTTTCACCAGAGTCTTAGGATAGAGTCTGGCTACAAGTTGGTTGACAAGGTTCGTAGCGTGCTTGGAAAAGGTCTCTGGTGTGGAGCAATTTCGCCGAACACGGAGAAACTGCCCGTAAGGCAGGTTATCCCAAAGGGCATTGGGATGCTGGCTTTCATATAGAAGGAGTGAGTTTCTCGCCATAGGTTTCCGAAACAACTCACTTTGTAGACCAGTGGGGGTTGCATAGATGGAAAGGTCAAGAAAGGCAATTCTCTCTTTGCTCAGCTCTACAATGAATCGCAAGTAATTACTCTGCTGATTAAGCCACTGATGAAAGAGTAAGATAGACTCTTTGTCACCCTTCCATATTACAAGAATGTCATCTATGTAACGCTTCCACCAGATTATTGAAGGAAGAAATGGGTTTCTAGTAGTTAGTACGCATTCTTGTTCGAAGGTGTGAACATAGAGGTTTGCCAGGCTTGGCGCAAAAATGCTGCCCATGCTAGTCCCTGACGTCTGGAGATAGATGGTTTCCTCATATTTAAAAAAGTTCTCTTTCATGGCTAGAATGGCCAACGCCATAATAAACGGTACAGGAGTAATTGAGTCAAAGTCAGTGTCCCCCAGGATGGATCTAATGGTGTCTAAAGTCTCATCCTGTGGGATAGAAGTATATAGTGACTCGACGTCAAAGGAGACCAGATGGCCTGTCTCAGGGTCAAATTCTATTTCAGGAATCATTCTTAATACATCTTTCGTATTTTTGAGATATGTGGGCATTGTCTGTACTATTGGTCTTAGAAAATGGTCTACAAAGGCGGACCCCTAGGTTTTTCTGTAGTTAATGCTTGTTTTAACCCTGCAAGTTAGTAGTTAAAGATGGGGCCGATATCTGAACTGTGACTACCGCGGGGTGAGGGGGCATTCACATCTGCTCAGCTGTATTCTGGGCGAGGGGAGGCATTGACAGGTTAAAGGTGAAGCTTCAGGGTGAGGAGAGACATGTGGAAAGGGAAAGCAAGCTCCTCCTCATGGTCGTTCTGGCAGCCTTCGGATGCCGAGTCTGGAGTACGGCTCTGCTTCGTAACACTGCTGCACTGGGGTTACTGGGCAGCTTTATTGGTTTATTATTTATTTTTCCGTGTGACTTTATGTAGTGCTCACATTAGCCAATGGGCATTAAAACTCTCGTCAAGACCAAACTTAGAAAGAAGCAAATCAAGGAAAAAGTATAAAATTTCAAAAAAGTACTGACAACACGTTAAAACTGTGGTCAAGTGCAAACCTAAAAGCAAAATAAGGACGGGGTTGGCACGGAGCTCGTGGCTTTGTGCGCTGTGCTACGCTGCCAGGCACACGTGGCCTGACCCTCAGATCAGCTTGGCAATGTGCCAGCAGCCATCGAAATGATCCTCCTTTTAACAATGGGTCAAGGAGCTGGAAAGCGGTACACCCAAAGTGTAATGCCTGAGCAGTGAGCGGCAGCGCCCCGTGTTTCCGTGCCCACCTGTGCGAGACTGTCCAATCTCTGACCGGGGTCCTTCAACACGCTCCTGGGTGGATTTCGGCAACGAGAAGGGAACATTTGTAAAATGCTATTTTCAAGATAATTAAGGCAAATAAAATTAGTAGATAATCCCATGCTGGTGCATGATGCAAATCTGTACAAGAACATTGTGTCAGGCTCAAAGGAGTCAACAATTACAGAAAAAAAGCCCCACATGTGTTTTTGTGAATAGCAGACCCTTTGTAAAGGTTACCTTGTTACCTTTCAGGTGTTTGTAGATACATGCAGGTATGAAGTGTCTAGTAATTAGGCAAACATATTACCCAGACTATATTTAGGTACGTTATATTGCCAAAGTAGTGAAATAATGCAGCTACAGAATGTGTGGCATTACGCCACATAACGGCAAGTAGGCTTTTTATCCACTTTTGAGGTTTATTCTCCAGTTCAATCACACCACTCACTGCAGTTCTGGTTATCAGTATAAAAAAGTGGAATAGAATGGTTGTATCTAGTGCTCACAAAGAAATGTGATAATGGTTATTTCGGTATTTAATTCGACGAGACTCGAGCGGCAATTACTGATGGTTACTTTTTTCATAATGATTCTACGTGACTCTATAAGCATTTTAGTGTTTACAGAGTACTTCGCTGTCTGCCTGGATTTGGACTGCGCTACACTAAATTTTAAAATTAAAATAAATACATAAATAGTTATCATCACTTCCACAGGTGATCAGAGTGCAACTGCGCTACACTAAATTTTACAATTAAAAAAACCCATAAATAAATATCATTGCTTCCACAGGTGATCAGAGTGCAACTGCGCTACACTAAATTTTATAATTAAAAAAACCCATAAATAAATATCATTGCTTCCACAGGTGATCAGAGTGCAACTGCGCTACACTAAATTTTATAATTAAAAAAAAAACATAAATAAATATCATTGCTTCCACAGGTGATCAGAGTGCAACTGCGCTACACTAAATTTTATAATTAAAAAAACCCATAAATAAATATCATTGCTTCCACAGGTGATCAGAGTGCAACTGCGCTACACTAAATTTTATAATTAAAAAAAAAAACATAAATAAATATCATTGCTTCCACAGGTGATCAGAGTGCAACTGCGCTACACTAAATTGTATAATTAAAAAAAACCATAAATAAATATCATTGCTTCCACAGGTGATCAGAGTGCAACTGCGCTACACTAAATTTTATAATTAAAAAAACCATAAATAAATATCATTGCTTCCACAGGTGATCAGAGTGCAAAAAATTCCAGGGTGGGGTGGGGGGGGGCGAGGTGCAGAGAGCGCCGCTGTGAACACCCTCCACTCTACAAAGCATTCATTACTTTAGGGCTTGCAAGCTTTCCTCCGTCTGCAGCCATATGCCGTCTCCAAATTGCTCCGAGTCCTTGCTGTAGAGAGCCACCCGGGCTCTCCCACACATTGTATCTCTTTCCCCCACGCACGCACACGCAACCCCGGGGCGGGCTCGCCCCGTGGTATAAATAAACATGCGGAAGACCGCTCGAGGTCTTTCCGGCTGACTGGCTACCTGAGTCCACGCCTGTTATTAATGTATATGTGCCCACGTGGTAGGCCCTACCTCCGAACTCCACACTGGCGACGAGGCCGGTTTATTTGTGCCCCACGTGTGCCAGGCACCCCGGCGTGCTCCGCCGCCTGCCTCCTGCTGCGGTGACTCCCGCCGCAGTGTGCTGCGTCCCCCTCCGCCCGAGACCTGCCCACGCGTCTCCCGCGAGGGAGCGCCTTCAGCTGGCGGGACTCGGGGCCTGTGGGGTCGACGTGCGGCCTTGAAGATCCAGCGGGTGAGTGACCGTCTGCCCCGCCTGCGCGGCCCCTGCCCGGCCCTCTCCAGCCTGCCTGCGCGGAGGAGGTGCGCCGGCCGGCCGCAGGCCCTCGGAAGAGACCCGACGGGGCACCACGTGACCGCGGCCTGCGAGCAGGCCCGCCCCCATCCCGGCGAAGGCGCGCAAACAACACCCGCTCTGGGGCTCACGCTCATCTCCGCCCCAGGCCCCTCCCGCTCAGCGCCTGCTCTCGCTGCACACCGGGCCCTCCGCTGAGATTCAGGGTCCGCTGCATGCACACATCTGCAGCACAATAAGCATTGGCAAATGCAAGAACTTTAACCTGGGGGGAGGATATCCAGCATTGGCAATTGCATGGACTTTTGACCTGTCGCCTGCTGCTACCTGGACATTCCGAGTGCCCTGTGCCCCGCTGCCGCCTCCTTCTTTGTCAGGCCTCACGGCGCCCTGCCACGTGGTGCGGCCTGCGCCTCAGCCCCGCGCCACGCGCCGCCACATTCCCGGAAAGCACCAGAACAGCCCGAGTGACGCCTAGCGATGAGCCTAAACGCGTCAGGGGCGGCCCAAGACGGGGGCGATCCAGCCGCCACCGCCCCCCCAGCAGGCGATCCAGCCGCCACCAGTCATGCCCGCGGCTCAACCTCCAGTTCAAGCTCAAGCAGGAGCACTAGCCCCGATGGGACCCACCACACCTGCGCCTCACGCGCATCAGCACGCCGGCGCAGCGCCCATACCGCCGTTCAGCGAATCTGCGGACCCAGCGACGGCAGCCATCCGCTGGAAAGCGTGGGTCGGGCGCCTCAATCTGTATTTTAAGGGGACCAGAGAAACGGATGGGACAGTGAAGAGGTCGCTCCTCATTCTATATGGAGGTCAAGAGATTTATGATCTGTTCGAATCGCTCCCCAACACAGGGCCCGAGGATAACTACGAAGCAGCTGTCGCGGCCCTCAACGCACATTTTGATCCCCAGTTGAACAATGATTTTGAAAAACTCAAGTTCAAGCGCGCCTGGCAAATGGACTCCGAGACGGTCGACATGTATTACACCCGACTCCGACGGCTAGCAAGCACGTGCCCGTTCACCAATCCCCGTGACGAAATCAGGGATCAGATCATAGTTGGCTGTAAGTCGAAGTTACTGAGAAAGCTGATCCTCAGGCAACCAGGTATCACTCTAGACGAGATCCTCATCCTGGCAAGATCACATGAACTGTCCGATGCCCGTGCAGAGGAGATGGAGGCAGCGCTGCGCACCCCGGTGATCGCCCCGTCGGCGGCGAGAGCCCCGACCATCAAAGAAGAACGAGTGGATGCGATGCACAGACGATTCCCGCCCGCGAGGCCGCGAGGTGGCCCGCCGAGAGGCAGTCAGTGCGGGTACTGCGGTGAAGACCACCCTGCCACCGCCACGTGTGGCGCCAAA
Organism: Lissotriton helveticus; assembly: GCF_964261635.1. Taxonomy (NCBI): domain Eukaryota; kingdom Metazoa; phylum Chordata; class Amphibia; order Caudata; family Salamandridae; genus Lissotriton; species Lissotriton helveticus. The sequence continues at coordinate 1,675,592,348 of NC_136069.1, read as the reverse complement.
GGCAAGACATGCCTCAAGTGCGGACGTTTGAATCATTTCGCCGCCGTCTGCCGGGGAGGGAAATTCCGATCAGCAGGCCCGCGAGCCAGGACGGTAACACAGCGCGTCCGACAGCTGTCTCTCGACCAGGAGAGGCCCCCTCCCGACACAGAGGCACAAGACCGCCGGCCCAGATACGAAGACGATGAAGACGACGAAGTGTATGTCATCTCCTATGTGAGCCGTGCATCCACAAAAAGAAGACCGCCTCCCATGTGTTCCGTCTCGATTGAGGGGACGAATGTCAACGCGCTGATCGATACAGGGGCGTCCGTGAATGTCATGGACTCGGACCAGTACGAGCGAATGTCCCCGAAGCCGACGTTGGCACCGTCCGCGGCACAGATCTACACCTATGGAGGGACGGAACCTATGCCTCTTCGTGGAGTGATCCAAACCACTGTTGTCAACGGGGAGTACTCCACGGTGACCAAGTTTCATATCACCGAAGGCAAGAAGGGCACCCTCCTGAGCAGCCACACAGCAGAGGACCTCGGACTGGTGTTCTTCGCCAACCAAGTGCACCAGGCTCACGCAGACTTCATGCTAAAAGACTTCCCTGAACTATTCAAGGGACTTGGCAAGCTCAAGGGAAAGAAGTTTAGGCTGCACATCGATACAACTGTAAAACCTATTGCTCTCAGGCACCGGCGAGTGCCTTTCAACCTTAGGCCTCAAGTGGAGGAGGAGCTTCGCAAACTTGAAGAATTGGGGGTAATCGAGAAAGTGTCGGGCCCGACGCCCTGGGTCTCACCGCTGGTGGTCGCCCCTAAGCCGAAGCAGCCGGGAGCCATTCGTCTGTGCGTGGACATGAGACTCCCCAACACCGCCGTTAAGCGCGAACGGCACATCACCCCTACGATGGATGACATCATAGCCGACCTCAACGGGGCGAAGTGGTTCTCCAAGCTGGACCTCAACTCAGGTTACCACCAGCTTGAGTTGGAGCCAGCTAGCAGATACATCACCACTTTTTCGACACATGTGGGGCTGCGTCGCTACACCCGGCTCAGCTTTGGTGTCTCATCGGCAGCCGAAGTCTTCCAAAACGCCATTCGCGAGGTGCTATCCGGCCTACGGGGGGTGATCAACCTGAGTGATGACATCCTGGTGTACTCCACGACCCTCGAAGAACATCATGCAAACTTGAGGGCGACCCTGCAAAGACTCGCCGATAGCGGCCTGACCTTACACCGAGCCAAATGCGCATTCTATCAAGAGTCTGTGGATTTCTTTGGATACACATTTACGAGGGAAGGCCTGAAAGTTGATCCCAAGAAGGCGGAGGCCATCAAAGCAGCCAGCACCCCACGGAGTCAAACTGAAGTCCACAGCTTCCTGGGCATGGCCACGTACTGCGGCCGGTTCATCCCGAACCTAGCTGCCATCGCGGAACCCCTCCGAGCCCTCACTCGTGCTGATCAGAACTGGGACTGGACTGCAGCCGCTAACAAGGCGTTCCACACCGTCAAGGCCAGTCTGTTGGACAACACCACCATGGCCTACTTCCAGCCCCGCAGGCGGACCGAATTGATCGTCGACGCCAGTCCAGTAGGGTTAGGAGCCGTTCTGCTGCAAGAGTACGGGCCTGAAGAGTGGAAACCGGTTGCATATGCCAGCAAGGCCCTGTCTGACACTGAGACCAGGTATGCCCAAATTGAAAGAGAAGCCCTGGCCATCAAATGGGCGTGCCAGCATTTTCATCTCTACCTCTGCGGACAGGAATTCACAGTGGTCACAGACCACAAGCCCCTCCTGCCCCTCTTAGCGGGGACGTCACGACTAGCTCCCCCGCGCATCGAACGATGGGCTGTCCAGCTGCAGGGCTACAGATTCAAGGTGGTGTTCAGGCCAGGAGCGCACAATCCTGCCGACTACTTGTCGCGACATCCTGATGTCATCCCGCCACAGTCCCTCGCCGAAGACGGGGAAGAAGTGGAAGAGATCGTCCACATGGTCACGCAGGCAGCGTGCCCTGAGAACATGTCGCTCAAGGAGATTGGCGACGCCACGGCGGCGGATGAGACGCTGGTGAGGGTCCGACAGGCCCTTGAGGGGAATCGCTGGGCCCATTTTCTCGACGGCGCCTCCTGCCTCCGACCGGAAGTGAGTCACGCCAGGCAACAGCTGTGGCAAATACGCAGTGAACTGAGCGTCGGAGACGAGGGAGTGGTGCTGCGCGGACATCTCATCGTCATGCCCGAAGGTCTCCAGCAACGGGCCCTGAGCCTAGCCCACATAGGACACCAAGGTATGGCTAAGACAAAGGCCCGTTTGAGGAGCAAGGTGTGGTTTCCCGCGATGGACAGCCAGGTGGAAGCAATGATACGGTCCTGCCATGCATGCACGATCACAGGTGGTGAGCCTGCCCCAGCACCCGTGCTCACGGAAGAGGCACCCCAAGCACCGTGGGCTCAACTCAGCATTGACTTTGGCAGTTTCCCGGACGGACGGCACATGCTGGTGCTGGTCGATTCCTTCTCGAAATTCCCAATCGCGGAGGTCATAGCGTCCACTGCATTCCCGCAGGTTAAGAAAGTCTTGAACCGTGTGTTTGCCACGATGGGGCTCCCCGAAGAAATCAAGTCCGATAACGGACCCCCTTTTCAAGGAAGGGAGTTCCAAGCATACCTAGAGGCCCTCCGGATCAGGCACAGGAAGATCACCCCGCTGTGGCCCCAAGCCAATATGGAAGTGGAAAGGTTGATGCGAACATTAAATAGAGCCCTCAGGATAGCTGTAGACAACGGCGAAGACCCAGAAGCTGCCCTGGACCAATTTCTAGGAGCCTACCGTCAGACGCCCCACTCAACAACGAAATGTGCCCCATCACATGTACTGTTCAAGCGAGCTCCTAGGGATGGCATCCCCACTGCGAGCACGTGGGTGCCGGAAGAGAGAGACGCCGAGGCCACACAGGCCCGGAGACAAGCTACGAACATCAAGGCAAGTGTGCACCGTCACGCCAAAGATCCCGCCATCCGAGAAGGGGACGCGGTCGTTGTCAAAGATCGCCATCCCGGATGGAAGTTTCGGACTCCCTTTGAACCCGAAGTATGGATAGTGGAACGAATACAAGGAACCATGGTTACAGCAAAGAGAGACGGCCAAACGGTAACGAGAAATGTATCGCATTTCAAGAAGGTGACCGACACAGCCGCTGGACAACCGAGAGCCAGGAGAGTAGAACCCGGAGACTTGGAGGATATGGACTTTGACAGTCTTCCTAGTCCGGCACCTACTCCACCACGAGAGGACACTCCGCCACGGCCGATGCCACCAGGCCCCGACACTGGGCGGAGTCAGCCAAGGGCTGAAGAGGCGAGTGAAGGTCTCGGGATGACCCCGGCCGGGGTTGTCGACCAGCCGTGGACCCGGAGTCGCCGCTACAGTCTAAGGCCCAATCCGAAGCCGAGCCAGCGTCTGATGGACTTTGCTTGCGCATCCCCCTGAACATGAGTCCGAGAACATGCCGGCTGGCAAGGACTAAAATAAAGGAGGGATGTAGAGAGCCACCCGGGCTCTCCCACACATTGTATCTCTTTCCCCCACGCACGCACACGCAACCCCGGGGCGGGCTCGCCCCGTGGTATAAATAAACATGCGGAAGACCGCTCGAGGTCTTTCCGGCTGACTGGCTACCTGAGTCCACGCCTGTTATTAATGTATATGTGCCCACGTGGTAGGCCCTACCTCCGAACTCCACACTTGCCTGCCAGACCGTCCGCTCCGCGCTCTGGATGGAAGCCAGGGAGCGCATGGAGTCCAGACAGCTGGCAGGGGCTCGCGGCTATGGCCGCACTTGGCCGCAGTGGCAGGATTTCAATGTGGACGTCCCGCACATGCCCTGGTAGGGCCCTGGCTCAGGGCTCTGCACCCGCATGAGAACAGCTGGCTACAAGTCGGTCACTGCGCGCCTTCCCACGCCACGCGGGTGTAAGCGATCCCAAAGAATGCTGGCAAAGGCAGTGTGCAAGGTCATCAATATATGCTCTTAGACTAAGTTTCAGCACACGTGGAGAGCGGCTTGACATACTGAGACAGTGCTTCGCAAGTATGTGATCAAAGCATATCGGCCAATCCCATGACAGGAGCATGTTTCACGCGGATCCCGAGCGACAGCCTCTGCTGACACTTCACAGCCGCTTAACACGATCCTTCCTAAGAAAGACAGCATTGTAAGTAACCAACACCCCCCGACTGCACAAGCAGCGAGTGCTCAGTTGAAGTACTAATATTACCTTATATTTCACTTTAACACACCCTATCATCTTTGCATCTAACTTTTTATCTCAATAATAGCTGGATTACTTATTTCGATTAATATTTGTTGCAAATGGTACGTGGGAAAATATTAAGGGACTAGAATACATATTGAGTTGACCTTGGTATTTTCCTTTATAAGCGCCTACTGGAGGTTGCGGGGGTTCACAAAGCCCTTGTGCAGATCTGTGCTGGTCACAATGTGTATATCCCGCACAATGCAAATTATGTTCTGTTTCAACATATGGTACCGGCACACTCCAAGCGAGTGGGGTGTGCAGCACAGCACCATGTAGCAGCCGCCCACTTAAAAACACGCAGAGGGCTGGAGCATGTCCGTCCAAAGGCCCTTGCACGAGGACAGAGGGCACAGAAGCCATTGGGAGCATCAGTCCTCTTTCTACTTCCTACCTAGTTTCTACCCTAAAGCCCGACCAACTCTTGTTCTCATTGCTTTAAAAGGAGCCACAACAGGCTGCACACCAGGCATCATGCATTGCTTCAACTTTGCTGCTCGCCGAGTTACAATGGAGTCCGCATTACCACAGTGTGGGATGTAGTTTCAATTGAAGTAAGCAGACTGTGGCTGTTGGAGAATGTGTAAGTGGAGACATGCAGTGGCAGCATAGCCCTTTGAGAACAAGAAAAGCGCTTGCGCGGCAGCAGGGGGGGGGAGGGATTCACTTGCGGGAGCGATAATTGCGACCAGATGGGCCGCGCGCTCCCTCGAGTGGATCTCCTGATGTGCACGCATTGCCATTGAAGGCAATGGCAACGTGTGCATGTGCTTGGCTGAAAAGCCTAAGCGCTAGGAAAAAGTAGTTTTCCTTTGCAGCGCATCTGCTGCAAAGGCTCGACCTAACAACGTTGTGAGGCTCCTTGTATGTAACTTTAAACTTATACTCCATCTTTACGGTACATTTATAGCTTTTATTTAAATTAGGCAGATACATTGCTTTGGCTCAACTCAACATATTTTAATGTCCTTCAGTAAAATACAAAATAAATAGTGACATGGTTCCAACTGCACTCCCAATAGTTAAATTGTAACTGAAGAACTGCCGGGCTGCTATTATGCAAAAACAACAGTTGATGGACAGAATGGAGAACAATGTCATACATTCACCCCAGTACAGAGATCTGGGCCTAAATCCATCGTTTTTTTTGCTCACCACACCACCCCAGTTCAGACATGGCCATATGCAAATCAGCTTTGACCCTGTGCCTCATGGGAACAGTCCAGCCCGAACTGCCAAGCCATGTCTTCCCTGGACCAGATTCAAGCATCCTAGGACCGGTTTCTGGCTATCAGCCGTCTTCAGCCAGGATAGCTTGACTCCAGTGGTGTGGAGAGCACGGGACTCACGTCTGAGCATAGCCGTCCCACTCGGGGTGCCAAATGCAAAAACAACAGTTGATGGACAGAATGCAGAACAATGTCATACATTCACCCCAATACAGAGATCTGGGCCTAAATCCATCGTTTTTTGCTCACCACACCACCCCAGTTCAGACATGGCCATATGCAAATCAACCTTAACCCTGTGCCTCATGGGAACAGTCCAGCCTAAACTGCCAAGCCATGTCTTCCCTGGACCGGAATCAAGCATCCTTAGACCGGTTTCTCGCTACCAGCCGTCTTCAGCCAGGATAGCTTGACTCCATTGGCGTGGAGAACACGGGACTCACGTCTGAGCATACCCGTCCCACTCGGGGTGACGTATGCAAAAACAACAGTTGATGGACAAAATGCAGAACAATGTCATACATTCAACCCAGTGCAGAGATCTGGGCCTAAATCCATCGTTTTTTTGCTCACCACACCACCCCGGTTCAGACATGGCCATATGCAAATCAGGCTTGACCCTGTGCCTCATGGGAACAGTCCAGCCGGAACTGCCAAGCCATGTCTTCCCTGGACCGGAATCAAGCATCCTAGGACCGGTTTCTGGCTATCAGCCGTCTTCAGCCAGGATAGCTAAAGTCCAGTGGCGTGGAGAGCACAGGACTCACGTCTGAGCATACCCGTCCCACTCGGGGTGACAAATGCAAAAACAACAGTTGATGGACAGAATGCAGAACAATGTCATACACTCACCCAGTACAGAGATCTGGGCCTAAATCCATCGTTTTTGTGCTCACCACACCACCCCAGTTCAGACATGGCCATATGCAAATCAGCCTTGACCCTGTGCCTCATGGGAACAGTCCAGCCCGAACTGCCAAGCCATGTCTTCCCTGGACCGGAATCAAGCATCCTAGGACCGGTTTCTGGCTATCAGCCATCTTCAGCCAGGATAGCTTGACTCCAGTGGCGTGGAGAGCACGGGACTCACGTCTGAGCATACCCGTCCCACTTGGGGTGACAAATGCAAAAACAACAGTTGATGGACAGAATGCAGAACAATGTCATACATTCACCCCAGTACAGAGAGCTGGGCCTAAATCCAATCAATCAATCAAGCATTTGTATAGAGCGCTACTCACCCGGAAGGGTCTCAATGCGCTGGGGGAGAGGGGTCCGTTACTGCTCGAACAGCCAGGTCTTGAGTTTCTTCCTGAAGGAGAGATGGTTCTGGGTCAGCCGAAGGTGGATGGGGAGGGAGTTCCAGGTCTTGGCTGCCAGGTAGGAGAAGGATCTTCCTCCGGCGGTGGCTCTGCGGATGCGTGGTACGGTGGCTAGGGCGTGGCCGGTCGATCATAGCTGGCGGGTGAGCGTGTAGTAGGTCAGGCGGTCCCCAGGTTGCATGCGTGGTCCATTGGCTTGGGAGTGGTGCCAGGCGGAGGGCGATGGTCCCAGGATGAGGACTTCCGTCTTGTCTGAGTTCCGTTTCAGGTGACTGTTCTTCATCCACTCGGTGACATCTTGCATCCCTTCGTGTAGGCTGGTCCTGGCGGCGGCGGGGTCGTTGGTGAGGGATAGGATCAGCTGGGTATCGTCGGCGTAGGAGATGATGTTGAGGTTATGTTGGCGTGCGATGGCCGCGAGGGGGCTCATGTAGACGTTGAAGAAGGTTGGGCTGAGTGATGATCCTTGTGGTACGACGCAGATGACTTCGGTGGCCTCGGATCTGAACGGGGGAGGCGGACTCTCTGGGTTCTTCCGGCGAGGAACGAGATGATCCACTCCAGTGCCTTTTCTTGTATTCCGATGTTGCTGAGGCGCTGTACTAGGGTGCGGTGGCAGACAGAGTCGAACGCTGCGAAGAGGTCCAGGAAGATGAGGGCTGCAGTTTCCCCGTTGTCGAGCAGGGATCTGATGTCATGGGTGGCTGCGATCAGGGTGGTCTCGGTGCTGTGGTTGGCTCGGAAACCGGACTGCGAGGGGTCGAGGGATCCATTCGTCTCGAGGAAGGCGGCGAGCTGTCTGTTGACGATCTTCTCAATGACTTTGGCAGGAAAATGGAGGAGCCAGATGGGGCGGAAGTTCTTGAGGTCGGTGGGGTCCGCTGTGGGTTTCTTCAGGAGGGCACTGAGCTCGGCGTGGTTCCAGCTCTCCGGGAAGGTGGCGGTGTGGAAGCAGGTGTTGATGATGTCCCGGAGTTGGGGTGCGATGATGGAGTCCGCCTTGTTGAAGACGTGGTGGGGGCAGGGGTCGGTTGGTGATCTGCCTGCTTGAGGGCGGGGCCACCAGCACAGACAGGAAGCGTACGGGAGCGTACCCCGTGCTCCTGTCACGAGGAGGAAGCCAGCGTGTGACCCAGCGGGTTCCCGTGCTAAGGGAGAGCCCCGCCTACTGCTGAGCCTGCACCGCTGCCGCCACGAGTATGGGGAGAGAAGTGGAGTGGGGGTCAAGGCACATTGCCGGTGCCTGCCCCCGCCGCCTACCAAGCCGTGCAGCCGCCACCACTGCGGGACGAGAGGAGCCCAAGAGACCCGGTGAGTGGGGGGGGGGCTGTGTGTGTGCGCGTGAGCCCGTGAGTCGGGTGGGGGAGGTGCGTGCGTGGCTGTGTGTGCGCGCGTGAGCGGGGTGGGGGTGTGTGTGTGCGCACGTGAGCCCGTGAGTGGGGGGTGCGTGCATGTGTGTTTGTGTGTGTTATCCGCTTCCTGGCAATGTAGGACAGGAGATGTGCACGGCGTGTGGGTGAATGTGCGCACTCACAAGAGGAAATCGCAGGCGCGTGCCCATCCCCTGTCTCACATTCCCAGGAAGTGGATGACAAAAGATGCTTCGCTGGACACAGTGCTTCGCACTGCTACACCAGCTCGACAGAAAAAGGGCACAGGACTGCACGTTTATGCACGCAAATGGGTTTTTAAACCTGAGCCTTTTATCTGTAGTATAGCGCCTTTTATTCACAAATTTTCAGTTTCTTATATACACACAGTTAACTTTCTCTTTTACTTCTGTTTTTATTACATTTTGTGCGATCTCCTTTCAAAGTGCTTATATTTAACATAGAAGACCAGCTCCAAATGTATTCTACCTGCATGTTTTATGTTTTTATAAGGCAAATACATTGCTGTAAATACACTGAACATAAACTTTAATAGTAGTCTAGCAAAAGAATTTAGCACATAAAATAACAGTAAATGGTATAGCACCCAGGGTAATGTGCTGCATCGTTAAATACTTACAAGTTCCCAAATGTGAGACCTATTGGCTATGCCAATGCTTGCTGGATGTAGTAACTTTAGAAGTACCATTTCAGAATAGCTAGGGGGTTTCTGTTTTGTCGGTGGTTTCATTTCCCTCTCTAAAACCCACACTAACTATTCCTAAACCCCTCCTTACTCCTCCCTAAATCGCTCCCATTTACCAGTGAGTATGCCACGTTTTCCATCCACTCCCCCTGGTCCCGCCCCCATTTCCGACCGCATCAGAATTGGCTGTTCAGATTCCTTTCCAACCGACCCATTTTGATGTGGTCGGTCGGAATGGAATCTGTACCGGATTTCCGAATAGCCTCAAAAGGGCTTGGCGAGCAGGTCCGCCATTTGGAAAGCCATCAGTAATCCCTCGGCCGGCACTTTTTGGCTGAGGGATTACAATGGCATATTCTCAAACCCTTTCTGTGCCAGCCTTTAAAACACAGAAAGGTTTTGGGATTCTGTCTTTGGTGCACCGCCCTCCCCACCCCCGGGCCACCATGGGTGCAAGGCTGCCGGATGGCGGACTAGGGGGCACCTATGGTGCACCCCTGTTGATCCCTGCACCCCGCTCACCCCTGTGGATCCCTGCACCCCGCTCTTTACATTGAGAACATGCAGTCTGTTCGGAATGCATGCTCCCATTGTAAAGTATATGATTGCATCCTACTTCCTGGACCGGACCCGACGACAGGAGGTTGTTTGGTTTCAGTTCCAAACCAATGTCGGATGGACTCTGGTCCGTCCGACATCGTAATCGGACCCTAAGTAGCAAATTACATGCTTGAGGATCTTCCCATAGTATACACAGAGATGTGGAGGTGGAGATTTACACAAGTAGGTTTGCGAATAGCATTTTGTAGTTCTTTAGTAGTATTACCGTAGTCTTAATAAAAATACTATGTAATGCAGTTCTTATTTATTTTATTTTTATGCAAATCTATTTATTGTTTCTGAATTTCACATAAATTGGGGACTTGGTATTTCTTCAAAAAGATCCTTTTTTTATTTAAATCTCCTTATTTGAATTTATACATAATGTGAATATCAACACAGCAGTAACGAAGCAGTAGACGTCATAAGGCAGTACATAGCAGGTAGATTATAGTGTATACTCCGATTGCGCAGAACCATTGGGTTACAAACAATGTAAAGACAGTATATCAGGTCATATAGGAGGAGATGTTGCAGGGAACCAGCTGTATCTATCATAACAAAACGTAGGCTAAGAATGGTTAGTCAGCACCACAGCAGCAGTGCGAGTCAGGCTGAATGGGTCGTGTAGAGGCCTGCGGCTGAGGAATAGGAGCCCAAGAATAGTACGTTTCCTCGTCAAGGGTTCTCCTAGGAGCAGCATGTGCCAACTGTACTTGCCCTGTCCAGAGCTATCGGTGTATACTGAAATCCGTAATGCCTGCGGCTAATGGTCAGGTAGACCCTCAAGTCTGCTGGTCTACAAGAACAAAGAAAAGAGTGAGAGAGAATAGAATAGAATAGGGTAGAGGAGAGAATCCCACCGTTCAAGAGCTGGCTAGAGGAGGGACAGGAGATGGGAGTGAAGAAGTGAGGAGGGCAAGAGCCTAGTGGTATAGCTTCTTGAACCAGAGGGAAATCCGGAGAGGGAGGGTAGGTGCTGTGAATCTGAGGCTATATCTTAATGGGTGACTAAAGGGAGTTTGGCCCCATTCCCTCTTCATCCTCTTTCATCCTCATAGGATTCCCCCCGTGGAAGTAGAGGGTCGGCGAAAAGCTGAAGGGCTCGGAAGTGAGAATGGTCCCCACCACCTCCACAATGTGGCCCAGGATCTCTTCCCAGAAAATAGTTATGAGTGGGCATGTCCACCATATGTGTAGGAAAGAGCCCTGTGCCACTTGACATCGCCAACAAAGAGGGGCGAATTCAGGAAACATCTTCTGGAGTCTGAGGGTAGTGTAATACCAGCAAATGATAATTTTGCTGCGTGATGCTTTAAAAAATTTGTGGAATATCCCATCATAGCTGCTCCCACTGGTCAGAGAGAATATCGCCCTCAAGGTCAAGCTGCCACTGTGTGTGTGGGTGTGTGGCAGCACTGTGTGTGAGTGTTGGAGTACCTTGTATGTTCTGGAAATTAGCCCCCAGGTCCCTTCAAGGGAACGTACTAGAGATTAAAACGGTGTAAGCTGGCGTGTGGAGCCTTCCACGTATGAGGGGGCACGGAGCCAGTGACGGACTTGAAAGTATTCTAGACGGACAGTGTTGGGGAGATTAAAATCCTTCCTACATTGGTCAAATGGTTTAAAATTTCCTCTCTCTATGATGCGGCACTCACCGGCTGCCCGCGCCGGGAAGGAGGTGGGGCGCAGGGCCGGTGGAAAAGCCTGATTAAGTGCTAACGGTGTATGTGGCGAGGGGAATGAGTTGAGGCCTCGGATCCCTGCTATCCTATCCCAGAGTTCTAAAACTGTGTTTGTGGGGGTGGCAATGTAGGCACTACGCTGCCTAGCACTTCGGTGCAGCCAGGCCAGGCCACACAGGGGATGGCAGGCCGCGGCCCTATCCATATGGAACCAGTGCTTTTTGTTTTTGTGAACCGTCGATTCCGATAGGTAGCTTAAGTGAGATGCCCAGTAGTACACGAGCAGGACGGGGCAAGCCAGTCCTCCCCGATCCCTCGGCAGCATAAGGATCTTTGTGGAGAACCGTGGTCTACCCCCCCTCCAAATAAAGGCAGTTACCTCCCTTTGAAGGCCCAAGATATCCCTGTGAGGGATTGGAGAAGGGAGCGCCTGAAAAAGATATAGGACCTTCAGCAGGATGGCCATTTTTACAGCATTTAGGCAGCCTAACCAAGAGATGGGGAGAGATTTCTAATGACGGAGTTCAGCTCGTATAGATGCTCTACAGGCCGGCCAGTTTGCCTGCGTCTGTGTGTCAAGAGTAGCTGTAATATTAATGGAGAGATAGAGGATAGAGAGTGGGGCCCATTGGAAGGGATAGACATCACCTAAGTCTTCTAATTGTTGGGGGGGAAGGGTGAGATTGGGTGCCTGCGATTTGGGTAGGTTAATCTTAAGGCCCAACACAAACTCGAATTGGGAGAGGCAATCACCAGAGGCTCCACAGCAAGAGCAAAAAGTAGAGGTGAGAGCGGGCACCCCTGGCACGTGCCCCTGCGGATGAAGGAGGGGGTAAGGAGACCATTTACATGAATCAGTGCGGGGGGCGCTGCGTAGGGAGCCATGACTCACCCATTCGGTCCAAGACCTACACGTTGGAGGACCGCCCGGAGGAAATACCAGTCAACCTGGTCGAAAGCCTTCTCGACGTCCAGCGAGAGAAGGAAAGCTGGAGTATTGTGGTGCTGGGCCTTTTGCACTAAATGGGCTACACGTCGGATTAAAATGCAGTTTTTGAATAGGTCCCGTAACTCCGGCTCTACTCCCTTTTTCAGAGGGTGGAGACTTGTAAGTCTACATTTTTGAGGATTTTGTATACAGCCAAAGACATGCCATTTTAAAATGCAGTTGTCGGAAACACATAAACAAAGCAATGCCTGAATATAGGTGAATTCTTAGCTACATCCGTGTAAACATGTAAAATTAAACTTACATGTTCAACTTATCTACAGAACAATTCATCAAACAAAAACCTCATATTTCGTTTAAATTGACATCTGCACAGATTGAAAATGTTTGGTTTGGCAAATTTTAATCTTTGTTCGTTCAACATTAAAAAATGGTTAGCTATATGTATGATATGGAAATTCACTAAAATCAAAGAATTTCGGGAGGGGGTGTATTCCAAAGGGTTGATTTTATTTGATGGCAACTTTTAACTCCTTAGCTGCTGCGAATTTTCCATTGCCAATTGATCTAATTATTTTTTATCTTTTGGGTGCTTTGCACAAAAGCCTTCATAACTTCTTTCTACAAAAGGTATTCAGGGCAAATTTGCGCCTCTTTTGCCCTACAAGTTGTGGATTTGAAAGGTAAACCGGGTTAGTGGAGTCCCCTGGAGATAACTGAGAAAATAGTCAAAATATAGCAAACGTTTTTTTTATGGGAACAATGTTTTATACTAATAAGCATATTTTTTTTTTTTACAAAAGATGGCGTTAGCAAAAGATTTGCTGTGATAAGATCATCATCTCATCAGCTTTCAGAAGCACGCAGGGTTGTAAAAAAACGTTTTTACCACAGTTTTGGGATTTTTCTGAGTGGTAGATGATTTTTGCGATTATGTGAGGTTTCTACATATTTGCAGTTAGTGGTAGAAACATGTGAAACCAATGGGTGGATCCAACCTCCATACACCAGTTTCTTCCCTGAAAAAGTGGTCATTCGGATGCATGCCTCTTTCCATCTAAAGGTGGTCACCCCTTTTCCTGTCGGCCAGAGCATTACTCTTCCTGTGTTATAAGGTCCACCGCATCCTCCCAAGGATGATGAGAGGGTTCATTTTTTGTACCCTAAAAGGCCTCTGTTATTCTATATTGATTGCAGCAGAGGTCAACCGGTAGACGATCACCTCTTTATTGGGTTTAAGGGAGTGAAGAAGGACAAGGCTATGCAAAAACAAACTATTTACATATGGATGGTCCTCTGCATAAAACACTGCAGTGCACAGGTGAAGAAGCATCTGCCTCAGGGCTTGTGGGCTCGATCCACCAGGGTCAAAACTGCCGCAGCTGTGTTAGCACGTGGGGTAGCTGTCCAATGCAGCTGCCAAACTGCCTTGTGGAGGTTTATCCATACGTTCACAAAGCACTACTGCTTGGACAGTATGGGCACATCATGATGAGCATTTTGCCGTTTGGTCCTCTGTAACTTTTTGGTCTAAGCCAGTTCACAGAACTTACCTCCAGGGAAGCATTGCTTTGGAATCTATTCTAAAGTAAGGAATCTGCGGGTAGAAAACTCTATCAGAACACGTTACTTGCCTTCGGTAATGCCTTTTCTGGTAGAGACTCTTTCTAAAGGCAGATTCCTCACTGACACTCCCATCCTTTGGGCTTTTTATCCTAAAGATCCCTTTAGACACTGCACACTGGTCCAAAAATGTAACATTAGCTTTTATGTGGCTCCTCGTTTTTGGAGTGGAACTAGTCATGAAAGAAACAGATATCAGTGCCCCAGAGTGGGGATTATACAGGCAAGCAACGTCACTTCTGACTCGGATGATGCCTATGCGGAGCGGAATCAGAGTGCACTGAGGCCTGCTAACCAGACCTCAGGGCCAGTGCCTTAACCTTAAAATTGTGTATGTTCAACTGACTTATACCCAATTGGCATAAGCTAACTTACCTGTAAGTCTCTAGTATCTGGTAGCCAGAGCCTGTAAGCTATAGGATCACCCCAGGGGTTGCAGCACTGGTTGTGCCACACTTGGTATGACAAAGGGCACACTGATCTTGGCAAGCAGACAGACATCGTTGCTCCAGGGCAGGTGACCCTGTTTTACTAGGGTGTGCCACATGCAAACACACACAATAGCAGCACACACACACTCACCATGTGGGCTCTGCACAACACTTCACCTTTCAGGTTATGTCCTGCATGTAAGCACACATGCATCCAGTATATGCGTTTCCTGCGCACATACTGCAGAGCACTACAACTCTGAGGTAATGTACTCTGAACAGGCATGTGCAAATTCAGTAAATGCCCTTCCACACATAGACTGCACAGTACTGCTCTAACCCTATGCAAACACATCCCATGCACACACACAACCAGAGCAGTCACCAATCCTGCGCTGCACTTCCACATCTGCACTTCCACATCTGCACTTCCACATCTAACTCATGTAGACCAAGGATGAGTTAAGCACACATCAGTGGAACTTTTAAAATGGTGATTTAGCATGCAGGCCTAACTCTAGTTTAATAGGGTAAAATGGACCTGTTCAACACGAGTGATCACTACATGAGATGCTCTCACCACCGCGCTTGTGCTCCTTCACTACTGGTGAAGGCAGCAGCCTTCCATCATTATAAGGGCAGCGTTGTGAGTGCCCCTCTTGGTCCAACAAGGCGGAAATCCGTGAGACAGTCCTATGTCAAGGCGCACATGGGATCCAGATGTCAGTACAATTGGGCACACAGGGCAGGGGTACACATCTCTTACCATGCAGAGGATTTCTTCTTCCCAACAGTGCTCTTGTATGTCATGCTTTTATAGATATTTGACTATTATACTAATTGAATATGTGCCGTTTATCCATCTTTGCAAACCTATCTATGTCTATTTCCCCGTGTGCTTCTCTGCCTGTTTATCTGTGTACCTATCTACCTGTCTATCTACCTGCCTATCCACCAACCTATCTATCTACTGACTCTCTATCCACTTCTCTGCCCCTCTCTCTGAATAAATCTATCTATCTTTGCAAGTTTATCTATTAATCTATCGATTAATCTAGTAATCTATCTATCTATCTATCTTTCTGCCTTTGATAGCCTATTTTTCAAGTCTCTCTATCTATCTTTTCAATCTTCTGTATCTACTTGTAATAAAAAGTTACACAAACATTACAAAAAAAAATTTGAAAAGCAAGAAGCTGGCAGCTAACACCAGATATATTGTGTTTTTAAGTCATGTGTTAGCTTGACCTGGTGTTTTTACTAAAATTATGTGTATACCATAATAGTTACCTGTTTTCAGACAGACTTTATCCATAAGTCAGTTGTTATGTCTTTAACATTTTTCTTCCACCCACAGTCCATTTCAGCCATTGTCTGACTTCACTGTGAGTTACAACATGCTTCCTTTTTACAGACAGTGGAATGTTGCGGGAGTCCATGGTGAGTTCGGTTTTCCAGCATTGTTTTCACCATTTCAGTGGATTTTGTATCATGCAGATTATCAAATTTACGTGGATTGACATCACAGTGGTATATGGAACTTAGTTTCCTGGTAATTCAACTTGTGATAGCCTTGAATTGGCTGTGTTTGATTACGTATATGTACTAAAAGGAGCTCTGGGCTCCCTGAACCACTGATTTCTTTGTGTTCAGAGTTCTACATGCTTCAAATAGCTTCTTTTGTGGTTGCTCTTAAGGTATTTCTTGTTTTCTTGTAAAGGTACGAAAGCCGTCAACGCACTTTTGGCAAACTGGGAAAAGTATTAATTGTGTCATGTTCCTGTTGCAATAAAGACAAAAAAGTTAAACACTCTTTGCCATCATTGTTTAAGGTCTCGCCTACGCAGCACGCATTCACTACATAGGAAAAAGACCTTTAGCAATCGGCACAGCTTTGCGGGTAAAATCGTGCACGTGTTGCATTGCTTTGAATCGCAACGCGTGCATGTTTGGCGATTCCCTTGCGGAAGCGAGCAGCTGCGCCATATGTTAGCAATTATCGTGCCTTGTTACTTGCTCTCGCAAGGGAATCTGACGCAGGCACCCTCCTCTCTCCCCTCCTCCTGCTGCCGTGCGAGGCGTGCGTGCGCTTGTGCTTGTTCTAATGAGTTGTTAAATAGCCTGTATTGTTATAAAGTGATTCAGTGTACAAGGTCTATATAGCAACACTACTGCAATGAGAGGCGGTATTCTAGAGCCTCAGAAAGTCACAATATTAGGCCTCATAAAGAATCCTCATACAGTCTTTAATTAAGTTTACTTGAAGAAACAGCATTGTGTGGTTTTTTTACCTTGCTATGTGCACGCTTGCTCTCTTTGGGTTAACTGCACGAAAGCAGGTGCCCCAACACCAGAATTGCTTCCCACTACTTTTTCTAATAAGCATTATGTATGCCTATATTTTTTTAGCCATAATCAATACTCTTCACTGCCCTGAATAGCAGTGAAATTCCAGGGCAGATTGGGGCAATGTGCTATAATTACATCTGTTCGAGGAAAGACAGACCTTTGAGGCCAAGCATTAAAACAAGGATCGATAGATGCCATCTTGAGTGGCATGTGGCGCTAGCTCTAGCGGCGTACCGCCCTCCTCAAACGTCCACACTCAATCAATTTATAACTCTACATGGACAACTAGCAGAAATGTGACGTGTACCAGGGCCACTGTGCTCATATCAGTTCAGGTGACGTATATCAAAAGTACCAAGCTTCCGTACCGTGTGAGGTCGGACGCGGTGATCGTGAGATCTCGGAAGAGCGAATAAAAAACTGTGCAGACGACAACAATGCGCTTCAACAGGAAATAATAACAGACATTTTAAAGCAGCTTGACCCCAGACATAGGGACGCGACTTTGAAGCAAGGCTAATGAGATGAGCGCCAACTTCTTGCCAAGGGCCGCTTCCGGTTGCCTGGGGAGGGGAGGAGAGTTTAGTTTCCATCTCTTTCTGCCCCATTTTTTTGTCTCCCGAGGTCCCTTCAGCAGATGGTGGCCATTCAGCCGTCTAGGGATTTGACGGCATCTGTGCAAGCTCCTGTGAGCAGGTTCAAAGGATGGCAGGTTAGCTCGGGCTTCCATTCTTCCCTTGGGGGTTCGGGTGGGAGTAAACTGAGGACAGATTGAAAGGGGGACTAATTGCATTAAGACTTGTACAACACTAATTAGTCTTTGGTACATGAGATGTTAAGATGGGCTATTAAGTAACAAGAAGGAAGAAACAGTTAATATGATTGTATTTACCAGTTGAAAACACGTTTAATCGATTACCACAAAAAACAAGCATTGGCATAGCTAATAGGTCTCGCTTTTGGGACCTTATAAGTATTTAGTTATGCAGCACAATATCCTTAGTGCAACAACATCAACTGTTGCATGGCTAAACACTTATAAGGTCCCAAAGGCGAGACCTATTGGCTATGCCAATGCTTGTTTTTGTATATTGTCAGTATTAGATTGTCTAGTGCTATTATGGTGTTATTTTTGCATGAATTATCTAATAATAAGCTTTGCTGTTTTGAAAAAAAACAATTGGTGGGTCAGGGCTTCTTTTTCCTTTTTCTTTATATTTGTTGTTCATGAAATAATTGCTTTCCCTGACCATTGTGGCTTTCAAATTCCCTTTTACAAGCCGCACATCCATACACAAAGTAATTCCTTTTGGTGCCAGGGGCTATTTTAGTATTGTGTGGTATTGTTTTAGATTGACAAGGGCCCAGCAGCTTCCCCAACAATAAAGGGTTTTTACATAAAACATGATATAACAAAACATGAATTGCCTAAGTCAAAAGGCTGGCGGCCAACGCCAGACCACTTTGAATTGCTGGTGCTTGTTTGCAATGGGAGTAACTGTAAGTTTTTGGCTTGGGCTCGACTGACACTCAAATACCCCAGCAATCTCTGTCCTTGATGTCTCCATGAAGCGTCGTGGAATGTTCTGTGTCAAGATACACAAGTGGTACACCATTTCTATCTGGACAAGGGTGGACACGTTGGGTGGTAGGAATGTTATGGATCCCCACAACTTCCAGGAGGTGGGGGTCACAGAAATGTCAGGAATTGTGTGATTTTAGGCAAAGATTGATCATTAATGAACATCACATAAATGAAATACAATAACATAGTAAAACTATGCGAAAATAACATTCTTCGTCCATTTCTAGTTTGGTGCCCAATGCATTTTGATGTTCATTAATCTAGTATGATCTTTGTTTAGTTTTACAATGCATATGTGATACATGTGTAATATGTATGCCTTTGAGAATTTAAAATATTGCACATAAATACGACTATACAAGTGAATTTATGATTTTGATTAATTTGTTTAAACATTGGGGATTAAAGTTACTAAACCCATTGAACAGTGCATGGTACCAGCAGGTCCTCCTGCTGTTTATCATGTATTCATATTTAGGCATCCGAATTGACAGCGGAAGCAGTACCATAGCACCAGTGTCAAACACCAAAAAGATTTACACTACTGAGTAATTGAACAAAGGTGTGCACCTGTACCCATTCTTTATCGGACTTATATAGAGCCTTATGTGTGTGCCTGAATTTATTGGCGGTAAGTTGTACTGTTGAAGAAATGTCTTCTTTTTTCACTCACGCACTGGGTGTTTTATTTTGGTGAAGGTTTCATCCTTAACCAGTCAGTACTGTTGAACCATTCTCTCTAGTAGATTTTTGTGATACAGTCGCATGTGATTTGTTCCACTACTGTGTGCTAAAAAGAAAAAGCGTTTATGTTTTATGTTTTTTTTTATTTCTACAGGTCCCCAAAAGAAGGGATCCTGCATCCTGAAATGCATTGGGATAAGCGACAAATGAATGTTATGATTGTTTAGTTGCATTTGTTAAATTTATGTACTTTTTGTTGATAAAAAATGGCACAGACCAGCTGAATATTGGCTCAAACACACAATTTATTTTGTGCAAAGTTTTATTTGGGTGATATTCTACACGAAATGTATGCTGTATTAAAGTTATGTAAAATGCATTAAAGTTTCTAGAATTTTGTGGGTATACATTTGGCAAACCATTGTTTGCAATACACAGTGCGGGCAGGGTCAATTTATCGGTGACACTTGAAGTATCTACTGGATAAAAAAGCATAGGAGGTGCAGGAAAGTCTGTGGTGCTAAGACCTGTGACCCTCTGTCGAGCAAAGATCCATGCCCTTGGGGGGGGGGAGGGGGTAACACATGCATCCGCATACACACCAGCAAAAATAATATTCCATGGTGTGTAGTCGGCTTTATGGTTTCTAATGGTTTCCAATGGGCTTAATGTCCCCCAAGAGGGTCAGATTAGGGGTAAACACCCCCTATCCATGCCCGGACTGATTAGCTAGATGTGTGATCCATAAACAGTGATTCATTAGGGGGAGAGAGCACTGAAAAGGGGACATTGTCTCCTTCCAATGCTGCTTCTTCTTTGCTGATTGTTGCTGGGGTGGAACAGAGGTATGCCCCAAGCAATGATTAAAAAGTGAAAGGAGACCAAGCCAGAAGTACAGTTTGCTATCACTTTTATATAAGTGCACTGTGAGAGCTGCCGTCATATCTAACAAAAAATCCAACTCAGGACTTGAAGGAAGCTGTTCCCTCGCGATCCCAGCATGATTCCTGAAAAGAAAATATTTCTGGTGTTTTTACAAGAAGCATTTTCTTCTAAGGTACAGAGTCTAGGAAGTCCAGAGGTTGTTAGTGGGTTGTCCTCTGAACTCTAGAGGTTAAACATCTCTTTATGGAATGCTTGGAAAGAAACACTCAATGGGAGTGAGACTCTCATTACTTCCTTGTTTGTCTAACTCTTCTTGCTTAGGTGGCATCATCATGCAGCAGAAAAGGATTAGGCATATGCATGATGGCATCACGCCTAGAAGACTTCTGAGTCGGCACGCTGTCACTTTGGCATTTTTTGCAATGGGGTTGCCAAGGTTTTGAGAGCGTTGTCTCTCTTTGGATTGTCTCGCTTTTGTGCTTACTGTGTGAACAATAAACCATATAAATAGAAGGTTTGTTGCTGGATGCATGGGTGACTTGTCTTTATTCAAAGTGAGGCCTTGGTCTTTGAAGAGTTTATCACAAGCTTTGACTAATCTTTTGGTAGATTGTACTGTTGACACTTTACTCAGCCACTCATATAAGTATGGGTATACACAACATCCTGATTTCCTGAGGTGGGCTTGCAGTAGGCCCATAATAAGGAAGAATATGTTGTAACACTCTAGGTTGAAATTATTGTTGTTGGAGGTCGTTAGATATGTTCCGATATATGTTCGAATTGAATGAGATCCAAAGCCCACCTGTCTGTGGTGTTCTTCATCCACTACAAGGCAGAGACTGTTCCATCTACCAAGTACAAATAGTTCAGAGAGAGGAATGCAGTAGTTGTGCCAGTAGTTTGTCAATGACATTTGTTTGTGACTTGATGTTTGCCCTCCCCTTTTATGTTTGGAGGGTGCCCTTGAATATGAATGCATCGATAGTGCTCTGCTGAGGTTTCCCTTAATATTGTTTAAACTAAGGTGTCGACTGGTAGCTGGAATATCTGATCAGCTGGTAAGATCCTTGATAGGGTAAAGAGTGGCTTCTGGCTCACAAAAAGACTAGAAACAGTTGCAGAGAACCTAAAGATTTGGACATATCAGTGTCAGCTTTGGTACTTTGGAGCGTGTCATCAATGTGCTTTCCAAAACAATGTCTCCCCATCAGGGCATGTTGAAAATCCTGTTCTGTACTTTCTGGTAACATGATGTGCTGGCAGTCAAACTTGTCCTCTAAGATCTGCTGCTCCAAACAATGAACAAGTTGCTTACCTTTGGTAACACCTTATCTGGTAGAGACTATGTAACAGATTCCTTACCATAGAAGATTCTTACGCGTCAGACTCGACCTGGAAAGCTTTCCAAGCAGGACCTTTGCATGCCGGTAGGTGGTGGTGTTCCTTTTCTCATCAATGGCATTATCTGTGTCGGAAGTGATGTGCGCGGTACCTAAATAGGCGCCACCCCAGGGTACTGACATCAGTTAATTTTTGTGACATTTCCACACCACAGGCACTTAGCCATGAGGTTAGCTGATGTACCAATGTACAGGCACTAAGGACCTCATAAGTGTTACCCTAAAAGGAGAAATCAGTTCATAGAGCAAGGAGGGTCAGTAAGTAATCTGCAGCTAGATACTGACTATGCCACATAAGGCATTACCAACGGTTCACCTGGTAGGGAATTTTAGCTGCACATTCCATAGTTTTAAATCGATACTCAAGGAGGTGGCTTCGCAAAAGGATTTAGACTTGTCACGGTGGAAATGATTGTCCAAAATTTAGTGTTTGGTAAACATGTGCAGAGATGCACATGTTGCAGCCTGACAGATTTCCAGGGCAGGAGCTCCGTGAGCTAATGCAGTGGTCGTAGCCTTAATTCTGGTGGGATGAGCTTGTAAGACCTCAGGGGGTTGCTTCTGCCCATGTGCAGCAGATTTTAATGCAGAGCACAATCCATCATGAGATGGTCCAATTTTTGCAAGGCCTTCTCATTCATCACCTTAATGAACCCAATGAAGACTTGATCGTCCACCTGGAACTCTCTGATATCAATCAATCAATCATGGTATTTATAAAGCGCACTACATACCGGTGAGGGTCTCAAGGTGCTAGAGGGGTGGGGGCTCTGCTACTGTTCGAAGAGCCAGGTCTTGAGAAGTCCTGAAGGTTAGGAGGTCTTCAGTCTGCCGCAGGGGATGGTGTTCCATGTTCCAAGCTAAAAATTCTAACCAGGGTTCTCCCCAATCTCTGAAGAGACCTAGCACCACCTCCGGATGGAGATGCCATTCATGATCCGCTATGCATCTACAGCTGAGTTAGTCCACTCTGGCATTCAGAGAGCCCATCTGATGTCGATCCACCAAGGAAATGTCCTTACATTCTCACCATATTCAGTGATGCAGGGCTCCTTGACAAAGGGTCCACATCCCCAACATTCCCTGCCTTTTGCAAGACCACATGGTGATGGTGTTGTCCATGAACACCTGAACAAGCCTTTCCTTGATAGAAGGAAGAAATGAGCTGAGACTCCACTGGACACCAGTGTTTTCTGATCTTCACCTCTCCCAGATGGATGCCCCAACCCAGGAGGAGTTTTGTCACCTGTAGTGCTAGAGACACTGCTGTGGTCTGGCACCCTGTGATGACCTTTGACTACCACTATTTTAATTGACTTTGGTGTGTTATTTTACCCTTGCCTGAATTTACAACATCCTGCATATGCCTTTCTTCTCTTAAAGGTTTATTTCTTGTAATCTGCAGTCTTTCAATGGAATCTGTCACAGAGTAGAACAGCCTTGAAAAGAGCATAACGTGTAGGATGTGCATTTGAAAGCATGAGAGAGAGAGGTGTGAAATTTACTTTTTGGTCTCAAAGTGCTGTGTTATGAGTCGTGGTGCACAAATGTGCACTGTGTTCTACGTTGAGAGATGAAGTATGTGATGCCATAGGCAGTGGTGCACAAATGTTATGTTATGTTATGTTATGTTATGTTACTTTATTTCTTTTATAGCGCACGGCAACTCCGAGGAGCATCCCGGCGCTTTGGCAAAGAAAGACAGCATAGAAAGCAACCACACAACAGAAAACAAGAAAGAAAAACTATTTCTTAAAAAGCCATGTCTTCAGATCCTTACTAAAGGTCAGAAGACAGGGAGCCGATCTCAGGGACACTGGTAACTGTGTTGCACTGCACTGTGTTGTACATTGTAAGTATTATGAAGTTTGTACTATTGGCTTTGACGTGGCCTCATGTCATCCTGAATTCTGACTCTGCCTGGCTTGAGCTTCATCTGTGTACATTGCCACGTTTGCAAGTTGTTTGGGTTAATCACGTTCAAGTTATTGTTTTTGTGAGAGATTGTTTAATGTACCCTGGAAGGCTTTCGTGAGCGTCGTCAAGACAAAGGCTGGAACATGCTAGACTGTAGAGCGAACATGGGAGCTCCTTCCTGCCACGCAATGCTTGCTTGGAAGCTGGCAAGTCCTAGTAAGTTTCCTTGTGCGGGTAGAACAATTCTCAAACCTTCTAGTGTTGTTTTGAGATTATATATTATCTGAAAGGCGAAGCAAGACATCACCAAAGTCAGGTCTGGGTCAGTAAGAGAAAGGGGTCTGCCAGTGACCCAATTGTGGTTCGTCAGCCACCACTGCAGATTGTTTGGTTGTCTGGCCTCCATCTCTAAAGATGGAACTGTAAATGATCTGCACAAGGGCTCCTGTGCACAGGACAATTACCTGTCATCATCCCACCATTTGTTGGGACCCGGTATTCAGCACCCAATAACTTACCATAGCGAGCCTAGTCATCCAGACCTCCATTTCTAAAGTCAACACAGGCGCATTCCCTACCACTCTACCAGATAGAGACTCCATGAGGTCAGACACGGTTTGAAAAGAGGATGTTCTCTTCTGCCAGACTAGTATTATGGTTGATGAACTCCACATGCCTTTTGAGCCGATATACCCACACCCTTTGGGTTGGTTACATAGGTGCTGTCCATGACTTGGAAGTGGCCCAAGCCCTCATGACACAGGCTATTGCCAATGACAGGAATGAGGCAAAGTTTACCATTAGCTGCAGATTGGATACGAGCAAATTGCTAGGCAGAGTGATTGTGTTGTTAATGGCATTCAGACACCACACCTTGCTGACATCTACTGATGTTCTGGGGGACTTCCTGGCCTCACATATGGACATGCCCTTTGATGGCACATGACTTTTTGGTGACAAGATGGATTTGGTGCTTGAGCACTCCAAGGACAGCAGGGCCACTGCATGGTCATTAGGATCCTTCTTGGCCTTGTGCTAACCCCTGTCTGCATTTTACCTCTTCTATGGTTACAGCAGAGGCTACCGGCCTCATCCATTCCCACCAAGTTCAACAGGCTTCCCAGTCCTTTTGTGGCCACAGACGTGGTTCCCACAAACCTCGTTGGACAACCATCCAGAGGTCCGCCCAGTCCCCCCACCCAGCCTCAAAACCCCTTTAGTTTGCCCTCTTACCGCCACAGGCACCCAGTGGGCTGCAGGATCCAAACCACCTGCCCTGCCTGCAGTCCATAACATCGGACAAGTGAATACTTCAAATTATACAGCAGGATTATTCCATCCCTTTCTTAGAAATCCCACCACTCGTGTCACATTCTGACAGAGTACCAGCTGACAGAGGACCACCTTTCCTTGCTTCATCAAGAAGTGCAGGCTCTTTTGGCCAACGGAGCCATCAAGAGGGTGCTGGAACCAGAAGTAGACCATGGTTGCTACTCCTGCTACTTTCCGGTGCCCAAAAAGGACAGAGGCCTTTGGCCTGCTTTTGACCTGTACGTTTTCAACTCATTCATAAAGAAGGAAAAATTAAAGATGCTCACGCTGTGCTCAGGTTCAGTTGGCCTGAATTCAGGAGATTTAGATGGTAGTGCTGGACTTGCAGAACCCCTATCTAAATCCCCTCCTTCTCACAGGTGTTACCTGCAGTTCTCGGTGGGCCATAAGCATTTTCAACTTGCTATGCTCCCTTTTTGCCTCACCTGTGCCCTCGGGTGTACACCAAGGTGATGGTGCTGTTTACAGCACTCCTGCAGAAGTTGTTATTCCATTCTTCCCCTGCCTGGACAATTGGTAGTTGAATGCGGGCTCACTCTAGGCATTCGTCTCTCACTGACAGACTGCGGCTGACCTCCTGCATTCGCTGAGGGTCACTATTAACATGCAGAAGTCACACCTGACTCCCTCTCATATGTCCCCTTTCATCTGAGCTATGATTGTGATGTTTCAACCCTTATCCTGGATTTCGGTGAGACTGACTCTGAGGTTGCTGGGCCTCATAGCTTCCTGCATCCTGCTGTAAACACATGTGTTTAGGCATATGCAGGTTCTACAGTGGGACCTGAAGGTCCAGGGGTGCAGCATCAGGGGAATCTCTTCGACCTGGACCAGATATCGGATGGAACTGCAAACAATTAGCACAAGGGCTAATGTGCACAGGACATTGCCTGCCACCATTGCGCCATTCCCGGGGATCCCGCTTTCCTCACCAACAATTTATCCTGGATAGCCTGGTCACCCAGTCTATCTCTGAAGTCAAACTGGGAGCATTCCCTACCACTCCATTGAATAGGGAATCCAAGAGGCTGGATATCTTTGGAAAGATAATGTTCTCTTCTGCCAGACTTGCACTGCGGTTGATGAACACTGCTTTCCTTTTGAGCCAATATACCCAAGCAATATGGGATTTGGCTATGCAAGTGCTGCCCATGGTCTCAGAAGAGGCCTCAACCGTCCTCACCCAAGCTATTGCTGATGGCAGGCACACACCAAATGTGATCATTTGCTTCAAATTGGACACTAACCAACTCGTTAGTCAGAGGGATTGTGATGTTAATGGCACTCGGACAGCATGCCTGGCTTAGATCTACAGGGAAACTATATCTACTAGTTACTCGGTAGAGGTAGAGGTTGCCCTTATGGCCATGCCCTTCAATGGCCCTTGTGCAGGCTTGGCCCATGCCCCAAGCAGGACATTTGTGAGGGACTCATTGAATGGAAGGATAGGTTCTGTGGGATTGACTGCTGGACAAAACACCTCTGTCAAGACATTCATCTTGTCTGCCTCTGAGGGTAGCATAAGGTCCAGGACCATAGCTGCCCTTTTTGCCACCATGGCAAAGATTAAGCCCCTTCATCCATTCCATGGCCACAGTAGGAGGAGAGATTAGGCCACTGTTGTTGAGGTATCCAAACCATTGGCATCTGCCAGTTCCTCATATCAGTTTTCTTTGGGCCCTTCAGGGATAGTAATGGAGATGCATAGATCCTTCTCAATAGTACTCCTACCAGGGGCTAGCAAAAGAAGAAAAAAAACTGCCCTCACTTTAAACGTTTCTGCCACGTCATAGTCGACTGACTCCCATCTGCCTATGTATCATAGTCCGGTATTGTCAAGGAGTTATTGCCACCGTGGAGCATAGGAAGCACTGGGAAGGGCGGAACTGGAGCAAAGTATGGAAATGGTTGTGCCTCGCGGGCAGAGCCGCTGCGGATCGAGGACCGAATCTAAAGTGCACCACTGGCATAGAGGGAGGACCCGCCAGCAAAAATCCACTAGGGTCTCCCCTCAAACCCATGGGCAATGAAGGCCCTCCAGAAGAGTCGGGCTGCTTACATATGAGGTGCATGGCCTCATAAAATTCCTTGAGTTAGGGAAGGGTCACTCTAGCTCAGGGAAGCTCTGGAAGTGCAGAGCAGACCTAGGAACATGCTCTGCAGCAGATGCGAAGGAGTGGCGCCCTGACCTGCATGGGAAATATTCATGTACACACTGAGAGCAAGTCTCCAAATAACTCAAAAAAACATTGAAACAAGTTCGTCAAAAATGGACTGCAGGTAGCTCTCTCCTGATCTGTGGTGACCGGCGCAGAAAGAAAGAACTGGGCAATGGAATGGTGCTGATATAGGTGCCGCACACAGTACTTTTAGCTACTAAGTACAAGGGAATCCAAGAATCAATAGGGACCGAGGGTAGTAAGTATGTTCAGAAACAAAGAACCCTAAAGTCAATGAATAGATTACAATGGTCTGGAGACAAGAATACTGTCCAAGACTAATAAATATTAGATAGGTAATACACTTTTAATCAAACATATATATGTGTAGAATATTAACTCCACTGGGGTAATCCTCAATGAGTGTTAAAAACATGTCAACCATCAGGCATGAGACAATAAGTGACCATTAGTTGTATCCACAATGGGTTCGCTTATTTACATCAAGGAGCACACTACTGCACCCAGATGTTATATACATAAATTTAGAGGGTCAGAGTGTTTCAGGTCGATGGCGTTTCGATCCAGAATTATCATCAGGACTTCAAAATACACGCCAAACTACATTTATTGGTGTACAAAGAATACATTTAATCCTATGTATGATTAACAACACCTATCGTAGCGTCAGAATGACAACATGACAAGCTTTAATGAATGTGGCCAAATGGAGGTAGTAAATCAAGGTATTCTACATATATGCAAATGTAGGCGCAATCCACAATGCAGAGAAGTATGTAGCCTTTACGGGGTGCCAATCCTCAATCCCAGGGTTGGGAAATCGGCAAGTATCAATGCCGTGATGCAATGACGGGAGCCTCCGACTGCAACAGTGAGTCGATTGGAGGAGTGAGTGAAACTGGCTTACATGTGTGAGAATAGAGAAGGAACTACATGTCACTATTGTCACATCTGACAAGGAGCTGAACAGTGCCACATACTGGCACACAGAGGTGTTATATTTATATGTGTGTTACACTCTGTACTATGCAACTTGTTATGTTCAATGTTGACGTAGTTGTATTCCATGCTCATGCCTTTGGTCTTCTCTTGGTTCTGGAGTGTAGAATGAGGAGAAGAACAGGAGCAGTCGAGGCAGCAGCAAAGGAACAACTGCGTATCTCGGGGTTGAACTACAAATAAACCTATACTTTCTAAGATGCCGATGGACCTGTCTTCATTATAAAAGTGGCGACGAGGTAAAGTTGAACCCGATACAACCCCTAGGACAAAGAGGACAAACGAATATTGATTCTTCAAGAACACGGATTGCCAATTATCATTATCTTCTTTCTGCTCAACTATGGATACAATTTCACACCCCTAAAAAGGTACTTTTATTTGTGTGTATGCAGTCAACCTCAGCGTATCGTATGCTTGTTAACAAGGGATCATTAAGTGAAACAGTGCTGTGGACATTATTTAGTTTTTGGTGAATGCGGCTATTACGCCTAGAGAAGTAAAAGTAACTTATGTTGCCGAACATTTATCAGTGTTAAAGAGACGATTTTTGACGCGCATCACTGCAACCTATGCGAAGTGTGTAACGCCACATTTGTAACCTTACAAAAGACGATAAATGTTGCTAGGAGAGTTGAAAATAATTCACGGAATGTAAAAGAATTTAGCAATGAACATACCAAAGACTGGAGCGATGTTTGTGCCATCAGTAGTCACAAACCTAAAATATCAGGTGAAAAACTCAGTATTCATCGCAATGAAATCAAACCTAACCCAAAGTTTAATTCAGTCAATGATAGAAATATCAATTCACGCACGAAATTCACCAATGGTAGAACACAATCAATTTACAGCAAGCGTTTTTGTTTCAGGTGTGGTAGCAATAGACATTCTGCTGACACTCCATGGTGTCCTGCTATCAATGTTACGTGTGTAAAATGCACCAAAAATGGTCATGTTTCCAAAATGTGTAGAACTGGTGATCGAGAATCTTGGAAACGTTCTGTGAATTTAGTTAGAGATACTGTTGAAAACAGCAGTGATAGTGAAATTGAAGTTATGGCTATTTGGGCCAATGAAGTTGGTGAAATATCAGGTTGTAATTAACCGCCCAAATGCGATCTTACTATTAATGAATGTAATGTTGCTTTATGGGCAGATTCTTGTTCTCCATTCACTATAATTGACATGAATATGTGGGAATCCACCGGAAAATGTAATCTATTATGATTTGATGTTGAACCTGTTGGTTATTGTGGAAACAAACTTCCTGTTTTAGGATATTTTGTGGACAACATTCTTTACAAAGATAGGTCCACACAAGCCAAGATTTATGTTGTTGAGAAGGGTAAAGCTTTGTTGGGATGGAAAGAACAAAAGAGTTTAGGGGTAATTCTTGATCCCAACCATCCAAATCAAGTTCTTTTAACTCAAGATGATGCAGTTTCTAAATGGAGCAAAAAGTTTCCTGATCTGTTCAACTCTAAATTAGGGTGTTTGAATAAATTCGAACATCGTATAATTTTAAAATCGAATTTCATTCCAGTGGTTCACAAAGTCCGTAATGTACCAATTGTTTAGAGACCCCAATTAAAACTTGAATTGGATAGATTATGCAAGGAAAACATTATCAAACCTATCAGAGTGGCTCAGTCCAGTGGCTTTGGCGCGCAAACCCAATGGAAAATTGCGCATGTGCGTGGATTTGAGGGACCTTAACAAAAATATCTGGATTGATCGTCATCCCTTACCTCGCATTAATGAGATGATAGCTTCCGTCAAGGATGCTAAATATTTTTCGTCTAGAGACTCCTTTCGGTCTTCTACTTGTAGTAAAGTGACTCCTGCATGGATGTGTAGGGCTTCTTCTAGATTTGTCTCCAGGGATGTTTTGCAGCGAACGATAAATAAATACCAAAGCAAATATGCCCAGAGACATGATGACAAAATTAGAAGCCATGTTCGATATTTCTGTGTTGGGGATTGGGTGAGAACTTCATAGGTTGGAATGTCAAAAGGGAATTCATCTAGATGGTCCAAACCTAAAAACAAATTTGAAAGTCGTCGGCAATTGTGTATTGTTGAATGATGGTCGGAAGTGGAATCTTAATAAAGTAACTCTTTGCAATAATCTGGAACGCAACAACTGGTTAAGCAACAAGGGTGATACCATTGTCCCCATTAAAGTGAAATCTAGTTCTGTTAACATTTCCAAAGATGTGACAACCAATGAATCTTTTCCACGTAATCCTGGAGTCAGAAGATTGTCTGGGCGCATCATTTCTAAACCAACCTGGTTTAGTGATTATGTGACTTCATGAAACATTATAGTTAGCATTTTTAACTCTTGTTTGTGTTATTAGCATTTTAATGTTAGCATTGTTCTATTTTATTTATTTATTTATGGTTTTTAATTTTGAAAAGGGGAGATGTGTTATATTTATATGTGCGTTACACTCTGTACTATGCAACTCATTATGTTCAATGTTGACATAGTTGTATTCCAGAAAAATAACAATGGGGGGAGAGAGAGAGAAGTGGATCCAGTCTCCCTAGGCGTCATGAATAAACAAAATAGAATCCACGAGGTGATTTGCAGTGGTCCCTAAAAGGATGGGGAGCACACCGTGTTTTTTAAATGCCCCTCACACACCAACAGGCCCCTTGGTGTCATGCTTCATCATCGGGGCCTTCGCACCCCTCTACGGGATGCGGCGTGCTAGGACAAGACGACTACGTAGGAGCACTTGACAGTGAGCTATGTGAGGGTGTGTATTGAGTGATGTGAGTGAGGTGAGGTGAAGGGTGGATTAAAAAATACCTGGCACTAAGGAAAAAAATATTTTATTCCGTCCTTGGCTGGTATTAGTAAAAAAGTGCAAAGACTGGTTGAAAAAGTACGTACTAGGGTATATCAACCAACAACAGTGTCAACATGTTTTGGAGCACAAGGCTCCTTCTTCAGGACGAGGATATGCACTATGATCCTCACCTTACTCACATGGAATGTGAAAGTGTTCAAGAAAATATAAAAAAAATACAATGTGTAATATACCTATCAATGTTTTAAGTGAAGGTATGCTCGTTGCGCCCAATTGGCGTTTGAAATATCTGTAAAAGAAAGACATAGTAAGTAAACTAGTCGGATGTCCAGGAACATAATAACCATGCTGGTCGGATGTCCAGGAAACATGAGGAAAAGAGAATTTCATTTATAACAAAGGTAAGTATCCAGAACTCCGCTGTGGATCTGGCACCTTGTGAGAGAAAGACATTTATAGAGGGACACACGTTTCTAAACACATTCGCACTTACATACATGCAATCACCCTGGTATGAATGGGAATAAAAAGATTGGTTTTCAGCGATGGTACAAGCTTACTTAAGTTCAAAATTCGGAAGGCCTCATGAGCCTAAGCGTAGTATTGGGGGTATCACTCCTCGTTGCCCAGTCAACAACCTAAAAGATAGTAAATAGCTGTATTCAGGGAGGTGAAACAGAGATTAAAGAAGCCAGGTTACTGGTGAGTTGAATGCAACCTCCATCTCAACTGCTCCTACTCACGGTGACTGCATAGAACGATCGCCTGCCTTCCCCTCAACGCTGCTCCGCTGGAAGTGAGCCGTGAAGGCAGAAGTTCGCATTTTATACCCTCAGGTGTGGTTAATTGATTGAGGTAAATTGGATAATTACTAACGGAAAAAGCCCATATAAGGTAGAATGCCTCGTTTCATTTCCGGAAGGAGCATGTGAGTGCCGGAGCTGCGCTGGGCATGGACGCGCTGGTTCCAAGGTAGTGAATCACAAGACGCGCATGCGCATGGTCGCGCAGGCTTAGCGGTAGTGGTTCGCTGGACACGCGTGCGCAGACCCCGTTTGGTAACTAAAGGACTGTGCATGCGACGCGCCGCGCATGTGCAAACGCGTGATCATTCAAAGTGAAGTACTGCTGATCATGCCGCGCATGCGCAAACGCGTGATCATTCAATATGAAGTACTCCTGATCGTAGCAGTACAATAGGTGGTTGTTGGTATTAACTGCCTTCCTCATTCGTTGTTCATAAGAAGGAAAGGCAGAGTAGAGGTGAAAATAGATCCCAAAAGGGATGTTTTTTGGAAGTATAGCATTTAAGTACATTCAATCGAGGTAGTAAAGTTACCCCTAAATTTTGCCATCAAGGGAGGGAGGTATAACGCAAGGGTTAAATGTACACAAAATTACATAGGCGCTCATTATATCATTTACAACCATGAAGACGCTGGTTGATAAAAATAGGATGCAATATTGTGTCACTCATCATACCATTCATGCAGTGTTCAGAAGCTAACGTAATTGGCTCCAGGGAATTGAGTCATTAAGCCCTGTGATGTCGGTGCCCAGCCGGAACACCCAACGTTGCTCCTTTTCCAACAGACCTACATCCGAGGGAAGTTGTTCGATCACTGTCCATTGTAATTCATTGACACAATGTTGAAGTTCCAGGAAATGAGCTGACATTTTAGTGGTCACCTTTTTACATCTAATGTTGCTCTTATGCTCATTAATCCTGACTTTAACTTGTCTCGTGGTCATTCCCACGTACTCCTTGCCGCAGGGACATGTGATCAAATAGACCACATTTTTACTATTACAATTTGTGAACATCCGTTGTTCCCAGCTTGTTCCATTGGTGAAGGAGAGGGTCTGGCTCTTTTTTGTGAGATGACAACAGTTGCAGTTGCCACATGGATGGTGGCCCTTTATCCCTTGTAGTCTTGTTTGCTCAACTTTTTGTGGCTGTGGTCTTGTATGAACTAAAATGTCTTTCAGATTCCTGCCACGTCTGTGGGCGAACATTGGTTTCTCCAGGGATAGTGTGCCACATGTGAGTGTGCGCCAATGCCTATTCACCAGTTTCGTCAATTGATTGGTGACCGGGCTGTAGGTGGTTACACAGACCGTTCTGTTCATCTGGTTATCATGTGTGGGTTTGTCTTCAAGGAGGGCCTCACGATTGTTATTTCTGGCTCTTTTCATAGCCTTCTGAATAACAGGGATGGGATATTTCCTTTATTTCAGCTTAGTGCAGAGGTCTTTTGCTTGACTTTTATATTTTGCCAGGTCGCTGCAATTCCGACGCAGGCGGAGGAACTGTCCATAAGGCAGGTTCTCCCTCAGGTGACGCGGATGGAAACTGTCGAACCTGAGGAGGCAATTTCTGGCCGTCGGTTTGAAATGGGTTTCTGTCTTGAGAAATCCCGCCTCATGGTAGATATTGAGGTCCAAGAAAACCATAGACCTGTTTGACATCTGGTGAGTGAACTTAAGGAAAATGTTCTGATTGTTCAGCCACTGCATAAACTCTGTGATGGAATTCTCGTCCCCTCCCAAATTATGTCCATCATTTGGAGTCCTCCAAAATCCTCAATCCCAACAATCCCTACAGAACCAGGATACACACGTGGCGACGCTATATTGACGACGTCCTAGTAATTTGGGAGGGGGACGAGAATTCCATCACAGAGTTTATGCAGTGGCTGAACAATCAGAACATTTTCCTTAAGTTCACTCACCAGATGTCAAACAGGTCTATGGTTTTCTTGGACCTCAATATCTACCATGAGGCGGGATTTCTCAAGACAGAAACCCATTTCAAACCGACGGCCAGAAATTGCCTCCTCAGGTTCGACAGTTTCCATCCGCGTCACCTGAGGGAGAACCTGCCTTATGGACAGTTCCTCCGCCTGCGTCGGAATTGCAGCGACCTGGCAAAATATAAAAGTCAAGCAAAAGACCTCTGCACTAAGCTGAAAGAAAGGAAATATCCCATCCCTGTTATTCAGAAGGCTATGAAAAGAGCCAGAAATAACAATCGTGAGGCCCTCCTTGAAGACAAACCCACACATGATGACCAGATGAACAGAACGGTCTGTGTAACCACCTACAGCCCGGTCACCAATCAATTGACGAAACTGGTGAATAGGCATTGGCGCACACTCACATGTGGCACACTATCCCTGGAGAAACCAATGTTCGCCCACAGACGTGGCAGGAATCTGAAAGACATTTTAGTTCATACAAGACCACAGCCACAAAAAGTTGAGCAAACAAGACTACAAGGGATAAAGGGCCACCATCCATGTGGCAACTGCAACTGTTGTCATCTCACAAAAAAGAGCCAGACCCTCTCCTTCACAAATGGAACAAGCTGGGAACAACGGATGTTCACAAATTGTAATAGTAAAAATGTGGTCTATTTGATCACATGTCCCTGCGGCAAGGAGTACGTGGGAATGACCACGAGACAAGTTAAAGTCAGGATTAATGAGCATAAGAGCAACATTAGATGTAAAAAGGTGACCACTAAAATGTCAGCTCATTTCCTGGAACTTCAACATTGTGTCAATGAATTACAATGGACAGTGATCGAACAACTTCCCTCGGATGTAGGTCTGTTGGAAAAGGAGCAACGTTGGGTGTTCCGGCTGGGCACCGACATCACAGGGCTTAATGACTCAATTCCCTGGAGCCAATTACGTTAGCTTCTGAACACTGCATGAATGGTATGATGAGTGACACAATATTGCATCCTATTTTTATCAACCAGCGTCTTCATGGTTGTAAATGATATAATGAGCGCCTATGTAATTTTGTGTACATTTAACCCTTGCGTTATACCTCCCTCCATTGATGGCAAAATTTAGGGGTAACTTTACTACCTAGATTGAATGTACTTAAATGCTATACTTCCAAAAAACATCCCTTTTGGGATCTATTTTCACCTCTACTCTGCCTTTCCTTCTTATGAACAACGAATGAGGAAGGCAGTTAATACCAACAACCACCTATTGTACTGCTACGATCAGGAGTACTTCATATTGAATGATCACGCGTTTGCGCATGCGCGGCATGATCAGCAGTACTTCACTTTGAATGATCACGCGTTTGCACATGCGCGGCGCGTCGCATGAACAGTCCTTTAGTTACCAAACGGGGTCTGCGCACTCGCGTCCAGCGAACCACTACCGCTAAGCCTGCGCGACCATGCGCATGCGCGTCTTGTGATTCACTACCTTGGAACCAGCGCGTCCATGCCCAGCGCAGCTCCGGCACTCACATGCTCCTTCCGGAAATGAAACGAGGCATTCTACCTTATATGGGCTTTTTCCGTTAGTAATTATCCAATTTACCTCAATCAATTAACCACACCTTAGGGTATAAAATGCGAACTTCTGCCTTCACGGCTCACTTCCAGCGGAGCAGCGTTGAGGGGAAGGCAGGCGATCGTTCTATGCAGTCACCGTGAGTAAGGGCAGTTGAGATGGAGGTTGCATTCAACTCACCAGTAACCTGGCTTCTTTAATCTCTGTTTCACCTCCCTAAATACAGCTATTTACTATCTTTTAGGTTGTTGACTGGGCAACGAGGAGTGATACCCCCAATACTACGCTTAGGCTCATGAGGCCTTCCGAATTTTGAACTTAAGTAAGCTTGTACCATCGCTGAAAACCAATCTTTTTATTCCCATTCATACCAGGGTGATTGCATGTATGTAAGTGCGAATGTGTTTAGAAACGTGTGTCCCTCTATAAATGTCTTTCTCTCACAAGGTGCCAGATCCACAGCGGAGTTCTGGATACTTACCTTTGTTATAAATGAAATTCTCTTTTCCTCATGTTTCCTGGACATCCGACCAGCATGGTTATTATGTTCCTGGACATCCGACTAGTTTACTTACTATGTCTTTCTTTTACAGATATTTCAAACGCCAATTGGGCGCAACGAGCATACCTTCACTTAAAACATTGATAGGTATATTACACATTGTATTTTTTTAATATTTTCTTGAACACTTTCACATTCCATGTGAGTAAGGTGAGGATCATAGTGCATATCCTCGTCCTGAAGAAGGAGCCTTGTGCTCCGAAACATGTTGACACTGTTGTTGGTTGATATACCCTAGTACGTATTTTTTCAACCAGTCTTTGCACTTTTTTACTAATACCAGCCAAGGACGGAATAAAATATTTTTTTCCTTAGTGCCAGGTATTTTTTAATCCACCCTTCACCTCACCTCACTCACATCACTCAATACACACCCTCACATAGCTCACTGTCAAGTGCTCCTACGTAGTCGTCTTGTCGTAGCACGCCGCATCCCGTAGAGGGGTGCGAAGGCCCCGATGATGAAGCATGACACCAAGGGGCCTGTTGGTGTGTGAGGGGCATTTAAAAAACACGGTGTGCTCCCCATCCTTTTAGGGACCACTGCAAACCACCTCGTGGATTCTATTTTGTTTATTCATAGTTGTATTCCATGCTCATGCCTTTGGTCTTCTCTTGGTTCTGGAGTGTAGAACGAGGAGAAGAGAAGGAGCAGTTGAGGCAGCAGCAAAGGGACGACTGCGTGTCTCAGGGGTTGTACTACAAAAAAATGTATACTTTCTAAGATGCCGATGGACCTGTCTTCATTGTAAAAAGAGGTACTCCTCAAAAAGTTTCCAGGCCCAGTCTGACGCCTGAGGAAAATTGTAAGGTAAGAAATCTGCATCTAGAAGCCTCTATCAGATCTTAAGTTTTAAACATGAATTCTTAGTGTCACCACTTGACTGGTTTTATTGTGGCATAACTGGTATTTTAATGTCCTTGCTGGTATAAAAAATTTGCAAAAGTACCTAAAGCCGATATTTTTTCCTCTTATCAGTACATACTTTTAACGGTAGATGTAAGAAGAAAATGCTTTAAAACATGTTCTAAAGCTGCCAAAATGACCCCCGACTGATAATGAAAGTAAAGAAAGAAAGACCATGTTGAAAATTAATACAGACAGGTGCGTGGTGTCCCACATATATCGTGCCTTAAGGGTGGACGTCTGCAGGCCACATATCATGCCCAAGAGGGTTGGGAGGTGAAACTGCTGAGCTCCTTACAGATGTTGTGTGGAACAGGTCCTGTGCCCTGGTGAAAGAAGTGCCTTTTAATACGCTGTTCAAGTTGGCACACTTTTATGTACTCCACCGTGCATACTTCTGCCCCATACAACTCAGCGCAATTTACCCAACCCGTGCAGATGAGTGTCCTCACTGCAAAGAGGGAGGTTCAGGCATCACACACGTCATGGGGCTGCGACAAGCTTATTCAATATTGGCAGGAGGTCCTGGATTTCCTGGCATGCGCCATCTGTATTCAGCCTGAGGCTACAGTCACTGCACAATGGGTTTTATTCCATCCCACAGAGAAGGACGGACACGATATAGGTTTGCCCAACTGACTTTATTGTTGGTGAAAGGGAGAGATGTCATCAGAGGGCTACCTACTGCTGGGCCCACAATCTTGGCATAGTCCCGGGATCTTGTGGAGTGATCTTGGGCAGAAAGGAGATGCATGAAGGATGTCCGTATGGATGAGCACCTGTAAGATGATTGTTAAGAGTGGGAGCTCATGATACAGCACATAACTGAAGAGAGGGGCGACTCAGAGGGGGACTTTGGCTGTGGTGTCACCAGAGAGAGGTGCACAGCCCCCAGTGGATAGGGAGGAGAGGGCAGCACAAACTATTGCACCGTAAAGAGAGCTGCAAGGGAATACTGGTACATAAGGGTGAGGAATTGGATGAGTGGGGCTGGGGCAGCCTGGGGGCCCGCTTTTAGCCAGGATACGGGGATTGAAAAATGGAAGACTTCCTGGAGGGATGATCCAGGTCGACAGAGATTGTACCTGAAGGGACCCTTTCATATGGATAAACTAGATCCTCCCGATAATGTGCAGTAATGATCTCATCCGGACTTATGGTGGCTATGTTCAGACACTCGGGCGGGTGTGCACAGCTGCAAATTCTTTGTTGAGATTGTCTGTGATTGTTATAATATTGTAAAATCTCGATAAATAAAGCTTTTAAAAAAATGAACACAGATGCTTTTATATCAAGATGTGATTAAGAATCATGCCTGGGTCTTTAATGAATGTTAATATGTGAATAGATGACTGGTATGTCTTCACTTTGAAAGGTGGCAACCCTATCCATTGCTGATTTACTAAGCACTGCAGCTGCTCTCTAGTCTTCATTAAGAATGGACCTTAACTCCTGCTTTTTATTATCTGGTAAGAATTTGAGGTGTTGGGCGATGTCCGATCACAGTTATTGGTCATAGTGGCCTACTATGGCCACTGAGTTAGCCGCTGTAATTGAATGCATTTTCTTTTCTTTCTTTTTTACACGTTTTCCCTTTATTAATAAAAACATGCAGAGTACAAATAGAGACTAGACTACATAATAACCGCAAGCGGTAGAATATACAAAATAATAAAAATTAGAAAATGACAGGTGATCATAACATAACTTCAGGGGTGTTGGTAATCCAGGGCATAATAGAAGGCCAACAAGGACCGTCAGCTGTCAGTTCAGTCTGTGGGGGGGGGTCCAGTAATGGGTATAATAAGGGTTTTGCCTTGTCCTTAAACAACTTGAATAAAAGGTAGAGTGGTGGGGCTACAGACACGGGGTGTGATCCCATAACTATGGGCCGGGAAAGGAAACCAGTACCGTGAGAGGCTGTGTTATGGGCCACCAAGAAAAGAGGAGTTGTACGGTCATGAACACATCTACGGCGGTTGCCCAGCACCTTGTGGAATCCCAAGGGGTCTCACCTGGATGTGGAACCACTCTTGCCATGTATGGATCCCCCCATGTATAACTCAGGCTCTAAGTAACTGTGGGGCATGGTACCTGAGGAGGTTCAAGGAGCTCAGCATTGGTCTACAGGTCAACCAGGCACCTTCTTTTCAAAGGCATAGATCTTACATCCTTCTCTCCCCAATGAAATCTTGCACCGTGTTCTGGGGTCCCTAGATCTCCTGTGTGATGCTGGAATGATTACCGAGTCTGCTTTAGGATGACCTACAAGACAGGGTGGTGTGTTGTCTAGCACCTTATAGTTCTAATCCACTCTTGGGACAACTGTGACTACTGTTGCTGTAGTTTGCATAAATGTTATGCCCCCTTGCCACATATGGTCTACAATAGGAAATACTTTGGCTGCTCTTTCAGATGGCTCGTGAAGTCATGTAAGTCCATTTCTTTGGATGTTATTGGACATGCAAATCGTTTTGATTCCCTTTCAACAAGGTTGTGGAACCTGGAAATACTGTCTGGTGGGGAGTCTATCGATTGAGGTGATGGTGATTTAGCAGCTAGTAATTTAGAATGATGTATGCCATTGCCCTTGGCCCTTGAGGGCTTTAGGAGTTTGCCTTCTTCTATGTCTGAACATTAATCATCATCATATGTGGTTGTAAAGGATATCTGAAAAACGCTGGACCCGACATGCAGCTGTCTCAGTTACTGGAATGGTAGGTTCAGCTCAATTAGAAGTTATAGGATACAATTCATATTGTTTTT
Source organism: Lissotriton helveticus (assembly GCF_964261635.1). Classification (NCBI taxonomy): domain Eukaryota; kingdom Metazoa; phylum Chordata; class Amphibia; order Caudata; family Salamandridae; genus Lissotriton; species Lissotriton helveticus. Next base: position 1,675,553,401 of record NC_136069.1, on the reverse strand, counting down.
GTGGTTCCTGGAAGTTCATGGGCTGGGACTACTGAGCATATGATGGTTGACCTGGTTCGGATATAAAACAAGTATATTAGCCTTTCATCATAAGCTCGAGGACCTTGAGTATATCTACAAGCACCCGCAACTTGGGCAGTCTATGGAATTGGTTGCATTGCATCTCATATGGAGCATATTTACGATCGTAGTAAGCGAGTTCCTCAGACCAGTCTTGGACCTGGTATTTTGGGAAGTTTGGTTGATACAAATGAGTTTGTTTCCCACACAATGAAAATCCTTACTTTTTCTCTGTGTCCTGGTGTTTTACCTTTACATGGCCAGGACTGTAAACTGCCGGATAGGGATCCTCTGGATGTCACAACTCCTCCGCCTCTTCGGCTTCTTTCTCCAGCAGTCCTGTTGGTGGCACTGCTGGTATTTTACTACGTAATGTATGCTCTAGCGAGATATGTAATGACTGCAGTTTTCTCTTAGTTGGGTCTCTTGTTGATGGCATTAGCAGTGGTATCTTAGAGGGACTCATCAACACCAACTTCAACAGTAAACCTTTTATCTGGTCTAACCTTCAAGGATATTGATGGGGACTACATTGATAGCGTAGTGTCTGGCTGTAGATGGCTGTCAATTGACAGAGGTTTCTGCTTGTGTCTTCTTCATCTTAAGAGAAATGGTGGAGGCATATCTGGTGAACCTTGTTTTTTCTTCTACCTACTCTCTGGTGATGGGCAAGAAGGTCTCACAGATTAGTTAAAGGATTTTCCCTGGATTTTCCTTGATTTGTTTTCTCCGGCTCTTTTAAAGATGCCTCAGACTTACAGGTCTCTATATGCCTTTATGTGCCTTTTTCTCATTTGAGGGTTAAACAATGAGCTTAATTTATCACATGAGGAGGGGTTTCAACCACCTTGAACTTTTGTAGTGACCTCAAAAGTTGTCCCTCTGTCACTGATGTTTTTTGATTAAAAGGTTCTGCACATTTTGTAGTCCTTTGGAATATGATGCAGTCCTTTGGTAAACGATTTGGGTAAAGGAAATAAATGTATGTTCTGTGAGGGTCATCAGAAAACACCCTCATTTCCCCACAGAAGGATCAGTCCGCTGCTTAATTCAATTATTTTGCATATTCCAGAGATGCCAGAGGAGAAGCTTACCACAAACAGTTAGATCAAAAAGTAATATTTCTTAAGTAAATGAAGGACTTATCTGAAATACACAGCAACAGTTTGACTCCCTTTCCACATTAGATGCAGTAGCAATCTAAGGTGAGATGGCCTCTGGAAACAGTGAGGGTAACGGTCCTCTCATTTCACTGGTTGAAGTTTAGATGTTGTCAAATGAAATGATTGTGTTACTAAAGTGGCACTGTTCTAAGGTCTAGCAGAAAAGCAGTGCCTGGTACTGCTATTGTAAACTTACCATGCGGCGTCCATCTCTGCAACAGTGAATGATTTAAGCATGTGAATCTATGAAATATCCAAAACTGTAGTGTATAATTCTGAATTTGAAAGTAGATGGTAAGAAATTAGGCATAGTGAGTTTGAGATTGAGACTCAGATTACATGCCAGAGGAGTCAAGGGTGGTGGTGGAACTGGGGTTTACAGAAGCGTTGCCGTGTCCAGTCTGGATTACGGCCAGTAATGCTGTCAAAAGTGCATCCTAGAAGCGAGACTTTCGGGTTCATTGCTTTAGAACATGCGCTGGGATGGAAGGACAAGGTTGGGAATAGAAATGGGAATGAAGGCTCAAGGGATATGTTATTAGGATTGTGAATGATTAGACAGGTGCAGACGAAACATTTCACTGATTCATCTTTTGCATCACTGTTTGCATCACTGTTTGAAGAGTAACTTTGCAGGGAAAACAAACTGCAAATATGGATAAATGGCCACTTGATTGTTAGGTAGTCTTGGATGAACGTAAAAAGGTTGACTTTTGGGAAGCAGCTAGGTGCGTTGGTCATGCTATGGGGAGGGCAGGCGACAGGCACAGTAGTTGCCCAGGCTGAATGGACCGACCATGAAAAGGCCGTCCCGTTCCTATCCTAAGGGTAATGTTGTTGATTCACTGGGTGAGAATGATTTGAAACAGTTGCCAGCGATACCATTGATATAGAAAATAAAGATGGGTTTACAGAAGATGAAGTAGGTTTGGGGCTTTCTACAGGTTGTACGGGCACTATTACTGAAGCGGTTAGGAGCCAGCTCAACTCAACAGGTCAAGGAACAAAGAGAATGTGGGAGATTGTGGGATTCTGTAGGCAGAGAAAGTGGTGCGAGTCTGAGGACATAGTTTTTAGGTGCACGTATTTTGTTGGGCAAGATTGGCTGCATGAGTCCTTCCACAGACTGCTGATACACCAGATAATACTAATAGGAGGTGGTGGAGTATGTGTACATGTTAAAACATAGCGGTGGATTAACTGAAAGGTAACATAACCCCGTCTTTGGAATGTGTTCCTGGGGGCAAAATAGAATTATGAAAGGAGGTAAAAGTTTACTTTTTATGGTACTCTGTTCAGATTGTGACTACAGTGAAGGTTAAGAGACACACCAGCAGTTATTTATTCAGCGAACAGGCTGGCAGGACAACTTGGGAACCGGAGGACCTAAAGGTAGAGCTCCAGGAGGACACAAAAAGGTTTAATTGGCCTCTATTGCCACAGGAGAGGAATAAACTGAGGAATAAACTGAGAGTGGGAAATTATAGAAACCCATATGTTTTAGCTTGAGATATCTTGAGATACAAGATGCACTCCGGTGTCTTAAGCCTCTCAATCATATCTGTGAGGCAATGTAAGGCCAGCCTCCATGGCTATTCAGGGCCTCATATACATTGGGTAAGGCGAAGCAGCGCATGTCGCTACTTTGCTTTACTCTGAGTCAAAGAAGCATTCCATGGGCATTGCAGGTTTTTTTACACGCAACACCAATGGATTTAACTTTGCCCCAGATGTACTTAATCAAGTAAACCTGGGGCAGCACTAAATCGAGGAGAAATACATATGTTTTTCTCCCTCTATGTGCTGCAGCGCACACAGTAGGAGTTAAATGCCTCCATTGATTCTTTTTGGTCAGGAAGGTGTCCCTTCTGCACGAAAACAATAATTCCTACAATGCGGACACCCTTGCACCATGGAGCAAGAATGCCTGCGTTGGCACAAGGTAGACAAAGCGGCACCAGCGCAGTGGAAGTGGACAGGAATGTGCCGTATCTCATAGATACAGCTCATTCCTGCCCTTTCCTTTTGAGGCAGGGCAGCACAGCCAAATGACTTGCTACGCTGACCTCCATACAAAACTCGTAAATGAGGCCTCCAGCTTTTTATAAAATTTGTGTCGCTGAAGCCGAGGATGCTGGAAATTGTAAGCACTTGCATCATTATTCCTGCATGAAAACTATACAATGCCAACGGCCACGCAGGCCTTAAAATATGTGACTTGCCTATGTACGTTAAATAGTGCTCCTTCTGCCGTCCTCTAGCACCTGTAAAAACATGCTTATTATCAGTCAAGCACAGTGAGAGGAGAACCACTGACTATGTTTGGTTAACGAGTTGCTTCACATTTTGGACTTGACAGTAAACCACTTGCAGAAAACACAGAGCCTTGTCAAGAAAGCCAGACCCCCTTCCAAACTTGTTTCTAGCATGTTGGTCACTAGATTACGATACAGCTGAAACTGAAATAGTAGGTGCTCATAGGAATGATAAATCCAGTGGAAACATAGGCAGGATTAATTCAACTCATCTAAGCCCTAAACAATGTATTGATACATTTGAAATGAGCATGAAAAACAATCATGGCACATCACCTGCTGTTCCATCGCCCGGGCACGCATCTGTTCAACCTTCATTAAATTGGTTAGTGCATCAACCCTAGAAAGAGAGAAGAGGGAGTGAGTAAGCAGAGTCCCAGGGGGACTGAAAAGAGAACCAACAGTGCAAGTGTAAGCCCTGTCATAACCACTACATCAACCCTATGGAGAAGGACGGTAGAAGGAAGTGAGTAACTGCAACCAATGCCGTAACCACTTTGCCAACTCTGTAGACAAGAAAGAGATAAACACAAGCATTGCCATTAAGGCTTACCACTAAAGCTAAACAATGCCATAACCGCTCTATCAACCAAAGAAGGTATGGCTGAGCAATACCATAGCAGTTCTATTAACCGGAAGGAAAGAGAAGGTAAGGCTAAGCATGCCATAACCACTCTACCAACCAGAAAGAAAGAGAAGGTAAGGCTAAGCAATGCCACCATCACTCTACCAACCAGAAAGAAAGAGAAGGTAAGGCTAAGCAATGCCACCATTACTCTACCAACCAGAAAGAAAGAGAAGATAAGGTTAAGCAATGCGCTAACTGCTCTAGCAACCAGAACGAAAGAGAAGGTCAGATTAAACAATGCCATAAAATGCGCTACCAACCAAAAAGAAAAGAGGAGATAAGTTAAGCAATGCCATAACCACTCTACTAACCAGAAAGAAAGAGAAGGTAAGGCAAAGCAATTCTATAATCTCTCTACCAACCAGAAAGAAAGGGAAGGTAAGGTAAGGCTATATACCAACCAAAAAAAAAGAAGCTAAGACTATCTAACAGCCAGGAAGAAAGAGAAGCTTAGACCAAGCCGTCCCAGAAACACTCTACCAACGAGAAAGAAAGTGAAGGTAAGACTATCAACCAACCAAAAAGAAAGACACTATAAGGCTAAACAATGCCATAACTACTCTACCAACCAGAAAGAAAGAGAAAGTAAGACTATCTAACAACTAGAAAGAAAGAGTAGGTAGGGCTAAGCAAATCCATAAATGCTCTACCAACCAGAAAGAAAGAGTAGGTAAGGCTAACCAATGCCATAACTGCTCCACCAACCAGAAAGAAAGAGAAGGTAAGGAAAGCAATGCCATAAAAGCTCTACGAGTCAGAAAGAAAGATAAGGTAAGGCTAATCAATGCCATAACAGCCCTGCCAACCAGAAAGAAAAATATGTTAAGGCTAAGCAGTGTCATAACCAATCTACTAACCAGAAAGAAAGAGAAGTTAAATCTAGCCAACAACCAAAAAGAAGGAATAGGCAAAACTAGACAATGTCTTAACAGCTCTACCAAATAGAACGAAAGAGAAGTTAAGACTTAGCATTGCCACAAACACTCTACCAACCAGAAAGAAAGAGAAGTTAAGTTTATCCAACAACCAAAAAGAATGAAAAGGCATGACTAAGCAATGCCTTAACCACTCTACTAACCTGAAAAAAAGAAGGTTAGGCTACGTAATGACAAAGTCACTAGGCCAATCTTTAAGAGAAATCTAATGGCCATGATAACACAAAACACATAGATAATGAGAAAAGAAATCCCTGGATGGCAGACGAATGACGCTCAGAGGAAGATGAGAACAACTTGGTCTACAGTTCAATACTTTGGGGAAGAAAATGTTAGACTCAGTGCAAGGACATTGGTATGTATTTTAAAGGGTTTTATGTATTTTTTTTATTTGTATAAATGTTTTTCTTCTTTTTCCATCTACAACAATATAAACCTCATTAATTACACATTAGTACGTTAAGGGGCATATGTATTAAAACATCGTTTTGCAAGCCCTTAATAGCGATTTTTTGCGAATCGCTATTAAGGACTCACAAAATGCATTGTATGTAGGAATCGCAATAATAATTGCGATTCCTACATATTCCTTACTTGCAATTCGCAAATTGTGAATTGCAATTAAGGAATACCTTCCCATTCATCCTTATGGGCCAGGAGGCCCATAGGAATGAATGGGAACATATTCGCAATTTGCGAGTAAATTGGGAATGCAATTTCAAGGGTACAAGGGTGTCAAAAGGACACCCTATTGCACCCCTGAAATATGTATGTGTGCACATGTGGCACCCATACATGCCCTAAGGGCATGTATGTGAGCCACATTGCACTTTGAAAAATGTAAAAAAGTGCATTTAAATCGCAAATGACCACAACTTAAAGTTGGTGGTAATTTGCGGTTTCTTAAGCCACAATCGCACAACTTTGGTGCTTCCTGCATTGCATTTAAGGACTCGCAATTTGCGATTCCTTAAAGGCATTCGCCAAATTTGGAATCGCAAATTTTGCGATTCCCTATTTTGCGCTGGCCTTTTTTGGATGATACATTCCAAAAGGCTTTCCCAGTTGCGAACGGGAAAAGGGCTTGATACATATGCCCCTAAAACTTGAAAGCATTAAAATTCCTAATCTAAAATATAAGTCAATTTTCATCATTAAATGAAGGGAGCCCAATGTTATAGAAAATAGAGACCAAATCTGACCAATCTCCAAGTCTACTCACAGTCCCTCTCAAGTAATGAGACGGACCTCTCAGTCAATAACCTCTTATCGATTCTTTCTTGGGAAAACGACTGTTCACTACAAATCTATCTTAGTCTATATGGTCAAATTAGGACATGTACATGCATTTAATTTTTGAAAGAGTGCATGGCTGTCTTTGTCCTATATTCTTAGGAGTTCTCGACCAAACAATTTTAACTCTGTGCTGTGGTGGGGACTTTACAACACAATGAAATAAACAGCTACATAAATATGATCACCAAGGCAGATCCCCACCCAGTCTTGTAAGGTGTACCCTTGATCACTCTAACCGAGAAGAGGGTTATTTGAGAGCAGAGGTAACATTAGAGGTGTGTGCCCCAGAGTGCCTCATTCACAAACTTTTCCAGCTAGTGAACCTACTCTACGGTCATTGATCCTCGGCTTCAGACACCTCAGTAGAGTGTGGCTGGGAGACACTGCCTTCAGACTCAAAAGAACAGTTCATGGTCCAGGTAGTCCCTTCTCCAGTGACCCAACTGAAACAGGAGGAGATCTCAGGTGGGGTGAACCCACCGTGAACCTCCTTTGACCACTCCCCAGCCGAGTCCAAACTCCCCACTTCCTGCTGTGTGCTGCAAGGATTGCACCTGAAGAGACCTTTATTTTGGTTTTGCAGGTTCTTTCTTTTTATCTCTGGTGGACTCAGCCCTTTTTGGCAGGTTCCCCCTGAATGTTTTGCCTTACGCTCTGACATGGTGGTAGTGGTTTTAGGCTTCTGGGCACTTTCGCACTCTGGCTTAGTGTAAAGTGCATGCGCTCTGTGTTACATTTAGTGAGATTGGCCTGCCCTCCCATAGGAATGCATGGGGGATTCCCTGATGAAATGTGTGTCAGTGGTAAATCCTGATTTGAGAGATGCAGCATGGTTAAGTCTGGTATGTATAAAATGCTATTTAGAAATGTTCAGGCCCGGACTAGCCGTTGCGGGCACGGGCAATCCCCCGGTGCGCCGCACGGGTGGGGGGCCCGATTTGGGCCCTTGGGGGCTGTTTTTGTTACAGGGACGTTTTTGCAGCATATCGGCCCTGTAACAAAATCGGCCGAAAATCGGCCCTGGCAAAAAGGGCGGTCGCGAGCACTTTGCCAGGGCCGGTTTTGGTTCCCAGTCCAGCCCTGTAAATGTTGTGCAATTGTGTGCACAGATTTATTGTGATTATGTTAGAAATGCCACTTTTAGAAATTGACATTTCTGTGTGCTATGGGTCTGCCTGCATGATGTGAATTGCATGTTTGGCTTTTGAGTGACAGGGGCTGGTGAGGTGTGGGTGGCTCCAGGAGGGGCAGGGTGAGTCAGCGCTAGGCTGAATAGGGACATCTGCATTCTGAGTAGTGGGAGGGGAGGTCTCTGGTCCCTGAATAGGATTGTGCCTGCCCTGAATGCTGGCTGTGCCCTCCTGTGGTGTGTCTGATAACGAGCCACCATCTAACAAAAATGAATGGGCTGTGACTCCATGAAAGTTGTTGTGCTGTTCCTGACTGGGGGGGGGCTGCTGCTGCTAGGCTCCAGGAGGACCCGCTGGAGGGCCCTGTGTGCTGACCTGCCTGGGCTCAGCCTTTGCCCCCCCCGGACTTTGGACTTCAGTGACTGTGCGCGCTTTAATTTTAGTTGGAAAGCACTTTTTGCTGAAAGGAGCATATGTATTGACCACACGCTGTTGCAGAAGGGACTGCTGATAGAATCCCGAGCGTAGGGATCCCACCCTGCACTGTTGATCGAGTGGGAGCCTACCCCACGTTTGCCTCTGCTTTTGCGGGTGCCCACCTCGCATTTGTGTTCTCTAGCGGCTGCTCACCCTGCTTTATGCACATGTTATGAGCAGGTGCCCACCCCGCACCTGTGCTCCGCTGGCGGGTGCCCACCCCGCAATTGCCTTTATTTTAAAGCAGGAGCCTACCCCGCATTGCCGAGATCCAAAGAAGAATCACCGTTGCGAACCGGGTGCCGTGGAGCATGAAACCGGAAGTCAGGCGTCTATTGCCTGAGCCGGGGCAAGACCATCGCAAAGCCAATCCCTGACCGGCGCCACTGGAACACAGGCAGTGAAAGCCTGATAGTAGGCACGGCAAGGAAGAGAGAGACGTGGGGAGTCCGGACCCTTGCCGGCTCTTCATCGAAGTCCCTGGTCCCAGGAGGGGGCCCGGGTGAAGCCAGGTAGACACAGAGGCACAGTGGGGCTCCCGTATGGTGAGGAGAGCCCCGCGATGTGCCTAGTCGACCGAAGGAGCAAGCCCACCGGAGCAGTCAATGCCGAAGGAGCCCAGTGAGTAGGGGCTTCTCTTCTTGCTGTCTGAGCGGTCCCGCACCTGACAGCGGGCCGTTCCAACTGTGCCATATTTGTTCCCAGTGCCCGTGGGGCTCCAACGAGGGGGCAGAGTTAATTGGAGAGCCCCAGTGAGGCCCAGGGCACAGTTGTGCCAGGGCCTATTTGCATACTTACAGCTGCCCCGCCAGACAGAGGACAGCTGCAACGTGAGGCCATAGTTTCTTAGGAGCCCCAGTAGGGGTTCAGGAAGCACCATAGTGCCAGCCCCAATTCTCTTCCTTGGGAGCATTTTGTTTAGAGTCCCAGAGAGGGGTTCAGAAGGCACGCTGGTGGCCAGGCTCATTTTCACAGCTGCCCAGCTATTAGTGGGCAGCTGCCACGTTTAGGCTGTGCAACTGTGCACTTTGCTTTTGCAGCCAGCCCTGGCTTTGCAGGACATAGGGCATTTGAGCCCATGAGAAGGCCAGTTGGCCAGGGGGGGCTCATAGGTTTGTAGGGCGCCAGGCTCTAAGGTGATTTATGTAGATGTGCAGGAAATGTGATTCATGTACTGTATTTATGCACCATGATTTATACCTCTACTGTGGTTTATTATTAGGTGATTTGTGCATCCTATGTTTCATGTTGCTGGATAATTCTGAGTACAGTGTTTGCCTGTAATTACTGGTTGTGATCTTCTTTTATTATAAGTTCTACATTTACTCTTTCCACTTTGTGATGGTCCAGACAGAGGCCCAATCAGCCCTGTCGGGTGTATATAGTCCCTTGTAAATATTGCCTAGTGCCAGTTGGCACAGTGTATATTGTGTGATTACTACTCTAATGTGTTTCTGATAATACATAGGCTATTTTTGGATATAACCTTGTGTGGAGTTCCTTTTGTGGTGTGCCTAGTGTGTTGCTGCTGTGTGTGTGTTGTTCAAACGCTTTACACATGGCCTCCAGGATTAGCCTGACTGCTCTTGCCAAGCTACCAAGGGGGTGAGCAGGGGTTATCTCTGGTGTGTATCTCCCTTGCCCTGACTAGAGTGGTGGTCTCTGCCTGGCTTTGGCGCAAGCCTTTTGCCAACCAGAGATCCCATTTCTAACACTCTCCAAACAATGATTTATTACCACACCTAAGATGTATTGGGAAGCGTTCTGGATGCCCAACTGTCGGTCAAAGGAGACTTTCAGTCGGTCTAAATAGTCTGCTGGCACTTTCTATTATTTTTCTACAATTCTTTGCTTGTATTCAGTTTATTTTGCTTGGTCATATTACTGTTATTATGTTGTCAAGCACATCTCTGCCTAGAAGACCTTAAGTAAACAAGTACCATGCACCAACCCAGAGGATTCATCTGCTGTGTAAATAAACTGTCACAACTTTGCACAAGGCCCTGGAGGGAAGGGGGAAGATGGTGATGTCAAGTAACTGTAAATCTAAAGAGTGGGCCTGTTTAGTGTGTCTAGTTGGTTTGATTGTACACCATCAGCCTCTGCATGTTAAGTGCACAAGCTACTCTTTGGGTACCACAGAACATGAGTGACTGAACGAGTGAGCGAAGGAGTAAGTGGTATCTTGAAATGAATGAACTCCAGGCCCTGCTGCCTTTAGAGGTAGTGCAGGCCTGCATCACCATATGCATTACAGTGGTGTGAGGGACAGACTTACTTGTTGGAGATGTCTGTGCTTTGACTCTGTTCTTGCTGTTTACGGAGGTATTTTGTCTTCATTTCATGCTCCCAGGTTAAGATGTCACTCCCGTCAAAAAAGCACATTTCGTCTGAAATTGCAGAAACATCAGAAAAAAGAACCTGCAAGTCTCATGGAATAAACATACAAACCACAAACAGCAGATTACATTAATGAATCCTCACCAATAATGTAATTTAACATCTAGTACCTGCTAGGAATGTCACATGTTGACAAATACACCCTACTAATAACCCCCTTATGTTCAATAAACCATTCCATAAACTTAAGTAACCAGCCTTGTCCACTCACTAGCTTTCCGACACCACTTGCTCAATATCTAATAATCAGTTGGTCATTTTCATGTATTCAGTCCATTGGGGTGGTAGACGACGTTTCAACCATCACTTCTCATCAGAACAAGGAAGGCCTGCTCAGGAAAGCTCCCTATCTTAGGGTGAGAAATCTGCTCTAGTCTCCCTTGATGCATGTGATTGGCTGGCATGTGACTCACCAGAAGCTTTAGCTGCCACCGGAAGAGTCATATGAGGTCAAATGCAATTGATTCATGTGGGTCTAAATCAGGTGTTTATAGTATATGAGTTGCTGAAGCAGTGTTTATCAGAACACGAGGAACCAGATTATTCAGGGGCTTGTACAAAGGGAAGGAAATGGCTTGTGGTGTCTCCATGCAAATAAAACACAACATTGAAAGAGGCAGCACCTCCCTGGGTTCCATTAGGGATTATATCCAGTCATAATTTCAGTGCTGGCAGCAGCAGGATTACATGGCACGAGAGACTCTCTCTGAGGGTACCCCAAGGTGATTGCTACAGTTTTTAGGTCTCGCCTAGGCAGCGCATTCGCTGTCTCTCCGAACATCAAGTAATCTGTATGTTGGGTGAAACTCCGCCTATTGCTGTGTAAGTTCTCTTGCCGCATGCCATTGGTTTAACTTTGGCATTGTTCTTGTTAGCTGGCCTTTAATTGGCTGTTGATCCGATACTCACTTCCATTTATTCCCGAAGCAGCACAACCTAACTACTGTTTTCCTCCGCTTTTGTGGTTTATATGTGTTTTGAAAGGAACTTTATTTTCCGATTTTTGCAGCCCAGCATGCTGAGTTACAGAAATACACTCACTTCCATACATATTCAGCATGGCACTTGTCTTGAGCGCCACGCTGTTAATAGTTTCATTATTCTCTCCACACCTTTTATTTTAATGGTTTCCTGCTCGTCCCAGCACTGCCCTCTACCTCCGTGGAATTTGTGTTTCCTTCACTGGACGGAGAGAGCTCCCTGTCATAGCAACATGCCATACAGGGATACATTCTTTCCACTCACTCTGTCAGCCCTGCCCGCCCAGCCCCACTGAGACACGCGTGGGGCTGCTGGATCTTCCATTGCGGGCGGGGCTGCTTTTTAAAATGTTGTTGGAGATGGAGGTTTTAAAAGAGTCCCTAGGGTTGAGGTACTTTTAACACACAGTAAATGCGCCAGGTCCCAGTGTGTTCAATAAAAGCTCGTCAGAGTGTTTCAAAGATCAGAAGGCGCACATGGCACACCTAAAAGATGCTTTCACACATGGAGAGCATGCCGTTTCACTCGGCCTCTCCATACGTGTCATCCGTCCTCCCTTTGATTGTTTTGTGGCTCGGACCCGGCAAATAGCTGCGTTGTTTGCGTTTGCATATCGCCACGCTCTGAGGCCCCGCTTGCTATAAGCAGGATTTGCCCTATTGATGACAAGATGGTTTGTTTTGCGGCGTTACGCAATGGCGTAGCAAATGCCTTCGCTAGCCACATGCAGGCATCGCAATGCAATAGGTCTCACAATTTTTTTCATGACTTATTTTATTGTAAGAAAATCATAGCCGTATAGGTTTCAACTGAAAACATAGGAGGGAGGGTTATCCCAGCCCGAGAGTTTCCTCTCGACCTGATGTCAGGCAGGCCAACAGCAAACTGAAAACATGACGCAGGTCGTGGCATGGACCCGTCCCTACAGTCTGGCATAGGATACAGGCTGCAGCCCACAGGTTTGAGCAGTGAGCCTCTTGACCGGTAAACACTTGTGCTACTTCTGTGTTTACTTATATGATGTCACATGTTACGGGGTGTGCAGTCCGTTCCCAGACCTCGTAAATGGGGCAGAGTGGGGAACGGCTACATTTTGCTCACCCGACTACATCCTCATCAGAAAAAGCTGTTGTGGGGGAGGAAGGCTGCAGGGCGTTATCGTTTTTTTCGGGAGGGGCGGTCAGATTCTACACCTCCTCCACCATATCTTGATTATTCTACCATCCACCTCGATTTTCTTCTCTACTCCGAATGGCCAGTTGACAATTACGAACCCCAATGTTAAGCACAACATAAATAAGCACATCACAATTAGCGTTGGCGTGTCACTGCCCTTCTCCCGGTACTCTGGTAGAGAGATGGACCTTCCCTGAATCGCCACTGTCGTGTTGGAAGGGTTGGATAAATCTCACAATGTTTTTTTCTTTCGCATTGTTACTTCATAAGTAACGTTCCTGAGTGACATAACGTTAACTATTGCTGCACAACGAAATCTACAGCACAACTTTCAAAGAGTCTAGCCGAAAAGCTGCATGTTTATATGCCAATTTCTGAAGGGAACTTGTGATGAGGGCCATTGGAATAATGCAACACGGAACAACCAAATTATGCGGCAGGGTTGATTAAATTTTGCAGCAAGAAAAGCCAAATTATGCAGTGTAATGCAGCACATTTTTTCAAACTCTTGCAATTTTTCAAACTCTTGCAATGCAATAGGTCTCGCATTTACCCAAGTTTAAGCTATTGGCATTGTAAATGACAGTGAGAACTCTCCCCCTCCCATCGCACAGCTAAGAGCGCCCTCATGGGATGTCATCCAATAGTTTCGAATTCGTCCAATTATTCCACATGTAATCCGTATGTCTAAACATTTTAGTTAGGTTCATTTTCCAGCATAGTTCCTCCACACGTGGGGTGGTGCTTGCCAATTTTCACGTTTTCTAATGCTTAAGCTGGGCCATCCGAACCTCATGCAAAAACACAATTGAATCCGCCGCGGGCCGTTGCCACAAGACGAAGCTCTGGAGCACGTGTGGTAGCAGCTTACCAAGGACTGCACATACGTCGCCTTATGTCCAGTCTACTTGGAATATGAATATTCAATTTGAGAATTAACCTTTCATGCAACTGGCGTTTGCAACCTGACGGCCCGTGACGTATGTTTACACTTCTATTCCCAATATTGGAATCTTTTGCACTAGCATTTTTATCATCACATTGGCCAGCTTCTTTGTCAACTTTATTGCGCTACAGCAAGATTAACCAGCCAGTACTTTTGCCCTGACGAAGCTCCCACGGTTGGGGAGCGAAACGCGTTGGCTGTCCTGTGCACTTTGAAAATACGAAAATAAAAAGAAACATATATTTTTTGATACAACTCTGGTCCTGTTTTACTTCGTGCTTGGTGCTGCCTCCACTCTTCTCCAAAGTTTCTATTTGTAATTCCAGTGGGACCGAACCGCAGCAGGTCCTGGAGGTTGTCAGCACAACAAGACTTATTTTAAGGGACGTTGGAAATTAGAGGTGCTGGTTGTTTGATCCGTTGTGGAACATTTTCCAAAAACACGATAAAAGCAATTTAGTCTGAGGCAGTGTCGTTTATTTTTACAAAACCCAGTGCATTTCGGGCCACTGGTGCCCTTCGTCAGGGGTCACTATAACAAACAAAATAAAACAGCCAATATTAACAATAGGTCCGCTGGTATCATAACAAATTAATAAACAATTTAATAAACAGGACTTTCAATATTCTCTGTTATTACTCATACATTATCACCACATTCATTGTGTGCATCCTTTACCTGACGGGGCAATAAACCATTCCTCAGTTTTTCAATCCCCTGCTCACATGACTCACAAAGACCTATCGTCTGCCTAATACTTTCACCCTGGGTTTAACGTGTCTTCAAGCATCCCTTCTTTCATACCTTTTATTTCTTATAACCTAACACGCATTTCTCCAACGTACACATCCACACAACCCCATTCACTTTCACTCCTCACAAACCCCCCGTATACCTCCCCTGTTAAACCACTGCTACCCTGTGGCAACATCGCCTTATAGCCTGACGCCGTTGTGAGCACATCCATCCGCTCGCGCTCCATTAAACAGGCCACTTTAATCCCATCGTAAATACTGCAGTAGCAACTTTCCATACCTGCCATGGCTGTTGCCTAACGATCATTCTCCTTACTCCTTACACGGTGAGCTTGCCCTCCCTCTTTATTTCTTCCATTTAAATACATTCATTCCTCCCCATTGGACAGTAGTTTTCTCCTATCCCGCCAGCCAAACACCAAGTTATTTTTACCCAGGAACTACAATTCCCATAATCCATTCCTTTTGTGAATGCTGTAATCGCATAATTTTAGTGACAACATTAAAAGACTCCACAATTAATATCGGCAATTTTCATGTACATTGAATATTGATGAAGGCTTTCCAGTTCGTAAAATTAAAAACACCATCTTTTGTGACGGACCACGTTGTCTCGCCTATCGTGTGGAGTCCAGCACTGTTCATCATTCTTTCTATTATTTTTAAATCTTCTCATGTGGGTGCTTTCCCAAGTTAGGGCATGCTTTACACAATGTATTTTCAAAGGTAGGGATGCACACCTCTTGTCAAACATTTATGCATTGTTTTTAAATTCCTTAACCTGAATGCGTGCAGTTTGGCGAGTCGCCAGGGCATGGCACTCGCCAAACTGCACACAGGTGGCTGGCCGGATCTGGAACCGTGGATTTACCACGGTGACGCGGTGCCGGCGAGCGGTGCTGGGCTTGCCGCCTGGCACGGGACTGCGAGGAGCCATTTTGAACTGGAACACCGAGGGGGGCCTTTCGAGAGTGACGGAGAGCTGTGGGCCCAGGACCTGAGGTGGTGCAGCCTGCAGACCCAAGCATAGCCCATACTGGATAGCGCACAGTAGCTGGGGCTTGCCCGGGGGACTGCTGCCGCAGCGTGAGACGATCTATGAGCCATAGTGGGAGTAAGGGTGGTGTTACCCACTGAGCTAGGCCGGAAGATCTGAAGAGGCCCGCAACATGGGATTGGGGAGAGCTGCCACCCGCGGCCATGGGCAAGCCTTGTGCGCGGAAGGAGGAGGACCCGCCGCCATCTGGGGCTGACTCTCCCTCTCAAGAAGGTAGGGAGGAACAAGAATTGCCACGGGACCCGGGGATTCAGCTCCAGCTGGACAAGATAATGGCGGCCATAGCGGACTCTCGAGTAGCCCTGCAACAGGACATTGCGCAAGTTGCGACAGGGCTGGGTTTGTTACAAGCAGATCACTCGAAGCTTGCTGACCGTGTGAAGCAGGCCCAAACTGCGCTTCAGGAGGTGGGCCCTGCACAGACTGCACTGTCTGCGACTATGGCGGGGTACTAGATCGCCTCACTGTGCTGGAGCGGCGGGCCGAAGTTGCGGAAGGCCGGAACAGACGCAATAACATCCGCATGGTTGGACTACCAGAGAAAATTGAGGGGCCGGATATGGTGAGCTACCTTGAGAATTGGGTTAAAACTGTAGTGGCCCCTGAGGGGCTCTCGAGCTTCTACACCTTGGAGCGAGCGCACCGAGTCCCGGCCAGGCCGCCGCTGCAGGGGCGTCCCCCACGGCCAGTGGTGGAGCGGCTCCTACACTTACGTGACCGTGATTTGCTTCTTCGGAGGGCCCGTAGTGATGGCCCCTTCCAAGTGGACAACAGTAAAGTTACCCTTTTCCCGGACTACTCATTTGATACGCAACAGCGCCGCATGTCCTTCCAAACTATCAAAAAGGAGTTACACGCAGAAGGGATTCAGTATTCTTTGTTCTTCCAAGCCAAGTTGCGCATAGTGCTGGACGGACAAACACACTTCCACGATACGCCGGAGGATGCATGGGAGTGGCTGGAATCCTACAGAGCAGGAAAGGATGGTCAAAAAGTGGAGGCTCGGGAACAGGCTAGAGAATCTTTAGCTCGCAGGTCACGACGGTTGCGGCGCCGTGGACAGGGCCTGCAGAAACCGTTGAACTCACAGACAGCTATAGAACGAAGGGATGCCCTGGAACGGTGACGGCGATCTCCGGAGAACTGTTGAAGACTACACCGGAGGCCTCGGATCTTGGTAGTGACAAGGGGCCATCGGAGGCGGAGTCTTCGGCGACAGACGATCCTTGCTTGCCAACGGTCACTGCCGGAACTGCAGACGGACTGCTAGATGAGTAGATGTAGCGGTAGCTGAGGACTGGGAGTTTTCGCACTGGAATCCTGTGTTGTAATTACTGTTTTCTCGCTTACATGGGGATTATAGTGATGCAGTGGATGTGCAAGGGGCTGGAGAATTGTATCGGGAGGGGCTGGAAGTTGGGGGGCGCAGAGGTTGGGGGGAGCTCTGGGGAGGCCTGGGAGACCCGACACTCGTGGGGATTTCAGGGCGGGCAATAGTTGCGTTATTGATTCACTGTAGGTTGCACCCCCCACCGGATGGTAGTAGTTTGTTTGCCTTAGCTTTGCATGGGGCACATATTTGGGGTAGTTTGAATAGGATTCACAATGTTGGTGCCTGTTCTGGGTGGGGGAGGAAGATGTACTGGGTGGGCTGGGGTTGTTTGGGATAGGGTTTAGTTTGGTTAAGGAATACTGCCTGCTGCTGAACTTGATCCAGAAAATGGGCTTCTCGGGTGTTGTGTATTTGTGTGCTGATACCGCCACCTTGCAATCGGAGGGTGGGGGTTGCTTTGGATGGTTGTCGCATTGTTGGCATGGGTTCATCACCTGATGTGAAAGGTATAACCTGGAATGTTCGGGGATTGCACTCCATGTAGCATAGGTATAAGGTCTACTCCTACTTCGTCCTCAGGGGCGTGCAGGTGGCTTTTTTGCAGGAAACACATTTGACTGGGGCTGAGGGGCTAGCTTTGCAGTGCAGATGGCGAGGGCAGCTTTACTACACCACTTACTCAGCCTTTGCACCGGGTGCTCTGATCTGGGTTAGGGCCGGGGTCCCCTTTCAAATGTTGAATCAACTGGTTGACCCTGATGGCCGCTCTGTTGCAGTTAGAGGACATCTCTATGGGCGTGTAGTGACCCTTTGCTCTGTTTATGCTCCTAATATTGATCAGGCGTCCTTCCTGGAGGCTTTGTCTTCTGCTCTAGCGGATTATTTCACGACACCAGTGTTGATGGGGAGAGATTTTAACTCTGTTGTGGATGTTGCCTCAGATAGATCCCATCCTCAACTGCCCACGGACCGATCAATAAATTAGCTAGGACTCGGGCCCACTGGCAAGGCCGTTGGGGGTTCGTTGATATTTGGCGAGCACAACACCCGACTGATAGGGATTATTCATACTACTCGGCTTTCCATGATCTGCATGTTAGATTGGATGCCATTTTGTGTAGCCCTGGACTGGCGTCCTTAGCGATTAGTAGTGAGTACCTTACGCGCACCATATCGGATCATAATCCGTTATTAGTAAACTTCTGTTGGGAGTTGGAATGCCCTAGGATCCCGATTTGGAGGTTGCGTCCAGAGATGCTGGAAGATCAGGTCTTTCGCACGGAGTTAGGGGAAGGAATAGAGCACTACTTTGCGGAGAATGCGGTATCAGCTACGACGGGGGCCTTGGAATGGGACGCTTTTAAAGTGGTGGTCTGCGGGATCTGTATCGCCAAATGGGTGGGGGTTCGGAAATTGCTGTTGCGGGACATTGAAGAGGACGAGCTAGCTCTTCGTGAAGCTGAAAGGGCACATTCGGGTGGTACTGGCACACGTGACGAGGTCTTGACCCGGCGGGAGGTGGTGGCGACGGGGGTAGAACGCCTTAGATGCTTTGATCACAGGGCTTTCTTGTTTGGAGCACGCGGAGCGAGACAAGGTGGGCACATTGCTGGCTTGGCTGGCTGATCCTGTCCCTAGATGTGTACCCATTCTGCCAATGGCCTCCCCTTCGGGAAGGCTGGACTATGAGCAGCATCTCATAAATGACCACTTTCGATCCTTCTATGCGACTCTCTATACCAGCCAATTGCAGACTGGTGAGGAGGAAGCTCGGGCGTTTCTAGAGGGTTTGGAGTTACCAGTACTCGAGGAGGAGGAGGCAAAGGAGCTTGGGCAGGATATTACTTTGGCTGAGATTCACTGTGCCATTAAGCAACTGGCACACAACAAGACACCGGGCAGTGATGGTTTGCCTGTAGAATTCTATCTGACATATATTGACTCTCTGGCCCCCAGGTTATTGGGGATTTACCAGGAGGCCAGACAGACGGGAATATTGCCAACTTCTACTAGAGAGGCTATTATTGTCCCGCTCCTCAAGCCAGGAATGCCGCCGACTGACCCAGCTGCGTACAGACCCCTCTACATGCTCATTACGGATTATAAAATACTGAGTCGGGTGCTGGCCACGAGACTCCTTCCTTTTATGACTCGGTTGGTGCATTCAGACCAAGCTGGCTTTATCCCGACGCGTAATACCGCCAGTAGCATACGTAGGTTGATAGGGATATTAGATGGAGGCCGCAAAATGGAGGGGCAGGCGCTCGTCCTTTCTGTCGACATAGCCAAGGGGTTTGACAGTCTGGAGTGGCCATATCTGTGTTCAGTCATGACAGCATTTGGACTGGGAGCTGATTACGTTTGTTGGGCAGCAATCCTATACTCGTCAGCGACAGCTAGAGTCCGGGTGGGGAGGGTTATTTCCTCTCCCTACCCAGTGGGACGGGGTACTAGACAAGGCTGCCCATTGTCCCCATTGTTGTTTGCCCTTGCAATTGAACCTGAGCTAGAATGGGGAGGGAATACAGAGGGCTCCAGCTCAGAGGTAGTACACACTATATTTTGCTTTATGCGGATGACCTCCTGATGTTTTGGGGGGATGCGGGGGAGGCTCTGGTGGGGGCACGATCCCTTCTAGCCTGTTTCGGAGATATATCAGGGCTACGGATTAACTGGACCAAGACTTGTGTTTTCCCAGTGTCTAGTGCATGTAGCCCGCCTACTCTGCCGCCCGATCTGGTGTGGGAGCCGAGGTGCCTACCCTATTTGGGTAAACAGGTGTATCACGATCAGGGGGATCTCTTTGAGGGCAACATTGAGAGAGCGATGAGGGATCTGAGAGGTAGCATGAAGTTTTGGGGGACCTCACCATTATCGGTGGCAGGCCGAATAGCACTTTTGAAGATGGTGGCGCTTCCCCGCTGGTTATACTTCTTCCGGACACTGCCGATCCGGGTGCCGGTTGCTTTCTTTAGACGGCTCTGCTCCGAGGTGGGCAGTTTCATCTGCGGTGCAGGGCGACATAGGGTCGCGCTGGATACTCTGATGTGGCCGAGAGCCGAGGGAGGACTTGCGGCTCCTGACTTTGAGTTATACTATTTGGCAGCGCAATTTCAATTTCTCACTCAGGCGGTAGCGTCTGAATTTCGGGGACCGGAAGGAGGACCGGTGCCTGAGGTGCAGAGACACCTCTTATCTTTTGTGATTCTGCAGCAGCGACTGAGGACTGCTGATTTATCTATAATGGGGGGCACCTTGAGATACTGCTGGAAACGGATCCACAATAGAATCGGGGTGCAGTGTCCTTAAGCGCCTGAGATCCCGTTGGGCATGTGCACAGCGTTGCCACACGGCGGTGATTGGTCCGCCTTGGCAGAGTGGGAGGATCTAGGCTTGCAGATGGTGGGCGACCTTTATGCGGATGGCGTGTTGTTGCCCTTTGGTACGTTGCAGGATACATTTGGTCTTCCGCGCGGCCATTACCTGATAAATGCGACACTGATCACTGCCAAACAGAGGCATTGGGGTACTGGCCTATCTGAACCACCAACGAGCGGAGGATGTCAGTATGTAGTGATGGCGGTGGGCACACGCAAGGCGGTTACCTGTTTATATAAACGGTTGCTTGGGGAAGGGCTCAACCTGCTGCAAAAATTGCAGGAGCACTGGGAGTCAGACTTGGATAAAGCAATCCTAGATGCAGTCTGGTTACAGATACTTAAAAGAGCTTGGAAGTGTACCAGGAACGCTAGGTTCCAGCTAATCCAATTCTTTGTATTACACCGGGCGTATCTTACGCCAGCTAAAATAAATCCGTATTTTCGGACTGACACTGCGATCTGTCCCCGGTGCCGCCTACAGGATGCGGGTCTGAGCCACATGCTGTGGGACTGTCCTCAGTTGGGGACATATTGAGAGGAGGTGGTTGAGTTGCTCGTAAGGTGACTAAGCGGCAGGTGGTACTGGATAAAGGAGCTTGCCTATTACACTGGTTTTCACACACCAATAAAAATAGGATAACTAGCAAGTTTATAGACCTGGGGTTAATTTTAGCCAAAAGGGAAATTACATCACACTGGAAGGCAGCAGTTGGCCCTAGGTTAGTTAGATGGAGAGCAGCACTGCTTCTGTGGGTGGGCAGCGAGGGGTCCGTGAGATTGCAGCAGGCCCATAGGTCCCATAACAATAGGGCCCTGGAGGCGGCGCAGGCATGGGAGGCCTAAGTGATGGAGCTCAGGTTGCCAGAAGGAGACACTGGCTCGGACTCCGGCACATCGATGGAGGGGGAGCAGTCGCTGGCGGCGTCCTCGGGCCCTGGTAGTTTGCTGCGGGGGGTGATCCCTGAAGTTCCGTGTGAAGGCGAAGACATTAGTACCATGTAGGAGACATTCGGCACACTCTTCACACATTAGAGATGTACATTACTAACACTGGCTGAATGGGTTGCAGCATTGGCAGTAGGGGTGGGGGAGGGGGGTTGTTGGGTTTTGAGGATGGCCGTATACGGACTACTGTATAACATTCTAGAGTTCGAGGTGGCTTGCAAATATTATGTTATTGAAGGGGCTCGATATCGTAGTGCAAACTCATATTTGAGATCCAAGTGCCTTGTGGAAGGGTTGGTTTGTAATGATGCCTTTCTGAATGGGTGCAATGGGACTAACTGTACACGTTATGGTATTTCCGCATGTTTTGTCTGTGTTTTGAAATAATAAAAAGATTTTTTTTTTTAAATCACTGTAAAATACTATTACAGCAGATTTCTGGATAACCTCTTTTGAGGTTTCTAACCAGATCATGTTTTTTGAGCATGGTGTACTTACCAACAAACCAGTAAGACTCATGCACTAATTTTGTGTTCTGTGTTTTATATGTTTGTCTGTCAAAAAATGTTATTGTCAGATCCAACGGGCTCCTCTGACTGAGAGGTTACCCCAGAAACCTGGGCATTTGTTTACACTCATATTTTTTCACGACTTTTTACTTTCACGTCCTCTGGTTAGGATGGGCCTTAGCGTGCCGATACCGCCAAGGTACACTTTCCCATGGTCCTGACGAATGCCCAGTAAATAATACAAGGGCAGAAACATGTTGACCCCACTTTAATTGGAAATAGCCAAACAATTTATTTGGTAAATTTCCCTACACATAGTTTTTAATATGTCAGATTGGCTACCTAATAAACTTTTTTCGTAAGACACAATCTGGTCCTTTTTAACTCACCATATTCACAACAACCTTCACACAAAACCAGCTCCGCAGTAAATCTGGCGTTGAAGCACACCTATTGGAGCAATGTCAAGACGCATCCATTACAACACACAAGGAAGGGGAGAGAGGTACAGCTCCTTTTCCATCCTAAATATGAACACTCATACCCACAAAAAGAGGAAAAGGAGGAAATATAAGTGTTCTCTAAGAACAGAAGCAACACTTAGAAAAAACGCACAGTTTTAAAAAAAAAATGCCCTCACCCACTAATTGTGGCATGCTTCATCATAGGGCTGCTCCAACATCCCTGCTTGGACCAACACATGAGATGGGGCATGAAAATACAAACAAAAATATTGGGATCCATGCAGCAGAATAAAAGGGCATGACCCCAACTATCGTTGTTGTTGACTCCAGGGTAGAATTAAAAGGGTATTTCTTAAATAGTAATGTAAAATCCACCTAAACTAGTCAGCAGAATTTGTTAGCACTATTTCAAACATGGCAATGCTGCTCCTTTCAGATCAGGATTTACTACTTAAACACATATAAGGGAATTCCCAATGCTAGTCTATGAGAGGAGTAGACCTCACAATAGAGAGTAACCAAATCAACTTGTTGGTCTCTACCAGGAGATGCTGTGAGAAGTTGGCCTGATATATGTTGTTCACTAGTTCTAGTGACCACCTTGTATCAGTCCAAACAACCCTTATGGTGATTGGTTGTAAGTCAACCTTATAGACCAGCTATCCTAATGGTAGCATGGACAAAGCAGTCTTAGGCTAAACTCTTTTGGCATGTGAAGCCAGCTGTTTTACCACAATATAACCCCTTGAATACCAGATGAAAGGACACCACACAGGTTGTTATGCAAATAAATAATATATTTATTACTAACAACACCTCTGAACTCTTTATGAGATCAGAGGGCTAAGCACATGACAATACTATGAAAGAAACACGAGTTAGCACAATATTTACACGGGTGCCTTAGGGGCACGAGAAACCATATACTAAGAACAATGGAATGCGAGGAAGGAAAGTACTGTAAGGAGATACAGAGGCTGGAGGATCGCTGGGACTACGCTACGAACTAGGTAAGTACGGAGCAGGAGGCCCACGGGACTCACGTGCAGAGTGGAAACTCTCACGCGAGATGCGTACCAACGTCTATGGATACTACAGTTTACAAAGTTACGGATTCCGGATGAACCCGGCTGGATGGAGGGAAAACAACAGTGGACCTGGACACTAGGATAGTGAACACTGACTTCAGCACCTAGAAGCTTTAGTTACCTAACCCACAGGCTGCGGGTGCATAGGGCTGAAGTGGTGTCGGGTTTTCTGCATTGATCCCGGTGGTGCCTGAAACAAGGAGTTGCTGGCAGGCAGCCAGATGGAGGAGTCCGGTGGTTCCAAGGATGGAACTAGGAAGGAGAAGTCCTGAAAGGGAAGGGGACAGAGTCTCGTTCACTGGTCAGTGACGGTGCTGGAACCAGGAGGGAACCAGATGCTGCCGCCGCGTTCAGGTGAAGGAAGGGTCGCTTCTCTCTGTAGCTGCGCGGACCAGGAGCTGTTCTTTACGACCAGGCTGGAGGCACGAGCTGTCCCACGTAGTCTGCTGCTGATGGCGGTGTTGGATCGTCGATCTGTTCAACAGGCCTTGGCTAGTGCAAGCCATGCGGTGGAACAAAGATGGCATCTGGTGCGGACCAGGAGGGTCCCGGGTGCTTCTCTTTCACAAGGAAGCAAGGGCCAGCCTGGGGGACCAGACTAGCAGTGTTGAAATCTTCGGGTCGTCATCTCAGAGGTCACGAGCCAGCCGGCAAGTGACCAGACATCAGGAAAGGCAGCAACCCGGCAAAAGGGCCCCACGCAGATCTCGTGGAGGCTGGGGGGGCTGATCTTTGATGCAGGTGCTGTGTCGGTGTGGGGCTTCTCAGTCCCTGTTGCACTTACTCGAGGGTCCCTCGGTGGTCGTGCTGGAAGCACTGTGCAGGTTTCTCCAAGATGGCCATCTCCACGTTGCTCGTTGCACCCACGGGTCCCAGCTGTGCTGTGGATGTGGGTAGAGGTCAGAGGGGTCTGGAGGTCCGGGTCTCGTTGAGCTGGGTCGTCAGATTCTGGGAAGGAAGGACTTGCAGCAAACCGCACAGGAGCTTGATGGTGCCTGCGAAGCAGGATGGTCACTCCCTGACCATAGGGGAGATTCTTCAGTCTTCTGATGTTCAGGAGGTCGAAGGTCAAGAGTTTCTTCGTGGAAGTGGTCAAGATCAATCTAACTGGGAATGGGACCAGCTCTCACCTTTATTCAGCTAAAGGGGGCTGCACTACGACTAGGTCCCTCCCCTGGGTGGGACCAGGAAGGGGGGTGGTTACACCCCCTATCCTTTGTCCGATTTCCCGCCATAGCTGGGCCTGGAGTGCCCCAGCAACTGGTTGGAACCGGTGTATGCACAGGGCACCTTGTGTGCCCCAGGCATGTCTCATTCCTTTCAGCCTTGGCCTACCTAATACACAAAATCCTGTCTGGGGTGGTGTTAGCACCTCCCAAGGCAGGAAACCCTTTGTCTGAGCCTCCCTCGCTGGAAGGACTCCCAGCAGCAGGAGGTCAGACTTGTGTCTGTGGTGGCAGCATCCATCTTGTGATGCTGAGGCTCGAGTTAACTTTCACCGGGGTTCACAGTTATCTACATGTCGTGTCCCTCTAGAAGGGAGAAATGCTACCCCCGTCGCCAGAATTGGCGAGGGGGTAGTATTCCAATTCGTATGACACCTTACTCGACATGTTTTGATAATGTTATACCAGAGTTAGCATTTAACCGCGAGGATTATAATGCACTTAAGAGTATATGGTATAGCGTTATCATGGAACAGCTATTAGGACTTGGTTCCGCAAGCTGCAAACGGGCTCAGCTCATGCCAGAGCACCATCTCACATAATTCCAAACACTCTGCCTTCAGGATTGATAAGGCCTGCCATAGGAGTGACTGATAGGAATATATGTGTCCAGTTTAGGGTTAGATATAGGTATACTATATCTATAGCAAAGGGTGTTTACACCACCTTGCCCCAGCTGTCGTGCAGCCAGTTGTGTCAGATTTAGATGGCCAGCCAGGGGTGGCATAATACATGCTTCAGCCCCTGGTAGGCCCTGGGTACACCTATGCCCTGTGTACAGGGACTGATAAGGAGGCCCAGTACCAATTGGTAAATGCACCTAAAGTACATGCTTGTCAATTTAGAGAGAGAACAGCTAGGCTGTGGGTCTGATTAGCAGGCCCACAGCCAGGGAAAGTCTTAAACCAGTGAAGCAAAAAGCAAAAAGCAAAAATCTGGGGTGGCCATGGGATTGCAGACCCCACTCTCCTACATAACCCCCCCAAAACTTAGGGACATCAAACTAACCTTGACCAGGTGAGGCTTCTTGTTCTAAGTGGAAGTACCTGGAGAGACCATCTGCATTACCATGGTCAGTCCCTGGGCGGTGCTCCACTGTAAAGTCCATCCCCTGTAGGGAAATGGACCACCTAAGAAGTTTGGGGTTTTCACCCTTCATTTGATTTAGCCATAAGAGGGGCTTATGGTCGGTCTGAATCTTGAAGTGAGTACCAAACAAGTATGGCCTCAACTTCTTCAGGGCCCAAACCACAGCAAAGGTCTCCCTCCCAATAGCTGACCAACGTTTCTCTCTAGGGGTCAGCCTTCTACTTATAAAAGCAATGGGCTGGTCATGACCATCAATATTCAGCTGAGATAGAACAGCTCCCACACCCAACTCAGAAGTATCTGTTTGGACAATGAAAGGTTTGGAGTAGTCTGGACTCTTGAGAATAGGTGCAGTGCACATGGCCTGCTTTAGGTCATCGAATGCCTTCTGACAGCTAACTGTCCACTGAACTTTCTTTGGCATTTTTTTACTTGTCAGGTCATTAAGTGGAGTCACAATGGTTCCATAATTTCTGACAAATTTCCTATAATAACCAGACAGGCCCAAGAAAGCTCTGACCTGTGTCTGGGTGGTTGGAGGAGCCCAGTCCTTTATGGCCTGTATCTTGCTCTCCAGAGGTTGAACTTGGCCTCCACCTACAAGGTGGCCCAGGTATACAACTTGACTCTGCCCTATCTGGCACTTAGTAGCCTTGATAGTGAGGCCTGCCTTTTGCAGGGCCTCTAAAACTTTCCTCAGGTGGATCAGGTGATCCTCCCAGGTGGAGCTAAAGACAGCAATATCGTCTAGATATGCTGCACAAAAGTCATCCAACCCAGTGAGAACTTGGTTCACCAACCTTTGAAAAGTGGCAGGTGCATTTTTCAGACCAAAGGGCATCACCACAAACTGGTAATGACCTCCAGGGGTCGAAAATGCTGTTTTGGCTTTGGCATCCTCAGCTAACCTGATCTGCCAATACCCAGCTGTCAGGTCAAATGTACTTTGAAAGTTGCAGAAGCCAAATTGTCTATCAGTTCATCTGCCCTAGGTATTGGATGGCCATCTGTCTTAGTGACAGCATTGAGACCCCTGTAGTCTACGCAAAACCTCATCTCTCTCTTACCATCCTGGGTGTGAGGTTTAGGCACTAGAACTACAGGACTAGCCCAAGGGCTCTCTGAGGGTTCAATGACTCCCAATTCCAACATCTTTTGTACTTCTTGTTTTATGCAGTCCCTGACGTGGTCAGGTTGCCTGTAGATTTTACTCTTTATAGGCAGACTGTCTCCAATGTCCACCTCATGTGTGCACCAGTTTGTCTGACTGGGGGTCAGAGAAAACATTTGTCTGAAGGATTGAAGGACTTGCTTACAATCCTTTTGTTGATGCTCAGAGAGGCTGTCAGAAAAGACTACACCATCTACTGACCCATCATCAGGGTTCTGAGTGAGCAGGTCTGGGAGAGGGTCACTCTCTTCCTCCTGCCCCTCATCTGTGGCCATGAGCAAGCCCATGTCTTCCCTGTCAACAAATGCTTTGAGCCTATTCACATGAAGTACTCTGTGAGGGCTCCTGGGAGTTCCCATGTCCACCAAGTAGGTGACCTCTCCCTTTTGCTCAATGATGATGTGGGGTCCAGACCATTTGTCTTGGAGAGCTGTTGGGGCCACTGGCTCCAACACCCACACCTTTTGTCCTGCATGGCAAACAGTTAGGACAGCCTTTTGGTCATGCCAAGCTTTTTGAAGTTCTTGGCTGGCCTCCAGGTTTTTAGATGCCTTCTCCATGTACTCTGCCATCCTGGAGCGGAGACCAAGTACATAGTCCACTATGTCAAGTTTAGGCTTTTTGAGAGGTAACTCCCATCCTTCCTTCACAAGACATAGGGGTCCTCTTACAGGATGTCCAAACAGAAGCTCAAAAGGGCTGTAGCCAACCCCCTTCTGTGGGACCTCTCTGTAAGCAAACAGAAGGCAGGGAAAAGGATGTCCCATCTTCGCCTAAGCTTTTCAGGTAACCCCTTTATCATCCCTTTGAGGGTCTTGTTGAATCTTTCAACAAGCCCATTGCATTGTGGGTGATAGGGTGTGGTGAATTTGTAATTCACACCACACTCCTTCCACATAGCAGTCAAGTATCCTGACATGAAGTTTGCACCTCTGTCAGAGACAACCTCCTTAGGAAACCCCACTCTGGAGAAAACTCCAACCAGGGCCCTAGCCACAACAGGAGCTGTAGTGGTCCTAAGGGGAATAGCTTCTGGATACCTGGTGGCATGATCCACTACCACCAGTATAAATCTGTGCCCAGATGCTGTTGGGGGGTCCATTGGTCCAACAATGTCAATCCCCACTCTTTCAAAGGGAACCCCCACCACAGGTAGTGGTATAAGGGGGGCCTTTGTTGTGCCACCTGATTTGCCACTGGCTTGGCAGGTGACACATGAGCGACAAAACTCTTTAGTGTCCTCAGACATATGAGTCCAGTGAAAGTGTGGGGCAAGCCTGTCCCAAGTCTTGTTCTGGCCTAAGTGACCTGCAAGGGGAATGTTGTGGGCTAAGGTGAGAAGGAAACCTCTAAGAGACAAGGGGATGACCAGCCTCCTGGTAGCACCAGGCTTGGGGTCTCTTGCCTCAGAGTATAGGAGTCCATCATCCCAATATACCTTATGGGCACCTGTAGCATTCCCTGCAGCCTCAGCAGCAGCCTGCTGTCTGAGGGGTTCAAGAGAGGAACAGTCTAACTGTGCCTGCCTCAAGTCTGCCTTGGAAGGTCCCCCTGTCCCAAGAAACTCAACCTGTTCAGGCTCAAGCTCTTCTAGGACAGTTCCTTCTGGGGTCTTGGGGTCAGTCTCCTGAGAGAGCTGATCCTCCACCTGAGGTAGGGGGGAAGGGTCAACCTTACCCCTACTGCTCTTTCTCTTGGGTAGTGTCTGGTCCATTCTTCCAGGATCCAGCACTAGTTCAGCTGGGCATTTCTTGGCCTGTGACCTAGTCACAGCAAGGACATGTGCTGATAAACCTAACATTTCCACATGAGTCCTATACTCCACATCTGACCATAGGGAGGATTCCAAATCATTGCCCAAAAGACAGTCCACTGGGAGGTCTGAACTAACAACAACCCTTTTGAGGCCATTTACCCCTCCCCAGGAGAAATTAACAAGTGCCATACTATGAGAGGTAGTGGCATTGCTAGCGTTGGTCACCAGGTAGTCTGAACCTAGTATTACCTGTTCAGGGTCCACAAAGTTTGGTGTCACCATAGTGACACTGGCACAAGTGTCCCTGTAGGCCTGAGCCATTTTTCCATTGATCAAAGGTGTTTGCCTGTACTTGCCCAGAGTACTGGGACTTATTGTAGGGGTCATATCCATGTCCCCAGTACAAACAAAAACAGCCTGAGTAGGTATCCTGACTAAGTCAGAACCCGCCTCAGTTCCCAGGGTTAACCCCACTATAGCCTTGGGAGGATTACTGCCACTACTAACTGTACTAGGGGGTGCAGATGCCTTAGGGGCAGTAGTGGTAGGAGTTGGGCCTTTCTTGGTGCACTCACTGAACCAGTGAGTATTACTTTTACAGTATTGGCACCATGGTTTCCTCTGACCATTATTCTTCTTCTTTTGGGAATTCTGGGAATTCTGGGACCCACCCTCTTTAGATTGTTGGGGCCCTGTCGAAGACTTCTGGTCATTCTGCTTATTCTCATTACCCTTGGGGTCCGCTTTCTTCTGGCCACCACCTTGGTTCTGGTTCTGCTGCTTGACCCTTGTCCTGACCCATCTGTCTGCCTTCTTTCCCAATTCTTGGGTAGAGGTCAGATCTGAGTCAATAAGGTGCTGAAGCAACAACTGATTTTGACAATTATTTAAGATTTGTTCTCTCATAATTAGATTATACAATCCTGTGTAATCAGTAACTTTACTTCCCAGTAACCAGCCTTCAAAAGCCTTAGTGGCACAATCAACAAAGTCAGCCCAATCCTGAGACTGAATTTTCTGTTTGTCTCTGAACAGCAACCTGTACTGTTCAGTTGTTAAGCCAAACCCATCAATCAGTGTTTTCTTGAGGAATTGGTAATTGTTAGCATCCTCAGCTCTAGTAGTGAGGAGCTTATCTCTACCTTTACCTTCAAAGGAGAGCCACAATATAGCTGCCCACTGACTCTGGGGGATGCACTGGACAGTGCAGGCACTCTCCAAAGCAGTCATCCATTTGTGGATGTCATCCCCTTGTTTAAAGGGGGGCACTATTTTACTCAGGTGTCTAGTATCAAAACTCCTATCTTTATCTTAGGGATATTGCTGCCACCAGTGGGGACTACCCCACTCAACTGTTGCTCTCTAGCAAAGGCAAGCTTCTCCTTGGCAAGGGCAAATTCTTCCCTCTGGATCCTTAGATTAGCCTGTTTCATCCTTGCTTCATGTTCTCTCCTCTGAGGGGAAGTCATTCTCCTCTGGGGAGAAGACATTCTCCTCTGAGAAGAGGCATGAGAGTGCACAGATCTATTGGAGTCCCTAGAATGAGACCTATCTCTTCTAACTCCAAAGTTAGGCCTGCTTAGGGTCAGTACTGGGGGTCCCTCAGATCCTTCCCTATGTAGGTCTAAGTTGGCCCTAGTAAGTCTGCTGACTAGCTCAGGACCTTTGTCTGCCTCATCCCCTGAGGTGTCCCCTTCTTCCTCCTCCTCTTCTACATCCTCTGTTTCAGGGAGATCTGGATCACCAGGTGTACCTTCTAAGGGGGGCATGCTCCTATCTGGATTAGAGAGGTCTGGGTTAGCAGCCTTTCTTGCATCATATGTCTCTAAGAGACCTAACAGAAAAGGTAGGGTTAGAACCCTGTTTAAATTTCCTGGAGGTACACAATTGTCTCATCTCCTGGAAACTGAGAGCTGCATATCTGGAAATGACCTGTGGAGGGTCACTAACCACTAGGGGAGTCTCTGAAGACTCGCCATGGGTAGACATGCTTTCTAGTGTGGTGCAAGTGATGCACTTACCTACACTATGGGTTTCCTACTGATCCCTTGCTAAGAGTTGTAGTCAGGGTGTGCTAGGCCCTTTCTACTACAACAGCTGGTTCAGTAGAACTCAGAGTATTCCTAAGCTTGTTATATGTACCTATGGTACCTTATGTGATCTTTCAAATGATATCTCAAGATTATATTTGGTAAAAACAACAGCAAGCTCAAATCCCAACCGCTGCACACCAATGTGAGAAGTTAGCCTGATATATGTTGTTCACTAGTTCTAGTGACCACCTTGTATCAGTCCAAACAACCCTTATAGTGATTGGTTGTAAGTCAACCTTATAGACCAGCTATCCTAATGGTAGCATGGACAAAGCAGTCTTAGGCTAAACTCTTTTGGCATGTGAAGCCAGCTGTTTTACCACAATATAACCCCTTGAATACCAGATGAAAGGACACCACACAGGTTGTTATGAAAATAAACAATATATTTATTACTAACAACACCTCTGAACTCTTTATGAGATCAGAGGGCTAAGCACATGACAATACTATGAAAGAAACACGAGTTAGCACAATATTTACACAGGTGCCTTAGGGGCACGACAAACCATATACTAAGAACAATGGAATGCGAGGAAGGAAAGTACTGTAAGGAGATCCAGAGGCTGGAGGATCGCTGGGACTACGCTACGAACTAGGTAAGTACGGAGCAGGAGGCCCACGGGACTCACGTGCAGAGTGGATACTCTCACGCGAGATGCGTACCAACGTCTATGGATACTACAGTTTACAAAGTTACGGATTCCGGACGAACCCGGCTGGATGGAGGGAAAACAACAGTGGACCTGGACACTAGGATAGTGAACACTGACTTCAGCACCTAGAAGCTTTAGTTACCTAACCCACAGGCTGCGGGTGCATAGGGCTGAAGTGGTGTCGGGTTTGCTGCGTTGATCCCGGTGGTGCCTGAAACAAGGAGTTGCTGGCAGGCAGCCAGATGGAGGAGTCCGGTGGTTCCAAGGATGGAACTAGGAAGGAGAAGTCCTGAAAGGGAAGGGGACAGAGTCTCGGTCACTGGTCAGTGACGGTGCTGGAACCAGGAGGGAACCAGATGCTGTCGCCGCGTTCAGGTGAAGGAAGGGTTGCTTCTCTCTGTAGCTGTGCGGACCAGGAGCTGTTCTTTACGACCAGGCTGGAGGCACGAGCTGTCCCACGTAGTCTGCTGCTGATGGCGGTGTTGGATCGTCGATCTGGTCAACAGGCTTTGGCTAGTGCAAGCCACGCGGTGGAACAAAGATGGTGTCTGGTGCGGACCAGGAGGGTCCGGGGTGCTTCTCTTTCACAAGGAAGCAAGGGCCAGCCTGGGGGACCAGACTAGCAGTGTTGAAATCTTCGGGTCGTCGTCTCAGAGGTCACGAGCCAGCCGGCAAGTGACCAGACAACAGGAAAGGCAGCAACCAGGCAAAAGGGCCCCACGCAGATCTCGTGGAGGCTGGGGGGGCTGGTCTTTGATGCAGGTGCTGTGTCGATGTGGGGCTTCTCAGTCCCCGTTGCACTTACTCAAGGGTCCCTCGGTGGTCATGCTGGAAGCACTGTGCAGGTTTCTCCAAGATGGCCGTCTCCACGTTGCTCGTCGCACCCACGGGTCCCAGCTGTGCTGTGGATGTTGGTAGAGGTCAGAGGGGTCTGGAGGTCCGGGTCTCGTTGAGCTGGGTCGTCAGATTCCGGGAAGGAAGGACTTGCAGCAAACCGCACAGGAGCTTGAGGGTGCCTGCGAAGCAGGATGGTCACTCCCTGACCATAGGGGAGATTCTTCAGTCTTCTGATGTTCAGGAGGTCGAAGGTCAAGAGTTTCTTCGTGGAAGTTGTCAAGATTAATCTAACTGGGAATGGGACCAGCTCTCACCTTTATTCAGCTAAAGGGGGCTGCACTACGACTAGGTCCCTCCCCTGGGTGGGACCAGGAAGGGGGGTGGTTACACCCCCTATCCTTTCTCCGGTTTCCCGCCAGAGCTGGGGCTGGAGTGCCCCAGCAACTGGTTGGAACCGGTGTATGCACAGGGCACCTTGTGTGCCCCAGCATCTCTCATTCCTTTCAGCCTTGGCCTACCTAATACACAAAATCCTGTCTGGGGTGGTGCTAGCACCTCCCAAGGCAGGAAACCCTTTGTCTGAGCCTCCCTCGCTGGAAGGACTCCCAGCAGCAGGAGGTCAGACTTGTGTCTGTGGTGGCAGCATCCATCTTGTGATGCTGAGGCTTGAGTTAACTTTAACCGGGGTTCAATCAATCAATCAATCAGGAGTTTGTTAAAGCGCGACTACTCACCCGTAAGGGTCTCAAGGCGCTAGGGGTGGGGGGGGAGTTGGGGGGGTGCAGGTTCCATTCCATCAAGGAGGGGGTCTGTCGAAGAGCCAGGTTTTGAGGTTTCTTGCGAAGATGGGTAGCGATGTTGTCTGTCTGAGGTGGAGCGGAAGGGCGTTCCATGCTTTGGCCGCGAGGAAGGAGAAGGAGCGGCCTCCCGATCTGGTCTTTCTGGTGCGGGGGACCACAGCGTAGGAAAGCTGGGCTGATCGTAGGGTCCTTTGGGGTGCGTGGAATTTGAGTCGGCTGTTCAGGTATGCTGGTCCGGTGCCGTGGAGGGCCTTGTGTGCATGGGTGAGCATCTTAAAGGTGATTCTCGCCTCGACGGGGTTCACAGTTATCTACATGTCGTGTCCCTCTAGAAGGGTGGGATGCTACCCCCGTCGCCAGAATTGGCGAGGGGGTAGTATTCCAATTCATATGACACCTTACTCGACATGTTTTGATAATGTTATACAAGAGTTAGCATTTAACCGCGAGGATTATAATGCACTTAAGAGTATATGGTATAGCGTTATCATGGAACAGCTATTAGGACTTGGTTCCGCAAGCTGCAAACGGGCTCAGCTCATGCCAGAGCACCATCTCACATAATTCCAAGCACTCTGCCTTCAGGATTGATAAGGCCTGCCATAGGAGTGACTGATAGGAATATATGTGTCCATTTTAGGGTTAGATATAGGTATACTATATCTATAGCAAAGGGTGTTTACACCACCTTGCCCCAGCTGTCGTGCAGCCAGTTGTGTCAGATTTAGATGGCCAGCCAGGGGTGGCATAATACATGCTTCAGCCCCTGGTAGGCCCTGGGTACACCTATGCCCTGTGTATAGGGACTGATAAGGTGGCCCAGTACCAATTGGTAAATGCACCTAAAGTACATGCTTGTCAATTTAGAGAGAGAACAGCTAGGCTGTGGGTCTGATTAGCAGGCCCACAGCCAGGGAAAGTCGTAAACCAGTGAAGCAAAAAGCAAAAATCTGGGGTGGCCATGGGATTGCAGACCCCACTCTCCTACAGATGCCACACAAAAAAGGCACATATCCTACCTTTTACTAAACAGCACCGTGCCAATGGGGCTAACTAGGGCTCACCCTAGCTGCGATGTATATGTAGTAAAAGGGGAGTTTAAGGCTAGGCAAGTAGTTCTAAATACCAAGTCAATGGGTCAGTAAACTGTGCATGTAGGCCCTGCAGTGACAGGCCTGAAAAAGGGTTGGAAGGCTACATAAGTGGGTGGCACAAGCAAGGCTCCAAGCCCACTAGTAGCATTTAATTTACAGGCCCTGGGTCTATGGGACACCACTGTACATGCGACTTACAAGTAAAATAAATATGCCAAAAAGGGGTAACCCAATCATACCATGTATAAAGGAGTGAGTACATGCACTTTAACGCTGGTTAGCAGGGGTAAAGTGCCCAGAATCTTAAAACCAACAACAAGGCCAGACAAATAGAAGAAGGCAAAACGTTTTGGGATAATACTGCAAAAAGGGCCAGTACCAACAGTCAGAAAGGGCAATTTCTTGTCCCAAAGTTCTGCTAAGTGCTTCGACTTCAAGGAAGTGTACAAATACTTGTTGTGAGCCGATTGTGGGTCCTTTCCTAAGGTTGCCATAATTACCTATTTAGTGAGCTTTCCTGATCCATCCTTATTTTATACAGGAAACAGCCTTTACAATGAGGTTTTTCCCATGTTGTGATATTACCATGCATTTTTAAGCACACATGTTTTTAGAACGTGTATGCTTTAACAACAGATGCATGTACCAAGCATTTTAGGTAAGTTGGGGAGTGTGGGGGATCTCTCTCCACACATTTTAAAATAAATAAACAATGTGTGATAATGGCATCCGTTGTAAATACATACACTTTGTAAAAAAAATGCATGGCACAAAATGTGTGGTTAAGGCTCGCGACGTATTTCTGTGCGTTGTTCAGTCGCACAACCATTTTATACCTGCACTTTATTGAAACTGACAATTTTATGTCCCTTGCTTTGTGAGCCTGAATGCCAATCAAATTTCTGCCACAGAAAAATTTAGAGGTAGGGAGAACACTCGCCTGTATGTACTAACCCTCAGTTTGTCCAGAAGGACTGCGTCCTGGCCTCGTATGGTAATGCCAGCATAAGCCACTGTCTGTAGCAATTCAGCGGATATTACTGCCAGTAATATCTGAAAGGAAGCACCAGCCAACTTCTTTGCAAGAGTGCTGAAAGAATGTACTGGAGCATTCCCTTTCTTTACCGTGTACTGCTTTTGATTACAAAAATTCCCTCTGTTATCCAGGTGCATGTTTTATAGCTGTTGAACTGCTCCCAAATTGTGGTGTCTAGAAGGATCTTGCCTGGCCATCCAGGTCGATTACTAACAGTCATTGTTTTTGTTCTGTTGAGTTTGAGATTGTTATATTTAGCATAGGACATCAATGTGTTAACTATCCTTTGCAGCCCAATTTGTGTCATGCTAATTAGTAGGACATCATCCTATTGATCTGCACCAAGTTCCTGGGGTGGGACCCTTTAGATGGACCTCATTGTATAATGCCGATAGGGGTCTTACCCAGAAATAGGGGTCTGCTTTTTGGGCTGAGGAACACCATCCAGCGGATATAACTTTTTGACTTATGATAGGAAGTAAGTGGCTCACTCATCTTCAAGCAGGTGTGTTGAGTCATCTGCTATGTTAGACCCACTGTTAGGCATGGCCATCTGGGGGCCGATTTTGTTATATGCGGACATGTTAGAACATTCGGCGGGCAGAACTGCTGGGGGACATGAGTTGGTTGCAAACCTTTGAGCAAGATAAGCTGCCCATAGGGCCAGAACGATGCCCTGCCTCAGAGCAGCCCTCAAACTCGTTGGCCATGACAAGTGTTTTCTTGACCTCACACACATTTACCAGTACTGCCACAATAGAGCGCTGTTTTGGCTGTGTTGGAGGCCTTTCCTGTTCTTGTCTTTTCAGACAGCCCTCGACCTCACTGGCCACTGTTGTCCACCATGAGCGGCAGCAGGAGTCCTAGACCCGGATTTACGCTGTGCCGCCGCCCAATCCTCATCCTCGCTGCTGCGGCTACCATCACCATGTTTTGAACATACCTTTAGATTTCTAATTCTGGATCTGCACTGTCCCAACAGACAACCCACAACCCTCAATTCTTGCCTCCGAAATTACGGCTGTAATCACTGGTGCTTCATCCTACCCCCCCAGATTTGTTTCTCCTTAATCCCACGATGTACCCCTGGCTGAACATGATG
The DNA here is from genome assembly GCF_964261635.1 of Lissotriton helveticus. NCBI lineage: Eukaryota > Metazoa > Chordata > Amphibia > Caudata > Salamandridae > Lissotriton > Lissotriton helveticus. The sequence continues at coordinate 1,675,517,502 of NC_136069.1, read as the reverse complement.
TGGTACCATGTTCCTTGTGCCGTCTCTGAAGTACTCTTAAATTACTCTTGTTTTTGCTACTTGGTTGTTCTCCTATTGTTATACTCCCTACTACCTAATATATTGACTCCTTACCCCCGCTTTCTACCTCTCATTATCTAACCTAGCTATGAACCTTTGACCACCCTCCTTGTGCTGTCACTAAAGTACTCTTTTAGTTACTCTTCTTTTGCGACTTTGGTGTTCTCTAATTGTTATACTCTCTACTACCTAATATATTGACTCTTTACCCCTCTCTTTCCTCCTCGCATTTCTCTCCCCTCACCCCAAGCTATTCTCCCTTCAATATTCAACCCCCTTATTTTCTTTTATTGTCTTCTATCCTTTCTCCTCTCTACTTTACCCCCTGTCCCTTCCAGCATCCTAAGTTGTCAAGGTGTTACCAATTCTGATGTTCTCTCATTATAATTTTCCTGATATATGTTTACATTGACAAACCCACCTCTCCTCACCCCTAACACGGACTTCCCTGTCTCTCGTGCTATTTTTCCGCCTGGCTTCCTCACCCTCCTTCTTCTTATTTTACATTTCTTTATTTTCTTTCGCGCCTCTTTCTCTTACCCCTAATCCTCTTTTAATGACCAAAATGTCCCCCTCAATCCCGTCCTCACACCTCCGGTCCCTGCCCTCTCCAGACATGGCTCCTACTCTCAGAACATATTATACCCTTCCAATCTTTCCAAAAATACCAAGAAAAATTTGAAACACAAAATAGTGCTTTGTCACCCTGAAACTTTAATTGTTGATACCTACCATAGCCTCTCCTCTCCCATAAAAACAAATCCTATGTTTTACTCCAAACGCCCCTCAAAATGGAAAAGCATTTTCCTTCTCCATCTCACAGTCTCGAAATCAATCAAAATCTCATATGGATTCAAATTATCTACATCCCCATCCCCAGCTTTTCCTGTTTAAAACCTGAAATATACTAATCCAAGCGTCTGAATACCACCTCAACATCTTTGACCACCATTTCAGTTCTCTGGCAGACATCTATCCAAACCAGCCACCAACCCTTCTTCTTCCCAATTGTATGATACCCTTCCAGTATCTCCCCACGGTTTTGTCCCCCCCCAGATATCCCAATTGAACACATTGTCATCCAAACTCACTCTTTATCTAATGACCGACCCCCTCAAACCTCTCCCACTACCACAACCTCTCTCCTACTTACCGACTCCCTCACCCAGTACCTCCGACTTTATCCCCTTGCACCAATATCTCCCTCTCTGAACTGCACTCTCTCCCCTCAAACTGATGTAATTACTTCCCTGCCCCCCCACCTTGAACCTCCAACTCTACCCCTGTGCCAATATCTTCCTCTCGGATTGTCACTCTCCCCACTCAAACTGATGTAACACCCCCCTACTTCCCTCACCCTATCATTTCATCTCCCACCACATGGCCTGACTATATGATTGACCCGTCCAATAACTTCTCCACGTCCAATAACCTGAACCCTCCTCTGACTCACCCTCCCTCCTTCTCCCCCTCCACACATCAGACTCTCTTCCCCGACAAACACAGGACCCTCTCTTTATGCCCCTCCTTTTCAGCTGAGCTCCCACTCATTTGTACTGCTCTGACACTATCTAACATTGAACGTTATCTCTCAACTGTGAAGACGGAACTAACGTGACTCAGAGTGGATTTCAATGCCCTTAACGCCAGAACCATACTCAATAATACTGATCCCGCCTGTTCTTGCTTCTCTAACATCTCCCAACCCAACCACTGGAAAACCACTCCCCTTTGCAGCCGAACACATAGGCCTCTCCGTACTATGAACTACCTCCCCTCCTCTGACCTTACTGACCTTTACAACTCCTACCTACCTAAAGCACAAGTTACTTACCTTCTGTAACGATATATCTGTAAGAAACAGTAGTGAGTATTAAATTCCTTACCTTAGAATATCCCCAGGCGTCAGACTGGATCCGGAAATTTTCACGTAGCAGTACCCATGCATGTCGGTAGGCGTCGTCCGTGGCTCCACGTCCGTCGTCGGCGTCGTGGGCGCCGTGATGACGTCGTCGGAGTACTTAGACGTCTCCTTCGCGCGCTGACGTCAGTTCTTATACACAGCATTTCCACGCCAGAAAAGTAGAGCCATGATAAAAACCAACACTGGTGCCATGAAACTAGGGCCCTGAAAGGGGATGACCTTAACCCTAGATATCGGTTCGCAGAACGGAGAGGATGGGTGGGGCGGTAAGGAATCTAATACTAACTACTGTTTCTTACAGATATATCGTTACCGAAGGTAAGTAACTTGTGCATCTGAAAGAAACAGGTTAGTATTAGATTCCTTACCTTAGAATAGATACCCCAGCGATACCAACCCCGGTGGTGGGTCTGCGAAATAATGATCACACCAGAAAGTCCTGGAGGACGGAACGGCCAAAGAAGCCATCCGTCCGGACTTGGCTGTCCAGGCAGTAGTGTCTCGCAAACGTGTGCAGCGAGGCCCACGTAGCTGCCTGACAAATGTCCTGCAAGGGGACTCTCCGGCCCAGGGCAGTAGTAGCCGCCGTGGCCCGAGTGGAGTGGGCCCTCAGCCCAACAGGAGGCTCCTTTTTAGCCAAAGAGTAGCATGCCTTGATGCACAATACGACCCACCGAGAGATGGTCCGTTTGTGCACCGCCTTCCCCTTCTTAGCGCCCACGTAACCAACAAAGAGTTGGTCATCCACCCGGAACTGGCGTGTGCGGTCTAGATAGAATGACAGCGCACGTTTTGGGTCCAGACGATGGAGCCGCTCTTCCTCTTTAGAGGGATGCGGAGGCGGAAAGAAGGTGGACAATGTGATGGACTGCCCGATGTGGAAGGCTGTGACTACCTTGGGCAGGAAAGAGGGTCTTGTCCGCAACACAACCTTGTCCGGATGGACAGAAAGGAAAGGAGGTTTAGAGGAAAGAGCCTGGAGCTCACTCACTCTCCTGACAGAGGTGATGGCAACCAGGAAAGCAGTCTTCAGAGTAAGAAGGCGAAGAGGACAGTTATGAAGTGGCTCAAAGGGAGCTCACATCAGGTAAGTCAAAACCAGATTAAAGTCTGTGAGAAGTTGGCCTGATGTATGATGTCCACAGTTCTGTGGGCACCTTGTATCAGTCCAAACAATCCCTTATGGTGGTGGTTGTAAGTCAACCTTACAGACAAGCTATCCTAGAGGTAGCATGGACTAAGCAGCCTAAAGGCTTGACTCAAGAGGACATGTGAAGCCAGCTGTTTTACCATATGCAATCCTGTAATATCAAATGAAAGGACACCACACAAGTTATATATTATAAAAATATATGTATTTATTCTCAGAATAATCCCCACTACTCTTTATGAGCAATGAAGCACAAGCGTTTAAACAAAAGCACAATATAACATATACAAGTTGCACGTTTATGGATTAGGCCGGTGACCACTCAAACCATATACCAATAAAGTGGTATAACAATCACTAATCGATCGGGGGTAAGGCCTAGGGCCTTGGGAATCGCTTGGACTACACTGGACTAACAGCAGTTAGGACGGGAGTAGCCCGCGGGATTCGGGTGCAGTGCAGGAAGCACACGCATGCACCAATGCAAAGTCAATGGTGCGTAAAAGTTATCGAGTTACAGTTTTAAGAGTCTTCCGACTGGACTAGAAGGACAAAACTTTAGACTTAGACACTAGAGGTGTTAACCACTATAGGAGCACCGGTGTTCAAGAGTTACCTCATCCACAGGAAGCGGGTGCACAGGTGCGAAGATGTGTCGGGTTTCGTCACGAAGATCTAGGTTGCCTGGAGATGAAGATGCTGCAGGCGTCCAGGAGAGAAGTGTCCGGTGCGATCCAAGGGTGGATCGAAGTTGATGGGTACCTGAAAGCAGAGGGGACAGAGTCTGGGTCACTAGCCAGTGACCAGGAAGGAACCAGGAAGGAACCAGGCGATGTCAGGCGCAATCAGGTTGATGTCGGGAACCTTGTCTCCGCTGCCACGTGGACTCTGGGGCACCGAGGATGTCCTGGAGTGAATCACGAGCTGTCCCACGAAGGCTCTCACTGTCGGCGGTGTTGGCTTCCGGATCGGAGTCAGCAAACCTTGGCAAAGGCAACCCACGCAGGATACGAAGAAGGCTTAACACTCGGACCAGCAAGGTCAGAGTGGGTGCTCCTTTTCAGGGGAGCAAGGGCCAGTCTGGAGCAACCAGACCAGTTGTGAAAATTCTTAGGTTCGTCGGTTCTGGGGCCACTAGCCGGACCAATGCGTCGAGCAGGAAAATGCAAAAGGGCCCCATGTAGCACTCGTCGAGTGTGGAGGGGTGAGCTTCGGTGCAAAAGCTGCTCGGGGCTGGAGCTTCTCAAACTCCAATGCACTGCTTCGAGGGAGCCTCGGGTGCTGCACGGTCAGCGCTTCGATGTTCCCCCAAGATGACCGCTTCAGGTCGCCTCCACGGGTCTCAGCTTTGCAGGGACTGTGGATCGGGCTGTTAGAAGGCAGGCACACTGGGTCTTGTTGATCTCTGTCGCTCGAGGTCCAGCGGGAACTGCAACAAAGCAAACGTCGAGGTGCTGGATGGTGCCTGTTTGCACAGGGTGGTTACTCCTTGACCACAAAGGAGATTCTTCAGTCTTCTACGTCGAGTAGGATGTCGAAGGGTCCAGAGTTTTGTTTCATAAGTTTCAGTCAGGATAATATGATGTGCATTGGCACTGCTCCCACCTACATTCCAAATCTGGGGGCTGGATTACCTGCTAGGTCCTTCCTATGGGTGGGACCTGGGAAGGGGGTGGTTACACCCCTTTCCTTTGTCCAGTTTGCCACCAGGACTGGGGCTAGATGGCCCCAGAACCGGTTTGACTGGAATCTGCCCAGGGACACCTTGTGTGCCCCAGGCAGTGCCTAGTTTCTTTCAACCCTCCCTGCTACAATCCACTATCTCCTGTCTGGGGTGGTGTGACACCTCCCTGTGACAGGAGATCCTTTGATCAAGCATCCTCTGCCGAGTTTCGGTCAGCAGCAGGAGGCCAGACTCGTGTCTGTGGCAGCAGCATCCATTTTGTGATGCTGGGGCTCTGGTTAGGATTAACCGCGTTTTCAGTAAAGTAACATGTCTTCTCCCTCTAGAAGGGTGGAATGCTACCCCCGTCGCCAGAACTGGCGAGGGGGTAGTATTCCAAAATGTATGACACCAAACACAACATGTTTTGATAAAGCCAAACCAAAGTTAGCATTAACCGCGAGGATTATAATGCACTTAAGAGTATATGGTATGGCAGTATCACTAGAACAGCTGCACGGAAATGGTTCCGACCTCTGCAGACAGGCTCAGCTCATGCTAGAGCACCATCTCACATAAAACCAAGCACTCTGTCTCCAGGATTGTTAAGGCCTGCCATAGGAGTGACTTGTAGGTATATATGTGTCCAGATATAGGTTTAGATATAGGTATACTATATCTAAGCAAGGGGTGATTACACCACCTTGCCCCAGCTGTGTGAACAGCCAGTTGTGTTGATTTAAGTACCAGCCAGGGGTGGCAAAAGATATGCTGCAGCCCTTGGTAGGCCTTGGAGGCACCTATGCCCTGAGCACCTATAGTGCATGGTACAGGGGCTGACAAGGTGTCCAGTACCAAATTGGTGATGTACCTAGGGTACATGGAGTCCATTTAAAGAGAGAGCAGATAGCCTGGGACCCTGATTAGCAGGATCCCAGGCCAACTAAGTCGAAAACCAGCTAAACACTAGGCAAAAAATCTGGGGTAACCATAGTCAGGTATCCATCTTCCTACAAAGTCCCACTGGGGCATCACGAAAGGAACAGGGGGAAACATATGAGTGATGCCCTTCTGGAATCTGTTAAAAATCGGGGACTTGAACAAAGAAGGCTGATCAGGGAGCCTCAAGAAGGCAGAAAGGTAGCCCTTGATAGTGCCCAGAGCGGAGCCCTGCTGGGCAAGAGAAAGAAGGAAGAGGAGAACCTCTGAAAGAGGGGCAGAAAGGGGATCCACAGCCTTTCCTGTGCACCCTGCCGCAAATTTGTTCCACCTGCAGGCGTATACCGATTTTGTGGAGGGACACCTGGCTGCCAGAATTACGTTACAGACTTCAGGAGGCAAGTCAAATGGCCGCAACTGTCGTCGCTCAATCTCCAAGCATGTATGTGGAGACTGGACAGGTTTGGGTGGAGGACCGTCCCCTGCTGCATCGACAGAAGGTCCTCCTGAAGAGGCAGACGAATCAGGGGATCGACTGACATGCTGAATAGCTCGGGATACCAGTATCTTCGTGCCCTGTCTGGAGCCACAGGATGACTTGGGCCCGGTCGCGCTTGATCTTCTTCAGCACTCTGGGCAGAAGTGGTATAGGCGGAAAGGCGTACAACAGACCACAACTCCACTCGCGACGAAAAGCGTCTCCGAGCGAGTGCCGCCTTGGAAATTCCAACGCGCAGAACCGCGTTCTCAGCTGTGGTGAATAGATCTAACCAAGGCTCTCCCCACTGCTGAAAGAGGCCTTGCGCCACTTCGGAGTGCAGGCCCCATTCGTGATCCATCATGCACCGACGGCTGAGTTTGTCCGCCCTGTCATTCAGAGAACCTGCCAGGTGTTGAACCACCAGGGTCACGCCCTGACGTTCCAGCCACTGCCAGAGGTGCAGAGCCTCCTGGCATAGGGTACACGACCCCACCCCGCCCTGTTTGTTGCAGTACCACATGGCGGTGGTGTTGTCCGTGAACACCTGCACTACACTCCCCCGGACAGAGGGGAGGAATGCCTTCAGTGCAAGCCGGATCGCCCGCAGCTCCAGAAGGTTGATGTGGAGCCGGGACTCCGCCGGAGACCAGAGGCCTCTGATCTCCGCCTCTCCCATGTGGCCCCCCAGCCCTGGAGAGACGCGTCCGTCACAACTACGTGCTCCGGGTGGGGTAGGGAGAGGGATCTGCCGCTGACCCAATCGCGGTCCGTGAACCACCACTGCAACTATCTTGCAGTGCCCTCCGAGATCAAGACATGGTCGGACAAGTTTCACTGATGCTTGGCCCACTGAAACTTCAGGTCCCACTGCAGAGCCCGCATCCGCCACCGGGCGTGATGCACCAGAAGGATGCAGGAGGCCATCAGCCCCAGAAGCCACAGCGTCAACCTGACCGAGACTCGGGATAAAGGCTGAAAGATCGGAATCAGAGCCTGAATATTCCGAACCCGCTGCTCGAGAGGATACACCCGAAACTGTGCCGAGTCCAGAACCGCTCCAATGAAGAGGAGCTTCTGAGAGTGACACAGGTTTAACTTCGGCACATTGATGGAGAACCCCAGCAGGTGCAGGAGGTCGGCCGTAGTCTTGAGGTGACTGACGACTGTCTGGGGCGAGCCCGCCTTCAACAACCAGTTGTCGAGGTAGGGGAAGACTGAAACCCCTAACCTGCACAGATGAGCTGCGACCACCGCCATAACTTTCGTGAACACCCGTGGGGCGCTGGTAAGGCCGAAGGAGAGCACAGTAAACTGAAAATGCTCGTGCCCTACCCTGAACCACAGGTAACGCCGGTGGGCCGGCAGGACGGGGATGCGAAAATAAACGTCCTGCAAGTCCAACGCTACCATCCAGTCTATGGGGTCCAGGGCAGCTAAGACCCGAGCCAGAGTCAGCATCTTGAACTTCTCCTTCCGGAGGAAGCCGTTGACGTTCCACAGATCCAAGATAGGGCTTAGGCCCCCTTTGCCCTTCTTGGGTACCAGAAAGTAGTGGGAGTAACATCCACACCCTACTTCTGGCCCAGGAACGCGCTCGATGGCCCCCTTGGCCAAGAGGGGCATAACTTCCTCTTGCAGAAGTTGCAAGTGATCCCCCGACACGCGGTGGTACTGCGGTGGCATGGCAGGAAGGGTCGCCTCGAAGGGGAGGGAGTAGCCCCTTCGGACGATTTGCAGCACCCACCTGTCCGAAGTGACAGTGCGCCAGTGGAGGTGGTGATGGCGAACCCTTCCCCCCACCGGCGTCACATGGGCCTCAAAACTCGTACTAGGAAGGTTTTGAGGCGGATGCTGCAGGGGCTGGTGTGGACTGGCCTCACCGTTGTCCCCGACCGCCACCACGGCGGTTTCCACGTCCGCCACCACGCTGAATGGTAGTATGCGGCCCGTGGCTGGCAGAACATGTGGGGGCGCCCCTTCCTTGGCCACGAAAGGGGTGAAAAGCAGCCGTTTGCTGGCGCGGGGCCGAGAGGCCCAAGGACTTGGCCGTAGCCCTGGAGTCCTTAAAGATCTCGAGCGTATGGTCTGCTTTGTCGCCAAAGAGGCGACGGCCATCGAACGGCATGTCCATAAGTGTGTTTTGGATGTCAGCAGCGAAGTTGGCAGACCTCAACCAGGCGTGGCGACGAATCGCCATCGTCGTTGCCATCGCTCTGCCTAGTGAGTCAGTAGTGTCCAGCCCACACCGGATGGAATAATGCGTGGCATCTCGACCCTCCACAAGGGCTTGGCCGAGTTTAGCCCGGACCTCCACCGGGCATTCTGGCAGCACGTCCGCAACCGTGTCCCACAGAGAGTGGGTGTAGCGGTCCAAGAGGCATGCGGTGTTGACTGACCGCAACCCTAAACTCAGGGAGGAGAATACTTTCTTCCCGTATTGCTCTTACCTCTTGGATTCCCGGTCGGGGGGAGCCGAAGGAAATGCGGTCTGGGAATTAGAGGCCTGGATGACCTGGCTCTCGGGGTGGGGTGGGTAAACAGAAAGCAAGGGTCGCCCGGAGCCGGCGCCCTGCCACGTTCCTATCCACAGGCTGACCTGTAGCGGGCTTGGACCAAGTGCCCAAAAGAACGTCGGATAAGGCCTCATTAAACGGCTGCAGAGGCTCGGCCGAGCTTGCCTGCAGTTTAAGGACCTCAGTGAGGAGGTTAGTCCTCACGGCAGTGATGGGGAGCTCAAGGCCCAAGGCCTTGGCAGCCCTCATCAGCACCACGCTATAAGAAGCCCCCTACTCCGTAGCCACGGTAGGAGGGGAGACAAAACCAGTATCGGGCGAAGTGTCAAAACAACTGGCCTCCCCAAGCTCTCCTATCCAGTCCTCAGAAGACTGACACTCACGTGCCAGAGGGTCCTCAGACCCCTCCCGATCCCCCTCGTCACCCATCGCCTGGTACTCAGGCTCAAAGGATGGGGCCGGGTCGTAGAAGTAAAAATATCACATCGGCATCGAGAGCGGCACCGACGCCGGACCCAAATCGAGGGCAGGACCAGGGACGGCATCGTCCTGGGACAGCGCCGGGGGTGACACTCTTGGGGCCAGCGCCGGCGAGGTCGTGATTCGACTGGCGGCGACCCGGATCCAGTGGGGCCCTGCGGCGTCGGGACCATAGCCACCGATGGCGACGGGGCAGAAGCACCCGACGGCGCAGGGGCCTAGGCAACCGGCCCGTGTGGGGACCCAGTCGGGACCGCTTGGCCCGGCGGCGCCGCGGAACCCGAAGGAAGAGCGAGCGACCTCATGGCCATGAGGAAGTCTTCAATCTCCCCCGGCGTCGCGTTCTGCCCAGGGACCGGCGGGTATGGAGCAGGCCGCGACACCTGTGGCTCCGTCAGAACACCCGGCCGCATCGCGCGAGCGTCGGGGGGGAGTCAGAAGAGTGATGGTGCCTCATTGACTTCTTGTGCCTCTTACCTGAGGACTTCGAGCCCGAAGACCGATGACGACTCCCGGAACTGTGGTGACTCCGGCCCCGCGACCAGTCCCTTGACCTCCTTCCAGACCGGAACCTCGAGCGGCGCGGGGCGGACTGCAGAAGCTCGAGTCGCTTACGGGACCGCTCCCATCTAGCTTTAGACGTCAGGGCCCGGCAATCGGAGCAGGACTTGTTGTCGTGGTCCGGGCCTAGACAGTGCAGGCACCGACATCAGTCGGTTGTAGTCGGCGCAGGGCTTGAACCCGGGCATCTCTACCAGCGCCCTCGGAGTAGAGAGACTTCGAAAATATATCATACATACGACTGAAATTTCAGAAACCATCCTTAGTGAAACTATTGACATCATTAGGAAAGACAGACCTGACATAAAAGGGGGTAGATTAGCTATCATCCATAAAAATGAACTTCAATTCTCCCTTGTTAGGAACACAGACCACTTAACTTTTGAATACTTTGGTGCAGAACTCACGGTGCAGGGTTCTTCCGCAATTCACCTACATGACAACATCTACCTCCCCCACCCCGGGAACTTCTTCCCTTCGCTGAGGAACATCCAAATCTTGGTTTAACTCAGATCTCAATAACGAAAGACGCTCACTTAGAGTGACGGAAAGAACATGGAGACAACACCCCTCCCCCTCTCATCTCGCCCTCCTCCGATCTGCTAGCTCTACTTATAAGAAACACATTTTCAGTAAAAAAGCAACCTTCTTCCGAACACAACTCGATTGCACCAAAAATAGACCCAGAGAACTATTTAACATAGTTCAAAATCAAACATCTTCAACCCCCCTTAAGCTGACATCCTTAACTGACAGGTGTGAGGAAATTGCTAACTTCTTCATGGAGAAAATGGCCAAAATAGAGCAATTCTTCCATCTTACTCAGGTCCCTCCCAATTTGCTGCTGATATTACCTTAGACGTTCCTCCCTTGTTGACTCTACCTCCTGATTCTTCCTCTCACCGACACGTTACAGCCCCTCCTGATTCAAGCCTTACCAACTTACAGCTGAAAAACAATGCATCCTCGCTTAACTATCACCCCGTGACTCAGCTCAAAGTTTTTAACATCATTGCCAAATTAAAGCTGACCTCTCACACGAAAGAACCTCTTCCCCTCTAGCCTTGTCCAAGATGTAAACAACGCAATACAAAAGGAAATGATGGACAGAGCGTTTGAGCAATTCAAACACTCACCCCCAGTCAACTCATCTGGGTTTAATCCATCACCATTCTTTAGCTCACTCCGCCACCCCAGTTCAGACATGGCCATATGCAAATTAGTCTGACCCTGTGCCTCATGGGAACAGTCCAGCCCGAACTGCCAAGCCATGTCTTCCATGGACCGGAAACAAGCTTCCTGGGACTTGTTTCAGGTTCATAACCCTCATCAGCCAGGCTAGCTTGAATCCAGTGGCAAAGTGAGCAAGGGACTCACGTCTGAGCATACCCTGCCAACTTAGGGCAAACAAAGCGCTACAAAAGGGGATGATGGACGGAGCGTTTGAGCAAATCAAACACTCACCCCCAGTCAACTGATCTGGGTTTAATCCATCACCATTCTTTAGCTCACTCCGCTACCCCAGTTCAGACATGGCCATAAGCAAATCAGTCTGACCCTGTGCCTCATGGGAACAGTCCAGCCCGAACTGCCAAGCCATGTCATCCCTGGGCTGGAAACAAGAATTCTGGGACCGGTTTCACGTTCATAACTCTCATCAGCCAGGCTATATTGAATTCAGTTCAGAAAAGGGGGTGGTGATGGACAGAGCATCTGAATTAAACAGAACACTCATACCCAGTCAAAAGATCAGGGCTTGATCCATCACCGTTTTTTAGCTCACTGCACCATCCCAGTTCAGAACCTGGCTACATGCAAATTAGTCTGTCCCTGGCCCAGTGCATCATGGGAACAGGGCAGACCAAACTACCAAGCCAATTCTTTACTGGAAAGGAAACAAGCTTCCGGGGACCGGTTTCTGGCATTGCAGCCGTCTTCGGCCTGGCTTGCTTGAATCCTGATGGTGCAGTGAGCAAGGGACTCATGTCTGAGCATACCCTGCCACTCCTATAGTGGCCAAAACGATTCAGAAAAGGGGGTGGTGATGGACAGAGCATCTGAATTAAACAGAACACTCATACCCAGTCAAAAGATCAGGGCTTGATCCATCACCGTTTTTTAGCTCACTGCACCATCCCAGTTCAGAACCTGGCTACATGCAAATTAGTCTGTCCCTGGCCCAGTGCATCATGGGAACAGGGCAGACCAAACTACCAAGCCAATTCTTTACTGGAAAGGAAACAAGCTTCCGGGGACCGGTTTCTGGCATTGCAGCCGTCTTCGGCCCGGCTTGCTTAAATCCTGATGGTGCAGTGAGCAAGGGACTCATGTCTGAGCATACCCTGCCACTCCTATAGTGGCCAAAACGATTCAGAAAAGGGGGTGGTGATGGACAGAGCATCTGAATTAAACAGAACACTCATACCCAGTCAAAAGATCAGGGCTTGATCCATCACCGTTTTTTAGATCACTGCACCATCCCAGTTCAGAACTTGGCTACTTGCAAATTAGTCTGTCCCTGGCCCAGTGCATCATGGGAACAGGGCAGACCAAACTACAGAGCCAATTCTTTACTGGAAAGGAAACAAGCTTCCGGGGACCGGTTTCTGGCATTGCAGCCGTCTTCGGCCCGGCTTGCTTGAATCCTGATGGTGCAGTGAGCAAGGGACTCATGTCTGAGCATACCCTGCCACTCCTATAGTGGCCAAAACGATTCAGAAAAGGGGGTGGTGATGGACAGAGCATCTGAATTAAACAGAACACTCATACCCAGTCAAAAGATCAGGGCTTGATCCATCACCGTTTTTTAGCTCACTGCACCATCCCAGTGGAAAAGTGAGCATGGGACTCAGGTCTGAGCATACCCTGCCAACTTAGGGCGAACAAAGCGATACAAAAGGGGATGATGGACGGAGCATTTGAGCAAATCAAACAGTCACCCCCAGTCAACTGATCTGGGTTAAATCCATCATCGTTCTTTAGCTCACTCCGCCTCCCCAATTCAGACATGGCCAGGCTAATCACTGACTATAATCGTTTTGACCACATCACCCCAGCCCTGAAGGCCCTTAATTGGCTACCCACTGAAGGTAGAGCCTGTTGTACCTCACAAACAAACTCAAAATAGGAAGCTGCTCCAGACCGATGAGAAGTACTAACGCTTTCCTCCTCGTCCCCCCATTGTTAAAAAAGAAAACCACACAATCACTCTCCTTCTCCAGAAATGCCCCTAACATATGGAATACTCTCCCCAAGTACCTGCGATGTAACCCCTCCTCCCTTAGCTTTAAAAAAGACCTTAAACATCACCTTCTCAGCAAGTATTGGAGTCAATAACCTCGCCTCTGACCCTATACTTCCCTTGTCATGATACTCCTTTTTCCTCATTACCATGTTTCACCTACCCCACCTCTTTTTATTTTTCACCCTGTTCTCTCTTCCTACCTCCCTTCTTTCCCCTCTTTCCAAGCTACTACCCTTACCCCTCTCATCCAAAAGAACAAGTTACTTACCTTCGGTAACGCTTTTTCTGGTAGATACAGTATCTGCCTGTGGATTCCTCACCTTGTGAATATCCCCCTTGGGTCAGCAACGTTCGGAATTTTTCTTTGTAGCACGTCGGCGTGGACGACGTCATAGGAACGCGGCATCGCGCGCGACTCCGTCTGACGTCACCGACCCCTTATTAGGCCTACGTCGGCGTGATGACATCAGTTCCGCCCTTTTTTCCGTGCCTTCGAGGCACCTGGACGGACCAATGACGGGGAATATACATATATACAGTGTACACAGTACATTCAAACCATAATAGCACACATAGTGCGTAGCAAAGGTATCAAAAACGCAATAAATATACAAATAAATATACAAAAAAGACCAGGTATAGCAGAGCGGACAACGGGGAGGCAGGCGGGTCAGTGAGGAATCCACAGGCACATACTGTATCTACCAGAAAAAGCGTTACCGAAGGTAAGTAACTTGTTCTTCTGATAGATACATCTGCCTTGTGGATTCCTCACCTTGTGAATAGAGTCCCACAGCAGTCCCCACTCCCGGAGGAGGGTGTCCACTCTGCTACACCAGGAAATCTTGGAGGACAGAACGCGCGAAGTGGCCGTCCCTCCTCACCTCGGAATCCAAGCAGTAATGCTTCGCGAAAGTGTGGAGATAGGCCCAAGTCGTGGCTCTGCAAATGTCCTCAACAGGTACACCTCTAGACAATGAATTTGAATTTGAATTTAAAATTATTTATTCAGCGCTCGCATACCACGCGGTTTCATGGCGCTAGTGTTGATCAGTGGCCAGACGGCAGATAAGGATTAGGTCGGATATGCTTGTGTGAACAAGAAAGTTTTAAGCTCTTTTCGAAACAGAGGATAGGACAGTGAAGTGCGGAGTGTGACAGGGAGGGAATTCCAGAAGGTTGGGGCCAGGACTGCGAACCTTGCTCCGCCAGCCCTTTGCTTTTTAAAGCGCGGGATGGTAAGAAGGGCCAAGTGGGCTGAGCGAAGTTCTCTGCCTGGACAATATGGCTTGATAAGGGAACAGATGAACTGAGGAGCGGTGCCCGATCTAGCCTGGTATACAAGACAACCAAGTTTGAATAGGGCACGTTCTCTAACCGGGAGCCAGTGCAACGATTTAAGTAAAGGTGTGACTCGGTGATATCGGGGTAAGCCATGGATCAGGCGAGCCGCCTGATTCTGCACCAGTTGTAGACGGCGAATCAGGTATGCAGGAGCTCCGTTATAGACTATGTTTCCATAGTCTATACGGGATAGAACCATGGCTAACATGATGATTTTTAAAGCTGGGGGGGTGAAAAAACGAGAAACCTTCCTAATTACCCTAAGAGAAAAAAAACAAGAAGAGACCACCGAATTGACTTGTGGGTGAACAGTGAGTTGGGAATTAAGGTAAATTCCCAGGGTTTTTACTTTAGTCACCGGGAGTGGAGGGGTACCAAGGGAAGAGGGCCAAAAGGAAGGGGTCCATGGACTGCAGCCACCTCCGGTCAAGATCAATTCAGTCTTGTCCGGATTGAGTTTGAGGTGGCTGCAGTTCATCCAATCTTGGATAAGGATCATGATGGTTTGGACATTTAAAGCAGATGAGGGTGAATGGGAAAGATTGAAGATTAACTGGAGGTCATCCGCGTAGTTAAATACGGTGACCTCCAGTTGCTGTAACATAAAAATGAGGGGAAAAATATAAAGATTAAACAAAAGGGGAGAAAGTGATGAGCCCTGGGGAACCCCGCATTCTACTTTCCGAGAGGTCGCCTTAAAGTCAGCCAGCCGGACTGCCTGGGACCTCCCAGCCAGGAAGGACTCCAGCCAGGAGAAGGCTAGGCCTTCTATGCCCGCCGCCCAGACACGGTTAAGGAGGATGGTGTGGTCCACCGTGTCAAAGGCGGCGGATAGATCGAGCAGAATCAAGGCTTGCGGGAGGTTGATGTCAATGCCTTCCCGCAGCTTGTCCATGACTGAGACGACCACTTTTTCTGTAGAATGCAGGGGACGAAAACCAGCTTGACAGGGGGAGAGGCAATGATTTGCTTCAACATGTGCGCTGAGTGTGGTGCTAATGTGAGTTTCCAGCACTTTCGCAAGGTAGGGAAGGAGTGAAATAGGGCGAAAGTTAGCGGGCAGAGAGGGATCGGCATCTGGTTTTTTGAGAATGGGGATAACAACTGCTGATTTGTGTAGGGTAGGGACGTGACCCAGAGTGAGTGAAGCATTGAGGAGGGTTAGGGGAGGGGAAGGACAAGCTAAGTAAACTTCCTTAAGAATACTGGCGGGGGCAAAGTCAAGAGGGGAACCGGATTTAATTCGGTGAAGTAGAGGAAAGAGAGTTGCAGTAGTAAGCAATGGGATGTTGGTCAATTTAAGAATGGTGGGGGGGATGTGGGGATCAACAAAATTGGCGGACGGCGGGGGAATGTTTTGTTTAATTTTAACTACTTTATCAATAAAAAACTCATTGAGTGAGTCACAGAGGGATTGGGACGGGAGAATAGCAGTAGTGGCTCTAGAGGATGAGGCAAGCTCATGAACGGTGGAGAAGATTTCCTTCGACTGCGATTCCGCGACCATTATCCTGTTAGTGTAAAACTCGGTTTTAGCTTCCAGGATGCTTTTTTTATAGGTCTGCAGAATTGCCAAGTAAGTTGTTTTTTTGGCAGGGTCGTAGGTTCTTCTCCAGGCACGTTCGGCCCTTCTAGCGGCTAGTTTTTTTTCCTTCAGATCGGTGGTAAACCAGCGGTTAGCTGCATGGATCCGCTTAACTGAGAGGCGCTTAAGTGGGGCAAATTCGTCGCCTGCCGTCGTGAGCCAGTTGTTAATGACGGCCAGTTGAGGGGTGACAGGTAAGTCAGATAGATCAGGACAGGTTTTGACCAGAGTGGAACAAAAGGAGGGCATATCCGTCTTACCCCATTTGCGGACCCAGGTGTTTTTGGGCAGAGGGGGTTTTAGCAGGGGTGCAAGGGAGAGGGAAAAAGTGATGATAAAATGATCCGACCATGAACAGGGGGATATAATAGGAGAAGTAAGTGGGATGTTCAACGCCCAGATTTGATCGAGCGTATGGCCGTGGGAATGTGTGGAGCTGTGAATCCACGGGATGAAATTCAAACTTTCCATAAGGCCTGTAAAGTCCTTAGATTGTGGAGATTCGGCAGGATCATCAGGCCAATAGTTAAGGTCCCCCAGAACTAATACTGAGGAGTTATTAACAGCCAGAGTGGCCAAGAGGGTTTGAATATTAGGGAGAAAGGAAGGGGTAGATTGAGGGGGACGGTAAATCAGGACGACAGTAAGGGGAACTAGGTGGGAAGTGGAACGGGCTACAAGAAGGTCGACATCAGTGATGGGGGGAGAAGGGAGGGTCTGAAAGTTGAGGTCCGAGCGGGCTATTAGAGCCACCCCCCCACCCCGTTTACCTTCAGGACGGTCTGCACGGATGGCAACATAGTTTGATGGTAATGCGGCAAGAACGTCAGGCATAGAGTCCGTCTTGAACCAGGTCTCGGTCAAAAAAAGGAGATCTGGCTCGTAAGAATCAAGATACTCAGCTATTTCGTATTGGTGGCTCACTGCCGATCTGGTGTTCAGGAGGGCAGCCGAGGTGGTGGGCCGCTGGACAGGGGATGCTAGCAATGGCAGGTGATCAGAGGGAGGTGGAGGTGCAGGGAGTATTATTGATGGGGCTGTCTCAGAGGGGGGGTTAAAGGAGGAACAGTGTAAGCCAAGATGGTACAGGTAAGCTGTGGTGGACGGATTTATACAACCGGGGACCCAGAGGCGGCGTAGCTGAGAAGATGAATAGACAATAAGGCCGGCAGCGTCTCGTGCCCCAAGCCCCAGCCTGCCGCGGACGGGCGCAGACGGGCAGGACTCTGGCACGACTCCGGCGCGCCTACGTCGCGCCCGCTGCGCTCGTCCGCTGCGCTGCCTCATGTGGCCCGAATAAGTAGGGGCGGAGCGGCAGGGGAGTGGCAGGGCTAAGCTGTGAGGTAATGCCCAAGCCAAAATGGCGCCCGTTACCGCCGGGAGCCCCCGAGAAGCGACCTGCCCCAGTCGGCAACACCCCTGAAAGTGAGAAATTCTGTTAGGACCTGGATAACTTTAAAAGCAGTTAGTGGCACAATATTTTAAAATCAACATTTAATTTTCGCTAAAAGGATCGCCTCCGCTCGTAGTCAGCGCGGCGAGAATTGTAGGAAGCAGGAGACACTCCGAGAGTCAGACCAACGAGCCCACTGCCACCGGGCCACTGGTTCAAACACAGGAGGAGGGGGAAACCATGCTCCTAAGTAGGGGCGGAGCGGCAGGGGAGTGGCAGGGCTAAGCTGTGAGGTAATGCCCAAGCCAAAATGGCGCCCGTTACCGCCGGGAGCCCCCGAGAAGCGACCTGCCCCAGTCGGCAACACCCCTGAAAGTGAGAAATTCTGTTAGGACCTGGATAACTTTAAAAGCAGTTAGTGGCACAATATTTTAAAATCAACATTTAATTTTCGCTAAAAGGATCGCCTCCGCTCGTAGTCAGCGCGGCGAGAATTGTAGGAAGCAGGAGACACTCCGAGAGTCAGACCAACGAGCCCACTGCCACCGGGCCACTGGTTCAAACCAATGCAGAAGTAGCAGACCTTGCTCTGGTAGAATGAGCTCTTATACCCTCAGGAGGGTCCTTACCCGCCAGGGAGTAGCAAATCTTGATGCACAGGATTATCCACCTGGAAAGTATGCGCTTGTGCACCGATCTGCCGTTCCGACAGCCAGCAAAACCAACAAACAGCTGGTCGTCAATCCGGAAGTCTTTAGTTCTATGCAGATAAAAAGACACCGCCCTTTTAGGGTCCAAACGGTGCAGTCTCTCTTCCTCCTTAGAAGGGTGAGGGGGAGGAAAGAAGGTAGGAAGGGTAATGGATTGTCCTAGATGGAAGGGAGTTACCACCTTAGGCAGAAAAGCAGCCCTGGTCCTAAGAACCATTCGTTCAGCATGAATGATCAGGAATGGGGGCTTAGAACTAAGAGCTTGAAGCTCACTCACCCTCCTTGCCGAGGTGATTGCTACTAAGAAGACCGTCTTGAAAGACAAAAGCCTCATGGGACACTTGTGTAAGGGTTCGAAGGGAGAACCCATCAAGAAAGTTAAGACAAGATTTAAGTCCCATTGAGGAACAATAAATGGAGAAGGAGGGAACTTATTTGTGAGGCCCTTCAGAAACCTCAAAACAACTGGAGATTTAAAAAGAGACGGCTGGTCCGGCAAGCAGAGAAATGCCGATAACGCCGAAAGGTAACCTTTGACTGTCGCAACAGCAAATCCTTGCTGTGCCAAAGAGAGAGCAAACTGCAAAATATCAGACAGATGAGCCCTCAAAGGGTCAACAGCCTTCTCCCTACACCAAACAACAAATTTAGACCATCTGTACGACTAGATGGACTTGGTGGAGTCACGCCTGGCCGAAAGAATGACATCCACCACATCGTGAGGGAGAGAAAAAGAGTTCAGGTTGCCCCGTTCAATCTCCAGGCATGAAGGTGTAATGTCTGGAGGTGGGGGTGTAGAACCTGCCCCTCCATCTGGGAGAGGAGATCTGCCCTGAGAGGGAGACGGAGCGGCGGGTGAGAGGAGAGGCGGAGTAGGTCCGTGTACCACACCCTTCTTGGCCAATCCGGGGCGACCAATATGACTCGGGCCCGGTCTTGGCGAATCTTCCTGAGAACCCGAGGAATCAAGGGTATGGGAGGAAACTCGTAAAGGAGTTGATTTCCCCAACTCAACTGAAACGCGTCCCCCAAAGCTCCTTGCATCGGATACTGGAGACTGCAGAATGACGGGCAGTGAGCATTCTCGCGAGTGGCGAACAGGTCCACCCGAGGAGTCCCCCACATCTGAAAGATGTCGTGAACAACCTTCGGGTGAAGCCTCCACTCGTGATCGGCAGAGAACTGCCGACTGAGAACGTCTGCACGAACGTTCAGAACTCCGGCCAGATGATTTGCCATCAGACAAATCTGATGGTCCTGAACCCAGGACCAGAGACGCAGAGCCTCTCTGCAGAGACACTGCGACCCTACTCCTCCCTGCTTGTTGATGTACCACATCGCGGTCGTGTTGTCCGTCAGGACTTGAACCGACTGACTGCGAAGGGAAGGGAGGAAGGCCTTGAGCGCCAAACGTATCGCCCGTAACTCTAGAAGGTTGATATGAAGCAACCTTTCCTCTGGAGACCAAAGCCCTTTTACCTCCAGGTCCCCCAGATGAGCACCCCACCCTAGAGTGGATGCATCCGTTATCACTGTGGCCACCGATGGAGGCAGCTGGAAAGGCTTTCCCTGAGAAAGATTGCTTTCCACACTCCACCAGGACAGATCCGCCGCAGTTTCTCTGGAGATCCTCACTGACTCCCTGAGATCTCCGTTGTCCTGATACCACTGCCTGCGGAGGCACCACTGGAGTGCCCTCATGTGCCAGCATGCATGGTTGACCAACAGAATGCAAGAAGCCATCAGACCAAGCAGACGAAGGACCTTCAGGACTGGAACAACCGCTCCATTGAAAAATAAAGGAATCATTTCCTGTATGTCGCGAATCCTTTGAGGTGGAGGGAATGTATGACATACAGTTGTGTCCAGTACCGCACCTATGAACAGGTTGCGCTGGGAGGGCACCAGGTGAGACTTGGGTACATTTATCGAAAAACCCAACCTGTGTAACAACTGAGTTGTCTCTTGCAGATGATGTAGCACCTTCTCCGGCGACTCTGCTTTGATGAGCCAGTCGTCCAGATACGGAAAAACAGGAATTCCCGACCTTCTGAGATGTGCTGCCACCACTGCCATCACCTTGGTGAAAACTCGAGGCGCAGTAGTAAGTCCAAATGAAAGGACCGCAAACTGGTAGTGTTGCGAACCCACCGTAAAACGGAGATACTTCCTGTGTGACTTCAGGATAGGGATGTGAAAATAAGCATCCTGCAAGTCGATCTACACCATCCAGTCTTCTTCCAACAGCGCTTGAAGAACCTGCGCAAGAGTGAGCATCTTGAACTTTTCTTGTTTCAGATACAAGTTCAAGATCCTGAGATCCAGGATTGGCCGAAGCCTGCCATCCTTCTTGGGGATCAGAAAATACCGGGAGTAGCATCCCTGACCCCTCTCCTGCTCCGGAACCACCTCTATTGCACCCTTTCTGAAAAGAGCCAGGACTTCTTCCTGCAAGAAAAGCAGGTGGTCCTCCGAACAATAACCTTGGCAAGGAGGGTAATTGGGAGGAAATTCCCGAAAGGGAAGGGCATACCCATTCTCTACGAGATTGAGAACCCAAAGATCTGATGTAACCGATTCCCAATCCCGTAGAAAATTAGTAAGCCGACCCCCTACCGGACCTGCATGATCCGGAATGGCGGATCTAGGGCTGCTTTGCTGCCACAGGTGGTGGGTGGGTATTAGAGGAGGAAGTCGAGGAGGAAGAGGCTTGACGTCCACGCCCACGACCCTTCTGTCTACCTCTATAAGACTTGTACAGAGGGTTCTATTGCTGCTGCTGTTGCTGGCCTTGCCTGAAAGGACGAAAGGAAGATCTGCCAAAGCCTCTGAACTTTCTGGTGGCTGTACCCTTCACTTGCAAACCCAAAGATCTAGCCGTCGCTCGGCTATCTTTGAACCTCTCCAGAGCTGTATCTGCTTATTTTCCAAAGAGACCAACCCCGTCAAAAGGTAAATCCAAAAGAGTAGCCTGTACATCAGTGGAAAACTCTGAAGACTTTAACCAATCAGCTCTTCTGGTAGCTACTGAGGAACCCATTATTCTAGCCACAGAGTCTGCAGTGTCCATGCCACTCTGAATAACTTGACGGGCTGCAGCCTGAGTGTCCAAAACAACCTCATTAAAGTTTTTCCTGTCTTCTTCTGGAAGTTTAGCAGATAATTGTTTGACTGAGTCCATTAAGGCATGCACATATCTGCCAAGCAAACAAGTAGCATTTGTTGATTTTAAGGCCATGCTACCTGAGGAGAAGACCTTCTTAGCAGCCTGATCCAACTTTTTGGAGTCTTTATCCCCAGGAACCTGAGGAAAGGAGCCAGCTGATCTATTCGCACAAGCAGCCTGAACTACCAGACTCTCTGGCGAAGGGTGAGATGACAAGAACTCAGGATCTCCAGGAGTCACCCTATAACGTCTCGCCACCGATCTAGATACTGCAGGTGCAGACAAAGGCTTTTTCCAAACTTCTAGAATTGGTTCGGTCAGAGCTTCAGTGAAGGGTAGAGTAGGCTCAACGATAGAAGAAGGCGAATGCAAGACTTCTGTGAGGATATTAGGTTTGAACTCAACTGTTGGCAAAGTTAAGTTCGTAAATCAGCAGCTTTCCTAATTACTATATGGTATGGTACCACATCCTTGGAGGGTGCATCTGAAACCACAGGTAACCCCCATTCAGGAGAAAGTTCAAGACTGCTAGCAGAATGAAGATCCTCAAAACAATCATCATGTTCCTGAAGTTCACCTACCTCCACTTCAGGTTCCATATACTCTCTCTCCTCCAGTAGACGCTGGGCTCTACGTCTCGACCACTCCATACGGATCGACGTCGATGGATCCGGCAACGACTCGGATGGAGTCGGAGCCGGCGTCGATCGAGGAGCTGGAACAACAGAGGGTTGAGCAACAGGAACCGGCGTCGAGCCTCGATCCGAATTCCGAGGTCGCTCCGGAGTCGGCGAAGCCGTGCGAGGAGTCGATGACCTCGGCGGCGCCGAACCGATCCAAGGATATGGAGTCGGCATGAAAGGTAGAAAAGGCGCCGGTGCATAAGTTTGGGGAACACCCAAGTTGAAAGACAAAGGACACATAGGACCCACAGGTGCTGCAGTGGGGTACATTGCCCTCGCATACACTCCATACATAGCATTAAGGAAATGCGATGGATCTCGACCAGGACCAGGAAAAGAAGGGTAAGAACCCATAGGATTAGTAGGAGGCTGTACTCGATTCGACTCTCCTTGATCCTTTTGATTTTCCGGTTCATCCTCTGGAATCGGAGATTGAGGAACTTCCACGACGTCCTCATGCTCTGAAGAGTGATCCGAAGCCGGATTCGGATCCAGTTCCGGCTCCGGTGTATGCACTCGAGATCTTACCGGAGTGGTACCACCAACAGGAGACGGAGATACAAAGTCCTTGTGATGCTTACAAGAAGATTTCTTCTTAGAGTCCGAAGACCCCGAATGATGGCGAGAACTATGCTTCTTCCTCTTATGTCTTTTCTTCGAGGAAAGCGAAACATGTCCAGAAGCCGACTTCGACTCCGATCTGGCCCTTGACCTCGATCGCGACCTCGATGACTTCGATCGCGACCCCGATCTTGACTTCGGTCTCGACCTTGAGTGTCTTGATCTTGATCTCGAAGATCTATCGGCTTCTTTACTTTTAATTTTGGCCAATAAAAGTTTTGCTTCTCATTCACGTAGAGCCTTCGGATTCATTTTTGAACAGGATCGACAGCCCTTGACGTCGTGATCTGATCCAAAAAACCATAAACAATCCTCATGTGGATCAGTAATTGACATCATCCTGGCACACGAGCCGCACTGCTTGAATCCCCTTTTCTTTGACGACATCCTCGACGAAGAACAGAAACAGTAACAGACAAAAAGAAACAAAGTTTCTATCTGTAACTACAGAAGATCCCTGAAACCGTTACAGTCGACGACGCGGAAAAAAGGGAACTGATGTCATCACGCCGACATAGGCCTAATAAGGGGTCGGTGACGTCAGACGGAGTCACGCGCGATGCCGCGTTCCTATGACGTCGTCCACGCCGGCGTGCTACAAAGAAAAATTCCGAACGTTGCTGACGCAAGGGGGATATTCACAAGGTGAGGAATCTACAAGGCAGATGTATCTATCAGAAATCTCTCTCTGTCTACATTACCTCCTCTTCCCCAATTTGGTTCTTACCCACCTATTCTTATCTAATTATTCCTCACCAACATTTTTTACTCCCACCCTCACTCTTTACCAAACTTTACCTGGGCATCTTGTTACTGTTTATAATTGCCCGGCGTAGCTCCTTTTCATGTATATTGCTCTTTGCCCATTTTGTTTAATTAATCTGTTTTAATTTTACCTGTCTGAATGCTCTGCTTTCGAACAACTGTTTCTTTGTTCTCTTAATTTTTTGTTCACATGTAAAGTGCTCTGATACCTCCGGGTCGAACCAGCGCTATATAAAACCTTTCAAATAAATAAATAAATAAATAGTCTTTTTTGTCCTCTTTGCATAGGCTGCAATACTCTGTTGGCTGGGACCGCGTGAGTTAACAGTGTGACACAACCATCCATCCATGGAGCAGTTTGATTACTTTTAGTATTGGTGGTGACGTTAGGTCTCCCATAACACTTTTTTTTGTGTGGGTAACTTGGTACTGCCTATAGCCTTCCACAGGCAAAGTAGCTGTTTACCAGGTCTCTTGCAGGGCAATGATTTCAACATTTTTCCAATACTTTGGTGGAATACCGTCTTCCAACAAGGTTTTGGCTCCTGCAGTATTCAATGAGAGGAGGTGTAATGCATCCTCCAACACCCAGTTGTTTGTGGGTGGTAGATTCATGTTTGCTAGGGCCCAAGCTAGCTTAAGTTATTGGTCAGCTTTGTTTGCTTTGTCGCCACAAAGGTACGGGGCAAATTTCCCTGAGCACCCCGCTGTATCGAATAGACCAGGTTGTTTTTGGGATGTCTGAGTTTCATGTGCTCCACAGGAAAAGGAAGGGGGGGTCCGAGGCTCTGTGTATTTCGTGAGCATTATTCCCCACATATGATTGGCCAACTTTAACATCAAAGACGCTGTTTCCTCTGTACCCCATGTTGTTAATCTTGGTTCAGGTTGTTTGGGGCCCTCAATTTTGATAGATCCGGTGAAGTTATCTTTTCATGTCAGGTATCTCTGCTAGGAGTCTAATGATGTTTCCTTTGTTAAGGATGTCTTTTGATCCTTGCATGGCTATTCTGTTTTAGACAAAGTTGATAGCACCCTCTCTCCTGGTGTTGAGGAGGGTTTACGTTATAGGAAGCTACCGTGTCAGAGAACAGCTGATGAATTCAATGCCAGGTCCGCATCTACTAATTGGGTCATGCCACCATGTCTGTGGATGTTGACTATTCTTTTTTGTAGTTTCCTATGATCAGAAGGGAGTTCTGCATGCCAGCCCCAGAATGGAGCTGTTGATGATTTCCATCCTTGGTCAATGCCGACCTACATTTTTGACCTTCCGACCGTGACCATTGATGTTATAAGTTGGGGCTTCGTATTCTCCGATGACCCTTTACTCATTTGCCTATGTATTGATTGTGTGACTAAGATGGAACGGCCCTTTGCATTGATCGGCATTTGAGCAGGGAGTCCATGTCCTGGACAGGGGGGATGGCTCTGACTTTGTTCTTTTCATATGAGCATTGTGATGTTTTAAAGTAACCGAATTAGGTGTAGCGTGCTTGTCTGTTTTGCTTGACTTCTGTTGTGAGCTCCAGCAGTGTTCATTGGTTTGTCTCAGCTGCCCTTTGCTAACAGTCTTTTTAATGGGTTCTTTCGATATTGACATTGTATCCACTATGTCATGGTCTGCGAACAGCTAAAGCTTGTACCTCAGTTGTGGAAATCTCTATTGAGCTGTTTGTAGTGACAGAGTGATTACCGCCCTCTAATGTGTATGGGTGCACTATAGTCATGGTTTAAATGCACTCACATGTATTATATTGTTTGCAGTGTTTTATAATCATTGAAAATACATTTATTCACGTTATGACAGCATTAACATGTAATGCACACGTTTAAGTGAACTGTGTATGTATTAACACATTTATAATCCCTTCACATGTATTGTGCGTGATGAAAATATTAATTTTGTAATACAACTGTGTTGGTTAAGTTGCCTGAATTGTAGGCCCAAACATTAAGTTGTTTTTCGTTTATTCCTTCTTGGATTTTCGTATAGTTAAAGGAATCCTTGTTGTGCTTGAAGATAGTGTGTTCTCATTGTTGAAAAGTCAGCCCACATCGCACCCGATGCCCAGGCTGCTGGTGCAGGCCGACTCTTAGTTTCCATCTTAAACAATTACCAAATGAAGAGACGGGCACTGGAAGTAGGAAAACAAGAACAGAGTTTATTACTCATGAGGAGAGCATGTCATTTGGGACACTCGCATAGTGTCTTCGGGAGGTGTTCTAACAAGTTTCTCTGAGGCTTCGTCTTTTATACACAGGTTTATGACACACACACATCCTTCATTACAATCAAGACATTGTAAAGTACGAAGATATTCCAACACGTGGCTACAGATGGGGCCCTTATCCTCCATACAATAGGAGGGGGCTGTCATGCAGCTGAGTGTGCTGTTGATTCCGTTGGAATGTGTGCTCCTGATCGAATCTCAGGGGGTGGGGTGGTCATGATCAATAGTGGCTCCTTTCAAGAGAGGCGAGTGCATACAGTAGTGGGCAATGAACGGTATCCTCAGGCTAAGGGATGACCAACGGTCCATGTAGACAATTAGGTTCAGAGGAAGAGGTCATCAAAGGAGGGGTATTCATGGAGGGACAGGAGGGGTTTGGTCAGGCGCGGGGTGCGATTTCTCAGAGACAGAGTCATGCGGGAGGGGAGGGCTCATGACTTGTGCGTGTGAGAACGGGGGCGGTCAGGGTGCATGGGGGAAGCTTGCAGGGTCAGGGAAGGGGCTGATGATCGATCGTGGACAGGGAGACCATGATACCTAAAATGGCTGTCATGTACGTGTGTGCATGGGTCTATGCTAGCGGGATAACACAGTCAGTGTTTTAGCGATATCCGTTCTGCTTACAACAAGGGGTACAGTGAACACAAATGAACGCCGCTTATGTGTATATACAATGCCAATTTCAACAGTCGCCGCTTTTAAACATAGCTAGTACATTTGTGTTTACCCCAATTGATGGAGTGTACATATAGTCAGGTGTGGCCAATGAAATAACGTTCGTCGAATGCTAGCAAATTGCGTGTAGCCATATGCAGTCAATACAATTGGCGGAATACGGTACATATGAATTCACATTCGCTGCGTTATTCATAGATCGGCATAACACATAGTCGAGGGCAATCAGAAAAAACCGTTCCGACATATTGTAGACTCAGGTTCTGACTTTCTTTTCAATGACATCAACATATAGTAAGAAGTGCTATATGAGACTTTTGGACTTAAGTGACCAAAAACATTTTTTTTTTTAAAGCAACAAGAATTGAGGGAGAAAGTTCAGGAAGGGGGTCTTAGTGAAAATGTCTTTTTCAACGACGAGCCACCACTGGTAGACTCTGTTAGTCCGTTTTTCTTTTCGTTGGCGCTTTTGAGCACCGGCGGTGGAGCTATAAGTCCAGCTCGGAATCATCCTTACGCGTTGCAGGGTGCGATCAGTCCTCTGCTGTTAGATCACAGTCCTGTTTCCTAACTCATTTTCTTAGGGGTGCCTCATGCTGGGCACCTGCGTGTCTTTCTATTTCCGTGGCAAAATCCCAGTCCATAGTCAAAGTTTATATAAAAAAGTTGTTGAATAATCGAGGGAAGAGAGGGCGGAGTGGGGCCAGATCTTCGAACACACCAAGAGACCAAGGGAGCAAAGGACAATGAGCAGGCAGGCCCATCAGTCGGACTCAAAAGGGGACGGGGACTTCAGGCACGAGTGGGTCAGCAAGTCGAGGGCTTCAAGGTAGCCCTTCATTCTTTCATCTGCCGAGTTTGAGAGTTGTGCCTCGTCCCGCGTCTCGTTGCTCTGCGGCTCCACCTTTGGTCGTCACACGTGCTCCATGATCTGTGGCCAGGCTGTGCGTTACGTCCAGCTCCTCTCCTCCGGTGATTATATCTTTGAATGGGTAGAAAACAAGTTTTAGAAAAACTGGTAGGAGAAGACATTTATACATCTCAATTCCGTCCCCAATCCTATGTAGGTGGGGGACAAGTTCATCGGTCACAGTCAGAAGTCGTCATTTATGGAGTCTGTAGGAGTGCATTGCTTATGGAATTCATAACCCTGTTCGTCGCTCATTCGTGACGTACGTGGAGAGAAATTGGACTTTTATACACAGTGTATTATAGCAAACACAAGGTCGAGTCCTTATGTAGAGACTCGCCCTTCCCTTTAACCCAAGTATCGACCATCTTACATCTCCCTTCGGGGTCGGCTAACTCTTGTAAGTGGGGCGCTATCGTCATGAAGAAGGGGGAGGGGGTGGACGTAAAACATGCTCTTCTTGGGGAGTGAACGTTAATCAAGGTCATCAATTTCGCTTTCGAGGGTAGATGACATGAAGCTGGGGTTAATCGGGGGAAACGGGGACGCTTTGGGCAGGGAGCTGGGGTCGATCGGGAGAAGTGGGGTACTCTGGACATCCACACTTAAGTGCAGAGGAGCGAAGTAATCTGTGCATTGGGAATTGCATTTTTAGCGAACTGAGAAACAGGAGGCCATTGACGTTATAGTCCCCCTATAAAGGCCAGATTAGGGGACGTTAGTCGTCTGACCCGTCCTTTCTTTCATGACCAACTCGGGTTCTATTGTTTTGCAGAAAGGAGAGGTAGTAACATGGCAAGTTACAGTCGTTTTAGTTCCTGTCAATTTTTCCAAACACCTTTGTGTTCGAGGAAACCCAATTAGGTGTTGTGCCGGGAGGGGCACAACGTTACCATACAAGGAAAGAGGGAACAGGGGGGGGGTTTAGAGAGTGAGAGAGAGAGAGAGAGAGAGAGAGAGAGAGAGAGAGAGAGAGAGAGAGAGAGAGAGAGAGAGAGAAAGAGAGAAAGAGAGAAAGAGAGAAAAGAGGGAGAGAGAGAGAGAAAGAGAGAGAGAGAGAGAGAGAGAGAGAGAGAGAGAGACCGCACTCGAAGTGGTCCATTCAGTACACGTGTGACATGGAGAGAGAAAGAGAGAGACGTGCACAATAATGGGCCATCCAGTGCACACAGAACAACAGAGATTAAGTACCACGGAAATACAGACAGAGGGATGACGTAGATCCATGCATCACGTATACACAAACTCAGGCGGAGAAGACAGTACATGTATTATGTACGAAAATCCAAGACAAAACATAAAACAGTTATTGGCCAAAATTATCCCTTTCTGTATGCTGTGCATTCTTAGCATCCTAAGCTCTTTTTACCTTCTTCTTCTCTTTTAACCGTCGGCTGCCCTTACTGGTGGCTTTGATTGTACACACTTACGCCTTTGGCAATTGGTCCTGAACTAACCTGGTCGGGCTAATGCTCACGGTGGTTTATTCGAGTCATTTTTTAGCAAATGTGTTTCCAGGCTGAGACAACGGTTGGTGTCAGTTGGAGAACAATGGGGCAGCTTGGAGTTACATGTCTAGGAGGGTGCGAAGAAGGATGCAGTAGATTTTAAATGTACCTCACCCCAAAATATTCCTTAACTTTCCCTAGTTAATTAATTGTGGGGTGCTTATTCATTAGCGCACGTCATTTTAGTTGTACTATTCGGGGTGCCAAGCGAAGTTACATTTTGTGGTTTCCCCTTCAGGCTGCCCTCCCAGGCGCTAAGTTCAGAGAGAGAAAATAGTCATGGTTTGCTTGTTGCGGTTAGGTACCATAATCAAACCCTTTTTTCCCCGTCTCTTCATCCGCTAGATCACCGTTTTCATACACTGATCGATATTCCGATGTGACCTGCAGAGAGAGGGAAAAAGAAGGGGGCAGGGGCTACATTGATAGATACATTAGCATGCATAAACCCAGAAAGGCTTTTACTTACTGCATACTCGGCCTATCTCCACGGGATGCAGTCCCTGCCAACTGGGCGTTTTAAGCCCCGGTGGACCGTTAGTGTGACTCTTTTTATACAGGTGGCACATAAAGTATAGGCTAAACACCAGGATTTTTAGCGGTGGCTTTTTGGCTGTCCAAAAAGGAAAAACGCACACAACGAAAACTTGGACCCTTCATTTTTGCAATATTTCTACGTACTGTACTTTTTAATCCTTTAAACAGTGGTCATTTATTCGAAAATTACCAATTCACACGTGACAACTATGTTTGCTTTTTCCAAAAATCTTTAATAAGAATGTCGGTGCATAAATATGGGCCTACAACCCCGTGGGCCGGCCACGGAGCAGGCTGGAACTGTAGATGCGGGGATACTTTATTAGTAAAAACTTTAGCGGAGTCAGTGGTCGTTTATTTCATAATAAAAGTGCGAAAAGCGCAATAAAATCATGTCGAGACTTCAGTATGAGCGAGTGTCATAAGTGTTGGGCTTCCTACTTTCAATAATCATGATGTGCAAAACTTAAACAACAATTCATTGTCCGAATGTTCAATTAATACCCATCTGATATCAATTTACCGTCTGAACACATAATCAGTACCCATCCAATATCAATTCATTGTCCGAACCTATAACCAGTACCCATCCCATATCAATTCATTTCCCGAACTGACAGTACACATCCTGAATCCATTAATTGTCCGAACATGTAATCAGTACACATCCTATATCAATTCATGTGGTTAAAAAAAACCTTCATACATATCTCATGACACCAGGGCTGAACAATCGGGGTATAACAAGGAGTTGAAAGTTTCATTTGCATCGGCGCCATTTTGGGTGCGGTCAGGCCGAACCAGGCATAGTCTAAATTTCTAATAACTCGTGGTTGGCCCAGAGCTTTTTTTGGCAGTCCAAAAGTTCCGTTAAAGGGCAAAAGAAAGGATCGGTGGTCTGAACCATCAATCAAAAAGGGGAGGGAGGCAACAATGTTCCTACCGGGTCATACTGTGCTTTCACCGGAACTGATCCGAACTGTAGTCTGCAGGATTCTAGTCATTCAAACTGAGGCTGGCGACAGCATGGAAGCGCCGACGTCCTGCGGCTACATTTCCATTGTTCCGTGGGCAATCATGGCAGTCATTCCCCATCGGGGGTATCTGTGGGGGTCGGGGACTCCCGTGGCTCCTCTAGAATCTTCAAGGTCGTGGAGAACTATGATGGTGGAGTCAACAAGTGACCGGGCCATTCCTTCATGCTGGGCCCGCTCTTGCCAGGTCGATCGCCATTTTGAGAGTTCGGCAGCTACCGGCGATCGCGGGGTCAAATGAGCGGAC
Organism: Lissotriton helveticus; assembly: GCF_964261635.1. Classification (NCBI taxonomy): domain Eukaryota; kingdom Metazoa; phylum Chordata; class Amphibia; order Caudata; family Salamandridae; genus Lissotriton; species Lissotriton helveticus. The sequence continues at coordinate 1,675,487,075 of NC_136069.1, read as the reverse complement.
GGGCTCCACCCTGCCGGGCGAGGCGTTGCAGCATCGCCACAGTGGAAGAACCCTTTTCCGAGCGCCTGGAGCGCTGAGGGTGCAGCTGGGAAGCCTCCACCTGGGGAGGCGGGAGAGGCTTGTTCGCACCGCCTCTCCCTCCCAGTGCACCCCACGGCGTCTCGCTTGACATTTGTTATGGCCAAACCAGGCGATGAGGACGAGGGGGGGTCGGAGGCATGTGCAAGACATCCCCCCCCCCCAGGGTTGTCGCAGCCATTATTGAAGAAAGAAGTGGCGCCTGGCATGTTTTCGGGCCGGGCCTCCGGTGGATGGCGGCCGGACGCTCTTCGCCCTGGCCCCAGGAACGGGTTCCTTGGTTCATCCGGTGGGGTAAGCCTTGGCGTGTGACGCCTCTCCTGGGCCTTTCGTACAGTGGCCTCTCCACTCCCAGGCCCTCCATGGATGCTGGTCCAGACTGGGAGAGAGAGGGGAGGGTCGAGGACATAGACATTCCCCCCCCTGCAACTCTCCAGGGTTGTCGTAGCAGTCCCCTTGGCCGGGTCCCTTCGGCCTCGGCCTCTCCTCCGGCTACACCCTATGTGATGATCTCCGGCCGACGGTTGGCAGCAGGACCCGCCCTATATGTGTTGCTTCCGGCTGGGCGTAGCCGCAACCCTGTTGCACTTTGGAAGTTTCCAGAATGGGGGCGGATGTCTGTTGCTTTGTATCTTTCCCAGTTTGCCGTTATTTGGGCGTGGCAGGCGGTGGGACAGACACGTTTGGGGCAGTGAGGGGCGATGAAGCCTCATTGCCTTGTGGCCGTTGCGATGCCACGCTTTGTTTCTCTTACTGTTCTCAGGTTTCTTATTACAGGCTTATTTCTAACGTTTCTTGTTTCTAGGACAATAATAGATTTTATCATTAAGTATTGTTATCGTTTCCTTGTCCGTTATTTAATAAAAAGTTCATCAATGGCCTACTGATTTTCGTTTTCCTATTCCTTTCTTTCCAGGTTGTTTCATGCTAAAGTTTCTGTCAACAGGATACAGTGATCACTTCGTTATTATTGTATATGTCCTTTTCACTAGGGGTGCTCTCTGGTCGGGCCAGATGACCTACCTCTAGTAAATGGTCCGGGTGAGACTGGTGCATCAATCAGTGGGGAGTAGATAGGCATGACATATTACAATGGGGGACAAAGGTCCGCATTACCTACCCTTCACTACTTGCAAAGACTAGACAGAGTATGGCGACTCTGTGCTTGTTTGTAAATAGAGAATACCTCCAAAAAGAACCAATTCCAAACAGTCAATGTTCGGGCAAACAATCAATCAATGAGGAATGAAATAGGTACGACGTGTTAAAGGTTTGCGTTACCTACCCTTCACTATCTGCAAAGGGAGAGAGAATATTCCTATTCTTCCCCGTTTGCAGACAGAGAAGATCCTTAAGAGAACCAACTTCGAACAATTCAATGCTCGATTCAATCAATCAATCAATGGGGAGAAAAATAGGTATGACGGATTACAATGGGGACAAAAGTCTGCATTACCTATCCTTCACTATCTGCAAAGACTAAACAGAGTATGGCGACTCTGTGCTTGTTTGCAAATAGAGAATCTCTCAGAAACAATCAATAAGTAATACTAGTATTTTCAAACAATCAATCAATCAATTTCGCAATTTGTCGTGCGTCACGACCTTACCCGGACCGGACCATGTGGACAGTTCTTCGCCTTCCTTTTTCCAGCGCCCGATCGTTCTCTTTTCTCCATGTTTTTACCGCAGCAGTCCTGTGGGATTCCAGTCAGGACAATAGGTCACTTGAGAGAGGTCCGTTCGGAATCGGTGAAGTTCATTCAATCGGCAGCCGGACGAGGGCCCTCTCAAGGCAGGTATACTCCAATCATTTAGATGTTCACCTCATCGTCTGGACCTCTCTTACAGGACCTTATGTCGCTGATGGGCCCCGCGTTGGGACGCCAATTGTTGAAAGGTCAGCCCACATCGCACCCGATGCCCAGGCTGCTGGTGCAGGCCGACTCTTAGTTTCCATCTTGAACAATTACCAAATGAAGAGACGGGCACTGGAAGTAGTAAAACAAGAACAGAGTTTATTACTCATGAGGAGAGCATGTCATTTGGGACACTCGCATAGTGTCTTCGGGAGGTGCTCTAACAAGTTTCTCTGAGGCTTCGTCTTTTATACACAGGTTTATGACACACACACATCCTTCATTACAATCAAGACATTGTAAAGTACGAAGATATTCCAACACGTGGCTACAGTAGGGGCCCTTATCCTCCATACAATAGGAGGGGGCTGTCATGCAGCTGAGTGTGCTGTTGATTCCGTTGGAATGTGTGCTCCTGATCGAATCTCAGGGGGTGGGGTGGTCATGATCAATAGTGGCTCCTTTCAAGAGAGGCGAGTGCATACAGTAGTGGGCAATGAACTGTATCCTCAGGCTAAGGGATGACCAACGGTCCATGTAGACAATTAGGTTCAGAGGAAGAGGTCATCAAAGGAGGGGTATTCATGGAGGGACAGGAGGGGTTTGGTCAGGCGCGGGGTGCGATTTCTCAGACAGAGTCATGCGGGAGGGGAGGGCTCATGACTTGTGCGTGTGAGAACGGGGGCGGTCAGGGTGCATGGGGGAAGCTTGCAGGGTCAGGGAAGGGGCTGATGATCGATCGTGGACAGGGAGACCATGATACCTAAAATGGCTGTCATGTACGTGTGTGCATGGGTCTATGCTAGCGGGATAACACAGTCAGTGTTTTAGCGATATCCGTTCTGCTTACAACAAGGGGTACAGTGAACACAAATGAACGCCGCTTATGTGTATATACAATAGCAATTTCAACACTCATCCTACTGCAGGTGCAGGAATTCAACGTCATTATTTTCAGAATTAAGGAGAGACCTGGAATGCCTTTGAAGAAGTCTGAGAAGCGAAAAGGGACGATACCTTCTGTGCCTGCCCTATCTGAATACCAAGGTCACTGAGAAGAAAGAAACATTCATTAGAGTTCTCTGAGATCTTACTGATAATGTTTTCAAATAGAAAGTGTATTCTGTAACACACTGTAGGTTGGGGATTGTCTTTTATATGATGCCCAGGGACAGATTGGGCAGACTTCTGCTTGCTTCAGAAGAGAGGGAGCATCTTAGAACGAGCTCCATAGCTTTAAGCTTACAGACCCATTTGACGTGAGTGCTTCTTAGGAAGTCAACATGTGCTGACACCTTTGAGATACGATGATGGTAGAGTAATTAGGATCCTCATCTAGAGTAGAGCAGGGAAAGGTATTTCCTGTTGTTCTTACCTATTAAATGAAAAGAGAATTGGACTCGGCATCTATTCTTTGTTGTGTACTAATTTTGGAGTTCATCATATTGTGCCTTTTGTGCCGAATGAATTATATAAGACGATTTGGCTCTGCCTCAATATTCATGTATTTGCATACTCTGATTTTGCTGTGTGTTTATATATTATTATTTTTGGCCGTATAATAAATCCACAACACTAAAAGTCGATGTTTGTGGTCAGTCGCAAAAAGAATAATTCGGAAACATAATTTGATGTATTTTATCCCCTCAAATCCTTTAACATGCTAATTAAAAGACAATCTGATTGGATGTAAGTAGAGAAGACAAGGGGTAAACTTAGCGTAACAAAATGGTAGCAGAGGATGGTTTAGCCTCTTAGAGTGAGGGGATAAAAGGGAAACAGCACTAGGGTCGGAAAAACAACAGGGCTGGACGCGGAGTAGACAACAGCGAAGACGGATGAAAGTCGGCAGACTTTGATGGTGCGGCGGAAACAGTGGTAGCGTGAGTATGAAATCGTGTGGTGTGTTTGATTGCGGTGATGAATTATGAGTGTGATGTCTTGCGAAGTTTGAATACCAGTTGAGTTAGTGTGAGTTTGTCGGTTTACTGGTCCGGACACGTGCAGATCAGGAAGTTTTGGTTATCTGACTCTAGAGAAGTCCAGGATCCCGGGATAGTTTTGTAGTTGTAATTGTCTGATCCAAAAATGTGGATGTCGTGAAGCACTATAGACAATTCACATGTGACCGGGAACTTTGTGTGCATGAGCAAACAGTGCGTCGCGGATAGGAAGCCTCAGGTACCTGGGTGGACTACAGCGATTGAGTGACCAACGCAGATCGACGGGTTACGGTGAATGAACGCTTTTGTGGTATGTTCTACCGATCTTTTAGCGGACAGACAATCCTTTGCTTTGTGTAACTATAAGCTATTGTGACTGTGTAAGGAACAGTTACTTGGTTTAATAGCTATGCAGTTACTGGTTAGTGTGAATGTGTGAGTGAGTGGACGTGGTGAAATTGTAAAGGAGGGTGAGCCGCTGCAAAGAGGGAGCAATGTCGTCAGTGTGTGTCGCGCTGGGGTTGGTGTAACGCTGTGCTGAGATTGGTGAAAGTCCATCCGCAGTTGAATAGTGCAATTTGGGTTGAAAACAATTGATTTCCAAGATGAGATGTTTTAAGGTATTGCGAGATTTGTGTAGGGACGATACTGGGGTGGTGACTCGGGTAGGAGAAGAAGATCTGCCAGAGGATACCCCAGCATATTACATGGCAATGAACGTAGGACTCCATACCATAGTGTGGCTACAAAATTGGCATAAAATTACAGAAAAATAGGGAGAATTAGCTTTTCCTTGTTATGGGTCATTTAGTATGGCAGTGCTGTACCAGCTAAGGGGAGGGATATCTTCTCTGAAACCTCCGCCTAGACCAATGCAATTCAAGGCATTAGATGCATGGATGAGAGCAGCCATAGCAAAGAAAAGAGAAGTGTCACAGGGAAGAATGAAGAGAGCAATGAAGGCATATTAAGATGCCAGGAGAGATGCACAGCTGAAGAGATGGAGAGTAGATACTATAGAGGGAGAACGATTGTATCCATTTCGGTTGCTAGAAGGAGGGTCTGGAGAAAGGAGCAAGGTAGAGGAGGACAGTGATACAGATGACAGTTTTCGTGATAGATTGTTAGCACAACGCCCTCCACCTTGTGACTCTAGATCAGAGACAGAGAGGACACAACAATCAGAAGAAGCCTCAGGGATAGATCGAATGGGGTCAAAAGATCAGCAAACAGGAAAGGGGAAGAGACTATATATGAAGGGAGTTTGACCATGAGTGGAACTGGTTTGGCTCAGATATCAGTGGAAGCTAGTACTCCCTTACCAGCTCCAGCTGATCCATCAATGATAGACAGTGGGTCGGAATCAAGACGAACAGGAACTTTGGCAAACTTCACGTCAGATATCAGAATGTGGGTTCCACCGGTAAGAGATTCAATGGTAGGGGCAGAAGAGATGTGGAGGAGATGAGACGCACACAGGGTATTGTTTGAACCAGAGAATTTGTGTGCGGGTAATCATTAGAGAAGTTGAAGTTGTGAGAGAGAAAGTCCCCCAGCTGTGAGAATAGAGGAGAGTGAGGGTCACAGGAGAATACAAAGTTGTGACAAACAAGTTACTTACCTTCGGTAATGCTTTTTCTGGTAGATACGGTATCTGCCTGTGGATTCCTCACCTTGTGAATATCCCCCTTGCGTCAGCAACATTCGGAATTTTTCTTCATAGCACGCCGGCGTGAGCGACGTCATAGGAGCACGGCATCGCGCGCGGCTCCGTCTGACGTCACCGACTCCTTATTAGACCCACGTCGGCGTGATGACGTCAGTTCCGCCCTTTTTTCCGTGCCTTCGAGGCACCCGGACGGACCAACGACAGTAAATATACATATATACAGTGTACACAGTATATACAAATCTAAACTGCACACAAAGTGCTCAGCAAAAGTATAAAAAAAACAGAAAACATAAATACATAAAAACCAGGTATAGCAGAGCGGACAACGGGGAGGCGGGTGGGCATGTGAGGAATCCACAGGCAGATACCGTATCTACCAGAAAAAGCGTTACCGAAGGTAAGTAACTTGTTCTTCTGATAGATACATCTGCCTTGTGGATTCCTCACCTTGTGAATAGAGTCCCACAGCAGTCTCCACTCCCGGAGGAGGGTGTCCACCCCTTGACCGTGGCAACAGCAAATCCTTGCTGCGCCAGAGAAAGAGCAAACTGCAAAATGTCGAACAAATGAGCCTTCAAAGGGTCAACATCCCTCTCCCTACACCAAGAGACAAATTTAGACCACCTATATGAATAAATGGACTTAGTGGAGTCACGCCTGGCAGAAAGAATGACATCCACCACATCGTGAGGGAGAGAAAAGGAATTCAAGTTGCCCCGTTCAATCTCCAGGCATGAAGGTGTAATGTCTGGAGGTGGGGGTGTAGAACCTGCCCCTCCATCTGAGAGAGGAGGTCTGCCCTGAAAGGGAGACGGAGCGGAGGGTGAGAGGAGAGGTGGAGAAGGTCTGTGTACCACACCCTTCTTGGCCAATCCGGGGCAACCAATATGACTTGGGCCCAGTCCTGGCGAATCTTCCTCAGAACCCGAGGAATCAAGGGTATGGGGGAAACGCGTAAAGGAGTTGATTTCCCCAACTCAACTGAAACGCATCCCCCAAAGCTCCTTGCATCAGATACTGGAGATTGCAGAATGACAGGCAGTGAGCATTCTCGTGAGTGGCGAACAGGTCCACCTGAGGAGTCCCCCACATCTGAAAGATGTCGTGAACCACCTCCGGGTGAAGCCTCCACTCGTGGTCGGCAGAGAACTGTCGACTGAGAACGTCTGCACGAACGTTCAGAACTCTGGCCAGATGATTTGCCATCAGACAAATCTGATGATCCTGAACCCAGGACCAGAGACGCAGAGCCTCTCTGCAGAGACACTGTGACCCTATTCTGCTTGTTGATGTACCACATCGCGGTCGTGTTGTCCGTTGTCGTGTTGTCCGTCAGGACCTGAACCGACTGACCGCAAAGGTAAGGGAGGAAGGCCTTGAGCGCCAGACGTATCACCCGCAAATCCAGAAGGTTGATGTGAAGCAACCTTTCCTCTGGAGACCAAAGACCCTTGGTCTCCAGATCCCCCAGATGAGCACCCCACCCGAGAGTGGATGCATCCGTTATCACTGTGGCAACAGATGGAGAAAGATGGAAAGGCTTTCCCTGAGACAGATTGCCTTCCACACTCCACCAGGACAGATCCGCTGCAGTTTCTCTGGAGATCCTCACAGACTCCCTGAGATCTCCGTTGTGTTTAAACCACTGCCTGCGGAGGCACCACTGGAGTGCCCTCATGTGCCAGCGTGCATGGTTGACCAACAGAATTCAAGAAGCCATCAGACCGAGCAGACGAAGGACCTTCAGGACTGGAACAACCGCTCCATTGTAGAATAAAGGAATCATTTCCTGTATGTCGCGAGTCCTTTGAGGTGGAGGGAATGCACGACATACAGTAGTGTCCAGTACCGCACCTATGAACAGGTTGCGCTGGGAGGGCACCAGGTGAGACTTGGGTACGTTTATCGAAAAACCCAACCTGTGCAACAACTGAGTTGTCTCTTGCAGATGATGGAGCACATTCTCCGGTGACTCTGCTTTGATCAGCCAGTCGTCTAGATAAGGGAACACAGGAATCCCCGATTTTCTGAGATGCACAGCCACCACTGCCATCACCTTGGTGAAAACTCGAGGCGCAGTAGTAAGCCCAAAAGGAAGGACCGCAAACTGGTAGTGCTGCGACCCCACCGTAAAACGGAGATACTTTCTGTGTGACTTCAGAATGGGGATGTGGAAATACGCATCCTGCAAGTCGATCGACACCATCCAGTCTTCTTCCCACAGCGCTTGAAGAACCTGTGCAAGTGTGAGCATTTTGAACTTCTCCTGTTTGAGATAGAGGTTCAAAATCCTGAGGTCCAGGATTGGCCGAAGCCTGCCATCCTTCTTGGGGATCAAGAAATACCGGGAGTAGCACCCCTGACCCCTTTCCTGCTCTGGAACCACCTCTATCGCACCTTTTCGGAACAGTGCCAGGACTTCTTCCTGCAGGAGAAGTAGGTGGTCCTCCGAACAATAACCTTGGCAAGGAGGGTAATTGGGAGGGAACTCCTGGAAAGGAAGTGCATACCCATTTTCTACGACATTGAGAACCCAAAGATCTGATGTAACCGACTCCCAATCCCGTAGAAAATGAGTAAGCCGACCCCCTACCGGACCCGCATGATCCAGAATGGTGGATCTAGGGCTGCTTTGCTGTTGCAGGTGGGGGTGGGTATTATTGGAGGAAGTAGAGGAGGAGGAGGCTTGGCGTCCACGAGCACGGCCCCTCTGTTTACCTCTGTATGATTTATACAAAGGGTTCTGCTGCAGCTGTTGCTGCAGCTGGCCTTGCTTATAGGAACGAAAAGTGGATCTACCAAATCCCCATAACTTCCTAGTGGCAGAACCTCTAGCCTGAAGACCCAAAGACCTCGCCGTAGCCCGGCTATCTTTGAACCTCTCTAAAGCCACATCCGCTTTCTTCCTAAAGAGGCCTGTCCCGTCAAATGGCAAGTCCATTAAAGTGGATTGTACATCTGCTGAAAAATCGGAAGATTTCAACCATGCGGCCCTTCTGGTGGCAACAGTAGAGCCCATAATCCTGGCAACAGAGTCTGCCGTGTCCATGCCACTCTGAATTACCAGGCGGGCTGCAGCCTGAGTATCAGAGACCACTTCATTGAAGTTCTTTCTATCATCCTCTGGAAGCTTAGATGACAATTGTTTCACAGAGTCCATCAATGCATGAACATATCTCCCTAGCAGGCAAGTAGCATTAGTAGATTTCAGACCCATGCTACTTGAGGAGAAAATCTTTTTTTGCAGACTGATCTAATTTTTTAGAGTCTTTGTCTGCTGGTACTTGAGGAAATTAACCTGCAGACCTGTTGGAACAAGCTGGCTGTACCACCAGACTCTCCAAAGAAGGATGTGGAGAGAGAAACTCGGGGTCACCAGGTGCCACCCTGTAACGTCTTGCTACAGACCTGGAAACCGCAGGAGCAGTCAACGGTCTCTTCCAGACCTCCATTATTGGTTCAGTTAAAGCCTCAGTGAATGGAAGTGTAGGCGCTATAATAGATGAAGGAGAGTGTAAAACCTCTGTGAGGATGTTAGGTTTGTACTCAACAGTAGGTAAGGTCAGATTGAGTAGATCAGCAGCCTTCCTAATAACAACATGGTAGGGTGCCACGTCCTTAGATGGTGATTCAGAAAAGGGGGTGGTGATGAACAGAGTGCCTGAATTAAGCAGACCACTCTTACCCAGTCCAAAGATCAGGGCTTGATCCATCACCGTTTTTTAGCTCACTGCACCATCCCAGCTCAGAACTTGGCCGTATGCAAATTAGTCTGTTCCTGTCCCAGTGCATGATGGGAACAGGGCAAACCAAACTACCAAGCCAATTCTTATACTGGGAAGGAAACAAGCTTCCGGGGACCGGTTTCTGCCATTTCAGGCGTCGTCGGCCCGGCTTGGTTGAATCCTGATGGTGCAATGAGCAAGGGACTCACATCTGAGTATACCCTTCCACGCTTATGGTGGACAAAATGATTCAGAAAAGGGGGTGGTGATGAACAGAGTGCCTGAATTAAGCAGACCACTCTTACCCAGTGATCAGGGCTTGATCCATCACCGTTTTTTAGCTCACTGCACCATCCCAGCTCAGAACTTGGCTATATGCAAATTGTCTGTTCCTGTCCCAGTGCATGATGGGAACAGGGCAAACCAAACTACCAAGCCAATTCTTATACTGGGAAGGAAACAAGCTTCCGGGGACCGGTTTCTGCCATTTCAGGCGTCGTCGGCCCGGCTTGCTTGAATCCTGATGGTGCAATGAGCAAGGGACTCACATCTGAGTATACCCTTCCACGCTTATGGTGGACAAAATGATTCAGAAAAGGGGGTGGTGATGAACAGAGTGCCTGAATTAAGCAGACCACTCTTACCCAGTGATCAGGGCTTGATCCATCACCGTTTTTTAGCTCACTGCACCATCCCAGCTCAGAACTTGGCTATATGCAAATTGTCTGTTCCTGTCCCAGTGCATGATGGGAACAGGGCAAACCAAACTACCAAGCCAATTCTTATACTGGGAAGGAAACAAGCTTCCGGGGACCGGTTTCTGCCATTTCAGGCGTCGTCGGCCCGGCTTGCTTGAATCCTGATGGTGCAATGAGCAAGGGACTCACATCTGAGTATACCCTTCCACGCTTATGGTGGACAAAATGATTCAGAAAAGGGGGTGGTGATGAACAGAGTGCCTGAATTAAGCACACCACTCTTACCCAGTCCAAAGATCAGGGCTTGATCCATCACCGTTTTTTTAGCTCACTGCACCATCCCAGCTCAGAACTTGGCTATATGCAAATTAGTCTGTTCCTGTCCCAGTGCATGATGGGAACAGGGCAAACCAAACTACCAAGCCAATTCTTATACTGGGAAGGAAACAAGCTTCCGGGGACCGGTTTCTGCCATTTCAGGCGTCGTCGGCCCGGCTTGCTTGAATCCTGATGGTGCAATGAGCAAGGGACTCACATCTGAGTATACCCTTCCACGCTTATGGTGGACAAAATGATTCAGAAAAGGGGGTGGTGATGAACAGAGTGCCTGAATTAAGCAGACCACTCTTACCCAGTCCAAAGATCAGGGCTTGATCCATCACCGTTTTTTAGCTCACTGCACCATCCCAGCTCAGAACTTGGCTATATGCAAATTAGTCTGTTCCTGTCCCAGTGCATGATGGGAACAGGGCAAACCAAACTACCAAGCCAATTCTTATACTGGGAAGGAAACAAGCTTCCGGGGACCGGTTTCTGCCATTTCAGGCGTCGTCGGCCCGGCTTGCTTGAATCCTGATGGTGCAATGAGCAAGGGACTCACATCTGAGTATACCCTACACGCTTATGGTGGACAAAATGATTCAGAAAAGGGGGTGGTGATGAACAGAGTGCCTGAATTAAGCAGACCACTCTTACCCAGTCCAAAGATCAGGGCTTGATCCATCACCGTTTTTTAGCTCACTGCACCATCCCAGCTCAGAACTTGGCTATATGCAAATTAGTCTGTTCCTGTCCCAGTGCATGATGGGAACAGGGCAAACCAAACTACCAAGCCAATTCTTATACTGGGAAGGAAACAAGCTTCCGGGGACCGGTTTCTGCCATTTCAGGCGTCGTCGGCCCGGCTTGCTTGAATCCTGATGGTGCAATGAGCAAGGGACTCACATCTGAGTATACCCTTCCACGCTTATGGTGGACAAAATTATTCAGAAAAGGGGGTGGTGATGAACAGAGTGCCTGAATTAAGCAGACCACTCTTACCCAGTCCAAAGATCAGGGCTTGATCCATCACCGTTTTTTAGCTCACTGCACCATCCCAGCTCAGAACTTGGCTATATGCAAATTAGTCTGTTCCTGTCCCAGTGCATGATGGGAACAGGGCAAACCAAACTACCAAGCTAATTCTTATACTGGGAAGGAAACAAGCTTCCGGGGACCGGTTTCTGCCATTTCAGGCGTGGTCGGCCCGGCTAGCTTGAATCCTGATGGTGCAATGAGCAAGGGACTCACATCTGAGTATACCCTTCCACGCTTATGGTGGAAAAAATGATTCAGAAAAGGGGGTGGTGATGAACAGAGTGCCTGAATTAAGCAGACCACTCTTACCCAGTCCAAAGATCAGGGCTTGATCCATCACCGCTTTTTAGCTCACTGCACCATCCCAGCTCAGAACTTGGCTATATGCAAATTAGTCTGTTCCTGTCCCAGTGCATGATGGGAACAGGGCAAACCAAACTACCAAGCCATATCTTATACTGGGAAGGAAACAAGCTTCCGGGGACCGGTTTCTGCCATTTCAGGAGTCGTCGGCCCGGCTTGCTTGAATCCTGATGGTGCAATGAGCAAGGGACTCACATCTGAGTATACCCTTCCACGCTTATGGTGGACAAAATGATTCAGAAGAGGGGGTGGTGATGAACAGAGTGCCTGAATTAAGCAGACCACTCTTACCCAGTCCAAAGATCAGGGCTTGATCCATCACCGTTTTTTAGCTCACTGCACCATCCCAGCTCAGAACTTGGCTATATGCAAATTAGTCTGTTCCTGTCCCAGTGCATGATGGGAACAGGGCAAACCAAACTACCAAGCCAATTCTTATACTGGGAAGGAATAATTTGCATATAGCCAGGTTCTGAGCTGGGATGGGGCAGTGAGCTAAATAACTGTGATGGATCAAGCCCTGATCTTTGGACTGGGTAAGAGTGGTCTGCTTAATTCAGACACTCTGTTCATCACCACCCCCTTTTCTGAATCATTTTGTCCACCATAAGCGTGGAAGGGTATTCTCAGACATGAGTCCCTTGCTCACTGCTCCATCAGGATTCAAGCAAGCCGGGCCGACGACGCCTGAAATGGCAGAAACCGGTCCCCGGAAGCTTGTCTCCTTTCTGGTGAAGAATTGGCTTGGTAGTTTGGTCTGCCCTGTTCCCATGATGCACCGGGCCAGGGACAGACTAATTTGCATATAGCCAGGTTCTGGGCTGGGATGGGGCAGTGAGCTAAATAACGGTGATGGATCAAGCCCTGATCTTTGGACTGGGTAAGAGTGGTCTGCTTAATTCAGACACTCTGTTCATCACCACCCCCTTTTCTGAATCATTTTGTCCACCATAAGCGTGGAAGGGTATACTCAGACATGAGTCCCTTGCTCACTGCTCTATCAGGATTCAAGCAAGCCGGGCCGACGACGCCTGAAATGGCAGAAACCGGTCCCCGGAAGCTTGTCTCCTTTCTGGTGAAGAATTGGCTTGGTAGTTTGGTCTGCCCTGTTCCCATGATGCACTGGGCCAGGGACAGACTAATTTGCATATAGCCAGGTTCTGAGCTGGGATGGGGCAGTGAGCTAAATAACGGTGATGGATCAAGCCCTGATCTTTGGACTGGGTAAGAGTGGTCTGCTTAATTCAGACACTCTGTTCATCACCACCCCCTTTTCTGAATCACGTCCTTAGATGGTGCATCAGAAACTGATGGTGAACCCCACTCAGGAGAGAGTTCCAGACCACTAGCACTATGCAGGTCTTCAAAACAGTCCCCTTGATCCAGAAGTTCGCCTTCCTCTACATCAGAATCTTCATACCTCTTTTCCTCCAAGAGGCGCTGAGCTCTGCGTCTCGACCATTCCATACGAACCGAAGTCGACGGATCCGGTAACGACTCCGACGGAGTCGGATCCGGCGTCGAACGAGGAACCGGGGAAGTTGGAGGACAAGACTCACGAACTGGAGTGGCACCTCGTTCCAAATCACGAGGTCGATCCGGAGCCGGCGAAGCCGTATGCGGAGTCGATGACCTCGGTGGAGCCGTACCGAGCCAAGGTGTATAAGGCGCCGGCATAAAAGGAGCCGGGGCGTAAGCCTGAGGAATACCCAAGTTGTAAGACAATGGACCCATGGGACCAGCCGGTGCACCAGTGGGGTACATTGCTCTCGCATAAACTCCAAACATCGCATTAAGGAAATGCGATGGGTCCTGTCCAGGACCAGGAAAAGGAGGGTACGAACCTATAGGTTGTTCTGAAGGAGGCTGCTCCGGCATTGGTTCATCCTGGCCCTCTTGATTTACAGGGACTTCTACCGGAGTCGGAGCTCGAGGAACTTCCTCTTCTTCTTCATGCTCCTGAGAATGGTGTGACTCCGGGTCCGGTTCTTGTTCCGGAATCGGGGAACCTCCAAGAGACTGTAAAGGAGAAGGAGATACGAAGTCTTTATGATGCTTACGAGACTTCTTCTTCGAATCCGAAGACTCTTTTCCAGAGTGATGTCTCGAGCTATGTTTTCTCCTCTTGTGCTTCTTCTTCGAGGAACCCGAAGCCGACTTGGATCCGGATCTCGACCTCTCTCCGGAGCTCGACCTCGCTCTGGACCTCGATCTCGAAGCCGATCTCGACTTCGACTTCGAACGCGACTTCTGTCTCGACCTCCAGCGTCTGGACGTCGACCTCGAAGATCTCCCGGTCTCTCTTCCATTTTCCTTCGCAAGAAGGAGTTTAGCTTCATGTTCTCGCAAGGCCTTAGGATTCATTTTGAAGCAGGATCGACAGTTTTTAACATCGTGGTCCGACCCAAGACACCACAAACAATCATTATGTGGATCAGTAATAGACATCATACGAGCACAAGATCCGCACTGTTTGAATCCTGTCTTCCTCGACGACATCCTCGACGAAGAAGAAACACTTAATATAGAAACAGTAACACAAAATAGTAAGAAGTTACTTTGTGTCGCAGAAGATCCCAGAAACCGCTAGCGTTGACGACGCGGAAAAAAAGGGAACTGACGTCATCACGCCGACGTGGGTCTAATAAGGAGTCAGTGATGTCAGACGGAGTCGCGCGCGATGCCGTGCTCCTATGACGTCACTCACGCCGGCGTGCTATGAAGAAAAATTCCGAATGTTGCTGACGCAAGGGGGATATTCACAAGGTGAGGAATCCACAAGGCAGATGTATCTATCAGAAAGAGAAGAATTGAGAAGTGTAGGAGGTCAGAGAATCTTACAAGTCGCAATGAAGGCACCATTATTCGATGTAGTAAGAATAAAAGCAGAAATGGAAGAGGTGATTGAAGGAAATCTGCCATTGGACAGAATCGAAAGATATGACCCAAGCGAGTTGTTATTTGTAGGCAAAGATGTTACTAGAAAGGCCAAGTGAGCTCCTGAAGCACTGACACAGTTGGCACGAAAATATGAGGTGGACTTGACAAAATGAAATTGATACAGGGAAGCTGCAGACTGAATTATACTGATAAAGAGTAGGAAGACAAGTGAACAACAGGATTAAAAGCACAAATTAGAGAATTGATGATAGGGATGCGACCATGGAGAGAACTAGATAAATGGGAAGAGCGGTGGGCCAAAAAGAGAAGTGCTAAGAAAGTGAATGGAGATACTAAGTCTCCAGAGGGAGGGACGGGACAAGTAGGAAATTACCCTCTAAGAGATGTATAAAATGGAGGATATGTACATGTGTCATGGAACAGGGGTGATTTGGCAGCATTCACTAATGATTTTCCTCGGCTGAGGGAAAAATCTGCTGAGTGATATTATTAGATCTGTGGGTCTCTAGTTGGCAATGGTATTCACCTTTGTCCAAATAGAGACCCTTACTTCTAAGTCAGGATAAGGGGATTACACTCCTTAATAACTCCTGCTCACCCCCTTGGTAGCTTGGCACGAGCAGACAGGCTTATCTCAGAGGCAGTGTGTTAAGCATTTGTGAATATTCACAGTAATACAGTGAAAACACCACAGATGGACACAACACAGGTTTTATAAAAATAAGTATTCTTTATATAGACTTAACACAAGACCACAAATTACAAAAATCCACAATACTATACTGAAAGTTGACTTAAAGATGATTAAAGTTGCTTAGTTCAAGTTGATGATGAATGCGACAAAGTTCTCAACAAAGTACCTGGATGCGTAACGCAGAGTAAACAAAAGGCTCGCAAACGGGGAGATGCGTTGGTTCCGTGATCAGGGGGAGATGATGCGTCATGCCTCAATGCTCGCGCAGAGTAGGGGATGAGTCGTGATCCTTACTGGTGCGGAGGTGATGCGTAGATTCTCGTCCTGCGGGCCCGTTGCAGTACGCAAGATGGCGCCTTCATGCGATGCGATGATCCGGTTGCGATGCAAGAAGATGGCACCCTTGATGCGGCGATGCAATGATGATGCGATGATGCCCTGGTAGCCTTGTGACGACTCTGTACTTTGGAGCCGCGACAGGCCCTGTGACACGCTTCTCCAGTGATGCGATGGCGACTCTATCAATGGCGTCATGCTTCTCCGGTGATACAACAGCAGACAGCTTCGATGAACACGCGCTTCCAGGGAGATGCGGTGAAGGCTCGCTTCTCCGACGATGCGATGATTTCCGCTGCGGCGGCGACATGCTTCCTCTTGATGCATCGCGCTTCCAGCTCCCAGCGGCACGCAAGTGACTGGAGTCAGAATTACCAGCAAGGAAATTCAGGAAGGAGCTGGAGGTGAAGTCTTTTGACCCTGAGTCTTCAGCAGGAGGCAAGGGACAGTTCAAGCCCGTGGAGAATATTCTGTAGATAAATGAAAGTCCTTAAAAAGTTCCTTCTCCTTTCCCTTGGAAATGAAGCAACCACTGCAGGCCAACCCAGCAAACAGCACACTGGCAGAGGGGCAGTCCAAACTCCTGCAGCTTCCTTTGGTTCTTCTCCTTGGCAGAAAGGTTTCTAGTTCCAGAAGTGATCTAATTTCTTGGGATCAGGGTCCCAATATTTATACCCCAAAATCCTTTGTTCTCTGAAGGCAGAGGGGCCTCTGCCTGGTTCAAACCAGTTCCTGAGCACTTCGTTGACATGACTCTCTTCTTCCTTTAATTGTGCAGGGCAGAGACCTCAGTCGCCCCACAGGAGGTGGAGCCAGCACAGGGGAGGGAAGATACAGCTCTGGAGCACTCTGTTGACATGATTCCTCCTCTCCTTTCACAGTGCAGGGCAGAGACATCAGACAAGCCACATGGGGTGGAGCCAGCATTGTAGAGGGAAGGCCCAGCCCTATTCAGGTCCCAGGTGCAATCCCTCCTCCCATCTAGATGCAGATCTCTTTATTCCCCACTGGGCTGCCCCAGTCTGTCTCCTGGAATCCCCCAGCCCTGTCACTCACAAACACAGACAAGGAATACACAACTTAGCAGAGGCAGGCTCAAATGGTTAGGCAAGCAAATACCTACTTTCTAAAAGTGGTATTTGCAAACACAGAATATTAAAATAACCTTTACTAAAAGATGTATTATATTATTCTGAGTTCAGGCATACTAAACTCGAATTTCTACCATGATATATTTCCTAATAGCATTTATAATTTGCAACTAAAAATCCACTGTTAATCTCGAAGGACTTTTTTAATGGTTTTAGATTTTAATACTGACAGAAACTCTGTGTATGTAGTGGAATGTTTGTCGGGCAGCAAAAGATATTTATATTAGTGTGAATGTTTTATATTGCTGTTAACTAAGATCTGATCATTTGTGTTGGACATGGTTGAGACTAGTTGAGATCAGCTGTGTTTTGACGGGAATTAAATGTATGATATGTTGGTCTGATATGATAAGAAAACTCCAATTTGCCTTATGCGGTATAAGAACATTTCTATTTTTGCTTGTTATTCGTTAAAGAAATTAAAACAAACAAAATAAAATTAGTATGAATAGTGTGTTTCTGAGAAAATAGAAGGGGTGTTGACTTAAAAATCCAATCCATCATGCAGATTTCAGTAGTCTCAAGAGGTACTATGTTATGCCAGATATCAAAAATTAGTATTCTTTTCAGAGAGTCTTTGTTATTATATAGGAAGGAGGTTTCATATTTGAAGTACTCAGTTAGGTCTGAATGTATGTTAATGTCACTATATGTTAAGGTTGGGGAGAGGAGTTGGCCTAACGGTTAGGGCGGTCGACTTCCAATCTGGGGAACTGAGTTCGAATTTTGGCAATGACACTGAACATCCTGTGATTCTGGGCAAATCACTTAATCTCCCCGTGCCTAACAAAAATGAATGTGTCCTCATGTAATGCAACTGGTGCTAGGTAAAGTGCTCTGATACCTGATTCAGGTCAAGTTCGCGCAATATAAAACTCTGTAAAAAAAAAGTGTTAATGGTACTATATCTAACTATATGTTTAGGTTGGTTTAGATCTCCCTCACTCACATGTTTTTGTCCATGAACCATGCTTCTTAAATTTTGGATTGTGGGCACACTACTAACAAGTTGCATGGAGTGTTTTGGGCTACCTCCCTTAATACTGAGCTGCTGTGTTCATTGGAGCTGACACCAGGCCTTTTAATAGCTTGCAGTTTCTCTAACTCTCTACCCTGTGGCAGAGGCAGAGTGATTATGCACTGTAGTCTTTTCAACAAAATCTCCAAGAGTAACATCTCTGCATTTACACCAAGTTGTAAAGTAGTCTGCACATCTCCAATGACTTCTGGGTTCACTATGTCTCTCCTTACAGTAAATATACCCACTGTGCTATAGTAGTCTGTTTCCTTGTTTGCTCAATTTTGAGTTTTTGAAACAAAAGTATAATAGTGCAATAGTGCAATTGTGAAGTATGTTCAATTTTCATTCATATCAATCCGTTGATTCCTCATTTTTTACCATTGAGTCCATTTGTTGTATCAATGTTAGCAGTCACTCCAGAACCCTGAAAATGTACATTTCATCGTTGGTTGTTTCAGTTTGTGGATTGAAAAAAATATTAGATTTTGTTTTTGGATTCTGTAAGACAGAAAAGATGTTTGAAATACTTCTTTGTTGGTAGTTTAAAATTTATTTAAAAACTGATTTACCTTATATTGTCTTATTTTCCCAAATACTGTAAATTGTTGACTAGCTATTTTCTGAATTTGTACTTTAGTTTCTATTTTCTAAGATAGATTATCTGACAAAAAAATGTAATGTTAATTTTTTGTTAACATGATATTAACTTTCACATAATCGTTTTTTAGGTCGGGCCTATAGCGGCCGCGCACATGTGCTGCTCCCTCTGAGAGCCATGCAAAATGGAATATGGAGTGGAAGCTCTGCCAAATCCCCGCCTATCTTTTTCATAAGCTTGTGTCTTTGTCCTTTCTAAAGGCTGCCTTCTGATTGGTTTATAAGCTGGTAGTCCCTCCTTATGACAGCCATGTCGTCATTTGTATCCTTCCTTGGCTACTGGCCCTTTACTTCGAGTTTTGCATGGTATGTGTTATTTACATTGTGAGCACTATTTTATTCCCATGCCTTAACACCCCCCCACCCGCCTGCCCGCACTCCCATTGTTCATGCCTTCTGGCCCTCCTGTACCCCGTCCGCTCACACACCAGTTTGCAATGCAATTGGTCTCGCGTAAATGCGAGTCCGAGTGCATTGCAAATGCTTGTTTGCCAAAGGTGCTGGTAATAACAATACTTTGAGAGCAAGGTTCACTGACAGCATTCACGATGCCTTGGAACAAACGTGAACTGTACATGTTGAGTATAGGCGCAATTGGCCGTAGCTGTAGGGGAACGACTGCAAAGAGGAGAACTTGCTATCTGCCCTCCACCCCCGGGTGCCACATACCTAGCCCGAGTAGGGCTCTTTAGTAATCATTAAACTGCACATGAGCCTCTGGCGGAGACCAGTTAATATTCTAATTACTCGTCTCTCCCCAGCCTCGGTGGTTCCCTACCACAGTAGGAGCCTGCATCGAGTTTCTGGAGAGGTTAAGAAAGAAGCGGCTCATTGCATAGGCTCTGAGAAGTTTAACCTAACATTAACGGGCCCGGGAGCTGCTTGTACAGTGCATACCGAAATGGTGCGTGAGGGCCCAAGGTGCTCCTGAATAGACCTCCTGACCGCCATACAGCTATGCAATAGCAAGGGCGAACAGATGGAAAATGAGTGCGAAAAATACCAGAAACTGGTATTTTGTAGGCCTAGGCAGTAAATTCCGTTCCGCTCGCCTAATTTGCAAAATTTGAGTAATTTCGCGTTCCACAGAGAATGCGGAATTGCCAAAAATTCCGCAATCTGCTGCTTCGCGGAATTTTTTGCTTGTTTGCACTTTTAAAATGCATGTTTGCAAGATATAGCCCCCGAGCACGCAAACAGCGTTCATGAGCAGTAAAGCAGCATTGTGAACGGTCGGAACAAGCAATTCCGTGTGTTCGTGGAACTTTTGAGTGCTCACAGAAATGTTTTACCGTTTCGCGGAGCTTTGCGTAGAGCAACTACCAAATTCCGCCCATCCCTAGTATTTTGGGGCCACTGGTGAGTGTTTTTGTTTTGCACAAATAGTTAGCTAATCAGCGCGGTATATTACAAGATATAAGAAAATATATGCATCATACCACAACCTAACTGAGCATAACCTACTAATATTGTACTACTCTTACGTACACCTGCGTCTTTTTGGTGCAGGATTTAGCCCATGTTCGGTGAGCGCACGTGCCTTCGCCATGCACACTATTTTTGTGGCTAAACAGCGCGTGGAGCCAATATCTATATCACATTACTTTTGTTTGCTAGGCACGCGCCGTGTGTCAAGGGGATTCGAGGACAGCTTCTTGTTAGCACGTACTACCAATGCAAACATTTGTTGATCCGCGTTGCTGAGCCGTTAAACATCTAACCCCTCCACACCAAAGGTCAGTTGTGTGTTTAAACATTAAAAACGCACTAATGCCAGAATATTGTTAGCAACAATATTAATGTCCATGCCCTGTGGGTCATGAACGAAGTGCTTGTGCGCTACACGGTGGCATAGTATACACTGCCAACCCATTCGCAATTTGAGCTATGCTGCGTTTTTGTAGGAGAAGCTTCCCCCCACATGCATCAACCTATTTAGGAAGTGCAAACGGTGCGAATCGGTAAATTCGGCCGATTGCACTTCCTAAATACGTTTTTGGGATGCATCAAACAGAGTGTCAAAATTCGCTATTTTTTGCATTTCTTAAAAATGCAAATGCAATTAAGGAATCGCATTTGTGCGATTCCTTAAATGCAATGCATCATTTTTTTTAAAAATTGCGAATTTTGAAATTGAAAGTGCAAATTAACACGAGGTTGACCCTCGTGTTAATTTGCGAAAATTTAAAAAAAAGCAAAAAAATGCATTTTTTAAACTTGCATGTTACAGACACACATGTCCTTAGGACATGTGTGTGTGAAACATGCACTTGAAAATACATTTCAGGGGTGCAGGGGGGGTCCTTTGGACCCCCCTCTGCACCCTTGCAATGCATCAACAAATTGCGAGTGCAAAAAAAAAAATATGCAAAACGGCATTGATTCCTATGGGCCTCTAGGCCCATAGGAATCAATGTAATGCCATTCCTTAATTGCGATTCGCAATTAAGGAATCGCAATTTCCGAAAATTAAGAAATCCTAAAAACTTTTAGGATTTCTTGATGCATAGGATTTTGCATTTCCTAAATAGCGATTCCTTAATTTTCGCTATTTAAGAAATGCAAAATCCTAGATTGATGCATGTGGGGGTTCATTTTTATTCCTATCGGTGTTAGTAAATAAACTCCCAGAAGAATGCTCGGATCTGTTCACTTGTCACCCGTTTTACCACGGAGGAGATGCGTATATACATTTGTGTCTGGCGGTTTCAAGACGGACTCGGTTCAAAAGTGGCAGGTTGCTCTCACGCACTTTAGAATCAACCACTGTCAGCTGGAGTGCAGTTGCTGAGCCCGTTACAGCTCTATTTGCAAAATAGATTCAACTGTTATGAGGCGAACTAACAGGAACAAAGTGTGAAAACTGCATTTATAGGTTTATCAAGTAGGTGCTGTATCATAAATAACCACTAGATACATCCTAAAGCAAAGATGCGCCACCTGAATCATTGTGACCGTATAGCGCTGTATTTTTCTATTTGCTTATTTGTTTTATTTATGTCTATCATTTTGCTAGCATGGAGACAGACTGTTGGTTTCAAATGGAAGAACTACCGCATGCAGGTACACGGTTAATGTACTAAGGTACATTTGAACGATTTAACGCGCTGAAAACGTCTGCTGAATAATCCCCTGTTTTTTTAATATATTTTTTTTAGATTTTACAGCTCCCCCTTCCCCTCCCATTTAACCCTATGTTCATGTTGTGGATGCACTTTGTAATGCCCACTCAACGCAGAGACGTAGCCAGGGTGTGTGTCACATAGTTTGGTGCTTACTTTCCCTCCATGTGAAAGAACAGTAGATGTTTCAGCACCCAGGGTAATGTCCTGCACAGTTAAATACATATAAGGTCCCAAAGGCAAGATCGATTGCATTGCAAATGCTTGTTTAGATCCTGATGAAAAACAAAAGTATATTGCTTCCATGTCAATTTTTCTAAAAGTAATGTTATTTCCAGTTTTCACGGGCAGTATTTTTGTGAATAGGTTGAGGATTCTGGTAGTGTTTTAGAAATATTGCAATTTAATTACTATTTTGTAGAGCAGTAAGACATAATATTAGTGTATTTTGCGTACATAAAAAGGAAAGAATGCATTCATCTTAATGATCAACATGCCTGCTGTATTTATTTGATTTTATGTTTCATATTATGTACTTACATATTCAGATAGATAGTAGTATTCAATCGATATTGCAGCCGTGTTGTGACGCATGTGGTGAGGCAGAGTTTTCCATACAGCCAGTCACAAAAAGGAGGAAACTGTATGGTATAGCGATTTTCAAGTTTAACCATAATTAAAATTAAAAGGAATGGGCACTAAGGGAACAATTCAATTCTTACAGGTTGTGGTATAAATCATTTAGGGTTCTTGTGCTCTTAGAATTTATGTGACGTAAATCCTCCGCATACAAACAAATAGGGGAATATTTACAGCGAAGTGGCGGAGTATGGCGTTAGACTCCTTGGCTTTAACGCCGCGCTCCGCCACTTCAGAAATGCAGGGCTGCACCAAATTTACAACAAAATGGTGCAGCCCTGAGATTCACCCTGCGTTGGCACTACACTTAATTGTAAAAAAAATTGTAATTGTAAAATAGTTTTTATAAAGCGCATGCTATCGCTCCACGGAGCATCTTGGCGCTGTAAAAACCGTGGCCTAGAATGGTGGGCCGGAAATACTACTCACATCAATTTCAAAATACCTGAAGGTTTATTTGAGCCTAGACTAACTGTTTACTAGCCATGTCTGGTAGATTAAAAATCCAGGTTTTCAGGGCTTTCCTGAATTCGATTTCAGTGGGGATTTGCCGTAAGCTTTGTGGGAGTTTATTCCAGGCTTTAGTACCAAGGACAGCAAGAGATCTTCCTCCTTTGGTGGCTAGTCTAAATCTGGGGACTGTTAGGAGACACATGTCTGATGACCTCAAGCTCCGACTTGGTATGTACGGCTTGAACCGTGGGAGCAGATATTTAGGCCCTTTTTTGTGGTATGCTCTAAAAGTAATTACCAGTATCTTAAAGAGCACTCGCTTGTGTATGGGGAGCCAGTGTAACTGTTTTAAGGCAGCAGAAGCAGAAGATCTCCTTGGAAGATTAAGCACCAGGCGTGCAGCGGCATTTTGGACAACCTGCAACCTGTGCAGGGTAGATTTATTCACTCCTGCATATATGCTGTTGCAGTAGTCTAAACGTGATGAAATTAGTGCCACTGCAACTGTCTTCTTTGCTTCCAAAGGGATGAAGTTAAAAAACTTTCGAAGACCACGTATGATGTTGAAACACGATCCTGCCACTGCATTCACTTGTTGTTTAAAACAGAGTTTTTCATCAAATCTGACTCCCAGGTTACGTGCGGATAGTACTGTTTTTGGCGGGATTTCCTCATTTGGGGGCCACCATAGCTGGGGGGAGAACAGATTTTGGGGACCCACAGGGAGAATTTCAGTCTTGCCCGTGTTGCATTTCAGATGGTTAGTCTTCATCCAATTAAAGGTAGCGGTGAGGCACTTTCCAAGATTCTCCTCCGCTCTTGTGGATTTGCTGTCTAAGACTAAGATGAGCTGAGTATCATCTGCGTATGATACTGTATTGATGTTAAAAGATGTTATTAGCTCAACTAGAGGTGTCATATATAGATTAAACAGCACCGGGCTTAGCCTTGATCCCTGGGGTACACCTGTTGGATTAGATTTTTTTGCTGATAAATACTGTCCAAGGACAGTAGTCTGTTTCCTGTCCGCAAGGAGATTTTCCATCCATGCCAAGGCCGTGCCCCCAATGCCCACCGTAGTTAAACGGTTAATCAGTATCTCATGTGAGATCGTATCGAAGGCCGCCGACAGATCCAGGAGAACAAGGACTGCCCTGTCCCCCTGATCCATGGCGGCCCTCAGTGTCTCTGTTGTATAAAGGAGAGCTGATTCCGTTGAGTGGGCGGCTCTGAAACCCGATTGGTTGTGGTGTAAAAGATCCTCATCCTCCAGAAATTTGGTCAGTTGTTTGTTTACAACTGCCTCGGTGAGTTTGAAGAGAAACGGTAGTAATGAGATTGGCCGTAAGTTTGATAGAGTGGTGGGATCGGCCATCGCTTTCTTCTGTAGGGGTTTGACCGCCGCTAACTTCCATTCCTGAGGGATTTTAGCTGATGTAAGAGAGGAATTTATTATGTTATTAATAATCGGGTTCACTAGGTCAATCAAAGAGTGCCTAGCAGCCTAGCACCAATGCAGGCACCCTTGCACAATAGTGCAAGGGTGGCTGCATGTAGGGGAAGATTGTTTATGTAGAGGAAGGTCCTCCTTCCTATATATAAACAATCTTTAAATGGCGTTTTGTAACTTTTGTGACACATAGAAGTTGCAAAATTACATTTTTTGTATTTGTTTATGTGCAGGAAGGGACACATTCTGTACATAAACAATCAATGGCAATTTTCTGTTTCTATGTGTGCTGCACAACGCAGCACACATGGAAACAGCAAAAACGAGGGTAAATAAAGTATTTCTCCTCGTTTCGCCTATTTAAGACCAGGTTTTCCGTTGGTCTTAATTTTGGCGCTGCCTCCTATTTATGCCACCCTTATAAATACCCACCCACCACAACCGCCCATCGCAACACCCATTGCCCTCTCCTTTCACGCTAAGTACAGCATGAAAGGGTACCTTATTTACAAGGCAGCGTCAAGCCACGTTTAGCGGCTTAACGCTGCCTTGTAAATAAGGCAAAGCCCCTATGCTATCACAACGTCACTAAAGGGAGTAGTGATATTGTGGTGGCAATAGGGGCTGGTAAATATGCCCCATAGTGTTTCAAGTAACACAAAGATAAATTAGTAATGTTTCCCTAGCATAACAGCACCCTAATATAGGTGTTCGGTTTTGTAGGTAGGTCTATATTGCAGCTAAGTCTTTGTTCTGTTGTTATATTATTCATCCAGCTAATATGGAACTTCAGCATTGTCAATTACTGTGTGACAAAATTTCCAGGGAAGATTTAGAATCAAATATCATGTTGTGTCACTTTGAAATCATTAAGGCCACAGGGTGTGTGATCTCCCTTCCGCTACCCCTGATATTTTGGTGAATCAACATCCATGAAAGAAAGCATTCTCTTTGGAGCAGTGGTGGGAGCCTCCAGGAAAGACATCTGCCATGTTCAGCATCTGGCTACACCCTCAAATAGTTCTTTCATCAGAAAAATGTTTAGAGCCAAACCTAGAACAGTCTGCAACCCTCCCCGTTTATCTGGTGCCCTGAGGTCAGGGACTGACTAAGGGAGGGAGCAAACACATAAAGAGATGCAGAGCAGAATCTGGCACTAGAAATGCCTGAGAGGAGAGGACATGGAGGAACAAGGTCACAGGAGACAGAAGGGGAGGTAGACAAAGGCTCAGATAAGATTAGAATTGAGAACATTTACACTTCACTCACAGATAGAAACGCAAAAGCATGAAGGCAAAGGATTGGATGAGACAGAATTGAGAAAGTATAGTTTACTCACTGAGCTATAGGAGGTAGACAAAGGATGAGTTGAGATATAATGGAGAACATGCACATTTCCCTGACAAAGAGAGAAGAGGGGGAAGATAGGATCAGATGAGAGAATTGTGCTAATGTACTCTTTACTCACTGAAATACAAGGGGGTCAGACAAAGGATCAGAGGAGACATCAAATGATGCATAACTGAGAAAATGTACACTCACTCACTAAGAGAAAATATGAGGTAGGCACAGGATCAGAAAAGATAGAATTGAGCAAATGTACTCTCACTCACTAAGACACAAGATGAGAAAGAGAACTGATCATATGAGACGGAATTGAAGAAGTTATCCCTTTAGTCACAAGACTGCTTCTCACCTTGGTCTTCCGTCTTACAGTTCACCTTTTTGACCATTGTGACCAAAATGTATAAGAGGTTAAAGGGTGGTGGGAGAGAAGGCCGGTTTCTGTATTCATTGATTAGCTTATATTGGTGGAACTTCCAGAGCAGATCGGTGTTGCTTTGCACTTCAGAGAAGGTATGGCTGTGGGCAAAAGTAGTAAATAATAAAAGTTAGATGGATGCATACATATTCAAAGGATCCCAGCAAGCCATGTAAAGATGTATAAGAATCGAAACACACCAGAGACTTGACAAGAGAAAGCAATCACTTTTTTGAGAGGACTAGAAAAGATAGACAAATTAGCAAGAATCGAGAAAGCAGATAAGTATGAGGAATTGGAAAAGATGTAAGGGACAAGTAAGAAAGATGGAGAACAGCTGAGCAATTTCTTCCAGTCTTTGAGTGATCCTCCCTTCCACCATCCCCCATACTCTGGGCAATTACTCTCAGGGAGTGGGCATACAGACCTCCACATGGTGGAGGTGTCTTCAGATTCCAACTGTGTTTGACCCATGGACAGAAGAAACATTCCTGGAACCCCTGCTCCTTTCTGAACCAACACCCTGCCTCCAGGCTTCCCGGAAAATAACTAGGATGCTTGACTTCAATTAAAAAACATGATCACAAGCACTGGTTTTAAAACCCAGGTATTCACTGTTTTGTGTAAGATGTCACTTGGAGCTCCTGGAGGGTAAACAACGCTGTTATAAACAGTGACTCAACTCTAATGTTATAGCTAGGAATAGCTCTTACTTTGAGCCAGAAGCATGAATGCCTGAATCTAAATATGGCCATTCGCTACAACTAGGTTACAGCATTGGGGAAAACTATTTTCCATGGCTGTGACCACTGGGGGAGGTGCTCCCTTCTCTGTTGTTTCCCCGACCTCGCCCTCAGACTCTAGTGACCTAAATGAAGCAGCCAGATTGCTTTTATTAGGGTTTCCTGCTTTCTTCAGCCTCACTTGTGTCTCTGCAGATCCAAACGCCACATTCACTGTCAGCTGTGGGTTTCTGCAGAGCAGTGCTGACTGGGTATTCAGAGCTGCAATGACACAGCTCTCAGAGAGCCTGTCAGCTCAGTAATGGCTCTCAACTTCATGGGGAGCATTGAGCACAGCTTTAGCGGGGAGGTGGAGGGAAGATGCAGACAGAGCTAGGAGTAGGTGGCACACAGCCTTGTATTACTCTTCACTGTATCTGAGCAAAAGATAAATGTGCTTTGGAGAGGATGGTGTGGGTGGTGTAGCACGACACTTTGTGGGCAGAAAGGAGGTGGAATGGAACAGATGAATGGCGTGACAGGATGGCAGAAGGCCAAGTATTTTTCACAGTCTGGCGGGGAGAATAGGGCGGAAGGGGTCAAGGATGGACTGCTGGAGGCCACGTATTTTTCAATCAGATCAGGGAGGAGGGCAAATAAACAAGTTACTTACCTCCGGTAACGTCTTATCTGGTAGAGACTGTATCTAGCCGCAGATGCCTTACCTTTGAATATTCCCAGGCATCAGACTGGATCTGCAAAATTGTCGAGCGCTACCTCTGTGCGCCGGTATGTGGCGTTGTTCGGTTCCGCGTCAGCTGCACCAGAAGTTATGGGCACGGTACCTATGTGTGCTGATGTCAAGTAGTTTTGCGCCTTTCCACTCCAGGAAAGCGGAGCCATGATGAAAATTGACCACTGGTGTGGAAAAGACTAAGGGTCTGATTTAGATTTCGGCAGATAGGTTACTCTGTTACAACACTGACAGATATATTGTCTACTGAAATATAAATTCCATTATATCCTATGGGAATTCATATTTTGGCCCACAGGATATCTGTCACCGTTGCAACAGAGTAACCCGTCCCTTGAGATCTAAATCAGGCCCTAACACCCTGGAAAGTGATTCCCTCATACCTGAATTGATTCACAGAGTGGGGAGCATTGGACGGTTGGTAAGCAATCTGAGGCTATTAGGAGCCTCTGTCAGAAAAGGCATTAACAAAGGTAAGTAACTGGCTCTTCTAGCCGCAGGTTCCTTACCTTGGAATAGATTCCAAAGCAATCCCCCCCTCTTGAAGAAGGTCTGTAAATCTCAGTAAACCAAAAAATCCAATAGGACCGAATGGGTGGAGTGCCCATCACAGTCAAGGCAGTAATGATTTGTGAAATTGTGCAGAGAGATTCCTAAGTTGCAGCCTGACAGATATCCAGGAGAGGAAAGTCACATGCTAAAGCAGTCGTTGCATCCTTGGCTCTGGTAGAGTAACTCCTCAAGCCATTTGGGGGCTGTTTCTGGGCCTATGTGAAGCAGATCTAAATACACAGAACAATTCATCATGAGATGGTTCTTTGCTCCCACATAACTTCATAACCCACATAACCTACAAAGAGATGGTCGTCCACCTGGAACTCTCTTGTGCAGTCAAGGTAGAACAACAGTGCTCTTTTTGGGTCCAGGTGGTAGAGTCTCTCCTCTTCTTTGGAGGGATGAGGTGGAGCAAAGACAGTAGGCAGAATAATGTTCTGGCCTACACGGAAAGGAGTGACAAGCTTTGGAAGGAAGGAGGTATGTGTCCAAAGGACTAGTTTGTCTGGGTAAAAGGTGGCATAAGGAGAGAGGTTGCGGACCTCCTGAAAAATGCTATGGCAACTAAAAAGCAATTTTAATGGTAAGCAGCCTCAGATAACAATTTTGTAGAGGCTTGAATTGTGCAGACAGGAGAAAGTTAAGGACCAAGTTGAGGTCCCGCTGAGGCATAACAAAGGGCTTAGGTGGCAACATATGTTGCAGACTTTTAACCCCTTCGCTGCTAGGCCTTTTCCCCTCCTGTGCTGAGGCTTTTTTTGGCGTTTTGGAGTAGTGCGCGCTTAGGCCCTTGTAACTTTTTGACCACATAAGGTATCCACGCCAAATTTGCGTCCTTTTCTTCCAACATCATGTGGATTCTAAAAGCGCCCAGGGTTTGTGGATTCCCTTGGAGGGGTCCCTGAAATAACCAAAATATAGTGATTTTTTTATTTTTTTTCAGAAAAATGGGAAAAACGGGCTGCAAATGAAAGCCTCTGGGTTTTCCCCTGAAAATAGTATCAAAAAAGGGTTTGTGGGGCTGAAATTTCCATTTTCTCAGCTTTTAGGGAATGACAGTCTTTTGTCAGAGAACCGAAATGTTTCACTCAGTTTTGGCATTTTTCTGGGACATAGCCTATTTTTGCTATTTTTAGAGCTTTCATCCTCCTTCCAGTTAATGGTAGAAATGAGTTTGAAAGCAATAATGGATCCTGGAAAGCTTTACATTTTCGAAAAGTAGACAAAATTCTGAATTCAGAAAGGGGTCATTTGTCTAAATCATGACGGTTTCGTTATAGAAACTAACAGTTAGATATTGGAATTATTGAAAATTTGTTGAAAAAAACAGCCTTTTGTCTCAACGTTTTCACCTATAACTTCTTCTAATTTTGACAGCTCTTGGAAAGCAATATACCGTTACATCTGGTAGACCTTCCTGGTTGTGGGGATATATAGGACTTGTAGTTTCACCAAGAACCTGACGAACCCAGATCCAAAAACTGAGCAGCAACTTGCAATGGTATTTTTTCATTTACTGGGTTTAGTGCACTTTGTCTTGGAAAATGTATACATGGAATAATCTGTATGAAAGACATCTATGTATTTCTGAATTGGGTACAAATTATAGAGTTCAGAAACAGTATATAATTGCACATTTTCAAAATTGGGAATACTCATACTAGCATGAGAATTATTGGTCATTTTTCAAAAAGATATTTTTTTTACACAATGTCTTTCATTGAAAGGGAGAAATGCATGAAAGCTCAATTGGTAATAACAGTTGATTTACAAATCTGAATTACCCCAAGTGTCCCGATAAAAACGGTTGTGTGGGTCGGCCTTGTGCCTGCGACAGGAAACGGCGAAAAATGCAACGTGGTCACACCTAAATTTTGCAGTTACAAATTGACCCTTTTTTGGCAAAGTGTCTCCCTGTAGTTTTTGCACCCTAGATCTGCCGGCACCTAGGGAAACCTAGCAGACCTATACATTTTTGAAAAGTAGACACCCAGGGGAATTTAGGATGGGGTGACTCGACTGCCTACCACCAGGTTTTGTTACCCAGAATTCCTTGCAAAGCTAAGATTTTGACAAAATAAACACATTTTCCTCACATTTCTGTGGTGGAAAGTTCTGGAATCTGCGTGGATCAACAAATTTCCACCCACCCAGTGTTCCCCTAGGTCTCCCGATAAAAACGGTACCTCACTTGTGTGGGTCGGCCTTGTGCCTACGACAGGAAACGGCACAAAATGCAACGTGGTCGCACCTCAATTTCCCAGTGAAATCTTGCGCTCTTTGGACAAAGAGACTACCTTTTGTTTTTGAGCCCTAGCTCAGCCGGCACCTAGGGAAACCTAGCAAACCTATATATTTTTGAAAAGTAGACACCCAGGGGAATTCAGGATGGGGTGACTCGACTGCCTTTCACCAGGTTTTGTTACCCAGAATCCCTTGCAAAGCTAAGAATTTGACCCAAAAAAACACATTTTCCTCACATTTCTGTGGTGGAAAGTTCTGGAATCTGCGTGGAACAACAAATTTCCACCCGCCCATCGTTCCCCTAAGTCTCCCGATAAAAATGGTACCTCACTTGCGTGGGTAGGCATAGTGGCTGCGACACGAAACAGCGCAAAACGCAACATGGTCGCACCTCAATTTCCCAGTGAAATTTAGCACGTTTTGGACAAAAAGACTACCTTTTGTTTTTGCGCCGTAGCTCTGCCAGCACCTAGGGAAACCTAGCAAACCTATACATTTTTGAAAACTAGACACCCAGGGGAATTCAGAATGGGGTGACTCGTCTGCCTACCCCCAGGTTTTGTTACCCAGAATCCCTTGCAAATATAAAAATTAGCTAAATAAAACACATTTTCCTCACATTTCTGTGGTGGAAAGTTCTGGAATCTGCGTGGATCAACAAATTTCCACCCACCCAGCGTGTCCCCAGGTCTCCCGAAAAAAATGGTACCTCACTTGCATGGGTAGGTATAGTGACTGCGACATGAAACAGCGCAAAACGCAGCATGGTCGCACCTCAATTTCCCAGTGAAATTTAGGACGTTTTGGTCAAAAAGACTACCTTTTGTTTTTGCGCCGTAGCTCTGCCAGCACCTAGGGAAACCTAGCATACCTGTACATTTTTGAAAACTAGACACCCAGGGGAATTCAGGATGGGGTGACTCGTCTGCCTACCCCCAGGTTTTGTTACCCAGAATCCCTTGCAAACATAAAAATTTGACAAAAAAAACACATTTTCCTCACATTTCTGTGGTGGAAAGTCTTGGAATCTGCGTGGATCAACAAATTTCCACCCACCCAGCGTGCCCCCAGGTGTCCCAAAAAAAATGGTACCTCACTTGCGTGGGTAGGCATAGTGGCTGCAACATGAAACAGCGCAAAACGCAGCATGGTCGCACCTCAATTTCCCAGTGAAATTTAGTACGTTTTGGACAAAAAGACTACCTTTTGTTTTTGCGCCGTACCTCTGCCAGCACCTAGGGAAACCTAGCAAACCTATACATTTTTTAAAACTAGACACCCAGGGGAATTCAGGATGGGGTGACTCGTCTGCCTACCCCCAGGTTTTGTTACCCAGAATCCCTTGCAAACATAAATATTTGACAAAAAAACACATTTTCCTCACATTTATGTGGTGGAAAGTTCTGGAATCTGCGTGGATCAACAAATTTCCAACCACCCAGCGTGCCCCTAGGTCTCCCGAAAAAAATGGTACCTCACTTGCGTGGGTAGGCATAGTGGCTGCGACATGAAACAGGGCAAAACGCAGCATGGTTGCACCTCAATTTCCCAGTGAAATTTAGCACGTTTTGGACAAAAAGACTACATTTTGTTTTTGCGCCGTAGCTCTGCCAGCACCTAGGGACACCTAGCAAACCTATACACTTTTTGAAAACTAGACACGATGGGGAATTTAGGATGGGGTGACTCGTCTGCCTACCTCCAGGTTTTGTTACCCAGAATCCCTTGCAAACATAAAAATTTGACAAAAAAAACACATTTTCCTCACATTTCTGTGGTGGAAAGGTCTGGAATCTGTGTGGATCAACAAATTTCCACCCACCCAGCGTGCCCCCAGGTCTCCCAAAAAAATGGTACCTCACTTACGTGGGTAGGCATAGTGGCTGCGACATGAAACAGCGCAAAACGCAGCATGGTCGCACCTCAATTTCCCAGTGAAATTTAGCACGTTTTGAACAAAAAGACTACCTTTTCTTTTTGCGCCGTAGCTCTGCCAGCACCTAGGGAAACCTAGCAAACCTATACATTTTTTAAAACTAGACACCCAGGGGAAATCCGGATGGGGTGACTCGTCTGCCTACCCCCAGGTTTTGTTACCCAGAATCCCTTGCAAACATAAAAATTTGACAAAAAAACACATTTTCCTCACATTTCTGTGGTGGAAAGTTCTGGAATCTGTGTGGATAAACAAATTTCCACCCACCCAGCGTGCCCCCAGGTCTCACAAAAAAAATGGTACCTCACTTGCGTGGGTAGGCATAGTGGCTGCAACATGAAACAGCGCAAAACGTAGCATGGTCGCAACACAATTTCCCAGTGAAATTTAGCACGTTTTGGACAAAAAGACTACCTTTTGTTTTTGCGCCGTAGCTCTGCCAGCACCTAGGGAAACCTAGCAAACCTATACATTTTTGAAAACTAGACACCCAGGGGAATTTAGGATGGGGTGACTCATCTGCCTACCTCCAGGTTTTGTTACCCAGAATCCCTTGCAAACATAAACATTTGTAAAAAAAACCACATTTTCCTCACATTCCTGTGGTGGAAAGTTCTGGAATCTGTGTGGATCAACAAATTTCCACCCGCCTAGCGTGCCCCCGGGTCTCCCGAAAAAAATGGTACCTCACTTGCGTCGGTAGGCATAGTGGCTGCGACATGAAACAGCGCAAAACACAGCATGGTCGCACCTCAATTTCCCAGTGAAATTTAGCACGTTTTGGACAAAAAAACTACCTTTTCTTTTTGCACCGTAGCTCTGCCAGCACCTAGGGAAACCTAGCAAACCTATACATTTTTAAAAACTAGACACCCAGGGGAATTAAGGATGGGGTGACTCGTCTGCCTACCCCCAGGTTTTGTTACCCAGAATCCCTTGCAAACATAAAAATTTGACAAAAAAACACATTTTCCTCACATTTCTGTGGTGGAAAGTTCTGGAATCTGTGTGGATCAACAAATTTCCACCCACCCAGCATGCCCCCAGGTCTCCCGAAAAAAATGGTACCTCACTTGCGTGGGTAGGCATAGTGGCTGCGACATAAAACAGCGCAAAACGAAGCATGGTCGCAACACAATTTCCCCGTGAAATTTAGCACGTTTTGGACAAAAAGACTACCTTTTGTTTTTGCGCCGTAGCTCTGCCACCACCTAGGGAAACCTAGCAAACCTATACATTTTTTGAAACTAGACACCTAGGGGAATTTAGGATGGGGTGACTCGTCTGCCTACCTCCAGGTTTTGTTACCCAGAATCCCTTGCAAACATAAAAACTTGACAAAAAAAACACATTTTCCTCACATTTCTGTGGTGGAAAGTTCTGGAATCTGTGTGGATCAACAGATTTGCACCCACCCAGCGTGTCCCCAGGTCTCCCGAAAAAAATGGTACCTCACTTGTGTGGGTAGGCATAGTGGCTGCGACATGAAACAGCGCAAAACGCAGCATGGTCGCACCTCAATTTCCCAGTGAAATTTAGCACGTTTTGGACAAAAAGACTACCTTTTGTTTTTGCGCCGTAGCTCTGCCAGCACCTAGGGAAACCTAGCAAACCTGTACATTTTTGAAAACTAGACACCCAGGCAAATTCAGTATGGGGTGACTCGTCTGCCTACCCCCAGGTTTTGTTACCCAGAATCCCTTGCAAACATAAAAATGTGACTAAAAAAACACATTTTCCTCACATTTCTGTGGTGGAAAGTTCTGGAATCTGCATGGATCAACAAATTTCCACCCACCCAGCGTGCCCCCAGGTCTCCTCAAAAAAATGGTACCTCACTTGCGTGGATAGACATAGTGGCTGCAACAGGAAACGGTTCAAATCTTACGGTGGTGAATTTACATTACCTTATTGCAAAACTACCTTGATTTTGGGGGGAGGGCATCTGAGTTTGTGGCCCGGGGCTCGGTGGTATTCTTTGCAAAGTAGCAAACCCAAACAGTTCTGAAAACTAGACACCCGGGGGAGTCCAGGGAGGTATGGCATGCGTGGGTCCCCCAATGTTTTCTTACCCAGAACTCCTTGCAAACCTTAAAATTAGGTAAAAATAGCACTTTTCCAAATTTTTTGCCGTGGGATCGCCGTGCCGGCAAAAAAGTCCTACCACCCTGCGTTCCCCTTGTTCTCCCGAGTAAAAGGATACCTCACTTGTGTGGGTGCCCCAAAGCAGAACACGCCAAAAATTAATTTTGAAAAAAGTAGTTTTTTGTCATATTTAAGTTTTATAAATTAAGCCCCCTAGCCTGAGTCACATGCCTTTGGCCCACCCACACAAGTGAGGTATCATTTTACTCGGGAGAACAAGGGAAACTCTGGGTGGTAGGACATTTGTGCCGGCAGCGAGATCCCACCCAAAAAAGTATGGAAAAGTGGGGTTTTTTACCAAAATTTAAGGTTTGCAGGGGTTTCTGGGTAGGAAAACATTGGGGGACCCACGCATGCCATACCTCCCTGGACTCCCCCGGGTGTCTAGTTCTCAGAACTGTTTGGTTTGGTAGTTTCCAAAGATGCCCGCCAAGCCCCGGGCCAAAAGCTCAGGTGACCCCCTCAAAAAATAAGATTATTTGGCTAAAGGTAATTTTTGGGTCTCCACAGTATGAATTGGGCCTTTTCCTAAAGCAGCCACTATGCCTACCCACGCAAGTGAGGTACCATTTTCATCGGGAGACCTTGGGGAACGCTGGGTGGGAGGTAATTTATGTGAGCCCAGTGATGCCACGCTTTCCCACACTAAAACGTGTGAAAAAACTGATTTTTTCCAAGCAAAAAATGAGGTTTGCAAGGGATTCTGGGTAAAGGAACGTTGGAGGATCCACGCAAGCCATACCTCCTTGGAAGCCCCCGGGTGTCTACTTTTCAGAAATGTGTGGGTTTAGTAGGTTTCCCTAGATGGCTGTCTGGCACGGGGCCAAAAACCCAGGTAACCCCTCTTGCAAAAGCTGGTGGACTTGACATTGTCACCATTGTTAAATTCTCTAGCTTTTGCAAGAGGGGTTACCTGGGTTTCTGGCCCAGTGCGAGACAGCCATCTATGAAAACCTACCAAACTCACACATTTATGAAAAGTAGACACCCGGGGGCTTCCAAGGAGGTATGGTTTGCGTGGATCCTCCAACGTTCCTTTACCCAGAATCCCTTGCAAACCTCAATTTTAGCAGAAAAAAATCAATTTTTTCACACGTTGTAGTCTGGGAAAGCGTGGCATCACTGGGCTCACACAAATTACCTCCCACCCAGCGTTCCCCCAGGTCTCCCGATAAAAACGGTACCTCACTTGCGTGGGTAGCCATAGTGGCTGCAACAGGAAAAGGTCCAAATCGTACGGTGGTGAATTTAAAATACCCTGAAGCAATATAACTTTGATTTTGGGGGGGGCATCTGAGTTTGTGGCTCGGGGCTCGGTGGTATTCTTTGCAAAGTAGCAAACCCAAACAGTTCTGAAAACTAGACACCCGGGGGAGTCCAGGGAGGTATGGCATGCGTGGGTCCCCCAATGTTTTCTTACCCAGAACTCCTTGCAAACCTTAAAATTAGGTAAAAATAGCACTTTTCCAAACTTTTTGGCGTGGGATCGCCGTGCCGGCAAAAAAGTCCTACCACCCTGCGTTCCGCTTGTTCTCCCGAGTAAAAGGATACCTCACTTGTGTGGGTGCCCCAAAGCAGAACACGCCAAAAATGAATTTTGAAAAAAGTAGGTTTTTGTCATATTTAAGTTTTACAAATTAAGCCCCCCAGCCTGAGTCACATGCCTTTGGCCTGAAAGATGTCGCAAACCACCTCCGGGTGAAGCCTCCACTCGTGGTCGGCAGAGAATTGCCGACTGAGACTGTCTGCACGAACGTTCAACACTCCGGCCAGATGATTCGCCATCAGACAAATCTGATGGTCCTGAACCCAGGACCAGAGACGCAGAGCCTCTCTGCAGAGACACACAAATCCTACTCCTCCCTGCTTGTTGATATACCACATCGCGGTCGTGTTGTCCGTCAGGACTTGAACCGACTGACCGCGAAGGGAAGGGAGGAAGGCCTTGAGCGCTAAACGTATCGCCCGCAATTCCAGAAGGTTGATGTGAAGCAACCTTTCCTCTGGAGACCAAAAGCCCTTGACCTCCAGATCCCCCAGATGAGCACCCCACCCGAGAGTGGATGCATCCATTATCACTGTGGCCACTGATGGAGGCAGTTGGAAAGGTTTTCCTTGAGACAGGTTGCCTTCCACGCCCCACCAAGACAGATCCGCCGCAGCTTCTCTGGAGATCCTCACTGACTCCCTGAGATCTCCGTTGTGCTGATACCACTGCCTGCGGAGGCACCACTGGAGCACCCTCATGTGCCAGCGCGCATGGTTGACCAACAGAATGCATGAAGCCAACAGACCGAGCAGGCGAAGGACCTTCAGGACTGGAACAACCGCTCCATTGTAAAATAAAGGAATCATCTCCTGTATGTCGCGAATCCTTTGAGGAGGAGGGAATGCACGACATACAGTTGTGTCCAGTACAGCACCTATGAACAGGTTTCGCTGGGAGGGCACCAGGTGAGACTTGGGTACATTTATTGAAAAACCCAACCTGTACAACAACTGGGTTGTCTCTCGCAGATGATGGAGCACTCTCTCTGACGACTCTGCTTTGATCAGCCAGTCGTCCAAATAAGGGAGTACTGGAATCCCTAATCTCCTGAGATGCGCCGCCACCACTGCCATCACCTTGGTGAAGACTCGAGGCGCAGTAGTAAGTCCAAATGGAAGGACCGCAAACTGGTAATGCTGCGATCCCACTGTAAAACGGAGATACCTCCTGTGCGACTTCAGGATTGGGATGTGAAAGTAAGCATCCTGCAAGTCGAGCGACACCATCCAGTCTTCTTCTTGCAGCGCTTGAAGAACCTGAGCAAGGGTGAGCATCTTGAATTTCTCCTGTTTCAGATAGAGATTCAAGATCCTGAGATCCAGGATTGGACGAAGTCTGCCATCCTTCTTTGGAATCAGGAAATACCGGGAGTAGCATCCCTGACCCCTTTCCTGCTCTGGGACCACCTCTATTGCACCCTTTCTTATCAGAGTCAACACTTCCTCCTGCAGAAGTGACAGATGTTCCTCGGTGCAATACCCCTGGCAAGGAGGGTAATTGGGAGGGAATTCCCGAAAGGGAAGGGCATACCCATTTTCTACAAGATTGAGAACCCAAAGATCTGATGTAACCGATTCCCAATCCTGTAGAAAATGGGTAAGCCGGCCCCCAACCGGACCCACATGATCCTGAATGGCGGATCTAGGGCTGCTTCTCAGGGGCAGGGGGGTTGGAGGAAGTGGAGGAGGAAGAGGCCTGACGTCCACGAGGACGTGCTCTCTGCTTTCCCCTATATGACCTATATTAGGAATTTTGCTGCTGCTGCTGCTGGCCTTGCCGGAAATTCCAAAAGGAAGAGCGACCAAAACCCCTGAATCTTCTGCCAGTCGAAGAACCTCTTATCTGAAGACCTAAAGACTTGGCAGTCACTCTACTATCCTTAAACCTCTCAAGGGCCGCATCAGCTTTCTTCCCAAAGAGGCCAGAACCATCGAAGGGAAGATCTAACAATGTAGCCTGAACATCCGCCGAAAAGTCAGAGGATTTCAACCAGGCGGACCTCCTAGTAGAGACAGCAGTGCCCATGATGCGCGCCACAGAGTCTGCAGTATCCAGACCACTCTGAATGACCTGGCGAGCTGCTGCCTGAGCGTCAGAGATCACTTCCTCAAAGTCCTTCCTGCTGGCATCAGGAACCTTTGGAGCAAGAACACGCAAAGAGTCCATAAGTGCATGCATATACCTCCCCATCAGACAAGTGGCATTTGTTGACTTCAATGCCATACTGGCAGAGGAGAAGGTCTTCTTTGCCACCTGATCCTGCTTCTTTGCCTCCTTTTCACAAGGAACCTGGGGAAAAGCACTAACGTTCTTCTTGGAACATGCAGCCTGAATGACTAAGCTCTCCGGTTAAGGGTGAGAGGTCAAAAAGGCAGGGTCCTCAGGGGCAACCCTGTACCTCCTGGCTACACTCTTAGAAACAGCAGGAGCCGACAACTGTTTCTTCCATATCTCCAAAATGGGCTCTGTCAGAGCATCATTAAAAGGAAGAAGAGGTTCCACCACTGAACTTGGAGAATGCAAGACTTCAGTCAGAATATTAGATTTAAATTCCGCAGTCGGCAAAGTCAATTTAAGGAGATCAGCAGCCTTCCTCATAACTAAATGATAGGGTTGAACATCCTTAGAAGGCGTACTAGAGCCTGAGGGCAACTCCCACTCTGGAGAGAAATGTAGGCTTCCTGCGTCTGCCAACTCCTCAAAACAGTCCTCATCCAATTCACCTTCTTCCATATCAAAATGTGAATCTAAGTAGTTCCTTTCTTCCAACAGGCGTTGAGCCTCCCTTCTGGATCTCATCTTGACACGTTTTGCAACCGGATCCACCACCGACTCCGACGGATTCGAGATCGACGTCGGAATCGAACTCGATGGCTCGGAGGGATGTGCTCGAGGCCGACTCGGAGCAGGCGACGTCGGGACCGGCGTCGATGGCTTCGGTGGAGGCGGAAAATGCCAAGGCGGCGTCGGAGCCGGCATGTAAGGCATAAACAGAGCCAGAGGATAGGAGTGAGGAACTCCTAAACTAAAAGCCAGAGGACCAATGGGACCCGAAGGTGCACCAGAGGGGTACCACGCCCTTGAAAAGACGCCATACATTGCGTTGAGAAACGCAGATGGGTCCTGGCCTGGGGTTGGAAAGGGTGGTTGAAAACCCTCAGGCTGGCCTTGAGGAGTGCTCGGATTCGGCTAATCGATAGGCGCGGAATCCATATCCTCTCGAACCTCTTCCTCTTCTCGGGCCGGGGACGGCGCCGGAGACGGATTCGGAGACGGATTCGGAGCCGGAGTCGGAGACCGCACCCGCGACTCTGATGGAGAGGCCTCACCTTCAGGTTCTGGTTCTGAAACATCAAGAGTCACCACCTTCGAACGTACCTTCTTCGGTGATCTCGACCTCGACCCCGACTCCTTACCGGAACGATGTCGGGACTCATGTCTCCTCTTCTTATGTTTCTTCTTCTTCGAAACATGATCGGAAGCCGACTTCGAAGATGACCTCCCTCGAGATCCAGACCTCGACCTCGATCTTGACCTCGACCTCGCCCTTCGAGAACGAGATCTCGACGATTTCTCCTTTCCAGCTTTCAGCTTAGCCACCATGAGCTTCGCCTCTCTCTCCCTCAGGGCCTTCGGGTTCATCTTCTTACACGAAGAACAATCATCCATATCATGGTCCGAGCTCAAGCACCAGATGCAGTCGCTGTGTGGGTCGGTAATGGACATCATTTTACCGCATTCCCTGCAGGGCTTGAAACCGGTCTTCTTTGAAGACATCGTCGAAGAGACAGGATACAGAGAAGCAGAAAATGGCCACAAATAGACAACAAAGTATCAGTTGGCTACTGAGATTCCCGATAACCGTTAGCGTCGACGACGCGGAAAAAAGGGAACTGATGTCATCACGCCGGCGTGGGCCTGTTATAGGCGTCGGTGACGTCAGCGGAGTCGCGTGCGAGGCCGTGTCTCTGTGACGTCCAAGTCCACGTCGGCGCAAGGCTACGAAAAGAATTTCCGAATGTTGCTGACGCAAGGGGATGTTCACAAGGTGAGGAATCCACACGGCAGATGTATCTATCAGAAAAGACACACACATACAGGTTGGATTTGGCACGAGGGCGAGTGATGGTTCAGTACATAAAATTTTATTAACAAGATATTTTAAAAAAATGAAATGCTCTGTCAATAAATAAATGCATTTAAACCGAACCAGTGACTCGCAACTCGTGAGCTGTAAAGCCACGACAAGGCACCAACCGTTTTACAGGCCATTCACGCACCTTTCATACCTGATACAAACCAGACCATTGACACCATCCGAATGGAAAAGCAACACATTACAACAATCACTATAAGAGACAAGGTACACCCTACTGCAGAAAGAGAAAAAAAACAATTATTACTGCACACCCATCTAATCCGCAAGCACACACACATACTGGTTGGATTTGGCACGAGGGTGAGTGATGATTCAGTACATACAATTGGATACGCAAGTAATTTCATCAAAATTGAAATACACTGCGTATAATTGAAAGTATGATAAACTGAACCACTGACTCACAGCTCGTGAGCTGTAAAGCCACGTCAAGGCACCAACCTCTTTACAGGCCATTCATACACCTTTCGTACGCGAGACACATACAAAACATTCACACCGCCAGCCGCGGACCCATCACATTTCAACACTCACACCAGCAAACAGCGCCATTCAAGGGCCCATCACTTTCACACGCCCACATTTCTGACACTGCAACTACACAAAATGATGGACTGTGTGGAGTGTCACTCAACTAGCAGTGTGTGTAGTGACCAACAGAAAGTAACTACTCACATACCGCCTGCCGAGCGCCAGTCCACCCACACCACCATCCAAGCACCAGACCATGCACACCGCCAGCCAAACTCCACTCAGCGCACACCGACAGCCAAGTACCACTCCACACACACCACCAGCCAAGCATCACTCCACGCACACCACCAGCCAAGCGCCACTCCACAAACACAACACCAGCCAAGCACCACTCCACACACACCGCCAGCCAAGCACCACTCCACACACACTGCCAGCCAAGCACCACTCCACTCACACCGCCAGCCAAGCACCTACCCATGCACTCCGCCAGCCAAGCAAA
Source organism: Lissotriton helveticus (assembly GCF_964261635.1). Taxonomy (NCBI): domain Eukaryota; kingdom Metazoa; phylum Chordata; class Amphibia; order Caudata; family Salamandridae; genus Lissotriton; species Lissotriton helveticus. The sequence continues at coordinate 1,675,446,155 of NC_136069.1, read as the reverse complement.
AATCCACGCACCCCCCCAGCACAACTCCAATCCATACACTATGCCAGCCAAGCACCAGACCACGCACACCACCAGCCAAGCGCCATCCACTCACACCACCAGCCAAGCACCTAACCATGCACTCCGCCAGCCAAGCAAAAATCCACTCACCCCCCAGCACAACTCCAATCCATGCACTATGCCAGCCAAGCACCAGACCACGCACACCACCAGCCAAGCGCCAGTCCACGCACACCAACAATCAAAGCACAATCCTGCACACACCACCATCGAAATTAGAATTTTTTTAAAGAAATACCACAAATCAAATGAAGAAACCTACAAATCTGCTAACACAAATTCAAAAACTAAATGCTTTGCACTAATGCAAACCTTAAAGCAGACTAAAAAATATTACAGAAAACAGACCAGACAGTACACTTACAAGCTCAATGAAACTCCCAAAACTTCTTTTGTGTGTGGTACGATTTAAAACAAGCTGGCACACACAATCCAGGATTTGAAGGACAGTCAGGACAGTACATACGAGACTCCCTCCGCACTTCTCTTCGCCAACAGACTCTACATCTTTTAGTGGGATGGTCTTTTGCAGTTGTGGGAGGAATGTATTCTGGAAAGTGGCGATCTTTCAGTCTAGCCACTTCCTCCACAACTCCAAATCTTGGCACACTTGCCTGTTCCACTAGTACAAGGCTGCCTATTATAGTCTCCTGAAACTTAACAAAAGGCATCTTTGACTCAGGACAAGATTTCTGGAAAACAACAAAAGCATTAAAGGATGCCAAGTGGAAAAGATGGACAGCCAACTTCTTGTACCAAACGTAAGCCTTTCGAAGAGCAGCATAAGGTTCCAACCTCTGATCTACTCTGTCAAAACCACCCATGTACTTATTGTACTGTAAAATGCACACAGGTTTACGCACTTCAGCACTCTCACCCCGAACAGGTAGAGCTTCAGTGCTTTCGTCATGGATAGTAGTCAGCATGTACACATCTCTCCTGTCTGAAAACTTCACAGCTAGAAGCTTCCCACATCGCAATGCAGTAGACTGTCCCCGCACAAGCCTTTTGCAAACAAGTTCTATTGGGAAACCTTTCCGGTTACTGCGCATCGTGCCACAAGCAGCAGTGCCCACTTTGGCCAATTCCTTGAACAAACGCACACTAGTGTAGAAGTTATCTACATATAAATGGTGGCCTTTGTTAAATAATGGTCTACCTAGTTCCCACAAAATTTTCTCAGTCACTCCAAAAGTGGACGGACAAGCAGAAGTGTTAATGCTGGAATCCTTACCGGTGTACACCCTGAAATTATAAACATATCCAGTATCACTGTCACACAGCATATACAGTTTGATTCCATAGCGTGCCCTCTTACTAGGAATGTATTGCCTAAAAACCAAGCGGCCCTTGAACAATACCAAAGACTCGTCCACAGCTATTTCTTTTCCAGGTGCAAAGATCTCAGGAAAACGATCAACAAAGTGATCAAGGACAGGCCGAATCTTAAAAAGACGGTCACAATCAGGGTGATCGCGTGGCAACGCTAAATCATTATCAACAAAATGCATCATGCGAAGAAGAAGCATATATCGATCACGAGTCATAACTGCTGGAAATATAGATGTTGCCATCAAGGGACTAGTGGACCAATAAGAAGACATTGATGGCTTCCTTAGCAAGCCCATCAAAAAAGTTAATCCCAAAAACTTCTTCATCTCTTCAACATATGTGGGAGACCAATGGGTAGCTCTAGAATGGGGCTTAAGGCTGGCACTGTGGTCCCTCAAATACTGCTCTGCATACAAATTAGTTTGCTCCACAATCTCTTGCAAAAACTCATCGTAAAAAAACAACTGAAAAAATTGAATTGGCAAAAAATTGTCAGTATTCACTCTACACCCTGGAACACCAGTGAAGTCTGGCAATTCCGGCTGCACCATGCCAGGGGCAACCCAGACGTCATCACTAACATCGGGAGAAGAAGCCACCCTAGCCTGCAGCCCAGATGCCTCTTGCTGCACTACATCAACGGGAACACTAGCATCCCCAGATGCCTCTTGCATCACTACACCAACAGGAATACTAGCATCCCCAGATACATTTTGCATCTCTACACCAACAGGAGAACTCACATCCCCAGCTGCCTTTTGCATCTCAACATCAACAGAAGAACTCGCATCCCCAGATGCCACTTGCTGCTCAACAACAACAGAAAGACTAGCAGCACCAGATGCCTCATGCTGCTCTACAACAGGAAGACTAGCAGCACCAGATAACCCTTGGCCCACCACAGTAATGTGAAACCTTTTGGGCGCAGCTTTTACCACAATTGCCTCTTCCCGACGAGAAAAAAAAGGAAACCTTGAGGACCTAGGCTGCCGCTCAGATGGCTCCTGCCTCTCTACCGGCACATCAATGTCCCTCTCTACCACAGGCACTTCATCAGCACTATAAGAAGAATCATCATCCGATGATACCATGCGAAGAGAAAACTCACTGCCTGAATCTTTCCTAAATTTACCCACTATGATGGACAGCTCACTCAAGGGACCTGTGCACACATCGGTGCGATGGCATAGTAACACACACGGTCACTAGAGACAAAGCAAGCGCTCGAGTTGCAGCACAAATTCAGGAAAACATTCATCAGCCCAAAAACATTTGTGACCTTTGCACTATGATGGACAGCTCACACAAGGGACCCCTGCGCACATCTGTGCAATTGCATAGTAACGCACACATGGTCACTGGAGACAAAGATGGCGCTCGAGTTGCAGCACAAATTCAGGAAAACAATCATCAGCCCAAAAACATTTGTGAGCTTCCCACTATGATGGACAGCTCACTCAAGGGACCCCTGCGCACATCGGTGCAATGGCATAATAACACACACAAAGGTCACTAGAGACAAAGCAGGTGATCGAGTTGCATCACAAATTCAGGAAAACATTCATCAGCCCAAAAACACTAGTGAGCTTTGCCTAGGCAGGACAGGTGTGTTTTGTAGCCACTTCAGATAAACACAAAGTAAAAGTAATGAAGGACAGAGGCACTTGCATCCTTGATTGAAATGAGCACTATAATTTCATTTTCAAAATGACCCCCATCAGCTTTTTTTTTTTTTAAACGGCCATTTGCAAACCTAGGAGGGACAAAAACACTTCAAAGATAATGTTCCCCCAAAAAGGGGAGCGACCCTTCCCCAAGGGGCCGCTCCCCAAACAACGAAATTGGAAAATAAATTTTTTTTTTTTTAAAACCCTAGCATTCCAGCTGCACGATCGTGCAGCAGGAATGCTCTAAAGTTGAATCGAGGGAAAGGAAAAGCCTTTCCTTTCCCTCGATGAAAATTTCAAACCAATCCCGCCCGCCCCAGCCGCAAAACGAACCTCTTTTTGGAACGACGGGCAGGAAGCAAATGGCTTCCCTGCGCGTCGGTAAACAAAAGGAACCTCCAGTGACGTCAGCGCGCCTCGCGCGCTGACGTCATTGATGACGCGGGCCGGGAGGGCGGGGGGAGGCAGGGGAATGTCTTCCCCTGCCATCCCCGCAGAAAAGAAGAAAATCGGGCAGACTCGTGGGGAGCGCTGGCGCTTCCCCCGAGGGTGGGGCTCATGACGAGCTGGGCTCGTCATCAGCGTGCGAGCGCCCTGCTCCATGACGAGCCCAGCTCGTCATCAGCCCCGAAGGGGTTAAGGAACCTAGCCACAACCAGTGACTTAAAAAGAGAAGGTTGGTCTGGCAAACGCAAAAAGGCAGAGATGGCAGACAGGTAACCCTTGACGGTGACCAAAGCAGAGCCCTGGTGGTCTAAAGACAGTGCAAACAAGAGAACTCTTGAGAGAGGTGCAGATAAGGGGTCAACATTTTGAGAGACAAACCATGATACAAATGTTTTCCAGTGGCAGGTGTATTCTGTCTTGGTGGAGGGACACCTGGTTTCCAGAATACTATCACAGACTTCTGGAGGAAGTTTGAAAGCTGTCAACTGTTGCTGTTCAATCTCCACACATGTAGGTGTAAGGTGTGCAGGTTTGTGTTTAGGACACTACTCTGTTACTGTGAGAGAAGATCCTCCCAAAGAAGCAGCCAGACTGGAGGACCAATGGACATGCTCAACAGCTCAGGATATTAGACTCTGTGAGCCCAATCCAGAGCTACAAGAATGACTTGGGTCAGTTCATTCCTGATCTTCTTGAAAACCCTGAGCAGGGATGGTATTGCCAGGAAGACGTTCAGGAGTCTGGAGCTCCATTCGAGACAAAAAGAATCTCCAAGTGAGAGGCCCCCTGAAAACTAGAGCGCAGAACTGCTGACACCGTGTGGAGGCACCTTTCTTGATCCACTATGCATCTTTCGCTGAGTTTGTCCTGCTCTTGCTTTCAGAGAGCCCACCAGGGAAATACCCTGATGTTCCAGCCACGTCCAGAGGCAGAGCGCCTCTTGACACAGGGTCCATGACCCCACTCCTCCCTGTTTGTTGAAGTACCACACAGTGAACCACATGCACCAGGCTTCCCTTTATCAAAGGAAGAAAGGCTTTCAATGCCAATCAGATTGCCTGAAGTGCCAACAGATTTATGTGAATCTGGGAGTCCGATGGAGACCAGAGTCCTCCGATCTCCACATCTCCCAGATGGCCACCCCAACCCAGAAGTGATGCATTGGTCACTATGGTGAACTCTGGTTGGGAAGGGAATAGGTCTGCCACTGACCCAGTAGTGGTCCAAAAGCCACCATTGCACATCCTTTGCAGTTCCTTCTGAGATCTGGACCATGTTGGAGAGATTCCCCTTATGCTGCACCCACTGAGCTGTCAAGTCCCACTGCAGAGCCTGAATATGCAGCAGGCATGTGTCACCACCAGGATGCAGAAGGCCATGAAGCCCAACAGCCTCAGAGTCAGTCTCACCGAAATCCAGGATAGACTAAAACATCTATATCACAGCCTGAATATCCTGAACTTTCTGCTCAGGAGGGTGGGCCCGAATTGATAATGGACCCCCAGGGAATGCAGGAGGTTCACTGTAGTATGAAGTTGGGAGACTATTGCCTGGGACATGCCTGCCTTCAGCAACCAGTCATTGAGGTGGGTGAAGACTAAAATCCCCGACCTCACAGATGTGTTGTGACCACAACCATCACCTTGGTGAACACCAGAGGGGCGTTGGAAGACCGCAGGGGAGCACAGGAACTAAAAGTGTTCACAGCCCACCATGAACCACATATAACATTAGTGAGCGGGCAGGAGAGGGATGAGGAAATTTGCTTCCCTCTGATCCAAGGCTATCATCCAGTGTCCCGGATCCAGGGCAGACTAAACTTGGGCGAGCATGAGCATTTTGTATTTCTCCTTCTTCATGAAGAGGTTGGGCCACTGAGACATACTTATGATACAGGCATCCTCTCTATGACTAAACACATACATTAGGTATGTGGGTAGAAGTAAAAATAAAGAAAGATAGGGAGCACTGCTCTGTTAAGACAAGAACCCTCATTCACCCAAAGGTTACATGCCTCATCATTGGGTTCCCTCCTCACACCAGGACCACAAGGAACCCAGTGTGGGCTACAACTCCCCGAGGGGGAGGAGCAGAGGTGTTTTAGAAAATATGAGCACTATTGATGTTAGGGAGTGAGGGGCAGAGTGCAAGTGTAGATGAAAAAAAATGTGAATAAAAGGATCTCATTTTTGGCAAAAATAGTCTTTTATTCTGGTGCCCCCGTTGGATAGGATTAAAAAGATAGGTGAATAGGGATTATGGATATTACCCCATGCTATATGATCAACATGTTTTTGCCAAACGAGACTTAAAATTTCAAGACATTTCTCAGGACCAAAATATATAGGCCACTCCTGTAATGTGAAAAAATAACATAATAGCCGTACAGTCAATTTAATGTGTATTCTTGTGGCCTCATCGATATAGCAGGGTCCACTAGATGCTGGAAAATAAACAGAAACAGTTACTTATATGAAACATTCAAATCAAGTGACACCACTGTCCATCACCAGCACTCCAAAATGTGTGTAATACCAGTGAGCATTGGTGAAATCCTTACCTTTACAAAGGAGAGAGGGGCAGGACCACAAGCCCAGTGCTACCTGCAGCATTGCTGCACCATACCAGCAGCCGTGTTCCTGTAGGCGCGTATTTCAGCTGCTTCAGGCCCGTGCTGCGCAGTAGCCCATTACGGATGAAAGAGGGGCAGGACCCCTAGCCAGACTGCCCAGCATTTCGCGATTTCGCAATTCACGGAAAAATAGCGTAATCAGCAGATTAGCGCGATGTCCGCGATATTTGCTATCGTGGCCGCTAAAAAGGGTCTCCCAGAAGAAGGGAAACAAGAATTGGCATAGCCAATAGGTCTCGCCATTGAGACCTTATAAGTGTTTAGCTATGTCTTGTGCACCCATCCCTAGTACAGACAATGCTTTTTGCCAATGAAGTTTGTTACCATCACCCATAAACACATGGAAACGTGTGTCTACTGAACATATATGGCGTTGCGCTCTTATTTCTTAAAAATAGGCAATTTCTGCCACAATTTCTCCCTGTGAAATTCAGCACTTCATAAAATAGATATTTGTGAACGGGTTTGTTGTTGCCAAAGATTCACAGGAAACACCATGGAACATCGCAAAGAATGATTAATTTCTTTGCGTTGAATCAGATATTTTTTAATCCTTAGCTGTTAAAAAGACTGTTGGTGATTGGAAGTAAAGCAGTAAATTATGAGGTAAAATGTTTTAAATATGTTGAAGGAAATACAGACGGAACAGAGACGAAATGGCACGTTCCAGATGTCGGCTTCGGTTATTTGTTTAAGGGATGTGTAAGCCACTCACTACGAAAGAGCTGCATGCACTTTTAATATTTTGTGAGGAGGTAAGTAGACCACATCGTCGGCCACGAGTGCTGGCAGTGGTTCCCTTTCAGCTGTGGCATTACTAAATAATGATATAACCCACAATACATGCAGGCATTTTGGCACTTGATAACAGGTGTTTACAAGCCACAGTAATCTGCTTGACCCGAGGGAAACGAGCATTTGAGCTTGCCTTCCAAGCACTCCCACGCATGCCATTGTTGTCATATAAAAAGGTTTGCCGCATGGACATATCCCACTGAACTATTTACCTGTACTGGAACCTGTGACCAGGGGGTCACATAACACCCCCACGGTAGATGTATGGAGGTGGAGGGGTGAAGGGGGGGTGGTTGTGGGGGGCTCGTCTGTTCCGCTGCTCCACTTCACTATCAGCACAGGGGTGATGAATTGATTGTGCCCCAGCTGCAGGTTTGAGGGATACAGGGAGCTATCAGGAAAGAGAGGAGGGACCCCCCTCCCCAAAACAGAGAGCATGTGCCCAACTCATTGCACACAGATGTATTTAGCAAGAGCAAAACCAACCATAGCTACGGTGCACAGTCTAAATATCGAGTTTTTAATGAAATGGACAGAATATCGAGTCAGAAATATCGAGAGGTAAGTAATATCGATGTAATTTATATCGATTTAAAAAAAAATATCGAAGTAAAAAATATCGAGTTCCTAATATCGAATGTTTAAAATATCATATTGTTTGTGAGGTAAAAAATATTGAAAAATAAAATATCGAGTGTTAGAATATTGAAAGACATAATATAGAGTGTTAGAATATCGATGTATTAAATATAGACTGTTAATATCGAAAAAAATAGTTTTTTAGGTAAATAGAAATTAAATTATAATGAAATTTGTGATTTTTTAAATTAATTTTATATATTTTTTTAAAAAGTATTTCAAATTTTAGGAGTGGGATGTTGGTTTTTAGGAAAATAGGGTGAGGAGTGTTTTAAGGATTTAAAATTTGGATTAAAATATTTAAAATAATTTATAAAATATTTTAAAATTTTGAAATATTTTTTTAAAACGCTATAATAATTTTGTACAATGGGATGTGAGTTTTTATGGGAATGGGGTGTGTTTATTTTAAAATAATTAAAAATCTTTTTACATTTTTGGTTATATTTTTAAAATGTATTTAAAAATCATGATTGGCATGTTGGATTTAAGGTGAATAGTGTTGTGAGAATGTTGACATTTTGATGTCTACATTTTTTGCAAATTATTTGTAAAAAAAAATTCAAATTTGAAATTTGAATTTAATAATTTCATGAAATATGTGATTTAGATGTGATATTTTTTATAATTTGGGGTGATTTTTTACAAAATTAAAAATGTTTTAGTCATTTGTAAATGACAATTATTTTTTTATTTGTTTGTAGTTTTGTTTTGTTATATATATTTATGGGTGTATAGGGTGTGTATTAATTTAAAAAATTTAAATTTAAATTTAAAATTGTATTTGAATGTTTGGAATGTGAAATTTAAAATTATAAATGTTGTGTTGTAATTAAATATAAATTATGTTTAAGTATATTTGGTTATGCAAAGTTTAAATAATAGATAATGTAATTAATTTACATTTATTTTTCATTGTTTGTGTTATATTTTAATTTGAAATCAAACAAATCTTTTTTTTTTAAATGTTTTTATTGAAGTTTTTACAACAATTTTTTTAAACCTCCCCACCCCCCCTTCCCCACAAGACAAATCCATTAACCCTCGTGACAGGAGTAAGCAAAAAAACGTTTCATTGCATTTCATTACGTTCCCATTGCATTTAGCAAACTAAATTTCTATAAAAATAGATGTAAGATATCCAGAAGTAATAGAGAGAAGAACAAAAGAAGATAGACGTTTTTATGTTGTTGATAAACCGGAAAGAAAGGGTAAAAAAAAAAAAAGATGAAAAAAATATATATGTATTGCAGACACTACCCCACCCCTTCCCGCCATTTATTTATCGGAGACCAGATTTGCTGCCCCTTTACTCTGCCCTTTTTTCCTCTCCTAGCATAAATTGAGTTTTCTAAATTACAACTGTGTAGAAACCTGGCTAACCATTGTTGCAGTGTAGGGGGTGTTCTATCCTTCCAGGCCGTAGCAATACACAGACGAAGTACTGCCATCGCTACAAATAAAAAATATTCCTGCTTGCGGCAAGAAATCTCACTTAAGACCCCCAGCATAATCAGCTCTGGCGTTAGCTTAATTTTCACATTTAACGCTCTGTCCATAAATACCTCCATAGATTCTAAAAGGGGCAGCAAAGCTGGGCAGCTAGCAAACATATGGGTTGTATCACCCTCCGTGCTGTCACATCTAGGGCATAATATCCCCTGTGTTCCCCCCATTGAGCTATTTTAGCAGGTGTATAATACAGTGTGTACAAGGTTTTAAAATGTTGTGCTTGCAAAGCTGATGAGCAGAGGATATCATGCCCCAGCTGTAGTGACCTACCGAACATCGCCCGTGGTATCTCGAATCTGTTCATCCATTTCAATTCTATCTTTTCTAAATCATCTTCTCTGTTCTTAATTAGCTCTGCATACAACATTCTGATTGTGCAGCCTTGCCCCTCTTCAATGACCTGCAGTATCGTGTTAATTTCAAATCCACGTGCACCACCTAACTTGCCCGACAAAAAGCTTCTTGCCTGTAGATACTTAAAAAAGCTTCTTGAATTCATTCCAAATTCCTCTTGAATTACAGAGAATTGGTGTATACCCTCTGGACCTATGAGATCCTCCACCTTTTTAACCCCCAATCTTTCCCATTCCCCAAAAATTACATCCCCGAAGATATCCTGCGGTATTGTAGGGTTATTAGGCAATCTAGTATGAGCATTAAATCTACCCAGGCCAAAGCTCTTCTTGAAGGCCCTCCAGATCTTATAGGCTGCCTCGACTGTTTTAGATTTGGTTTTATTAAAGAAGCTTGGTTCAGTATGTCTCAGAAGCACATTCGCTGCTTCCACTCCTAAAACCAGTCCATAGATTTCCGTGGAGCCCGTGTGGTGTTCTTTCTCCATTTCTGCCCCCCCCAAAAGGCCTGACATTTGTTGTAGCATTGCTGCCCAATAATATAGCTTTAAATCGGCATGGCCCAGCCCCCCCCTTCCCGTGGTAGCGACATAAATCTAAGAGCTCTTCTTGTTTTGCCTTGGGACCAGATAAAACGATTAAATATTTGTTCTATTATGTTAAACCAGCCAGCATTAAAAAGTAAGGGAATTGATCTGAATAAGTATAAAAACTTTGGAAGAAGATTCATTTTCACAAAATTCACTCGTCCCACTATAGACATATGGATATTATGTACCCTGTCTAAGTCTCGTTTAGACTTGGTTATTATCAGCTTTATGTTCAGTTCCACCAATTTATCCAGGTCTGCAGTGATAGAGACTCCCAGATATACCCCATCTGTCACCACCCGTGGATCTGTGCATTCTGTATGTGCATTGTGTATGATTTGTGTTTTGTCTATATTCAGAGCGTACCCTGCCACCTGGCCAAAGTGGTCTGCTTCTATTTCTATCTCTCTTATAGCCTCAGTTGGTGTAGGTGTAATAACTGCCACGTCGTCAGCGTACGCTAGGACTTTGCTTGGGCCCATCTTTGTTATTATTGGCCGTATGCGCTCATTTTGTTCTAATTTAGAAATTAGCGGATCTATATACATTGCAAACAATAAGGGTGAACACGGGCAGCCCTGCCTTGTGCCACACGAGATTTCAATTGGGCTTGAGCGTCCCGCGTTCACCCTTATGCATGCCGTTGGAGCCCTGTATAGTGATTGTACTGCTTTCACAAAACTTTCCCCGCACCCTGATTTTCTCATTACTGCCCATAAGAACTCCCAAGCCACACGGTCGAAAGCCTTCTCGGCAACTAAAAGAAGAACTGCCATGGGACCCCCGCTCCCCCTTGTGCAATCCCCTGGGCATCGAATAGAGGTATTACTTTTCTGATATGTTGTGTATTACCCCTATTTGGAATAAATCCGTGTTGGTTCTTACTGCCCAATCCTTCAATTACCACAGAAAGTCTAGTTGCTAAGGACTTAGAGAATATTTTAACATCCGAATTTATTAGGGTGATTGGTCGATATGAACCCGGATCAGTCGGTGGCTTACCTTTCTTAAGGATTACTATTATATCAGCCCCCGCCCAACTAGCTGGGGTTGATGCTCCTTTCTGTGCCTCATGTATTGTATTCATTAACTCAGATTTCATTGTCTTAAAAACACTTTGTAAAATTCCCCTGGTATCATATCTGGCCCAGAAGCTTTACCAGAAGGCAGACATGGCCTCCTGAACTTCGTCTTCGCTCAGCGGTGCCCCCATCTCATCCCTGTCTTCCTCCGCTATCTCTTTGATTATTATATCCTGAAGATATCTGTTTATCCCCTCCGGTAGTATGTCCTGGTCCGCTGTATATAGTTTCTGATAAAACTGTCTAAAGACCTCCAAAATCTCCTGCTCATCCGAAACAATATTGCCTCCTGTATCCCTTATTTCCCTAATTACTCCCTTAGCTACTCTCTGTCTAGTTCTTACTGCGAGAGTATGTCCCACTTTTTTATTATATTCATAGCAATTCTCCCGTCTCATATCAAAGATTTTAGCTGCCTTTTTTGCTATTCTTTCTTCTGCCGCCATCTTTACTACCATAACCCTTAGAACCTGTTGCTCTATGTCTAGTCTATCCATAATAGCCTGCTCGAGCTTCCTCTCTGCCTCCACCACTGCTCTCTTTAACTGCTCTGATACATCCCTTTCCTTTTTCTGCTTAGCCAGGCTATAGCTCAGCGTTTCGCCTCGGACCCCTGCCTTGAAAGCGTCCCAGGCATTTCTACCCCTATTATTGTCCTAAAATTATTTTATCCATTCGTTCATGTGATTTACATAACTTGGATATACCAAGAGCTCCTTTTCAAATGTCCAGGCCCTTTCCTGTCTCCTAAATCCTTCTCCGCTAATTGTGAGGATAAGTGGGTTTTGGTCCGATACTATACGTGGAAGTCTCTCTATGTGCAGTTTAGAAAAAGGGAAACCTGATGTAAAATAGTAATCTAACCTAACACAGATCTTATGTGGCGCAGAATAATAGGTATATCCAGGTTCCGCTGGCTTTAACTTCCACCATGCATCGCTTAAGGAGTTATTACTGGCCATCCTCTGAATTGCCCGACAGACTCTTCTTTTCCTGCCCATGTACTGTCCGTTCGTATCCAGTCCTAGCCCCATAGCTCCGTTTATGTTAAAGTCACCAGCTAGAATTATTTTTGGCGCCCAAGTTGCTAACTCTATGTCCAGAAAATCTATTACTTCTGGATCATCCTGTGTAGATCCATATATTGAGCCTAGTGTAACCCACTCCTCTCAGATCCAGCATTCTATCAGGGCCCATCTCCCCCATTGGTCTTCTAGCTTTTTCCTTGTCAGTGTGTCAAACCTCTAGTTAAAATGGCCACCCCCCTATTCTTGGCGCCCTGCTTGGAGTAGGCACTCGGAACCCTAGTTGTTCTAGCAGAAACGGCTTATTCCCCTCTATATGAGTCTCCTGCAAACAAATGTAATCTGCCCGCGTGTCCTTAAGCATCAGTTCAACTTTCTGCCTTTTGTCCTTATCATTAAGACCACAGACATTGAGTGTCAGTATCTTAATATTGACATTAGTGTTAATGTTAGCGCACATTCCAGCTAGATATAATCTCACCGGTCTTACCTTTCCTTCCTGCTCCTGACTCACCCTTAACTGCTCTATTAGAGTTCCCCATGACAATCAAATGTGTCCACTTCCCCCTGATTAAACCTACCACTGTCCCTCGTCCTGTGCTCCCCTGATCCCACCCTCTCTCCCTTACAGGCAAATAGGTCAGTCCTGACCTATGCATGGCTGCTTCCTAGACCCTCAGGGTGTCACATTCCCCCCTCCCGTTTACAAAGCCTTTCCGCATTTTTAAAGTGTGTTTTTTCTATCCAGTAAATCCCAAAATCGGCAAAAAGAACCACCCTCACCCCAACTGATCAAATCCATTTTGTGCCCCCTTATGTCCAACTTAATATCCAAGTTCAAATATCTCTGCGTCTTTTTTTCTCCTTCAATTCCTCCAGAAAGGCCTGTGCCTTAATCTCGGAGAAGAGCATCCTTGTCTGTCTATCTACTATTATTTTGAGCCTTGCCGGGAATAGCAGATATGCCTCACATCCTAATTTCTGGAATGGGTCAATCAGCTGACGTAACCGCCATCTTCTTTCGACGGTGACATGACAAAAGTCAGGGCGTGCGAAAAGGTTATTCCATTAAACATGCAGCGATCCTGAGGTTTTGCTCTGTCCATGATCTCTTGCCTAGCCAAGAAATTCCCCATGAACACTAGCATGGCTCTTGGTTTATCTTTCTGAGAGCCGCTATATGTTTTCTTTTGCGTTAAAGGGAACCTGTGAGCCCTCTACACCTCTGTATCCCAGTTCCATCTATCCATCTCAGGGAATGCCCCCTTGAGAAGCTTAATTACAAAGGATCTTGGGTCTTGCTTTTCTGCCCCCTCTGGAATTCCCAAAAGTCTGATGTTATTTCTCCTCTGCCTGTTTTCAAAATCCTCAAGCTTCCAGTTCATATCCTCGGTAGCCTTTACTTGCGCCTCCTTGAACTCTTGCCAGCTAGAAACCTCATCCTCCAATTTCCCAGTTCTTTCCTCCACCTCTGTGACCCTTCCTGCCATCTCAGAATATAGCTTGTTCATTTTACTGAGTGAGCTTTGAATTTTCTTATTCACTTGCTTTGTCCTTTTACTTTCCGCCCTGGCTTCTCCCTGCATCTGCTTTAGGGTAGAGTATAGTAAGTTCAAAGTGGGGGTGTTGCTGTGCTGATTACTATGCTGGTCTCTAGAGCTCCCCTGAGGTAGGTCGTCTTCCTGGTATAGACTCGAGGTGGCCGAATAGTCCCATACTAGCTTCTTTGTCACCTCAGTTTGTGTTGGGCTAACGAGCACCTGCCTCTTATGGCGTCGTCGACTTCTCTGCTGCTGTTTCTTTTTTTGCGTTATGGAAATCTGCTGGATTGATTCCTCCGACCCTGAATCCGATGTCTCCAGTTCTGTATCCTTTCTTATAGCTTGGCTTACTTCTGAGCTTTCAGCAGACTCACTCCCTGTCTCACTTCCTGTTAAAGCCTCTTCTGAAGTTTCTTAAGCTCCTGTCTCATCGTTTACTGAGAAAAAGCAATCCTCATTTGGGGATCCGGGGGCCTGCTGCCCCCCTAAGCATTTGCTGGCACCGTTTGGATTACCGGGTCAGCTTGATCTCCTTCCTCAGTATCCCCAATCAGGGGGGGCCCGGGGGAGTCTATACTGATAGCGCCGCTACCTGCATTTTCGTCAACGCTATCCCCTTCCAATAATGTTTCAGCCAGCTGTTTATCTTGTGCATCTAGCAATGTTATAAATGTTGTTTTGTAATTAAATATAAATTATGTTTAAGTATATTTGGTCATGCAAAGTTTAAATAATAGATAATGTAATTAATTTACATTTATTTTTCATTGTTTGTGTTATATTTTAATTTGAAATCAAATAAAATTTTTTTTTTAAATATTTAAAATGTATAAATATGAGTACAAATTTTAATATAAAAAAATGTAAACAATATTCATAATATTTATTTTTTGGGAGTGGAATTATTAATAGTTTATGTTTAGTATGTTTAACTTTTACTGTTTTTATACTTGTTTGAGTGATGATAGTAAATTATATAGGTTTACTGTGCAGCACCTTCTCTGAGTTTATATTTGGTGGAGTGGTAATAGTAAATTATATGGGTTTAATGTCCAGCACCTTCCCTTACTTGATACTTGGTGGAGTGGGAATAGTAAATTATATGGTTTTAGTGTCCAGCACCTTCCCTTACTTGATACTTGGTGGAGTGGGAATAGTAAATTATATGGTTTTAGTGTCCAGCACCTTCCCTTACTTGATACTTGGTGGAGTGGGAATAGTAAATTATATGGTTTTAGTGTCCAGCACCTTCCCTGAGTTAATACTTGGTGGAGTGGGAATAGTAAATTAAATGGTTTTAGTGTCCAGCATCTTCCCCGAGTTAATACTTGGTGGAGTTTGAATAGTAAATTAGATGGTTTTAGTGTCCAGCACCTTCCCTGACTTTATACAAGGTGGAGTGGGAATAGAAAATTAAATGGGTTTAGTGTCCAGCACCTTCCCTGACTTTATACTTGGTGGAGTGGGAATAGTAAATTGTATGGGTTGAGTGTCCAGCACCTTCCCTGACTTTATACTTGGTGGAGTGAGAATAGTAAATTGTATGGGTTTAGTGTCCAGCACCTTCCCTGAGTTAATACTTGGTGGAGTGGGAATAGTTAATTAAATGGGTTTAGTGTCCAGCACCTTCCCTGACTTAATACGTGTTGGAGTGGGAATAGTAAATTGTATGGGTTTAGTGTCCAGCACCTTCCCTGAGTTAATACTTGGTGGAGTGGGAATAGTTAATTAAATGGGTTTAGTGTCCAGCATCTTCTCTGAGTTAATACTTGGTGGAGTGGGAATAGTAAATTGTGTGGGTTTAGTGTCCAGCACATTCCCTGAGTTAATACTTGGTGGAGTGGGAATAGTAAATTACATGGTTCTAGTGTCCAGCACCTTCCCTGAGTTAATACTTGGTGGAGTGGGAATAGTAAATTAAATGGGTTTAGTGTCCAGCACCTTCTCTGACTTTATACTTGGTGGAGTGGGAATAGTAAATTGTATGGGTTTAGTGCCCAGCACCTTCCCTGACTTCATACTTGGTGGAGTGGGAATAGTACATTGTATGAATTTAGTGTCCAGCACCTTCCCTGAGTTAATACTTGGGGGTCGATTCCGATTCGGGAAAAAAACTGTCCGTACGATTTGTATCCGGAGCCCTCTCCGTACGAATCGTACCCATCCGTCCGAGTCGCGTAGTACGATCCGTATTCCGTGAATCCGTCCGAATCGGCGCGTTCCGTACGTATTGCAAGGCTGAAACCGTGAACCGTATGACTCGTACACATGCCGTACGACTCGTACACATGCCGTACGACCCGACGAGTACGATCCGGACCGGGGTATGAGGACGCGATTTGTATGGTCCTCGTACATTGGGTACGGCTCGTACACCCATCGTACATGGGGTATGGCTCGTACACCCATCGTACATGGGGTACGGCTCGTACACCCATCGTACATGGGGTGCAGCTCGTACACCCCATGATCGCTCTGCGATCATGGGGGTTACGCACCATACCCGGGGTGGCCGTGCCGTACCTGTTTCGGTGCAAACTCTGCTTTTACGGGTGTGTGTTTTCAGCTCCCGTAGAACAAGGGTCATACGGTGCGTACCCGACATATATCGTACTTGCTTGGTCGTAAAAACCAGCCGCGAACCGTACAGGTGTCGCGTACAGCGGGTTCCGAGGGAGAATCGTACGGAGATTAGAGTCGTACGGTCTCTGTACGACTCGTACGGAGTACGGCTCCTGGTACGAATCGTACTTCGTCATACGTACGGTGGACGTAGCAGGGCACGATTCGTATAGGAAAAACGCTCCGTACGGCTATTCGGAGCGTTTTTTCCCGAATCGGAATCGGCCCCTTGGTGGAGTGGGAATAGTAAATTAAATGGGCTGAGTGTCCAGCACCTTCCCTGACTTTATACTTGGTGGAGTGGGAATAATAAATTGTGTGGGTTTAGTGTCCAGCACCTTCCCTGAGTTAATACGTGGTGGAGTGGGAATAGTAAATTAAATGGGTTTAGTGTCTAGCACCTTCCCTGACTTTATACTTGGTGGTGTAGGAATTGTAAATTTTATGGATTGACAGTATAGTATTTTTTAAGATTATATGTAATGATATTAAGCTATTGTAAATATAAAATATATAGTAAAAATTAAAAAAATATATAAATAAATAGTATAATTGATAGTAAGACAAATTCTAATAATTAGACTGCAACAGTTTTTAATGATTTTATTATGTTCAAAAGAGTGTTATAAAATTGGAAAATAAATGTATTAATATTTTTCAATGGTAAGTACACATTTTTATTTGGATGATATATAGTTTAACAACATATTTATATTATTGTCATAGTTCTTTATTGGTGAAAAATAATTTTTTTCAAAATACACATTTTTAAAACATTCATTTTAAACAAATACATTTTTTATTCAGTGTACATTTTTTACTTTTTTTCACAATTTTGATTGGAAACAAAAGTTTTTTTCAAATACATATAGAACTAAAATATGTAATATTTTTTAATACAGTGTTTGTATATTCACACATTTTTTAAAGAAAACATTAATATATATCACCAAAAATAAGTAGTTATTGTTCACATTGAGATATGATTGACAATTGTATTTTGTTAAACAAATTAAGATTATTAATATATAAAATATTAATAATATAAATTTTTACAGATGTAACATTTTATTCCATAGGTAATGTTTTTTTTATTTATTATTTGTACAAATAAACAGTAAATTATAGTAACATGTATTAAATTGTTCCATATTTATACAATAATATAAGTATTTTTTTTAAGTAAATGTTTGCTACATTAATAATAAGTAACTGAAAATAACATTTAGGACATTGTTAGTAATTTTTATAACATTGTTATATTTTTTGATAATTAAAAAAAATACAATAGTTTGATAATATTGATTTAGACATGTATTTAATGTATTTAGAATGTTACTTAATGTTAATATGAATGGGACCATTTGTTTGTTAGGGACTATTTTGTAACCGCGTAATGTTATTTTGTGTTATATCAGCATGGAAGAACTCGCGGTTGGACGCTGTTTCGTGTGTGGAAGGGTAAGTTTCATTTTAAGTATATTATTTTAGTTAGATATATTTTTTGAGTGTTTGTGGAGTGTGTATGGGTTTTCTAGTGTTGTGTAGTTGTAGGATGTGTGTGTTTTAGGCGGTAGTTACGGTTTTTGTCTTGGTTCCGGTTTCTCGTTTTGGGCTTACTATGTTGAGGTAGGAATAGGATTAGTAATGTTGATAAAATGATATGTGTAATGTTTAAAATTGTTTGTAAATGTATGTTTGGGTATATTGTGTGTGGGTGGGTATGTTTATTTTTTCTTTTTTAGGTGCTTCGCGTGGATCTTGTTTTTGGGAGAAGATTGCGTTTTTTTATAGTAAGAAGTGTGTAGATTATTATTTAATCATTTTTAAACACACGTTCTTAATTTTTCGCGTTTTCAAGGAGCGTTTCTTTTCTTTTGTACATTTTTCGGGTTTTTTATGGTTTATCGTTGTATCGGATTTGGAGAATAATCGCATGGATGTGTTTTTTTTTATTTTCTATTTTGTTTCCTTGGAGCGTTTTTTTAATTTTTGATAACTTTATTCTGGTTTTTATGGGTTTTCGAGTGGATCGTTTTGGAGAAAATATTTTTTGCATTTGTTGCTATTTTTATGGGATCCTTCACATAGTTTGGATCGTTTACTCCTCTGGAAGGATTTCTTTCATTTAAAAGGTTTGTATTCAGCAACAAAGTGAGTAAGTTTTCTTAATTTATTTTTTGGGTGGGATTGTTTATGTAATTATTAAAGTTTTTTAGGTTATATGTTAGAAATTGTATGAAAACTGTTTAGATATATTTCTATAAAATCATATACAATATATTTGACAATTATGTTACAGTTTATAGCATCTTTTTTAGGCATATATTTTATGTGTATTATTTGTTATGTTTAGGTATTTTTAGATGTGTTTAAAGAATTGTTTTTGCGATCATAGAAAGATATGGTATAGGGTAACTTGTTCTTGTAAGGTGTTGTTCCTTTTTTTTTGCTTTGTTTACTTAGCTTAGGCCCAATAAGTGTAACAGATTATTCCATTCGGAGTTGTTGGTAACTTTGCTCCTTTTGTAATGATTGGAGTAGTTTATGGAGTGTGGGGGTAGTTCTACCTGTACTTGCTAGGAAAGCATTGTGCCATCCTTCGACTGCGTTGTTACTTTTAGCCTGTTGAACAAGTTACTTACCTTCGGTAACGCTTTTTCTGGTATATACAATATCTGCCTGTGGATTCCTCACCTTGTGAATATCCCCTGCGTCAGCAACATTCGGAAATTCTTTTTGTAGCTTTGCGCCGACGTGGACTCGGACGTCACAGAGGCACGGCATCGCTCGCGACTCCGCTGACGTCACCGACGCCTACAATAGGCCCGCGCCGGCGTGATGACATCAGTTCCGCCCTTTTTTCCGTGCCATCGAGGCTCACAGACGGACCAATGACAGTAGACATATACACAGTATAAACAATACCAATATCAAGGTAACACACTCAGTGTGAAGTAAATGCAATAAAACATTTTACAACAAAATAAATATATAACAGAAACACTGGTATAGAAGAGTGGACAACGGGGAGGTGGGTGGGTCAGTGAGGAATCCACAGGCAGATATTGTATCTACCAGAAAAAGCGTTACCGATGGTAAGTAACTTGTTCTTCTGATAGATACATCTGCCGTGTGGATTCCTCACCTTGTGAATAGAGTCCCACAGCAGTACCCACTCCCGGAGGAGGGTGTCCACTCCACTATACCAGGAAATCTTGGAGGACAGAACGTGCGAAATGGCCATCCCTCCTCACCTTGGTATCCAGGCAGTAATGCTTCGCAAAAGTGTGGAGGGAGGCCCAAGTCGCGGCTCTGAAAATGTCCTCAACTGGAACACCTCTAGACAAAGCAGATGTTGCAGACTTTGCTCTAGTTGAATGAGCTCTAATACCCTCAGGAGGGTCCTTACCCGCCAGAGAGTAGCAAATCTTGATGCACAGGATTATCCACCTGGAAAGTGTGCGCTTGTGCACCGCTCTGCCCTTCTTGCAGCCAGCAAAACCCACGAAGAGCTGATCGTCAATACGATAGTCTTTAGTCCTATCAAGATAGAAACTAACAGCTCTCTTTGGGTCCAAGCGATGAAGCCGCTCCTCCTCCTTGGAAGGGTGAGGGGGAGGATAAAAGTTAGGAAGGGTAATGGATTGTCCTAGATGGAAGGGAGTTACCACCTTAGGCAGAAAAGCAGCCCTGGTCCTGAGAACCATTCTTTCAGCATGAATGGACAAGAATGGGGGCTTGGAGCTAAGAGCCTGAAGCTCACTTACCCTCCTTGCCGAGGTAATTGCTACCAAGAAGACCATTTTAAAAGAAAGAAGCCTCATGGGACACCTGTGCAAGGGTTCGAAGGGAGAACCCATCAAATAGGTCAACACAAGATTCAAATCCCAATGAGGAACAATAAAAGGAGTAGGAGGGAACTTATTTGTGAGGCCCTTCAAAAATCTTAAAACCACCGGAGATTTAAAAAGAGATGGCTGATCAGGCAAACAGAGAAATGCCGACAGCGCTGAAAGATAGTCCTTCACTGTGGCAACAGCAAGCCCTTGCAGCGCCAAAGAGAGAGCAAACTGGAGAACATCAGACAAATGGGCTCTCAAAGGGTCAATAGATTTCTCCCCACACCATGTAACAAATTTCGACCACCTATAAGAATAGATGGACTTAGTGGAGTCACGCCTGGCTGACAAGATGACATCCACCACGTCAGGCGGGAGAGAAAAAGAACTCAGGTTGCCCCGTTCAATCTCCAGGCATGAAGGTGTAAGGTCTGGAGGTGGGGGTGTAGAACCTGCCCCTCCATCTCAGAGAGGAGATCTGCCCTGTGAGGGAGACGGAGCGGCGGGTGAGAGGCGAGGTGGAGAAGGTCTGAGTACCACACCCTTCTTGGCCAATCCGGGACGATCAAAATAACTTGGGCCCGGTCTTGGTGAATTTTCCTCAGAACCCGAGGAATCAAAGGTATGGGAGGAAACGGGTAAAGGAGTTGCGAGCTCCAACTCAATTGAAAAGCGTCCCCCAAGGCTCCTTGCATCGGATACTGGAGACTGCAGAATGACAGGCAGTGAGCGTTCTCGCGAGTAGAGAACAGATCCACCTGAGGAGTCCCCCATGTCCGAAAGACATGACGAACCACCTCTGGGTGAAGCCTCCACTCGTGGTCGGCCGAGAACTGCCGACTGAGACTGTCCGCTCGCACGTTTTGAACTCCGGCCAGATGATTTGCCATCAGACAAATCTGGTGGTCCTGAACTCAGGACCAGAGACGCAAGCCTCTTTGCAGAGACACTGCGACCCCACCCCTCCCTGCTTGTTGATGTACCACATCGCGGTCGTATTGTCCGTCAGGACCTGAACCGACTGACTGCGAAGGGAAGGGAGGAAGGCCTTGAGCGCCAAACGTATTGCCCGTAATTCCAGAAGGTTGATGTGAAACAACCTTTCCTCTGGAGACCAAAGACCCTTGACCTCCAGGTCCCCCAGATAAGCACCCCACCCGAGAGTGGATGCATCTGCAATCACTGTGGCCACCGATGGAGGAAGTTGAAAAGGCTTTCCCTGCGACAGATTGCCTTCCACGCTCCACCAAGTCAGAGCCGCTGCAATTTCTCTGGAGATCCTCACAGACTCCCTGAGATCTCCGTTGTGCTGATACCACTGCCTGCGGAGGCACCACTGGAGTGCCCTCATATGCCAGCGTGCATGGTTGACCAATAGAATGCAAGAAGCCATCAGACCAAGCAGGCGAAGAACCTTCAGGACTGGAACGACCGCTCCATTGCAGAACAAGGGAATCATTTCCTGAATGTCGCGAATCCTTTGAGGTGGAGGGAATGCACGACAAACAGTAGTGTCCAGTACCGCACCTATGAAGAGGTTGCGCTGGCAGGGCACCAGGTGAGATTTGGGTACATTTATCGAAAAACCCAACCTGTGCAACAACTGAGTTGTCTCTTGCAGATGATGGAGCACCTTCTCCGGCGACTCCGCTTTGATCAGCCAGTCGTCCAGATACGGGAATACATGAATCCCCGACCTCCTGAGATGTGCTGCCACCACCGCCATCACCTTGGTGAAGACTCGAGGCGCAGTAGTAAGACCAAACGGAAGGACCGCAAACTGGTAATGTTGCGACCCCACCGTGAAACGGAGATACTTTCTGTGCGACTTCAAGATGGGAATATGACAATACGCATCCTGCAAGTCGATCGACACCATCCAATCTTCTTCCAGCAGTGCTTGAAGAACCTGTGCAAGAGTGAGCATCTTGAACTTTTCCTGTTTCAGGTAAAGGTTCAAGATCCTGAGATCAAGAATAGGCAGAAGCCTGCCATCCTTTTTGGGGATCAGGAAATATCGGGAGTAGCATCCCTGACCCCTCTCCTGCTCTGGAACCACCTCTATCGCACCTTTTCGAAACAAAGCCTGGACTTCTTCTTGCAGGAGAAGCAGATGATCCTCTGAACAATAACCCTGGCAAGGAGGGTAATTTGGGGGAAATTCCCGAAAGGGAAGAGCATACCCATTCTCCACAAGATTGAGAACCCAAAGATCCGATGTTATCAATTCCCAATCTTGTAGAAAATGGGTAAGCCGGCCCCCCACTGGGCCCACATGATCCAGAATGGTGGATCTAGGGCTGCTTTGCTGCTGTGGCTGGGGGCTGGGATGAGGAAGAGGAGGAAGAGGAGGAAGCATTACGGACCGAGCTCGGGCCCTTTGTTTGCCTCTATAAGCTCTGTATAAAGTGTTTTGCTGCTGTTGTGGCTGCTGTTGGGTTGACTTATAGTTTCGAAAAGAAGATCTGCCAAATCCTCTTGAGCGTCTTACAAAAGTGCCCCTGCTCTGAAGGCCCAACGACTTTGCTGTTGGCCTGCTATCCTTAAAGCGTTCCAAAGCAGTGTCTGCCGTCAAAAGGAAGATCCATCAATGCAGCCTGGATATCAGTGGAAAACTCACTAGATTTAAGCCATGCGGCTCTCATTGTCGCAACTGAAGAGCCTATGATCCTCGCCACAGTATCAGCCGTGTCCAATCCACTTTGGATAACCTGTTTTGCTGCAGCTTGAGTATCAGAAAGTACTTCCTGAAAGTCTTTCCTATCCTCTTCAGGTATTTTGGGTACTAATTGTTTCACAGTGTCCATAAGAGCATGGATATAACGCCCCATCAAGCAGGTTGTATTTGTGGATTTTAAAGCCATACTGGCAGATGAAAAGACCTTCTTAGCAGCCTGATCTTGCTTTCTGGACTCTTTTTCCGCTGGAACCTGCGGAAACGCACCCGTAGATCTTTTGGAACAGGCAGCCTGCACCACTAAACTCTCCGGCAGAGGATGAGATGTTAAAAACTCCGGGTCCTCAGGAGCTGCCCTATACCTCCTAGCCACAGCACTAGATACAGCAGGAGCTGATACAGAATTTTTCCAAATCTCTAAAATTGGTTCCTTTAAGGCATCATTAAAAGGTAGTAAAGGTTCAGTCACTGAAGAAGGAGAGTGAAGGACCTCTGTAAGCAGATTAGATTTAAATTCTGCGGATGGTAAAGTAATGTTCAATACATTTGCAGCTTTCTCTATCACTACATGATAAGGAGTCACATCCTTTGAAGGTTCATTTGAAAACAAAACAAAGTCCCATTCAGGTGACAGTTCAAGGCCACTAGCTACAGATAGGTCCTCAAAAAGTCCTCAGAATCTTGTAGCTCACCCTCCTCCAACCTCCTCCTCCTCACCTTCATCCTCCCGACCTGAAGGATGGGATGGGTTCGGAGATGGAACACTCTTCTGCTTCGGTGAACTCGGCGAGTTCGCATACGATGCCTCAACCTCGACATCGTGATCCTCCGAAGCCTACAAAACTACTTTCTCGACCAGTCTCACTTGTGACTTCGGTTTGGAACCCGACTCTATCCTCAATTGATGTCGGGATTCATGGGTTCTCTTTTTATGCTTCTTTCTAGAAGATCTTGAAGCATGGGCCGAGGACGAATCCGACCGCGACCTCGATCGAGAACTTGACTTCGATCGTCGAGTTCGCGATCTTGACTTCTTCTTTTGTTTTCCTTCCTTAAATTTGGCAACTAGAAGTTTCGCTTCTCTCTCCCGGAGGGCTTTTGATGTCATCTTCTTGATGGACTGGCAGTCCTCGATGTCGTGGTCGGAGCTCAGACACCACGAACAGCATTCATGCGGATCTGTGATGGACATTACTCTGTTACATTCTCCGCAAGCTTTAAATCCGGTCTTCTTCGAGGTCATGATGAAAACGAGAAGACAAAGATACTAGAAATTTATATGGTAACAATGTTACAGTAAAGGCTACAGACGATCCCAGAAAACCGTTAGCGTCGATGACGCGGAAAAAAGGGAACTGATGTCATCACGCCGGCGTGGGCCTATTGTAGGCGTCGGTGACGTCAGCAGAGTCGCGAGCGATGCCGTGCCTCTGTGACGTCCGAGTCCACGTCGGCGCGAAGCTACAAAAAGAATTTCCGAATGTTGCTGACGCAGGGGATATTCACAAGGTGAGGAATCCACACGGCAGATGTATATATCAGACTATTTAGTGTTCTTAGGTAGATGTTCCACCAGGGAATTCGGAATTTGGGTTGCCTTCTGTGTCCTGATCTGTGTAGTCTTCCTACCCATGTGTCTTTGTAGTAATCTAAGATAGGGCTTAGTTTAGTTTCATTTTTTCTATAGTAGGGGCTGTCTATTAATAGGTTGTAATGTTCTGCTACGTCTGTAACAGGAACGTAGGCTATTGCAATACATTTTTTTACCTGGTAGGCAAAAGTGCTGTCATTGCAGTATTGGGAGCTTAGGTTGAATATGTTTACATATTACTTGGTTAAAATGGTAGTAGCAACCTTGGATTGCGGTGTGAGGGTATGTTTTTAGGATTGTGTTTATCATTGCTTTTTCAAAGTCAATGATAATTTTTTGGGGGAAGTAATTATTTGTGTGTTCTTTTATTTTATTTAGTAGCTCCATATAGGTTGTTTGCTGTTGGTTGGGTAGGAGGGTATATATGAAAGGAATATTGCAGTTTTGATAGTGTCCATGGATGGTGTATAATTGGTAGAAAGGTTTTGGGCATACTGAAAATGTACCATCCATCATCCATGTTTCACGTTGTAATTTCAACATATTGTCTGCTGTAGCAAACATTATTATTCTTTTTTTCTGGAGATGCATTATCGTATAGGATGAAAGGTTCGTTACTGTGAGTTATTTTTAGTTCGGGAGGAATTTGGACTTCCTCAAAGGTTTTTGGGGTAGGGGGAATAGCTGTAGTTAATCTCTTTTGTCTAGCTATTGTCCTTTTTAGTGAATCGATGGAAGGTAGTTGGCTTGAAGAATGTTGCGGGAGTGTTTTTAAGTGTTCTTTAAGGATAGTTGTAGTAGGGAGGTCTGTGCTAGTACTAGCTTCATTTAGTGAGTCTAGCATTTGTCTAATTTCTATTTCTGTCACGTTAGGAGGGTGGTTATGTTCAGTAGTATTGGTTACAGTTGTTTCCTGAGTTATAGCGCGACTATAACATTTGTTACTGTAATATTTGCTGCATTTCCAAAGCGCTTTCAATTCATGTTGTTTTTCCTGAGTATATGTATAGCCCATATAACATAAAAGCATTTTGCCCTTTTGTGAGGTAATACATTTTGCTCCTTCTGTCATTTTTCTTTCTACTTTCTATAGTAAATAAATGGTACATGGAGATTTTTAGTATTGTTTCTAACTTAATTAATTGCATTTATCACATTTTCTTTGTAAATGTACCTGTTTCTTTGTTCTTTCGAGGGCTGTGCTATCTGTTTGGATGGTTTGCTTCTCTTTATTTTGTTGATTGTTCTGTTGGGAAAAGAAAATGTGATTTATTGTATTTGTTCAGGTTTGTATTATTGGATGGTTTCCCATAAGGAAGTTTTCTTGCTGGTTTTAGAGTTAAAGTTGTCTCTGTTTTTTTAGTTTATATACTTACTTTCGTGTAATAGTTGATATAGTTGTTTTAGGTGGGCTTTTTTTCAGTAACTTTGATGTATCTGTAAGGAATGGAAAATGGAAAGAAAAGATATAAGTTATTGTTGTTTAAATGTATATTTTTAGTTTTCAGTTCTAAGTTGAGTAGGTATTATAAAGTGGTGGTACTTACTTTTCTTTGGTGTAGTCTTATTTTGAATCTAGCAGGTTTCTCTTTTGCTGGAAATGTAGCAGAGTTTCCTCTCCTTCAAGTTTTGTGGCGAAAAGTGTTATTTAGTTTCTTTTTTGCTTTCTTTTTATAGTGTTCCTGTAATGTGTTGGTTGTTTTTATTGGTTGGCTTAATTGTGTGGTGTTTTGTATTGGTTGTTTGCGAGTTTTTCAATTTTTTGGGCAGTATTGTTGTTTTCATGGAGGATTTCAAGTACGTTTATATGGTTTCGTGGAGAATTTTTATCTTACATTTTAAATAAAAATCTTATTTGTATTGTGAGTTATATCATGTTTTATGTATATATATGATGTGAATGTATTATGTTTTAGAAATGTCAATTTATTCAATTTATTTAATGTTTATGGAGTAAGTTATTTTTGTGTGTATTTTTTATATATTTATATTGTTTTATGTTTATAGTTATCATCATGTTTTCGTTAATTATTATGTTTTTTATGAGGTTTACAGAAGTCGATATGATGTTTTTCTATATTTCAGTGGCCAGGAAGATGGGACCTTCACACACATTTGGCCAATTGTGTACTAAAATGAGACACAAAGGCCAATCGCGTGTGAGCACCACATGCACAAGCTTTTAAGAAAGCTGCAGTGATTCCAAGTGGCCAATTTCCTATGCAGCGCATGCGCTGCCATAGGCTCGACCTAAAAATGATGGCTTCCTATTGGTTGCACATGCACACACGTCACTGCGTGCTGCCATACAGCCGTAAAGTAGCAGCTTCCTAATGGGCCGAAGTGTATTGCTAACTTTTACCCATTTTTTTCCCATTCTTCAGGACCATCTATGCTCCTCCTGACGCTCACTGGACATTGACTCTCGGATATACGGTGTACTTGGTTTTGTTTTGGAAGCCCCTCTTGTATCTTATTAGGGGAGGCTGGTCTTCCAAAGATTTGTGTTGTCCTACAGCTATTCTCTTTGGGAAATGGTTTCCCTTGGCTCTTCACTGGTTATGACGTTGGTTGCCATTGTGCTTCTTTCCTCACCACGTTGACGTCCATGTACATTGTTGCTTCTTGTATCAGTCTAAGAGTCTATCTGTTGTCATTCATGCTTTCATATATATTATGTTTACTCACCTGATCAACTTATCTTGGTTGTACACTCTGCTGTGCTTTCTGCTCCTCTTGCTTTTCTCTTTTTCTCTCTTAACTCTTTCGCCTTCTTTTCTTTGTTTCTTTCGCTTCTCTGACCACCCCTCTTTTTTCTCCCCGTGGTTTACTTATGTGTTCCCACCAAAATATTTTAATAGTGTTTTCTTGGGAATTTGCTGCTTTTAACAGAATATGACTTGTAGACTACTCGGAAATTTGGTTACCTATATTGTGATATTGTTTTGTGTTTGCCCATGAACAGTGTCTGCTCTGGGTCGATCGGCCCAACGATGTTTTGTGATATTATGTATAATTTCCCTTTGTGATACTATGTATGGGGCTTTTTTTATATATGTGCGATTGTATAGGTGTTATCCTTTGTGTGCGTAACTATCAATGGAGTAGTGTGTTGTATTGGGTCATCCTGTTCAATATTGTACCTCATTTATCTGTATTTGGTCTTTTGCATATTTATGTATTTATTGTGATGTTTGTATTTATATATGTGTATATTTATGTCAGCCTTTTATAATTACTGGCAGCCCTGATGAAGTTCCTGTGGCACGGGGGAACGAAACGCGTTGGCTGTGTGCCTCTCTTGTTTTAAAAAAAATTTAATGAAAAGGAAGAACCTTCAAAGAACTTATATCCTCTTTATTTGTCCATGCAGTGCACCTTCCTTCTGTCCTTAATTCTTATTGTCAATAGGCATCTCTCAGCAGTAGGTGCTGGAAGTTGTTGCACTCAAAGTAATAATTTTGAAACTAAGTGAAGTGAATGTGCTTGACCTGGGTCTGCTGCTGTGTTCTTAAGTTGTTCTGGTTGATAAAATAAATAAACCTGTTGTTTATAACTCTGAACGTTTCAGACTTTTGATCTTTGTACTACATACTGTATTTATAAGAAGTGATACTTATTTCGAGCTAAACATACCTGAAGCTCAAAACTTCAAGTCACATAAGGTTAAAAAATGTGAAATAGTACCTCAATTAAGATTTTTTTAAAACTGTACTTCATGATGGTGGCACTAGAGAATTGGTATAACATGTAAGCAAGACAAAGTGGGCATTTTCTCATTGTTTTATATACTCAGTACTTTATTCGGTTTTGATTAATTGGGTTTTTCTGAAAAGTAATGGGCATGTTTTGAAAACTCCGTAATGAGAACCTAGGAAATGTTGTTTGTAAACAGCCCAAGGACAACTGCATCTTCCTAACATTGTTCATCTCAACGAATTCATGGCAGTGCACCTCCACTAACTACCATCCTGTGTCCTATGGCGCCTGATGAAGAGGTGTCATGCCTTATGGGTCCAGGAGGCAGCAGTGCCCCGGCAGTGGTGCCTACATGGGCGCTAAAACATTCCAGGTAGAAATAGGGTCCCCTTGCACGAGGTCAAGATTAGAATTCTGGTTCTGTAGAGTTGCAGGCACTTTAAACATGCCTATTTCAAAGTGGAATACTCTGCTAAAAAAAGTTTCTATTGATTTAAGACTGAAAAACAATCATTGCGAGCAAAATAAAGTGCCGCAATAATGCCGCAAAATTTCCATTTTTGTGCCGCTAAATTTGCAAATCCATGCCACAGTAATCTGGGGGGGTCTGCCTAGCCCCAGCACCACCTGCAGCATCTCTGTACCACACCAGCAGTGGTGCGCCTGGAGGCACATATGTCAGCGATTTGTGGCAGCTCTTCCCCTTGTGCAATGGCCAAAATAAAGGCGGTGGAGGGTGTTTACATAGGTCAAACTCAGTGAAATCCAAGAAAGCTAAGATATTATCTTAGCATCCAGGGAGTAACTGTGTCCTGGATCACATAGACAGTCTTTCAGTCGAATGCGAGGGTATTTTAGATGCATCCATTGTGGAGGCAGGTTCTAGCAATTCTAATACTCCCTCTAATCCCACAAACTATAGCATAGCTCAAATTATGCCTAAATGTTTATGAAGCCTAAGAATATAAAGGAACTTGAATCTAACACTAAACGGCCAAATACCTATTTAGAAGCTGAAGTGACAATTTACTCTGACTCATATCTTAATGACATCACTTTGTCGTCTATCGTATGCAGTAATCGTTTGGCCCCTTTACAAAGCCATACTAAAATTAGAGAAAGATGTATTGTGAACCCCTCACCCACACAAAATTAACAGCATCACAGCTCCCACTCCCAGCATCCTTGATTGAGTTAATGAACTAAAAGCAGAGGTAACTGCTCTGATATCCACGATAGGTGATCTTATGGAGATGCTGAGAGAACTAATGGAGAAGGGGACAAGGAAGATTGTCCCACGGCTAGCCGCCGTACTAAACTGTGACCACAATTCTAAGGAGAAGGGGACCCATTGCCAATATACTGACACTTGCAGTGTTCTCTTTTTCTCTCCACCCCCTTTTTTCCCCTGTGTGTTTTCTCCCTTGTCTCCAATAGGTTTTGAACTAGAGCATACGATTAAGACATTGCTCTTCAAGACTTCAGACACCCTCACAGAAGGCATGGTAGGATTATAGGGTGTCTTTTTCTCTACTCTTTACCCTCTTTTTACGCTTACGGTCCTGAAGAAGCGCTCTGGGATCCATTAGGGACCATTAGATAGTGCGAACCATGTCGACCATTAACATTTAACACATCGCACTACATAGTCACACTGGAAGAGAGAAGTGGGGATTCATTTGTTTTTTTTCCCACTCCACCAGCAGAATGAGCATCTCCATTCCCGTCCAGATTTTAACCTAACCCCGAGGACCCTCTAATAAATATATTGGGGTACCAACGGGTTATTTTATTTTCACTCTCACTCACAACCCTCACTTGGCCCACACACCCACATGCACAACTGCGGCAACTCCTAAAAATATCTCCATCAAAGAGCCCTCCTTGAGGGCCAGTGAGGGACTGCAGCGCCACCCCCATGAGGAGCAGTGCCCAATGATGATGCTTTACACTCGCAAGGGTGTGTGAGGGCACAACAGACACAGGAGTATCTCTCCTCATTCACTCACACTCATACCTTGCTTTTGGAGACTACTTGCCCTATCTTGCAACCACAATAGGCGGCTACCATCCCACTCCCTTTTAGGAACTGGTGCCACCATTAGTAAGTATCTAAATAAATTGACACCTTTGTGCCTGAAGGCACAGACCAGCCTGTCTAACTGACCTGTTAGTAGGAAATATCCTGAACCCCCTGTGGGTAATAGGCAGGCTGCTCTGTCTTCTACATCAAACCATGAGGTAGCACCGGAAGGAAATGGCACAGTACATAGGACCTGGGAAAAGATTTTTCCATCTAATGCAAACTGCGGTGAGCTGGAAGTGGGGCCTGAGCTCTCTACAAGGCCAAGGAAGGTCAGGTTTGTTGGGCCGCTAACCAGCATATGTATGGAGCCAAGACTCTTTCTTGATCGCTGTCCACCAACTGATAACCCCTGTAAAGTGTTTATGATCAACATCAATAAAGTAGCCCCATAAATAGGCTTTGAAGGTGAAGACTCCCTGAACAATAGGGTGACTCATTGGATACGGCATGTGAGAGGGTGTAGGGTTCTAATCAGGGAGGACATTGTCAGGGTGAAAAAGCATAAGAGCCTCTATTCCACCTACGACTAGAAGTGACTTTGTTTAATGAAGGACTGGCTGAAAACCTAATAGTCTTAAAGTTCAGAACTTGTTCACCAGCACCTTCGGCTGTACAATTTAGATGAAGAACATTATCTGCAGATCAGCTACAGATGGCCACTAGCCACATGAAGGGATTGTCACTGTTCAAAGTGGTCAGTTTGACGGCCACCTTCCCAGCGTTAGTCAAGATGTACTTCATGGTTCTTCCATTCCACCACAGGTTACTTCATATCCCATAGAGCCATCAAGAGTAGGGCTGGGCGTAGTTTGCATAGCGCCACTACGCACACTACGCAGAATTTTGGAGAAAATTTTTTGGGAAAACAGGGGCGCGTCCTGAGGGTCCGTGTGCCCGGGACAGGGGTCACTCGTGCCTGGGCAGACTCCCTGATCTCCCTGGCCTGGTTGGGTTGGAAAGCAGTGACCAGCCCCGGGGCCTGAGTTTGGGAGCCCCCGTCCTACGGCTTGCCAAGAGTCTATCTTCCCAGGACAAGGGTCCCTGGTGCAGAGCCCTGGAGACCTGCAAGGCTCCCGGGCAGTCCTCCACCGGGCAGCTGGGCCCCAGGAGTGCTTGCGGGCCTCACCATGCCTGAGGCCCAGCGTGGGATTTCGGAGCCCCCCTGAGCCCTGCAGCCCCATAGCCCTGCAGCCCGGAGCCCTGCAGCCCCGGAGCCCTGCAGCCCCGGAGCCCTGCAGCCCCGGAGCCCTGCAGCCCCGGAGCCCTGCAGCCCCCGAGCCCTGCAGCCCCGGAGCCATGCAGCCCTGGAGCCCCAGAGCCCCGGAGCCTCGGAGCCTCGGAGCCCTGCAGCCCCAGAGCCCTCCGGCCCAGGAGCCCTGCAGCCCCGGAGCCCTGAAGCCCCCGGAGCCCTGAAGCCCCCGGAGCCCTGCAGCCCCCGGAGCACTGGAGCTCCGGAGTCCTGCAGCCCGGGAGCCCTGCAGCCCTAGAGCCCGGGAGCCCTGGAGCCCCGGGAGCTCTGGAGCCCCGGAGCCCTGCAGCCCCGGAGCCCTGCAGCCTCGGAGCCTTGCAGCCCCGGAGCCCTGCAGCCCTTGAGACCTGCAGTCCCGGAGCCCTGCAGCCCCCGAGCCCTGGAGTCCCGGAGTCCTGCAGCCCCGGAGCCCTGGAGCCCCGGAGCCCTGCAGCTCCGGATC
The DNA here is from genome assembly GCF_964261635.1 of Lissotriton helveticus. Lineage (NCBI taxonomy): Eukaryota > Metazoa > Chordata > Amphibia > Caudata > Salamandridae > Lissotriton > Lissotriton helveticus. Next base: position 1,675,414,272 of record NC_136069.1, on the reverse strand, counting down.
CCTGGAGCCTCGGAGCCCTGGAGCCTCGGAGCCCGGCGGCCTCCGAGCCCTGCAGCCCCGGAGCCCTGCAAGGGCAGGCGGGAGCAATCCCGCGGAGGCTCGGGGCAGACAGATTGGCGTCATGTCGGTCCCGGCCATCTGGTCGCACCTCTCCACTGCACCTCTCCAATGCTTTCCAATGGGGCGACCAGATGGCCGGGCTTCCCTGGAAGTCCCGATTAGGTGCCATTCACCTCCCGGATCCCAGCCATGGCTCCAGGAGGTCGGGCACATTGGTGCCCTGGGTCCCCTCCATCACTCGGCATGCATGGGTTCCCAGAAAGAGGGGTAGCCTTCCTCCGGATTACTAGGGGCAAGGGTATGCCCAGACACCCTTCCGGGGCTGGCCGTTCCCTGCCGGGAACCAGATGGACGATGCCCGGGCAACACCTCCCAGGTGTCCGGGCCTCCCTCCTCCGGCCCGCGGCGTGGCAAAGTACCCGGGACGGGCTCCAATGGGTCCCGGGCATTTCTCCCCCAGGTGCCCGGGCCCGAGAGCTCAGGTGGTCCTCCCCGTGCCTCTGGCCCAGCGTGGGGGAGCCCTGCAGCCCCCGGAGCCCTGCAGCCCCGGAGCCCTGCAGCCCCGGAGCCCCGCAGCCCCGGAGCCCTGCAGCCCCGGAGCCCTGCAGCCCCGGAGCCCTGCAGCCCCGGAGCCCTGGAGCCTCGGAGCCCTGGAGCCTCGGAGCCCTGTGGCCCCCAAGCCCTGCAGCCCCGGAGCCCTGCAGCCCTGGAGCCCTGCAGCCCCGGAGCCCTGCAGCCCCGGAGCCCCGCAGCCCCAGAGCCCTGCAGCCCCGGAGCAATGCAAGGGCAGGCGGGAGCCCTCCCGCGGAGTCTCGGGGCAGGCAGATTGCCCCAGAGCCCTGCAGCCACGGAGCCTCGGAGCCCTGGAGCCTCGTAGCCCTGCGGCCCGGAGCCCTGCAGCCCCGGAGCCCTGCAGGGGCTGGCGGGAGCCCCCCGTGGAGGCTCGGGACAGGCAGATTGGCGTCATGTCGGTCCCGGCCATCTGGTCGCACTTTTCCACTCGGCCATCTGGTCGCACCCAATGCTTTCCAATGGGGCGACCAGATTGCCGGGCTTCCCTGGAAGTCCCGATGAAGTGCCATTCGCCTCCCGGATCCCAGCCAGGGCTTCAGGAGGTCGGGCGCTTCCGCGCCCTGGGTCCCCTCCGTCATTTGGTGCGCGCGGGTTCCCAAAAGGAAAGGTAGCCTTCCTCCGGATTACTATCCTCTGATGCCTGTTCCCAGGTCTTGGCCTTTCCATCCAGAAACAAATCTCCTGCCGTGAGTACTTTCAGTTGGCGCAGTGCCCTTACCACCCCCGATCACGACAGGGAGCCAACCAAAGGGCCCACTCTAATGGCATAATAGGTGAGTACAGAAGTGCACCCCCATGCTGCTGCAGCAAGCAATGCCATGCATGGTTGGCAGCAGTTATCGAGTCCAGTATTCCCGCCCAGCGGTCAATTGGTTTAAATATCGTCACTGGTACGGGGAGAGGGTCAGCGAAAAGTCTTTCTATCCGGACAAATGGGATATTCGCGTCACCATGGATTCACGTGTGCATGTGGGCCCCTATGCGGCTCTGTAGTACAATTCAAAATCCGGGGCGCCCAGGCCTCCCATGCTGTATGGCAGTGTAAGGACCTGCCATTGTACCCGGGCCTGTTTGCTCGCCCCGGCAAGTTTAGGACTGTTTCAGCCTCTGAAAAAAGGCCTGCGGGAGTACCATTGGGATATTCATGAATAGAAACAGTAGCCTGGGGAGCACCACCATCTTCATAATGGAGACACACCCCATCAATGAGAGCGGGAGGCAACACCAGACCTCTATATCATCCTACAATTTGCTGATGGCGACCCCGTAATTATCACGGAATACGATCTCGGAGTCCGTGTGCAACTGGATCCGTAAGTACCTGACTGAGTCTGTGGTCCACTGCAGCGGAAACTCCATCTCGAATTCCTTCATGGATGGAGTGAGTGGGAAAGCCAAGGACTTTGCCCAGTTTACCTTCAGGCCAGAGAGCGCGTCAAAGTGGACCACCTCTCTAAGAACCGCCGTCAAGTTATTCTCGGGTTCACAGACATAAAGCAGCGTGGGGGAGAGCGGTCAGCCTTGTCTAGTCCCCCTGGAAATAACGAAGTAGTCCGTAACCAAATTGCCCACTCAAAACCTCGCTTAGGGTGGGCGTATAAGGTACCGATCATGTGAAGGAACACCTGCCCCAGTCCCATTCTCTACAAGACGTGTCTCATGAAGGGCCACTCGACAGAGTCGAAGGCCTTCTCCATGTCTAGAAACACCGCCATCGCCTTCGTATCCTGCCTCACATGTTGCATTGTTCCAAAAATAGTACAAATATTGTATGTCAGGTTTCTACTCGGAATGAACCTCGCCTGCTCCGAGGCCACCAAATGTGGGACCAGGAGCGCTAGTCGGTTAGCTAAAACTTTCGCATATATTTCGGTGTCTACATTCAAGAGGGAAAGTGGGCGGTACGAGCTGCATTGCTCCAGAGGTTTACCCGGCTTGGGGATCGCTACCAGAATTGCCTCTCTCATCGACTGTGGCATGCTACCCACCTCGCACATATCATCAAAGAGAGTGGACAGGTGTGGGAGCAGGAGATCAACAAAGGCTTTATAGAAACCCACTGTGAGACCATCAGCGCCAGGGGCGCTCCCCGTCTTCATACCGGCCAGGGCTTCCACTATCTTGTCTTTCTGAAAGGGGAGCATCAGGAATTCTTTTTGCGTGTTCGTGAGTGACGGTAGTTCAATGAGCTCCAGATAGTCTATGATCTCCCCATCCAAGTCCCCCATTCTGGAAGTGTATAAGTCAATATAATATTGTCAGAACCGAGCCGCAATAACAGCATCTTCAGTTAATTGCTTACCGTCCGCCGAGCGTATAGCGGTGATTTCTGTTTTCTCGCGTTTCGAACTCAGAACCCTTACAAGTACCGATCCGGGTCGATCACTCTCCTCGTACGTACGTGCTGATGCATATTTCCCCATGTGTTTTACCTCCGTGTCCGCCTTATCATGATATTCGCTTAACAGTCCCTTAATCTCCTCCTCTAGCTCTTTATTATCGTCTGACACCAGGCGTTCCTCCAAATGTCCCAGTTTCAGTTCCAGGTCTCTAAGTCTCTGTCTTATAGCCCTAAGGACCCCCGAGTGTTTAGTCATGGCAATGCCCTGAATGTAAACATTAAATGCCTCCCTCACTGTTTGGAAACTATCCACTGTCCCTATGTTTGCCTCAAAATATATTTCAATCGCCTCTGCAAGCTCCCCCTTAAAGAGCGGATCCAGTAGTGAGTAGGCAATTGTATTCTTAGGGGTGGCCAGGACCAGGAGCAGCGGGGAATGATCCAATAGCGTACACGGCAGGACCTGGCAGGCCTGAACTTGTCCCATCAGTGATGTGGAGGCCAGCCAATAATCTATGCGAATGTGCAAATTATGGTATGCCGAGTAGTGTCTGTACACCCCTTGACCCAGGTTGCGCATCCGCCAGACATCATTGAGGTCCATGCTGACCATCACGCTGTTTAGTAAAAGTGCCGCCGCAGCGGGGCGCCGGGCTGGGCCCGCCGATCTGTCCAAGTCCGGATCCCTTACCAGATTAAAGCCCCCCCCCATAAGAACTGTGCGTCTTGAAACCTACGTGTAACTGTGGACAGCAAAGCGAAAAACTCTGGGCAGTCATATTTAGGTCCGTACACGTTTACCATCACCAGGTCAAAGCCTCGCCCCCTGTACTGGGAAATTACAAAACGCCCCCCCAGGTCTGCCTTCAGCAATTCCAAGGTATATTCTGACTTTGGGTTCACCCATGTCAGGACTCCTCTAGCGTGTGTGGTAAATCCTGCCACAGTAATATAGTAATTAAGGCCTCTGTAGCGCAGCATCGCGCTTGTCAATGGTAGATGGGTCTCCTGTAGCAGGGCCACATCTATATCGTGTCTGTGCAAGTAGCTCAAAACCCTACGCAACATTCGGTTGTCATTTGGACCCCGAACATTCCAAGACAGCATCCTGATGGTGTGAGCCCGACCAGGACAGTCAGCCGTAGCCGGTCCCGCCATCAGTATAGTCCCTGCACATAGTGTGTCCTACTCTGGCTTGTGTACATGCGCTCTACCCTGCACGCACAAACAAAAACAAATCCCTCAATCAAACAAAAACCCTCTTGCACACTCCCTCCCCGCTCCCACAGTTGCCCGCCCCCCAACATGGTCACTCAGTACCCCGGATCCCACCCCACCTCTCCTTTACCACACTCCACAAACCAACCCCAAAAATAAATACTGTGGTGATCAGCACACGTGGGCAGAGGTCACTCAGTTTATGTAGAATAGATCTTGTATTTCACAGTGCTCAGTGCCCCCTCCAACTCCCACCGTGTCTTTCCGTAAACATCACCCAAGTCCGAAATATACCTGGAATCACAGTTGTTGCCTCTCTACACACCTCATGGACGCACACCCAGCCGCAGCAATGTCATTGCCCCCGTCTTTTAGCCTCAGCAGTGACACATTCTTAGCCATACTCCCCAACATCATGTCCCCCCCCCTTTGCCTTACTGCCATTTGACGCAAATGTCCGTCGGTATCAGTCCTGCTGCTCCATCTGGCCACCCACCGCCTCCTCCAACAGCTGTCTGTTCGGGTTTCTGCGTTGTTCCCTCGACCACCCCTTTAAAGCCTGCTGTAATGCCTTTGGATCTGTGAATATATGGGACCGCCCTTGCCGGTTCACCCGAAGTTTTGCCGGATACAGCATAGCATAGTCCATGCCTAGGTCGCGCAGTTGTCTTTTGAACGGGACAAAATGCTTCCGCGCTTCTTGCACTCTCGCTGTAAAGTCAGGATATATCGAAATGTCCGAACCTTTAAACCTCAGCGACTTCTTCTCCCGTGCCACTCTTAGCGCAGCATCCCTGTCTCTGTAGTTAAGCAGTTTAGCAATACTGGGTCGTGGTGGGGCACCTGGGCGTGTCCGGGGGCCAAGAGATCGGTGCGCCCGTTCCACCACATACATTGGGGAGAAGACTCCTTTGCCAAGCAGCGATATCAGTAGCTTCTCTATGAACAGCTCCATGTTGCTAGTGGGGGTGGTCTCCGGCAGTCCCGTAATTCTTAAGTTGCAGCATCGAGAGCGGGCCTCCAAATCTTCAGTCTTGTCCTGCAGAGACTGCATGAGTTTCCCTAGTTTTTAAGAACATCATTTAGAGTATATGGAAATATAAAGAATTATTGATTAAATTCATATTGTAATGACAAAATTCTCTTTGAAAGAAGCATTTTACATAAGTGTGATTTATATTATATGCTATGTTATTGAGGATGTTATTTCTATGCAATGTGCAGAGATAGTTGACTATATTGAAAATATTTTTGACATAGATTTGTTTTTTTATAACAATCTTATTGATTTTTTTTTACCCACTTTTATGTGATGAGTAACATTGAAATCACTATTTATAGTGAAATTCAATATATTCTGAGAACAGCAAAAAGGCACACTAAATAATTTATATTATGCTTAAATTATGTTGTGTTTATAAAATTATAATATTATAACTGTATTTTTTCTTTTCTTTTACAGATGCTAATTCTAAAGTTCGAAATTTCTAAAAACTGAAATTATAAAAAACAACTGCAAAAAATGTTTAAAATGTTTTGATATATACTACTGCCAAGGTAAGATTAAGTAATCCAAACGCTAACAATGCACTACTACATTCAGCTGTGCAATATCTATATAAACCTCCTACCAGCTACATACTATTGATACACTCCTGTAAATACCCAGTTAGTAACCATGCAGTGTAGAAATCTTCCTGTCAGCCCCATGCACTTCTCAAATCAGCCATCCAGCACTATCTACTTATCCTATCACTCCGCCAATACCTAAGCACTTATAAATTCACCATACACTCTGCTTGCAGCACTGTAATTATTCCAATTACTGGTCATGTACTTATGGAATGGCCTAGCTACTAACACAAGTACAGCTACAATATTCTGTGCACTGTCCATGCAGACCTCTAACCAGCTACATACTATTGATACACTCTTCTAAATACCCAGTTAGTATCTATGGAGTGTAGGAATTCTTCTGTCTCTACTACGTATTTCTCCAATTACCCATCCAGTACTATCTACGTATCCTATCACTCCACCAAAACCTAAGCACTTATAAATTCAGCATGCACTCTCTTTGCAACACTGAAATTATTCCAGGTACAAGTCATCTACTTAAGGAATGGCCTAGCCAGTAACGCTAGTACTGCTACAATATTCTGTGTACTATGCATGCAGACCTCTAACTAGCTATATACTATTGATACACTTTTCTAAATACCCAGTTCATACGTATGCAGTCTATGAATCCTCCTGTCAGTCCTGTGCACTTCTCTAATAACCCAGCCAGCACTATCTACTTATCTTATCACTCCGCCAATACCTATGCACTTATAAATTCAGCATGCACTCTGTTTGCAGCACTGTAATCATTCCTGTTATTAGTCATGTACTCATGGAATAGTCTAGACTGTAACACTAGTACCGCTACAATATTCTGTGTACTATGCATGCAGACTTCTAACCAGCTACATACTATTAATACAGTCTTCTAAATACCCAGTTAGTACCTAAGAATCCTCCTGTCTCTCCTATGCACTTGTCAAATCACCCATCCAGCACAATCTACTTATCCTATCACTCCACCAATACCTAAGCACTTATAAATTCACCATACACTCTGTTTGCAGCACTGTAATTATTCCAGTTACGATTCATGTACTTATGGAATGGCCGAGCTACTCCCACAAGTACAGCTACAATATTCTGGGCACTATCCATGCAGACCTGTAAACGGCTACATACTCTTGATATACTCTTGTAAATACCGAGTTAGTACCCATGCAGTCTATGAATCCTGCTGTCTGTTCCATGCACTACTCCAATCACCGGTACAGCACTATCTCCTTATCCTATCACTCCACCAAATGTATGAAACTTATATAGCGCAGGACTTACCCTGGGGCATCTCCGCGCTTGCTTAGGGAACCCGTCCTGGTATTCCCCTGTGAGAAACCCCGGCAGGGTATCCACAAGGTGAAAGCCAGGCATCCCGCCGCGAGGGGCCGATGTGGAGATTAAGCAAGCTATTGCCCAGAGTCGCAGAGTGTGACCCCGTGAGTCGAGTAGGCACCGGAGCGAGAATTGTCAGACCGTGGAATTTATGAGCCCGAGACCCGCCGAGGCGGGGAATCGAACCCTGGTCCACGGTCGATCTCAGATTCCGGGTCTGCCGCCTCTAACCACTGAGCCACACTTCTCCACCAATACCTAAGCACCTATACATTCAGCATGCACTCTGTTTGCAGCACTGTAATAATTCCAGTTACAAGTAATGTACTTATGGAATGGTCTAGCCAGAAACAGTAGCATCGCTACAATATTCTGTGCACTATGCATGCAAACTTCTAACAAGCTACATACTATTAATACAGTCTTCTAAATACCCAGTTAGTACCTATGCAGTCTTGGAATCCTCCTGTCTCTCCCATGCACTTCTCAAATCACCCATCCAGCACTATCTACTGATCCTATCACTCCACTAGTTCCTAAGCACTTATAAATTCACCATACACTCTGTTTACAGCACTGTAATTATTCCAGTTACTAGTAATGTACTTATGGAATGGCCCAGACACTAAGGGGCCGATTCACAGAACTAACTTAAAACAAAATCCTAAACTAACTACTTTTGGTATTCACAGAAGTTAGGATTTTGTCTTAAGTTTGTCTTAAGATAGACTTAAGACAGACTTAAAACAGACTTAAGTTAGGATTTTGTCTTAAGTCTGTCTTAAGACAAACTTAAGACTAAATCCTAACTTCTGTGAATACCAAAAGTAGTAAGTTTAGGATTTTGTCTTCAGTTAGTTCTGTGAATCGGGCCCTATTACAAGTACAGCTACAATATTCTGTGCACTATCCATGTAGATCTCTAACAAGCTACATGCTATTGATACACTTTTTTTTTTTTAATTGTCCTCATTTGCCACCTTGGTTTTGCTTTTATGATGAAAGCCAATGGTATACAAGTGGAGTGCTGTCTCAGATTAAAACATCTGGCAGGGCTTAGCTTGTCCAACTGTACTCTACCCTCAGCTCATCCAACTTCAACCATTTGTAGGCATCAAACAAAAACCAGTGAAAGGTGGAGAATCTTGCCACAATCGTGTCAGGCCCTGGATTTAGTTTTATTGGCTTAATCATAGGACCCGAGAATTATTATTTTTTTTTTTTTAAACGGATGCCCAATGTGCCCAGACCAATAAGTGCCAAAACGCTCTTTTATTCGAATTGCCGGCCCTTCCCAGATCTAGCTTGGAGACAGCCAAAATGGAAGTGAACCAATCTTCTATTGTAGGGGGTAGAGAGTCTTTCCATGTCTTACATATCTCCCTTCTGGCCAGCAAAATTAGATAGAAAACTAGCTTCTTCTCCATACTCTGAACACCATCCAGGATACCAAAGATGACAAGTGGGAGATCAATAACAATGTTGAAGTTCAAGGACGATGACAGAGTTGTACTTATTGCTTCCCAGAATGTGGTCAGGGAGGAAAACTCAAAAAACATATGGCAGTCCAAAGCGGCCGCTTAACCACACTTAGGGCATGCCACCACGCTACCCGAAGAGAACTTTGAGAGCCTTAGAGGGGAATAGTAGGCTCTATGCATGGAAAAGATATGATTTCTTCGAAGCCAAGATGGTTTCACAACCTCTCACAACATTTCACAAGATCAGGTCCAGAGTTCTTGCAAATTGCTGTCTCCCATAGAGGAAGACCAAAGCTCATCAGGAAGTGAAAAGACACCCTCTCTTTCTTCTATGATCAGTTTGTACCATGTTGAGATTTCTTTTTTGGCAGGAGATTTATCAACCAAAAGGGATATTAACTGGCTATGCCCACCTAGGGGAAGTTTGTTTCCACGGGTTGGCCTGGAGCTATGTGCATGGGACCAGCTAGATATTTGTATGTACTTAAACCTAGCAAAGTTAGGGCCTGTAATGTTTCTCAGGTATTCCCAGGTATTGCTGTCTGCAATGTTCCAATTAAAGTGCATAAAAGAATAAAGTGCAAATGTGTGTCACCACCACAGTAAACTATTTAAGTTACTGTAAAAAGTGCTACATATGGCCCCAAGGAAAGCTCGCTATTTCACATCGGGTGCCAGTATCGAGGACGGGCAAGTCCCTGTGTTAAATGCTTCACCAAATTCTTCTTCACACGGAAGAAAACCGCACACCAGAGATTAGCAAGTAATCTCTGGTGTGCGGTTATCGTGAGCAAGGTGGGGTTGAAACGCGTTGGTGGTGGTGTGGTGATGACAATTGCAAGTTTGCAATAAAATAGATTACTTGCTAATCTCTGGTGTGCGGTTTTCTTCCGTGTGACGAAGAATTTGGTTAAGCATATATATATATATATATATATATATATATATATATATATATATATATATATATATATATATATCTCTCACCAAAGGTTCCTTCGTAGAAAGGAAAACACCGCACTCCAACAGGGTGTGATACTTCAAGGTTTCATTCTTGTGTAGTTAGTGACTTGTCAGTGTTCTCGAAAATAAGGCAGTCAAGAGGTTAACCCCTTTGTAGGTTAAGGTTTTTCTAGCACAGTTCCTAATTGACTAAAATCATTTCTTAACTGGCGGGTCTCATGATGCGGCCTTCAAACTCCCCACCCACTTTTCATTTATACATATTGGGATTTCATGCTTTTTCATTTCTGTAAATCATTTACATGCAGCCCCTTGTCCTTCTACTCCACCATGTGGGGGTCTACATTTTTATGAATGCAGATGACACTGTTTTCTTTCACCTTACCATATCCAAGGCCCACAAATGCTCAGACCGAGGTACTGGCACCCTGACAGACGTTTTGTAAAGTATCCAGTGGTGGATGACCACCAATTTCCTGAGGTTAAAGCCATCAAAGACAGAGATTTCTACTAAACAGAATTAAAATGTTAAAATGTTTGTTCGCAGCCACTATCTAAGTAAAGGCCAGAGATCTTTTCCTTATGAGTTCCGCACAAATCAGTAAATAGATCAGGTGTCCTGCCACCTTCAGTGTTCTTCCTTCAGTGTCTATTCACTTCGAGAGACCCCTCCCTTTGTGACAAACACACACTGAAATCCTGTTCTCCCCATTCAAATCCAAATTAATGTGAGTGAAGATACATTGACTGTGGTGTAGTGTATAATCAGTTTATTTTTCCTAAACTGTTAATTGACTTCAGAGGACAAATAGCATTATGGTTGGACACAACAGCACAGGAGCAGTAGATAAAACTCTCTAAGGAAGGCTGAGAATATTTGGAGCTCTAACTGTGGAAAGAGATTCTGCCTCTGTGTACGATCCACAGAGAAATAGATGCATGTCTGAGGGTAAATAGTAACAAATTAGGAATGACAACAAACACCAACAGTGTCATGTCAGGGCGAATATACCTGTTGTGGCCTTGACTATGTCATACTTTGAATCTTTTGACATGTTGGGTGGATATGTGAGCTTGATACGAGAAGGAGCAGAAGCAGAGGTGAGAATATCAGAGAGCAATGCTTAGAGATTGGAGAAGAGACAAAGAGAGCGCTGGAACAGAAGGGCAGTAATGTGAACACAGAATACAAATAGTAGACAACAAACCGCGTTCATATGTGAGTCTATGCCTAAGAAACAGATCTGAAGAGCAACATAGAGAGACAGAGTTATTGAAGTGGAAAAAGAATGAAAAAGAAAGCTCTGTTGAAAATAAGGGTGACACTACCAACCAGAATATAAGATCCTTAAGTATTGCCCGGCGGTGTCGCCTCTTGAACCCATAAAGAAGGTAAACTATTGAAGAGGCAGGCGCTGGAGACTGGAATGCAGGAAACAAGGTTTTTATTCTCTCCGGAGGAGAACACAACGAAACGGACAGAAGGTATCGTTCTGAGGTGCTCTAACTGCATCCCTGAGGCCTGGCCTCTTATACACAAGTTTATCTCTTTATTGCATGTAACACATTCTCGTCGATACTTTGATGTACGGAAAGACATCCTCAGAATCCCCCTTCCCAGCCCGTTCCCACGCAAGGTTACAGTGGAAGTCCCCACCCCGTTCACAACAGGTGATGATCATCGCGCAGCTGGATATTCCGCCGATTCACGGAGTGTGTGGGGTTCGATCGGATCTCGTAGGGCGGGGGGCTTTGATCAACCCGGGGATCCCTTGCTGGGGGGAAACTTTCTATTGTACGGGGAGGGGCAAGGAACAGTATCGGCAGAGCTGGGTGTCGGCCTGGGAACGAGGAAGACGAACGGGCACACGGGGAAAAGGGGTTTGCATCAAAGGGCCGGGGATCATGAATGGGAAGAAGGGAGGTGTTGCGCTGGGAACAGGACGAGGGCCTGGGGCAGAGCAGCGCCGAAGAGGGGTTTTATGATTCGCGGCAGGTGCAGGCAGGGGGGGTTGTCAGCGAAGCTAGGAGGGGGAGAGAGGCGCGCTGGCTCTCGGCGAGAGCAGGGAAGCCATGGTGCTCAAAATGGCGGTTGTTTTACGCGCACAAAAGGTTTAAGGAGAGCAAGAGGGCGCCGATAATGTTGACGGTTTCAGCCCAACTTTCAACAGTCCCCCCTTTTCAACATATCTAGCCACCTTGCTTTACTCAATGTCAATTTTCATCAAATTCCTAACTTCGGTATCATACAATGCTCTCATATGTTCGCTTCCAATGTCCACAGTTTTGGGAAAAATACAACTCGCACATAAAGAACACATAGGTGGCAGACATTGAATTCCTAAGCATAGGCCACATATTACAACTACAGGAATCAGGATAATGGTGAGCAGTCTCCAGCCCCAGCTTTTGACGGTGTCCCAGAACCAACCACCAAGCGACCATTCTTCTTGCTCTTGGTGAACTTCCGAAGAGAGTCTGTGAAGATGTTCGATGGCTTTGTACACTGAGGGTGAGTTGTCCGGTATGTATGTACAACAGCTGGACCCAATAATGCGGCATGCTCCTCCACGGTCCGCCAGAACCACATCTAGAACGAGGCGGTTCTGAAGAGCCACCAAACGGACCGCTTGGAGCTCGGCAGTGTTGTTGGCAAAGATGCCCGCTGTGATGTTCATGGTTGTCTCGACTGCCTGAGTCAAATGTCGGATGGCACGGCTGTTTGCCATCGGGCCCCAGAGGGGGACGAGTCCTTTCATAGCATCGAGGAACTGCGCCCCTGTTGAGTCGGCTTGCTCAACGTCTTTGGCTCGTTTTTGCCTGTGGTGATTCGCTGGGGCCACATAAGTTGGAGGAAGGACGAAGGAGATGTAGCAAGTGCCCCCCCAGCCTTTGGGGAGCCAGGTGTAGGCCTTCGTGCCGCAGATGAAATACATGTTTGGGGATGACACAAAGGAAGGTGGATCCGTGGAATCCAGAGTGCTGGTAAAGCGGCAAGCGCTGCGACCCACCAGCTGTGTCCCAAGTCCTTCTACACACATGTGGCCTGTGACGTTGATGACCGACAGGGCCACAGTCAGAGTGGCAGCTGTTCGTTTCCGCAGATAGGAGAAGGTGGGTCTGGTTGGATTGTTGAACACCTGCATTTCGATTCGTTCTTTAGCCGGGATGTCCATTTGGATCGAGTCGCTGGGGGTCAGCGGGCAGAAGTGTGTCTTTGTCTTGTTTCGCCCGGCCCCGTGAGAAGAATGTGCTGCAGTTCTGCTGGAGGTGGCATTGCCCGTATAGCTCTCTTGCAGGAGGATCAGCCAGGCAAGGCAGGAGCCGTGGACAGAGAAGGGTGAAGGGATGAATGGTATTGAATGTCCAGTGGCATGGGGTAGCAACCCACAGATCCAGCAGTTGGTGGTGTTGGTGGCAAGATTGTGCTGGTGAAGTAGCTGCACGAAAGAGTTGTTCCAAAACTCCTTTCGCCTCTCTCTTAGTTGAGGAGAGAGCGAAATTAGATAATGTTCCTTCATGGTGGTAGGCTGAGCAGTGGTTAGGAATGTTTCGTGAGCAGGTGCGTGTTCTTCCATAATCCAGAGCGTAGTCATGAGGAGAAAACAGAGGAGGATTACGATGAAGAGTGCAATTGTCTTTGAGCTATGGGGTCTGTCTGTTCTCGGATTTCTGTAGTGGGTATTTCCTGCTGTCTCCGTCGGCTTCTTATTTGGCGCTTCCATCATCTTCTTATCTGGCGCTTCCATCATCTTCGTCTTCAAGGTGCTCGGTAGTGGGCAGGACCACAGACTTAGTTTTAGCTTCTCTCCAGGTAACCCTTGGTAGTTTGGGTCACCGTTCTGAGATCCTTTAACCTAGTCCGTGGCCTACTTAGCCTAAGCTCCCTCCTTTCGACGCAGGAAATACCCTTCTCGAGATGGCACAGTGGGGTCAGGATGTTTTGAAAGTTCAAGTGTCTCAGTATCAGGATAGCAGTTCAACGATGGTCGGTCCTGGTTCAGGAGCTCTTCTTGGGTGTTGACGGTGTCTGTTGTGGCCAGGGCTGGGGAGACCTTTTTGCAGTGATGAGCGTGCAGCCAGTGTTTCTTCCCCTCCACTCGAAGTGCGGTCCGAGTGGTGATCAGCACTTGCCAGGGGCCCGTCCACCGGGGTTCCAAACTCTTTGATCGCTGAAAATTCCGGATCAGCACGAAGTCCCCCGGCTGGATGGCGTGACCCGGACCCCTGGAAGCATCGGGGATGGCCTGCTGCACCTGCTGATGAAGGACAGACAAAGTTTCAGTCAATTTGTACAGATAATCAGACATTAGGACGTCCGGAACGTCATGAATGGAAGTTGGTTTCGGGGCAGACCAGACGCTCATGGGTCGACCGAAGACAACTTCATAAGGGGTTAAGTGATGTCGGGTGGGGGTAGAGCGCATCGATAGCAATGCCAATGGGAGGGCGTCTGGCCATTTCAGGCCCGTGGTAGCCACTATTTTGGCCAGTTTAAGCTTTAGTGTGGCATTGTGTCGTTCGACAAGCCCAGCAGATTGAGGGTGGAAGACTGCGTGGAATTTCTGTTTAATACCCAGCCCATTTAGGATGAGCTGGATAACTTTGGCTACGAAGTGGGGGCCATTATCACTCCATAAAACACGACAGAGGCCATAACGGGGGAAAAACTCCTTTAACAGAACCTTTGCAGTGGCCATAGCGGTGTTGTCACGGGTTGGATATGCTTCCACCCACTTGCTAAATGCGCACACCACGACGAGCACATATTTTAAGCCTTGGCATCTGTCTAGCTGGATGTAGTCCATCTGCAGGACTTCAAATGGGTGGTTTGGGACCCCAAATCCCCCCCGGGGTACTACAGTTCCTTTCCCGGGGTTGTGTTGCAGGCATATTAAGCATTGTTGGACCAGGCGTTTGGCGGAATCTGGGATCTTGTCATTGTGCCAAACCCTGGAGACAAGTTCGATCATGGGGGCTGATCCTATGTGGGCAGGGGAGTGTGCCATGGTTAATATGGGAATCAAGTATGAATCAGGTAGCAACCATCTGTTCGTGTCTTTTGTCCGCCAGCAGCCTTCATCGTCTTTCAATCCCACCCGTGTCCATTCAGTCAATTCGTGTTGTGTGCTAGACGTTTGTATGTCTCTAATTGTGTCCTTGGCGTCAGTCCAGTTTTCTGCTTGTGACCTGGTCACGTACATATGTGTTGTCGTTCTATTTTCAGCTGTCGTTCGGGCGGTGATGTCGGCTAGTGCATTTCCCTGTCCAATAATGTCTGTCACTTTCTTGTGTGCCTGGCATTTGATAACGGCAAGTTTGTTGGGGAGGAGGACAGCTTCGATTAAGGCGGAGACTAAATCCCCGTGCAAAATGGGTGTGCCGTGTGAGGTCAAGAATCCTCTCTCCCTCCAGAGGAGCCCAAAATGGTGAACCACCCCGAAGGCATACTGGCTGTCGGTGTAAATGTTCGCTGTGGTTCCTGTTGCCAGGATGCAGGCTCGCGTCAAAGCAATCAGTTCCGCTGCCTGGGCAGATCGCTGGGTGATGCGGGCTGTTTCTACTACAGTTCGAGCCGTGGTGACTGCATAGGCAGCGGAAGTGGTACCATCGGAGAGTTTGATGCAAGAAGCGTCCACCCACAACTCCCCGTCGGGGTCAGGGAAAGCCGTGTCTCTGAGATCGACCCTACTCCTGGTCTGTTCGTCCGTAAGAGTCACGCAGTCATGTACGGGGTGCACATTGGGATCGTTCTCTGGCAAGGGTAACAGAGTTGCTGGGTTCAGTGTGGTGCATCTTTTCAGGGTGATATGGGGGGCAAGCAAGGTCAGTTCGTATCCAGTCAGTCGTGCACTCGTCAGATGTTGCGTCTTGGTTTGGTTCAGGAGGGTGTCGACTGCATGGGGTACCAGTACCGTGAGGGAATTCGAGAGTACAATCCCCTCACTCTGTCGGATAGAGATTGCAGCAGCAGCTACAGCTCGAAGGCAGGCAGGCAAGGCTCTGGCGACAGGGTCAAGAGTGGCAGAGAAGTAAGCGCACGGTCGTTGCTTAGGGCCGATGGCCTGGGTCAGGACAGATAAAGCGCACCCCTCCCTTTCGTGAGTGTAAAGGGAGAAGGGCTTTTTGTAATCAGGGGTACCTAGGACAGGGGCTGAGCAAAGGGCATCTCGCAGTTCTGTGAAGGAAGTTTGACACTCAGGGGTCCAAGGGAGTGGGAAAGGGACGTCTTTGTTTAGCAGAGAAAGCAGTGGTTTTACAACGAGGCTGAAGTTTGGTAACCATTGTCGGCAGAAGGAGGTGAGGCCTAATAGGGAGCGAACCTGCTTCTGGGTCTTAGGGACAGGGGTATCTAGAATGGTTTGGATTCGATCTGGGGTGAGTTTTCTTCCATCTTTGGACAAGAGGTGGCCTAGGTAAGTGACCTGGGGTAGGCAGAATTGCAACTTCTTCTTGGAGACCTTGTGGCCATTTTCCGCAAGGAAGTGCAAGAGTTGAATGGTGGCGGTAACCGCTAGAGGGGTGGTGTCGGCTGCCAAAAGGATGTCATCGACATATTGTACCAACACCACTCCGTCGGGTAACTGGACTTGGTCTAGTTGTCTTTTGAGGGCCTGGCTGTAAATGCTAGGGCTTTCCGTGTAGCCTTGAGGCGCTCGGCAAAACCTATATGAGCGGGCTTTTAGGGTAAAGCCGAAGAGATATCGGCTGTCTGGGTGGATGGGGATGGAGAAGAATGCGTTCTTGAGGTCGATGACGGAAAAGGTGGTGGCAGTGGATGGAATCAAGGTCAGGATGGTGGTGATGTCTGAGACCACAGGGTACTGGGGTACCACCACTTTGTTGATCTCTCGGAGGTCGATGATGAAACGGTATGCTTTCTCATCTCCCTCTCCCTGCTTCTTGATAATGGGCAAGATAGGGCTGTTGCAAACGTTGCTAACCACTTCCTCTACCACTCCTGCGTCTATCAGTGACTGGATAATCATTACCAATGCCTTCTCGCCCTCTGGCGATATCCGATATTGTGGGAGTTTTGGGAGTGTTGCGTCTGGTCGGACAGTAATGTGCACTGGGTCAATTAACATACGCCCTACGTCCGAATCCGCTTTGGCCCACAGATACGGAGGTAGAGTGTCAAGCAGGGACGCGTCAACGTCGGTGATGGAAAACATGTGTCGGGGGGAGCAATGTCTAAGCAGAACGGGGTTGTCGTAAAGAAACACTCGAACTCCATCTTGAGAACACCTGATCGTCGCTCGGAAGTGTTTCAGTAAGTCAAGTCCCATAATGGCGTCAGGGCTATTGGAGGAAAGCAAGAACGTGGTGTCGGTGGTGTTGTTTTCTACGTCAAAGAGAATCGGGGCAGACAAAGGGTTGGTGGAGGGCGTTCCATCGAAACCTGTCGATGTTATGAGTGAGCCAGACAAGGGTGCCCTTGGAATCAGTCGTTTAGATAACGCACTACGTGTTGCGCCAGTGTCTACCAGAAATGGAGACTTGGTACCCAGGACCTTAGCAGTGACATAAGGGCCCTGCTGGTCAACATAGAGCTCGACTGGATCCCTCCCTCGCCCTTGGCTGTCCTATGCGAAGGTGTGAGTATCGTCATAGTCAGATTGTTGATATTGGTTCTGCCTGGGTCGGTCGAACGTATTTGGTCTGCTTGATCTGTCGTTAGTCGCGTCATTTGGGGGCCCTCGTTGTTGTCCCTTAGGTCTCGGTCCGTTTGCTACGTCCCTGGGGTCTTTGTTTCTGATCATTTCCAGAAGAACTGGGCACTGGGATTTCCAATGGCCAGTCCCTTTGCAGAAAGCGCACTGGTTTTCTCTAAGGTCTGTGCGTCCACTGTAGGAAGTCAGAGTGCGGTCCTGGGGGAATGTAGTCTTAGGGACGTTTGTCTGGTAGTTTCCCCGGTATTGGTCTCGTCCTATAGTTACCCCTTGCAGTTTGGCAATCATCACCCTCTCTTTTAAGTCCTTCTTCTTTTTCTCTGTCGCCCTATCGTTTTCATTTTTCTGATGCTCATAATATTGGGCCATTTGGAGAATCGCTGTAGGTTTGGAGGCTGCCCAACTACTCTCGCTGGCCTGTAGTTTCTGGGAGATTTCCGATGATAGGCCCTTAACATAATTCTGGACAAACAGATGGTGTCCGGTTGCAGTGGTCATGTCCTGGCCGCTGTAATCGGAGAACACCGTTTCAAACCGGGAGAAGTATTCCGATACATCCTCCTGGGGTTTTTGGCGACAGGCTGTTACTATCGACCAGTCCACTTTCTTTTCTGGGATTAGGGTTTTTAATTTCTCTACGATTTTATCTGGGAGGTCTAGAATGGATTTCAAAGGCTTTTGTCCTGGTCCCCGTTGTTTATCCAGATCATTGAGTTGTGACCAGGTATGTCCAAACAGCTCAAGGTGGTCGACTTTCCGGATTTGCTTCCACACATCAGCTGGTAGACATAACCCGAAGAACAAGTCGATGTCAGCCAGGGTCATAATCGTTGAGCCCAGGGCTGTACCTAATTCAGTATAGAAGGCAGTGGGGTTTTTACGTAGGTCGGGTAGAGATTTCCGGAATGTCAGTATCTCTTGCCGGTCCCATGGCTGGTAGACCCAGTTGTACACTACCCTTCCCTTCGCGTCTTGGTTGTTTGCATCATCGTGAGTCCCTGTACCCCGAGGAGGAACCCAGTAAGGGGCAGCCTCTCGTATCGGCATCATGGTGTTAGATTGCTCGGTTGGTGGTTCGGTCACTACGGAGGCTGCGGATTTAGCTCCCGGCTTTCGTTCAGTGAGGTGGCGGAAAACCTCAAGCGTACGCGTAAGGAGGTCCGACACATCACACTCGCCCTCATCCCCGATATCGACCTTCCGGTACAGAGTCCTTAGGCTCTCGGGACCTTTGTCTCGATATCGGTCCTCGTATGCATTCAAGACATGATAACACAGTCGCACGGTAAAATGTCGTCTGTGACTCCCTGTATACGAGCTGA